>NC_085841.1:70644073-71272823 GCF_035594765.1 Anolis carolinensis
TGGTGAAATTCTCTATATGTTTATACGTGTGATTTGCTACCAGAACGTAATCTATCACACTGCTGCCACTTCCTGATATATAGGTAAATTCGGCAAGTCTCTCAAATTTAGGGTCTCCATTTATTATGTTTAGGGCTAGTCTTGATGTCAGCTGCGCTAAGCATATCCCAGCTAAGTTGATCTTGTTATCCTTAGATTTCCTGTCAATCTTGTTTAAGTGGTCTTCCAACTCTTCCAGGTGCCATAACTTAGAGGCAAATAAGGTTGTATTATCAGGGCCCAGACGAGCATTAAAATCTCCTGTAACAATTAAGTTAGATTTTGGGAAGCGTGATTCCAACATTACTATGTAATCTTCCAGTTCCTCCCAAGTACGGATTAGCTCTAGCTTTTTGGGGCTGGGGGGAATATATACTTTTACTCACACACTACAACACAAGTAAGATGCGGTGTACAAGGCAACCTCTCAAAACCAATAGCTGTCAACAGGGGGGTGCGCCAGGGCTGTATCTTGGCCCCTGTTTTGTTTAATTTCTACCTGAATGACTTGGCCGCCCATGTTTCACTACCAAATGGACATCCCCTAAAATTTCATCCACCAATATACCCCTATTGCTGTATGCAGATGATGCTGCCCTCATATCCTACACCATGGTAGGACTCAAGCGAGTGCTGAGGGCATTCTACGAATATTGTGAGAAAAATCAGCTAAAGATAAACTACAGTAAAACCAAAATCATGATTTTCTCAAAAAAGCGAGCCAAACATAACTGGTATATAGGAGAAAACTTAATACAACAAGTTTCTTCCTTTAAATACCTGGGGGTGAACTTTCAGGCCTCAGGCTCCTGGGGTTGTCATCAAAAAATGGCAATAAAAAATGCTTTATCCAGTAGTAAAGCTATAATACGCTTTTTCTACACAAAAGGTGGTCAATATATCCCTGCTGCAATAAAGGTTTTCCAAGCAAAGGTAACAGCCCAGCTACTTTATGCAACTCCTGTTTGGATCACAGGCTTTCTCATCTAAAGCTGAACAAGTTCAATCAGGGTTCCTTAGAAAACTGTTTGCTGTCCCCAATTGTGTTCCATCTGCTGTTTTAAGACTTGAATCAGGAACAGCCTCATTGGAATCAACAGCTTGGAGAAGGGCCCTAGGATATTGGGTTGAGAGGATATACAAAGGCCCTGAAACAGGATATATATATATTTGATTCAAAAAACCTCTTCAAATCCCACCAAATCAAAGCATTAAATGAGAAGTTTAGGCAATTGGGGCTTTCAGAGAACATACTGAGGGGTTTTGAGTATAAAAAGACTGTGAAGATCTTAGCAGAGCGAATTAGTGACATAGACAAACAAACCTCAATGACTCGGGAACGCTCCACATGCTCCCCATTGACTCTAGGCCTAACATTTAATTCTATGGGAGGTGCTAAATATCTAGAAAACTTAAATATACCAAAATTTCGCCTTGCTTTTAGCTGGGCCAGATTCAATGCACTCAAATCAGCCATACTAGAGGGCAGATACAAAGGCACTAAATACGAACACAGAGCACGCCCTTGCGGGGAGGGAAATGTCGAAACTGTAATACATGTACTTTTTATTTGTACAATTTACAAAGATGATAGATTAAGGTTAATATCACCTCTACTCACTAAATGGCCAGGAAGAACCCTAAATTGGTACTGCAGTTATTTACTGTCTGACTTTGACAAAAGGATAATGGAGCAGGTGGCTAAATTTCTCTTTTCAGCGGCAAAAAGCCGTAAGTGCTTCATGAAAAATCTGTAAGTGTTGAGAGTATAACAAAGAATATCTAGGGGACGGTTTACTAATCTGCAAACAGCTTTTGTTCTAGACTATAAAGATAGTCAAATAGCCAATAGAGATTGTACATACCTGTTATTAACCATAAGCCAAATGCAATGTCATAAATTACTCAAATGCTGTATTCCATCATTGTACTGTAACTTGATCCTAGCCAATGGTTTGTTGACCGAAATAAAGGCTACTGACTGACTGAAAAACATAGTAGTTATTAGTACTCAAGTGAGATCACACAGAATAACAAAGGCTGTATCAGGACTTTATCACATGAAGTTGCACAATCACTGAAAGTGGCGAGATAGTAGCATAAGAACCCTATCTCACAATACTACATTCATGGAACTGTATCAGTTTGCTGATCCATGGTCCTACACTCCTACTTCCATCTAATTTCAAAGTCCTGACCTCCTTCTAGTCCACATTTTTTTAATAGCAATTTCATTAATTCTGTTGCGTTTAATAAAAAAACCCAAACCCCCTCTTTAAATAAAATAAAATACAGCCTTGAGAATAGCATGGGGAAGTGTGGGAGAGGAGAAGACTTCTGTCCCCAGTGTCACTTCAGTGCTGGTGTACCAGCATTGAAGTGGAACAACCTCATCGCACTAGCTAAATTACAGAAACATGGTGCAATCTACAGCTCTTGATAGATTTTCCTGTCAACAACAGGGAATGGGTTTATTACAGGGAGAAGGCAAACTGCCAGAGGGATATGAATGGCATTGAGCAATATGTACCACCACCAAGGTGGTGGTCCTGCTTCAATACAGGTTGGCTTCCTTTGTGTGGTAAAATCCAAAGTCTGGCATTCTGTTAGGAATCCACAGTGTTGTAAACCAACTTGCAATTGTATAATTCTGGATTTGCTCAACAGTCATATTTCCAAAAGAGTTCATTATTATACTGCTTTGTAGGAAAGGCTGCCTTTAAATATTGACAACACAACTAAAGGTGGAGTAATGACACCCAACAGAGTTACAGGGCCCAGTTACCTGAAATAGAATTCAGTGGATAGAATCATAGAACAAGATAGTAGGAAGAGACCACGTGGGCCATCTAGTCCAACCCTCTGCCATGCAGGAAAAGCACAATCAAAGCACCTCCAACAGATGGCCACCTAGCCTCTATTTAAAAGCCCTAAAAGAAGGAGCTTCTTACTCTGGCCTGAAAAATATCCCCACCTTTCACAGTGCCCTCCTTGTGTTGTGGGAGCTCCTAGTATCTTGCATGATTCCCTTTTACTTATCCTCACATCACAGTTCTCTGAAATTGTTACATATTGTGTCAGCAATGTATTTCCACCAACCTAAAGTTACTCATTGCCACTCATGATTCAGGACCTTAGCTGTTGTCTTCAAAATCACTAAAATTACAAAATTACAGTATGATCCTTGTATCTGTGAGGGATACTTCTTTGGACTTAGTAGAAAAAGGAAACCATGGGTTTTAGTGAATCCTATTAAAACAAATGATTTCTATTAGAAGTTACCATAGAATCACCTGGAGGACCTAGACATTTCCTAGAGAACTTTCTTTTTCAGATGCAGATCCTGCAGTCACTGGGTATTACTCCTTTGAGTACAGGGGTTATACTGTATTCAGTTTCCAGAATACTTCCAAAAATTAAGATGTGTTTGTGCATTTGCATGTGTGTCCACATTTACATGTTCTTATTTACAAAAGAATGCAACTAGTGTCTATACAATTCAAAGATGATATTATTTTGTCAGGATTCACACAAGCATTTTATTTCATATTGCAAAGTGAACCGAAGAGTTTTTATGTTTCAAATTAATGTACTTCCAAAAAAAGGAAAAAGAAAATATTACATGCATTTTCTTTTTTGAAAGGTGAAGGGATTATTTCATATTTTTTCTTCATCTCATCTTAAGTATTTCCCTGTAACAAAAGGTGTTATTTGCCTGTTGTGTTCTAATTCACTCTCTGTCAAAGTAGGATCTTTCAAGCACTGTCTTTGTGATCTAAAATTGATATATGTATTATTTTTCCCCTTTTCGTGGTGGTGATTTTTCCAGAAAGCTTTTCAAAGGAAGGATGAGTGCTTTTACTGTTTTTATTTTAGTGCTGTGTGGCCCTTCTGAATAACAGACCCTGTAATTTTCTCAGTTCTAACATTATTTTGGTGGAGTATAAAAGCTTGCAAAGTGCAACCTTGTTTCTTCTTAGCAGAAGTAATAACTTTGAGAGAAAAGTCTGCTTTAATGATTGCCTGGTTTTTCTATGCCTTCAAGTCATTTCCAGCATCTAGGAACCCTAAGGCAAACCTATGCTGGAGTTTTCTTGTCAAGATTGTTCATAATGGGTTTGCTGTCGCCTCCATCTAGGCTGAGAAATTGTGACTTGCCCCAGTTTAACCAGTGTTTTTCTGCAGTTGCACTTCATCGACCTTATCACATGGCCACCAGCATCATTCTGCTTTGTTAGAGGTTATGGGGAATCCAGTGCCCCATGCCCCACATTGCCCGGCTCCAGCAGAGGGCAGTCGCATGGGGGGAAGCATGGAGCATGCTGCTTCTGCCCATTGAGTCTAAAGGCAACACGGGAAGCCTCACATGTTGCCGCGCCAGCATGAACCTGACCTGCCCTCCTTCACCCACAGAACGTCGCTGGCATCATCTGATGGGAACCAGCCAGCTCCAAGGGTGACCAGGGCTAAATTGGCGCATGCTACCAAATTTAACCCCATGTGACAAGGTCATATGTTGGTTGAGCACATGCATTCTGCACACTAAACAGTTTCACATTGTACATGTAAGTTGCCATAACACATTGTCTGTTAACTATCTTTAATAATCTTTCTTCATTAATATATAGCCACTAGTTATAGGCAGTCAGTTATGTACTACTTGGAAGTTGTCTCTGCAATTTAAACTTGGTTCACAACTATTGAAGTAAGCTGAAGTTAGAGGATGAAAGTGGGGGGAAAGAGAGAAACTGGGACATTTTAAAAGCAACCAAAAGAGTGGGATGATGGAAGATTACTTGGGACAATTGGAGGATATTATGCATTCTGTCAGGGCTAGTGATGAGGACAGATGAAGGGCTGCTTTGTGCAGCATCTGAGTCAGGGGCAAGCAAAGAGCAGCAGCCTGGCACTGAGGAACCTACCCCTGCAGAGCATAACCAGGAGCCTCAGGGAAGTAGGGATGCCAAGTTAGGGCAGGATCAGGAACTTCAAGAAGCAGACCAGGAGTTATGCATTCCAGCTAGGCTGCAATTAAGGACTGATGGCACCCAATTGAGGAGATCTAATAGGTTGGCTTAGAGGAGGGCCAACAGGTAAGAGCACTTGGGAAAGTGGCATAAATAGCCGGAGGCTAGAGCTGGTAGTTTGCTGGGAGCAATCTTTGTGGAACTGTTACAGCTTGAATGGCTGTTTGTGAATTCTTGGATGGAACTTTGACTTTGGTGACTGAACTATGTTTTTGTATTACAACTTAAATTGGTGAGATTGCTTGGCTTTGACCCTTGGAAAGAACTCTGGACTATGTGTATGCTTTGCCCTTGTTGGACTGCTTGCTGTGTATGATTATGGATTGCATTTTGACTATGGGATGATGAGCAGTTGCATTAACAGAGATTCTGTGTCAGGTCCTTGATACATTCCTCAATATACATTCTACTATATGGACAAAATTCAAAACTATTACCATTTAGTCTGAGATACAGCTGCCCCTGTAAATCTGGATACAAAGATAGGCCCAGGGCTAAAGAAAGAGAAGTATGCAAACACCACTGCTTTGAGGCATTGCTCCTGCACCTTTGTGGAAAAGCCAGTACCCTAAAAAATAAGGCACTGCATAAAGTATATATAAAATTAAGAGATATTTAGAAAAAGGAACTGGTGGTATTAGAAGATAAATTGTGTTAAAAATAAGGCACTTTCACGCAGAAAGTAGTCCATTATTTATTTGTAAACATTGTAAATATTGCTTTGTCAATTCTTATCAAACAAGAAGTTCTGTAATAAAATATTCTTTTGTATCTGTATCTCGATGGCACTATTTTTATCTCTGTAATAGGTTATTGTACAAAACTAAATGTTCCAGTTTTTCCACGTAATAGCGAGATGTGACAGATAAGATATCTTTAGGTTTAGGCTGTGGGGAGAAGTTTAATTTTGCAGCTATATAATATGATGGATAAAATAGGGTAAACTAGCTAAACCAATGTATTTCTCTCTGTCACAATATAGCGATCATAAGAGGAGCTAAGTATTGACAAGATACGATTACCAGAAATGTACCTCTATAGACCCGCATGTCTGAGGAAATATAATTAATCAAAGACATTTTCCTGATAAGAGATACAGCAGGGGGGGCATAGAATCCTGCAACATCTTAAAGGTTTACAATGGAGTACACTTTTGTAAATACTGCTCATTTTATCAGGCCTACCAGGTCAATGGGCAAATATTTTTCCCTACAATGGTTTTGTGAATTAACTGTCGATATATTCTGCATTCCAATACCCTTTGATCTCATAGTTTCACTCATCCAGTCCAAGAATAATATGTAAATCTGCCAACTTCAGGACAACCCTAATGTGGATTATGAAGTAAGCAATTACCCACCAAAGTTTATGCCATAATAAAATATTTATTCGTCTTTTTAATGCCCTAGTTTTTGATGTACCTGAGTAGCCTGGAGACAGCAAACCATCCTATTTTGTTTATGTGGTTGCAATATGATGTACAGTATCCTGAGCATTGGTCTGTTACAGTTGTACTGTATATTACCTTAGTTCCAAATGTACCCTGATCTGGACCTTCTCCCTGCCTTCATTTGATACATAGTTGTGGGGAAGATTTTTTAATTAGGACCTTTGTACTTGTATACCTAAATAGGTTCTTGATCTGGACCAGACCCTTTACCGTTACCTTTTGAAGTGGAACAATTCTAAGAACCTTCATGATTCATTATTGAGAACCTTTTTCTCTCAATCTCTCCCTCCATCCCTCTCCCCCCCCCAATCTAGATAGGTAGATAAATTCTAACTTTAGTATTATATTTGACTATAGTTTCATAAGGAGTGTCCTATTGAGGTTGAAATTCACCTCATAGCATCCTATATATATATATATATATATATATATATATATATATATATCAAGAGGCTTCAAATACACATATTGGTATTATGTATATCTAGATAAGCCTAAGAGTCAGCATGGTGTAGTAGTGTAAGTTTTGTACTATAACTCTGGAGGCAAGGGTGCAAATCCCCACTCAGCCAAGGAAACCCATTGGGTGGCCTTAGTCAAGTCATACTCTCAGCCTCACAGACAAGCAAAAGTAACTAAAGACTTCATCACATGGGCTTTTAGACCTCCCGTAGCATACTGAGAGCACAGTTCCTGGATGGAACCTCTGGATCCCTTCACATGACACACAGCTACTTCCAGCAGGCCTCCATCCAGGACCTGTGCTCTCAGCATCCTATGACAGAGCAAGTAGAACACAGGAGGCGTCCTGTGCTCTTATTGCCAACAATGGGAACAGAGTGGGGGGAAGCCAGGCAACGATCATTTTCTCTGTGTGACGGGGAAGGGGGCAATGTGAGGTAGAGGGCAATGGATCCCTCTGCTGCTCCACAGATTTGCCGCTATCCCCATTGAATCCTGCCGCTATCACCAACGTTAGCGGACCAAATGTCATGTGGTTCTATATAATGCCAAGATAACCCCTTAGAGTAGCTCTGTGTTGGAAACTGCTTGCAGGCAAACAACAAATTATATCTATTGATATAGTTAAAGATAGCCTAAAATGTTATTAATTTTCATGAAAGCTTAATAAACTTGAAGTATGCATTATGACTTGCCTTGTAGCAAAACAGTTTGTCCAACTTTTGAATGTCTCAGAGGAATATTGTTCAGCATTTTCTATTGTTTTAGAAACTAGATAAAATGAATGGAAGATGTTTGAATGGCTTTCATCATATTTCCTTTCACCAAGGGGAGAAAAAAATCAAATCTCCTAGATTGTATGCACTGTGTTGGGTCCAGTGATTCTGATATTCTAAATATTTTGCCTTGAGCATCCAGGCCACATAGGAATGATCAGAAAACATCATTCATGTGTTTAACCAGTGTCCAGACAGTTACATTTAGAATGATGGATGGTATTGCTACTTGCTCAGACCTCTGCAGGTTCATGTGAAATTAACAGCGGAGGATCAGAAATCACAGACTTGGGCTACAGCAATTTGTTTATCATTCCCACTTCAGTGCATCCTGATGGGAAATGTCTCTGACTTCAAGAAATATAAAGACTATATCCACTTACTTGATTTGATTTATAAAGAACATATCATAGTTCCCCAATCAAAGCTCCGTTCTATGCCTGACAAGATTCAAAATCCACAAGAGGCCTAAACTCACTCAGCCGTAATATACAGATACCTCCAAAATGGAAAGGAAATGGTGTTGTGAAATATCTAATACTTCTAGCATGGCACATCTAAAATGATACCAAAACTGAGGATTGGATCCCTGAGAAAAATCATCCTATCATGCAAGATACGATGACAGAAAAAGTGGCAAATGCAATGGCCCAGATCTGACAGGTGTACAGGGATAATCAACCTTGTGGAATAAATAATATGAAACTATTTTAATGTGCTGCACATGAAAGCACCAGTCAGCAGAAGCTATTTGTGAGAACAGTAACAAAATCCTCACACGGCTTCAAATAAGTGTCCTAGGACACTTACAACCAGTTTCAGGGACAGAATCCTACTACAACCATCAGATTCTGCCCCCAACCTCCCTCAACCAAGATAAAATCATCACCAGATGCTTTTCTTGGCAACACGGGAAGCATCCCGTGTTGCACTGGCTCCAATAGAGCCAACACGGGACCTTCCCGAGAGAACAATGCTTTCCCCATACAATGGGGAAAGCATTGTGGGAGGGAGCTGCACATGGGGTGACAAATTTGCTTCGCACCTCCTTCTTTCCTCTCTGGAAGCCAGGTGAAGCAGGTTACTTTGCCGGGCCTTTATGATAAAGTCGTAGGTGGCATATGGGATAGTAGAACTGCTGCCATTTACATTAATGATACTGTGTAATTACCTGTAAATGTACATGTAGGGTTCACGCATCACCCTCACAGGTCATGAACAATATATCATGGCAATTCTTTTCTATCCTAGATATGTCAGGGTAGGTACCAAAATATGAACCACTACATCCAAGTTAAGGCCCCCGATGGAACAGCACAGAGCTGCTTAACTTGCTGACAGAAAGGTCAGTGATTTGAATCCAGGGAGATGTGTGAGCTCCTGCTGTTAGGTCCAGCTTCTGCCAACCTAGCAGTTCGAAAATATGCAAAAATAGGTACTGCTTCTGCAGGAAGGTTACGGTGCTCCATGCAGTCATGCTGGCCACATGACCTAGGAGATGTCTACGGACAACGCTGGCTCTTTGACTTAGACATGAAGATGCCCCCGCCCGAGTTGGACATGACTAGATTTAATGACAAGGGAAACCTTTACGTTTACCTTACATCCAGGATGCAAGTTTATTAATAGGAATATCCTTTACCCAATAAATTATTCACAAATCTTTATGGGGATATAACCTCACTTTTGATCATTTCAAATACTGGTGAGTGGCAAATCAGGATAAAGACAGTACAGTATTTGCAAAACAATCATTTAGAAGAAAACATGTCTTCTCAACATGAGAAACCCCACTGGAAAAAAGATAAATTGCTGCAAGATTTTTCATCTCTAGAAAAATTTGTTCAACAATGGTAACAAAAAAACCCTACTTTTTGCACCCAAAACATTGCATATTATAACAAAAAATATTTTTCTCTCTTTTAAAAAATACTTGAAATGTGCCATATAAGTGAAAAGTATGCAAAGACATATAATTCTACCAGACGGGAGTGCATCAAACTGTTTCATTCTCAGGTGCGATGGCAAAATGAACAAATATTACATTGGTTAATTGGCCAGTGTTTTTATTTATTTATTTATTTATTTATTTCAAATATTTCTATCCCGCCCTTCTCACCCGGAGGGACTCAGGGCGGCGTACAATTGGCAACAATTCGATGCCGATACATCATTAAAAACAACAACATATAAAAATACAACCAATTAAATACAGTATAAAATATAAAACATAAAACGTGTTTAAAATCCGTTCGTCCAATATTCTCCAACTTTATCCATATAACCATCTGGGTCGTCTTTATCATTTATTCATTAAAAGCCTGGGCACAAAGCCATGTTTTAAGGCTTTTCTAAAACTCAAAAGGGTTGGGGCTTGCCGTATATCTCTGGGGAGGGTGTTCCATAGCCAGGGAGCCACCACTGAGAAGGCCCTGTCCCTCGTTCCCACCAGCCGCGCCTGTGTGGCAGGCGGGACCGAGAGCAGGGCCTCTCCAGATGACCTCAGGGATCTTCCTGGCTCATAGGAGGAGATACGTTCGGACAAGTAGATTGGGCCAGAACCGTTTAGGGCTTTATAGGTCAAAACCAGCACTTTGAATTGGGCTCGGTAGCATATCGGCAGCCAGTGGAGCTGGCTTAACAAGGGGGTGGTACGCTCCCTGTAAGCCGCCCCAGTTATTAGTCTGGCTGCCGCCCGTTGTACTAGTTGGAGCTTCCGGGCCGTCTTCAGAGGCAACCCCACGTAGAGAGCGTTGCAGTAGTCCAAACGAGCTGTAACCAGAGCGTGGACCACCGTGGCCAAGTCAGACCTCCCAAGGAACGGGCGCAGCTGGCGCACAAGTCTGAGCTGTGCAAAGGCTCCCCTGGCCACCGCCGAGACCTGAGGCTCCAGGCTCAGCGATGAGTCCAGGAGAACCCCCAGACTGCGAACCTGTTTCTTCAGGGGGAGTGCGACCCCGTCCAACACAGGCTGTAACCCTATTCCCTGTTCAGCCTTACGACTGACCAGGAGGACCTCTGTCTTGTCTGGATTCAATTTCAATTTGTTAGCCCTCATCCAGTCCGACACAGCGGCCAGACACCGGTTCAGGACCTGGACAGCCTCCTTAGTGACAGGTGGGAAGGAGTGACAGAGCTGGACATCATCTGCGTACAGATGACACCGCACCCCGAAACTCCGGATGATCTCTCCCAACGGCTTCATGTATATGTTGAACAACATGGGAGACAGTACTGACCCCTGCGGGACCCCACAAGTCAATGGTTGTGGAGCCGAGCAGGTGTCCCCCAAGGACACCATCTGGGACCGACCCTCCAGGAAGGACTGGAGCCACTGCAGAACAGTACCTCCGAGACCCATCCCGGCAAGGCGCCCCAGAAGGATACCGTGATCGACGGTATCGAAGGCCGCTGAGAGGTCCAGCAGAACCAGCAGGGACACACTCCCCCTGTCCAGTTCCCGGCGTAGATCATCGACTAAGGCGACCAAGGCTGTCTCGGTACCATGCCCCGGCCTGAAGCCAGACTGCACCGGATCCAGAAAATCAGTGTCAACCAAGAATGCCTGGAGTTGTGCGGCCACCACACGTTCCATGACCTTGCCCAAAAAGGGGAGATTGGAAATAGGCCGAAAGTTCTCCAATTGAGTGGGGTCCAGTGATGGCTTCTTCAACAGCGTTTTGATCACAGCCAATTTGAGGCTCGCTGGAAAAATGCCTTCCTGAAGGGAGGCATTCACCACCACCTTCGCCCACTCGGCCAACCCCCCTCTGGCTTCCTTTATCAGCCAGGATGGGCAGGGGTCTAGGATGCATGTGGTAGCCCTCACCTCTCCAAGCACCTTGTCCACGTCCTCAGGCTGAACCAATTGAAACGAATCCATCAAAATGGGACAAGCAGGTGCTCTTGCTACATCCTCGGAGACTGCCGTTAATATGGTGTCAAAGCTAGAACGGATCCAAGTGACTTTGTCCGCAAAGAACTGAGCAAATGCTTCACAGCGGGCTGCCGAGTTGTCAGGGATCCCGTCTTGGGGGGCGGGATATAACAAACCTCTGACAACTCGGAACAGCTCCACCGGACGGTTCTTTGCGGACGCAATATTAGCTGCAAAGAAAACATTCTTTGCAGCATCTATTGCCACGGCATATGCCCTAAGATAGAGACATAGCCGTGTTCGGTTTGGCTCGCTCGGCTTCGAACGCCACACACCCTCTAGTTCCCTCTTCTTTCGCTTCATCGCTGCCAGCTCCTCAGTGAACCAAGGAGATGGTTTAGCTCGGGTACTCGAGAGGGGACGTTCCGGAGCGATCGTGTCTATTGCCCTAGTCACCTCCTTGTTCCAGAGGGCGACCAGAGCATTGACAGGATCACCAGCCAAGGTGGCGGGAAATTCCCCAAGAGCCATCAGGAATCCATTCGGATCCATAAGCCTCCTAGGGCGGACCATTTTGGGTCCTCCACCCCTGCGGAGGTTGGGGGGCGCAGTGATTCTAAACCTGATCAGGTGATGGTCAGTCCATGGCAAAGGAGCGATGGTGAGCTCCTCCACACCGCCACCTTCCTCCCCTCCCTGGCAGAAAACCAAGTCAAGTGTGTGCCCTGCTCTGTGGGTAGGGCCAGATACTAGTTGGGACAGCCCCATGGAGTCCTGAGCTGCACCAGAAGGAGTGGTCTCGGCATGGACATTGAAGTCCCCCAGCACAATGAGCCGTTGGGACTCCAGCGCCAGGCCAGAGACCATCCCTGCTAGCTCAGGCAGGGAGACTGTAGTGCAGCGGGGTGGTCGGTACACTAGCAGAATCCCTAAACTGTCCCGGCCCCCTACCCTCAGATGAGCACACTCAAACAAGGTAGACTGCGGGATGGGGCACCTGGTCAGGGGGATGGACTCCTTATAGACCACTGCAACCCCTCCTCCCCTCCCTCCAGATCTTGGTTGATGCTGCACGGCATAACCTGGTGGACAAAGCTGGGTGAGATTGGCCCCCCCAGCCTCATCCAACCAGGTCTCCGTTATGCACGCCAGGTCTGCCTGCTCATCCAGGATAAGATCCTGGATGATTGCAGCTTTACCATTGACAGACCTGGCGTTCAGCAGCACCACCTTCAGATCGGAGGGCCCGCCAACTTGGGCACCCAAGTTTACTGTGCCAGGAGGCCGTTTTAAATCTACAAGCACTCTGTTGCTCACCCTAGGCCGAATTAGATTATGCCTCCCTTTCCCGTATCTCCCCCTCCCCTGGATCACCTCGATGGGGACCCCCCAGCTGCTAGACACATACCCTCTCCCTACATGGTCTACCATAATGGTAGACTCACTTTCACATGTGAGGATCTTATTACCGCTGTCTCCTACTTCTATCTCCTTTAAGGACATATTGGTATTCTAACTGGGAGCAGTAGTATACTCAGCATAAAGTGCTACAATGATGGTTACTTTACCCCAACCCCTATGAGAGTGCCCCAGTGCTTTAATCCATGGTTGTTAATTGCACTGGCCCAATAGACTTTAACTACTGCCTTCCCTTCCCGCCCTCCTCTTAGCCCTCCCTGCCCCTTAATTAACCTCCTAGCTCCTAATACACCTTGATCACAACAGATGTTAACAATAGCTGTAACTACTCAAAGTGCAATAGTGTTAATTCAAATAAAAAAGGGGGGGGGGGGTCCAGCAATAAATATTTGATGTAATCATAATATATACTTGATGTGGTATAAGAGGTAGGCAGTTCAATTCAAGTTACTTCATAAAGTGCAGTAGTTCAATTCTATTGGAAAGTGCTTCTGTACTCTGAAAGTGCTTTAATAGTGACACACTGTCCCCTTAGAGTGCTTGGTATGCATCTAGTTTTTAAAGTTTTTAAAGTGGTCAGCAGGCAGCAGCTCAATGGCAGGAACTTCACAACAATAACAGTTTGAGAATTACAGTGTTGGTAGGCGGTAAGTCTCTTCGTAAAGTGCTTGGTGCATAGCAAGTTTGGTAACTGAAACTGAAACTTCGCCTTGCCTTCCTCCACCGTGATAGAATTATACTACAGGAGCTGGTCCAGTCACAAAGATGTCAATAGGGCAGCGCGAAATAAGGGCGAGTTGCCCCACTAGAATCTCACCAAGCACAGGGTCCTTGCTCCACCAGCACACACAGCCTTGTCACAGAACACTGTCTGCTTTCTCCAGTAGCTGCTCCTCCAGCAGCTGCTCAGCCGCCAGCAAGCACAGTGAGTAAAAGCAGTAGAAGGGGGGGCAGTGGAAGGGGGGCAGAGCCAAGCGGCTCCAGCACAGCAGCAGCAGCCCCACAACTCCAGCTGCAGTGTGATAGTCCAGACGACCTCCAAGATGGCACAGTGAGAATATGGGCAATGGACAACAAAATTCTAAAAAGATTATTTTAAAAAAAAAAGATTCTAAAAAACCTGGCAGCCGGTAGGGATTCAAGAGTCTTACTTCAAGAGTCTTACTTCGCTCAGACGGGTCCTACAGCTTGTCTCTTTGGAAGTAATTTCTTAATGTTTTATATTGATTTCTGTGATTGAAATGACTGCTTGTCAGTATAGAAAACAGGGGTAGCGTGATCATTCTTCTGTGCCTGGCTCTGTTTGAATGCAAGGGCTTGGAAGACCCAAATGTAAGCAGAATGCAAGTTTACCTGAACCTGGTCCCTTTTTTGAGTACTCAAGTTGCTAAGGAGAGAGCCAATTACCAACCCACCGACTCTGCTGCTTTGCTGCCACTCTGAAAACCATCTTCACTACTATTCTAGTGCTAACACTTGATGCGCAGATGTCGGCGGTGGCTGAGAGAGCTTTTGCACAGCAAAGGCAAGCACCCATCCTGTCAGCCTTTAGGAAAAGTTTAAAAACTTGGCTCTTTCAGTGTGCTTTTGGAGAATGCATAATGAATCCCCATGACAGGTTCCATCTCAATGACAATTCATTCTATCTGTTGCACTTTATTCTTGTCCCATTAGTTTGGAAATAATTTCATAGTTCATCCCACCCCAAGTCACCCATTAAATGCAGCACTTTATGCAACTTCCTCACCTATTGGGTTCAGAATATACACTCCCCACACTTTGGCCCAGTTTTTTCTAATTCTTCTTTGGTTTTAAATTATGTTTGATTATGTTTTGCTACTATTTTAATTTATTATATTACTTTGTATAATTGTGTTTTATCTTGATGTATTTTATCTGCTGATGATGTGTATTATGTATGTATTTTATTTTGGTTTGTTGTAATTAACTGGGCTTGGCCCCATGTTAGCTGCCCCAAGTCCTTTCGGGGAGATGGAGGCAGGATACAAAAATAAAGTTGTTGTTATTGTTGTTGTTATTATATTGTTGTTGTTGTTGTTGTTGTTGTTGTTGTTGTTGTTGTAGCACCATAGCAAACGCCATCTCTCACCTTGCCACGTTTTCTCTTTGATTGCAACATTTTCCCCTATCTCCTTCCCTGCTATTGAAAGAAAAATACCACTCCTAGCAACCATCACATCTTATTGTATTCTTATACTCAGAGCAAAACCATTTCCAGGAACCACTCTCACAAAATTATTTGCAAGAATGAGTTCAAAGAAAGGGGGGAGACAGTAAAAAAGAGAGGTGAATCTCAGATGCTTCTGGATAGATGGTGTTAATAAATAATTGCATTTCTGATGTACATGTAGGTGACAAGAAACATCTCCATAGACTTTGCTCTAGGGACAGGTGGCAGATCCACCATGATGTATGAGTGGCTCTATGCTGTCGAATTCATGCAGTTTGACATAATTTTAACTGCCATAGCTCATTGCTATAGAATCCTGGGAATTTTAGTTTGTTGAGGCACCAGCATTCTTTAGCAGAGAAGGCTCAAGATCTTGTAAAACTGCAACTTTCATGATTTCATAATATTGAGCCATGGCAGTTAAACTGCATGAATTCTCCTGTGTAGATGCACTCCATGTTTGTTTTTGCTGCTTCCCAACCCTTGGCTGTTCCAAGTTGCACCCTGGCTCTGCCGGAGCTGGGATATTATTATAACTTATACAATTTAGAGCAGCAGAAGGAAAAGCGGTGGTGAAATCAAGAGTGGGTTTGTTTCCTCTCTCCACTAGCTATCCCCTGCATTTCATAAAATAAGAGACTGTTGAGGTTTTTCCTGTGTGTATACATCTCACTGTGTTCCATCCATTAGCACATCTCTTTCATCTTTTAAAATGTGTGGTTTTGACCTGCATAGTGAGCCCCAAATGTATCACAGCTCTTTACTCACCTAAAAGGGTATCATTTAACTAGCACTCTTCTAGCTATTTTGCATATTAAAATGCTAGGGAAATACTACAAATGAAAGTGGTTGCAATGTTATATGTTTCTAATGGAATATATATGAATGAAAACGACTTGTAAAACTTAAGCCATTCAATATTACTTCAGAAAGATAGTTAATGGCAGTCACTTAAAAGCTGGTTTTTTAAAAAGTGTTAGATGGATATAGTGGCATAACTGTATAATGCTATAATACTGTTTATTAAAAGACTAATAATTACAGGACCACAGCTCTGTACCATGAGTGAAAAACTGCTGCCTCTGAACTCCAATTCTGCCATCCATCCTTTTCCAACCCTTTATCAGATATATTTTAATCTAGTGTTAATCTATAGAGTTGGGAGCCAAGACTATTTTAGCTGGTAATTTTGGAGGCATTCGATTTTCTTTACAGAAATGGCAGCAAGCAGGTCAAGACTTTCTTCTTCCAGCAGGCATTTGGGGAAGAATAAGGGGCATGCTGTTGGGGAAGTGGGGGGGGGGTTCAGGGAGGGGGGAGATTGTGAGTTTTAAAGGTTATTTGCAGTGTATTTATTATATTTTAATCTGATTTTATCTTAATCACTGTATTATTATTTTTAAATTTTGTATTGTGCTTTTAAAACTATGACCAAAGTGTGGGATTGTTAGCCTCATTGGATCCCCACAAGGAGAAAGACAGGGTATAAAGATAATAATAATAATAATAATAATAATAATAATAATAATAATAATAATAATAATAATAATATCTCTGCACTAACATTCAGCTCTAGCCAGAAAAAAGAAATAAAAAAGAGTCTGCGCAAAAATATGTACCAAAGTAGTATTTCTTTTTTTTTTAATCATCTTTATTGCATTAGTTTTTAAATAACAAAACAATAAAAGTTTTGGAATAGGGTGATGGGGAAGGGATCTGAACAGGGATATGATAGGATAGGATAGGAGAGGGAACGAGAAAAAAAGAAAAAAGTATGGGAGGGGAAGAATTGGGACAGAGAGGGAAATGAAGGGGTGGGGTAGGGACGTTTGTCTTCCGGTCCATTCCACAGGGAGTTTTCTCTTTCTTCTTAACATTCTCATCATCTATGCTATGGTTGAATTAATCTATCCATACACAAAATAGTATTTCTTGACTTCTGCAAGGCGCAACCTGGAGAAGTTACTTTTTTGGTCTTTACTGTACCCTTGTGCTTCCCTATACAGTTTGGCTGAGACTTGCAATACAATAAAGTAAACTTCCAATGCTCTGCTAACAAATTTTGAAATTACTATTTTAACTTATTCAAAATTGGATTCTATGATTATTTAAATAGTGTTTTTAGGGGTTTATAAATGGCGCTCTATGCAGTCATACTGGCCACATGACCTTGGAGGTGTCTACAGACAATGGCAGCTCTTCAGCTCAGAAATGGAGATGAGCACCTACCCCCAGAGTCGGACACGACTAGACTTAATGTAAGGGGGGAAACTTTACCTTTTAAAATCGTATTTCAATAGATTTTAAATATTATAAGTCTTAATTGTTTTAATTGTTTTTACTTGTTCATTGAGTGCTTGTAGGCTAGGAGGTGATATAGAAGTACTTTAAACAAATAAATAAATGCTTGTCAGGCTAAAGGCTGCTCATTCCTCAGGGTGGCAAGGACTCCTGCCTTTGTTGAATTCCATCTTTGCTTTCCTTCTCTTCTGTCATTTTCTAATTTGTCTTCGACTGCAGAGAAACTGCACTGAGTGATTAGAAACATCAGTTCCTAAGAGAAATTCTCTCCTGAACATATCAATAAATACCATTTCTGTTGGGCTTGCAGGATTACACACAAATATATTTGTCGACCTTATCAGATACAATCTTCTCTGCATCTTCTCCCCGTTTCTTTATGCTGTCAAAACGGAGTCCCATGAAGTCCATCACATGATGCAGTGTAACTCCGTGGGGCTCATTGCGGCAGCATGGAGAAACAGACCAGAGTGCCTTTGGAAGACCAACTCCTAATGGTACAAAATGGAGAAATGGCAGGGGAAACGGACCTGTAGGGAGAAAGGACGTGGGATGTCAGAAGGCAGACCTGAATAAGAAGGAGTAGAGTAAGACGGTTCCTTCTTCTGTCCGACACTTTCCTCCGCTTTCCCCCTGTCTGTCTAATGAGATCTAGACTCAACAGGGTGTCCCCATTGTTTTCAGTTAATACAAGCTGTCATTTCACAATCCTTTCAGTCCAAGGTTATTTCCACTAAGGGTTTTCCTTGTCATTCTCCATATAGCATATATAAATTCCCAAGGAGCTTCTGCAATTTTTTGTTGATTTTTGTTGATTGACAACTTAGCAAGAAAAGTTAAGTCAACCAGAATGAACTCCTGCCCATTAGTATTTCTTACTCTTGTGGAAAAAGAGCCCTCTGTGTCAAAATCCACCCTTCAGGGGGATTTAGTAAACTCACAATGTTACCCCAACATTTACCATTTATGCCCAAGGTGATCTAGCCTCAAACTGTTTCTGTTTTACTCATGCTGTCATTCTTTATTCTTCACCAGCAACTGCTTTCTTGATGTGCAATAGTAGCTTATGTGCCTGTAATACATAATTTTTTTAAAAAAAATCACCCTGTTTCTGTAAAGTCTATCAAGCATCCTCTTTTGATAGATATGAAGACTACTTACCATCGATTTATTTAATGCATGATAGTGGATTACAGCTTTGTGAAATCTGTATGTTGCCTTCTCTATTTTTTTCTTTTCTTTTCTTCTTTCTTAACACACAGTGATATGTGTCCCAAAAAATTCAACATGAAGTAGAAAAGCTTAATGACAGAGAGATGGAAGGAAAAATTGGTGCAGTGAAAGGACCGGGGCTCAAGGATTTGAGTTTCTTTAGGTGTGTCTCTATGTACCTTCAAGTCATCTATTGATGTATGGTGACCCCATGAATTTCATAGTTTTTCTTAGGCAGATGTGGTTTTCCCAGTTCCTTCCTCTGCAATATAGCCTAGAGCACCTGGAATTTGTTCACAGGCTTCATCCAAGTACCAACCACAACTGACTGCTTAGCTTCCAACATCAGGCGGAAGGCTACAATACAGGATAATTCAACACCATCCCAATCCAGAACTTATGAAAAAACAATATAGATCACATATTTGTTAAATCAAAGTAGCAGCCTCTTAAATGATAATATAAAAGGAGCACTACTAGATCAGATCAAAGGGTGATCTCATCTAGTGTTCTATTCTTAGAATGGCAAGGCAGATACCTCAGTGGAAAACCCGCGAGTAATTGACAAGTGAAATAGCAGCCTCCAGCTAATGTTCTCCAGGAAACTCTTTATAGGTTTGTGTCAACTAGCCAGTATAGTTATGCATTACTCTTTCTGTCTGAGGCATTACCAGTTACTGGGAGATACCAGTTGCAGGAGAGCACTGCTGTTTGATAGTGGAAAGGGAGAGGGAGTGATGTCAGTAGGGTTAAAAATGGCTTTCCCATGACTCCTTTGAATTCAAGAGAACTTGAGTAGAGAAACACACAATCTAGGAGTTCTGCTATTCTTCATCCTTCCAGGTTAATGATTAGGCTGCGTAACAGAATAGTCTAGCTTTTTGTGGTCTGCGTGAGAGCTCTTTTATATGAGAATGAGCATGGTGTAATGGTTTAAACATTGTACTATGAGTCTGGACCAGGGTTCAGTTCCTTGCTCAGCCATGGAAACCCATTGGAAGACCTTTGGTGAGTCACATACTTCTGCTCCTGAAAATCCTGTGATAGGTTCACCTTAGAGTTGTCCTGAGTCTGAAACAACTTTGGGACATTATCACATGATGTCCATGCTATTTGTATAATCAGTGTTAAGTGAAATTTATAGATATGGTGACTGTCCCTATCACACCTTGAAGCATTGCACAACTGTGAGGCTTCAATGATCTGTTGTCCCACAGCTGTATTTCTGGCGCGTTACTTTTTCTTATTGTGATGGGGAGTGTCTAAAATATCTTTGGGGATAAAGATTTGTGTTTTATTTGTCAAAAGCATAGTGGGAAGCTACTAATTTTTTTCTTAACATAAATGGTAGCAAGTCATGTGAAAAACACCTTCATAATTAGTTTGACATAAATTACTTTTTAACAGTAACTATCTAAATTCTTCAAAGAGGCGGCCTTTAGATTAAAAAGTTAAAGACCTTGAGAAGAAGGTAGTGGGTCCTAAGGGTGATTTCAATACTGGCTCTAGCAAAACAGCCACCAGTGCAGAAATCTGAGCTGAATAAAGTATTTGTTTCAGGTTTTTGGGAACACTTCTTCAGATGAAGTACCAAATCTGTCCCAGCCAAGGTAGCTGTAAATTAAAAATGTTCCTGTTCCCAAGGTTCTGTCAGCTGCTCTCTGAGAGGCTACAGCTCTTGATGTATCAAGGACTTTCAAGCTTGACAGGCTACCTCTCAGAGATTTCACTTAATAAGATGCTAAATTTGAAGAGAGTCGTAGGGAAAATCATGCCATCTTAAATAGCTGGGGGGAAGCATTAATCAGTGGTGTGCTAATGAATTTTTAATTCATACCTGGAGAAGAAATTGACAGTGGCTCCTAATCTGGTTTCAGTAGTGCTTATACTTAAAAGTTGGGCAGTCACAGATAGTATGTAGAGAAAGTGTATTCTCTGTGTGTGTATTTAAAATGCCTACAAGAAAAAATCAATATAGAGATATAAACTTGGCAGTTTTAGAAAATAAGCTGTTTGTTGGATGAACTACAATGCTTCTATTCTTGTAAAACTGAAATAAAGTGCAGGTATGCTTCAGTTAACAAAGAATGTGTTCCTGGGCATTGCTTTCTTTATAGAAAGTTTGGTGTCAGTAAAAATAACATGGAAAGCATAGGGATTGGGATAGGTTCTCTCACCACAGAAGAGTAACTCAATGTGTTTCAGCAACTGTTTTGTTCACAACAATATGCACATGTGAAATGAAGCAATAAGGTTGGGTAGGCATTAAATAAGCAAGAAAAACATTTTAAACCTTATTGAGAGAGCCTGAAATTTTCAATAGGATGTCTAGGGATAATTTTGTTCTGAACCTGAATCCACCTTTTTATTATTTCAATTTTTGTGACTAAACTTACAGCTTTATGCCTTTCAGCATACTTGAAGGAGCTGATTATCAGGCTTAGCTGCTTTCTGCCACTTTCTCTGTTTTTTGTTTGTCCAGTTTACTAGCTGTTAGGAATTGTGGGAGCTGAAGTCCAAAACTTCTGAAGGAGCACTGAAAGTCCATGTTTCACTATCCTCTCAGTGTCTAAGTTGTTTTAAAAAATCAGCTAAAAACAAAATGAGAAGGTAAAGCAGGGTTGGCCAAGGGGGGGAAAAGACCGCAAAAAGCATCTTCTTTGTCAGATAATTCTTTAGGTGTGTCTCTATGGCATATGCATGTGAGTATATGTCTTTGATGAAAGCAGATTCATTCTGATTATTCATCATCCTCTATTTATGATGAACATGCTACTGTGTAGTATGCAGTACAGTTTAATACTGAGCCATCAGAGAATGTGAGATGATGGTATCTTCAGTATGTTTCTTCTTTGGTCATTCCCCCTCATTTCTGTGGCCCATTTGTACAGACACTCAGCAGCACCAGCAGCAGCAGTAAATACAAACATTGCAAATTGGCCTGAGATGAAAAGATGTGCCATTAAACTTTTCTCCAGAAAGGCACATTAGTAAAACACAGTTTTGTATAGTGAGATCCAAGTAAGGCTTTTAAATTCTGGATATTCAAAAGAAGGGTAAAAAAACCAAAGACTAAAGATCCATTATATTTGCCAATTCCTCGCAATAGCATTTTCTTGAGATTATTCAGGGGGCCAATCAGCAGGAGAAAATGCTTGTCCTGCTTGTGAGCTTGCTATAGGCATCTGGTCAGTTGTTGTAAGAAACATGTACTGAACTTATGTTTATGGTCTGATGCAGCAAGGCTCGTTTTATATCTTTCAATTATGCTCTCCGCCATTTTTAGAGGAGAGTACATTTACTTGTCACAACTGGATTCTTCAACAATATTTGAGAAACTAAAAGCATGTTTCAGTAACAGGATTTCGGAAACCAACGTGTCACACATCTTCAGGTGGGTTGATGAGTCACTCGAAGCTCAATCCATCCATATGGTTTCATTAACAATGTGATCAGTGCATTATGTTAGATGCAGGTGATACAGCAGCTGCAGCAGTGACAGTAGTTATAGGAAATGACAGGCTGTGTGTCATTAAATCAGTGAAGCTGTCAGATATTTTCAGGCAGAAGAAAAAGAAAATCTCTATGTCTTGCTCTCTCTCAGAGTGAGTGTAATTTTACTGTGAATGATAAGCGAGTGAGTATTTAAAACCAAGGTCCATTAATTTACAACCCGAGCATAATGTAATCTTTGGCTACTATAGAATTCCACCACAGTGCTCAGCGGATGTTTTGATCTATAGAGACCATCCTCTGGTGGATGAAAGGAGTAATTTGCCTTTCATGCCACTTCAGCCTTGAGCTTCATCTGAAAAAGATTGCGCGATTTGGCAGGGGGCAGTGGAGGTACAGAAAGAAAGAGAAAGAAAAGATTCTTATTCAAACAACATGGGGTACTTCTGCAGTGCAACATGGATGTTTTTGAAAGAAAGTCATCCCTTTAAACAGCCCAACTCATTTGACACACGGTTTGATCTCTATTCTTCTAAGAGAAGTCATAAGGTCAATGAATACAGTAATTAACTGCACCACGTATTCTCGTAGCTGACACTTCCAATAACATTCAATATATAGAAGAGTCTGAGCAGCAAACAGCCTTGTTTTGGGGGGAAACTCAAAGGCAGGTCGCTTTCTTGTAATAAGCTTGAGAAACAAAGTTCAGAATTGCACGCAGGGCTTCCATGGGGCTTAGGTCCTGGGTTTTGATAGGAACCTGTGTTTTCGTGAAATGATGGAAAGCCTTTGATGTGGCTGATCTCATTTCAAACTTCATCATCCCAGCATGTTGCATATTTACTTTTATGCAGGGGTTCTCAAACTCTGGGTAGAGGGAGCATTTCTTAATTAAGAAAAAAACTGTCTGAGCCTGCCCCAGGTGTAAGGAAAATTAAATAAGGAATTCTACTTAGCTAGCAGCGCTTTTCTTCACCTAGGATGTAAGCAGATCAAAGAAAAGGAGGGAGCAAAATGGCATGGATGTACAGCGTTCTGAAAAGCTCATAAGTTGAATAAGCCCTAAGGAAACAGAAAGTTTGCAGAATGTAGAAGGTTTTCCCACTGGCTTTGGCAGTGAAGATGAACTCAAGGGACTGGGCACACAGACTTCAATGTCGCACTGATTGGGAGTGACCAGTATATTGTCACTCCATATTTTACCATCAAAGCACACCCTGAGGAATTGTTAGAGATGAATCTCCAAGGATACCTGTGATGCATTCTGAGAATCATTACAGACTTTGTCAGGTTATATGCAAGCTCTGGGTAGTATGGAACTGGTCTGTATGGAATTGATCAAAGACAGCTGAATTGGAAAAAATGAGACAGGGCAGCTGTGTGTGTGGGGGGGGGGGGGGGTAGGACTAACAGGAAGGGAAATAATGTTTACAACTTGTCTTGCCCTTGATGAGAAGGGAGAAGCAATGCCTTGACATGTCTGTTGAAAAACCTGCCAGCCTTCATCAGAATTTGTTGCACAAAAGTAAAATTACCACCACCATTTGGGGAGGGGCAGCGGTCTGCACCAAAAAAATGTATTTTGCACTAAATCCATTGCCTGGTCTCATCATCTTGTTTAGTCCAAGCAAGAGCAAGAGACTCATTCAATCAGTTGTTAAATGGTGAATCAATACATAGAAAAATCCATTGGATTCAGTAGACCTGCTGTAATTAAGACTAAAGCAGAATTTAGGCTACCAAAAAATGCTTCGGAAAGGAGTCCAGAAATATGAACAAATCATTTTTAAACTGTGTGTGAGATGAAATAAAGTTTGCATCAGAAGGGGCATGTGCTAAAGACAAAGCGGGCTGTACTTACCTGACCAAAAACAAAGGGCTGCAAAACTTAGAAATACATAGAAGGTTCAGAGAAGTGGGCAAGAAAACTAGCTCACCTGGGTAAAGTTCTTCTAAGCCTGTGGTTCTCAACCTGGGGTCCCCAGATGATTTTGATCTTCAACTCCCAGAAATCCTAACAGCTGGTAAACTGGCTGAGATTTCTGGGAATTGTAGGCCAAAAACATCTGGGGACCCCGAGTTGAAAACCACTGTTAAACCTTGATCCTGAACAGGGTCCAGTTTCTTTAAGAGTGGCACATTAAGGATGGTACAGTGCGTGCATTTCTCTCTATTCTCTGCATCATTGAGACTTGGCAACTCTAAAGAAGCACAATAACCAAGAGGCATTGGGTAGAATTCTAGTATTGCTGTATTACTTTGTAAAAGTGGTTTTATATACACGTATATATCTCTTTTTGTGTGGAACACAGGGAACTATTTTCTTGCCCAAAATGCCTTGTCCAACCCCCCCCCCCCCTTTCTCCAGATGCAGGAGAAGGATTGTGGCCATGTTCTGTACCACTGGAAGTGGGGGCAAGGGAAGTAATTCAGAGAAGGAAGAAGTGGTTGTTTTTCAATCTGAGGAAAATGACATTCTATTCTATATAGAAGCATACCCTAATGAGCCTAGGTGCATCTTCCTTCTCTGAATTGCCTTTCCTTTTGTTCCCATCTTGGGTCTTGCCAGTTAATTCAGGAGGATGGCACAGAACTTCATGGGAGGAGCATTACGCTACGCTTATTTGACGTAGGATCACAGGTAATGTCACACATTTTTTGAAAAGGTCAGAAGATAATTTCTGTACTTCTGTACTTCCAGGCTTTCATTTTTTTTACGATTCTTAAAGCTCTTTTTTTCCAGACATTCAAAATCAATTTTATTGATTCTGCAGGAATAAGGAACTTATATTGTTTCAAGGCTATACTTATAAGGCTGACAACTACTGATATGTAAACTTACATTAGCTCACTTATATATATACAGTACTCGCTTTTGGGTAATATTTTCTTATGCACTAACACAAAGATCAGAGAAATCGAATGCATTAGTCTACCCCAGATACTTACCTCTATCTTCAGAATCTTGCTAAGTACTAATAATTAGGCATCTACGTATGTATATAAGGAATAGGAATAATATTTTCAGCCTCACTAAGGGTGTAACTACAGAAGTAATGCTAAAATATCATAATATTTTTGTTTTATCTTATTTTATTCCTGAATTTAAAAAAACCTGCACATTTTATTTGATTGTGGTGTATTAACAAAAAAATTGTTTTCCTCTATATATAATGTGTTGCAGAAAGAAGTATTTTGATAATTTTAATCAAAACATCCCTAAATGAAAGAAAATCATTGGAAATATATGAAAACTGTAATTTTGCCCAGAAGAGAATCTTCAAAATGATTTATCCTCACATGTAAGAACAAAATAATTAAAGATTGTACATTGCCACCAGTGTTCAATTACATTTTTGTACACAGTTGATGGAGCCCATTCTAATCACTCTTATGATCTACTTCTTAATAGTGGTGAGAATAAACTGGGGAAGGGGTAGAACGCCATTGACACAAAACCCCTGTTAAAAAAAAAAAACAGACATCCCACACACTTCCTGGACTGTCAGCACACTTTGTGCCTTTTTAGCAAATTAGCTGGGGAAGGAGGGGAAATGCTCTACACTAGAGGTGTGCATTTTTGTTAGTCCTCATAAGTCATATCAAGTTTGTTAAATTTGTTCTTACAAGGCAATATCAGACACGTGGGTGTGTCCCGTGTCAAAAACTTAAGAATCAAAACTAACCCAATACATTTTTGTTTGCATTTTGTAAATCTCAGAAGCCTCCCAAAATCAGTTTTATCTTCAGTGCAAAAAAAAGCTAAACAAAACCAAAAAGGCTGCCTTTCATCTGTAAATTAATGGCCTCTTGCCATTCGGAGAGGGGAAGCAGAGAGCAGAGCTCGCTGGGAAAGAAAGCACAGAACTCTGGGAAATATAATTTGGGAATGCAAGGAGCCCTATGGCAGAGAATGCAAAAGGACCTGCCCTAAACTACATTTCCCAGAATTCTGTTCACATCAGAAAGCCCCAATCAGGATAGGAGAGAGATTTGTCCCTCTGTAGCAGCAGAATTCCAATAAATTGTTGAATCTGCAAAGAGGATGACTAACTGATATTTATAATAAGTAAATCTCTGTGCTGGGCTGGAAAGAAATCCCCAGATGGATGGCCCTTGGGGGTCCCTTCCAACTCAATAGGGGAAACATATTAATTAGTTTAGAAGTTTGATGGTCATCTGGCAGGAGAGATTGGGGGGAGCCTTCTGGAAGAAGGAATTTGGACTAGATGGCCCTTGGGGGTTCCCTCCAATTCTGGGATTCTATGAAAATGTAGAATTGGTTAATATTGGTTTCTATTGGTTAATATGAAACACATTCAATGAAATAGCTGTTATGGCTTTTAAAAAACATTTTTCTCAATTTCTTAAATCCCTAAAATCAGTACACGTATGAATATTTCTGACAGTTAAGGGGAATGATCCCATTTTCTTGTGTCATTGTATAGAAAATTCAAGGAGATAGAGCTCTTGTAGTTCTTTAAAAATTGTTTATAAAAACTTTGAAAATTCCTCAAAATTCTGTGAATAAGTGAAACATTCAGAAACTTGATGGGCTAATAATGGTTAATGTGTTCTACCATTGTAGCAAGGTTCACCCCAATAGCTGTAAAAATGAGGGAGAAAGGAGCCCCTAAAGTTTGCCCAAAAATAGTAGTTATGTGCAATTACTATAATGAAAAAGTAACAAAATTTTGTTGCTCTCATTATAGTAATGAAATTTCACTAACTGTACTTTAGAAACACTTTAGAAATGAAATGCCAGCACCCCTTAATTTTGTAATGACTTTTGAAACATTTTTTTTATCAATTGCACATTCCTACTCTACACACATTCCCCCATGAATATTTTCTATTATTTCTGGACTAAATGAAAGTGGTGGCCAATGGGGTCATTCTGCACTCACCATCCCAACCATCATTCTTCCTGGGTTTTATTCATGGCCTAATATATTGTCTCAATGTTTCAGACATCCATCTCTAGACCAAAAAGAGTTTTTAAGTCAGCTTCCTTGCTGAAATGCAAGATGAGGTCATCTTTAAAAGAGTGGCAGTGTTACCCATATTTATTAGATACATAGCAATAGAAATTCTATTTTGCTGAGATAACTGTAAGAGCTCTGGTAATGGAGAAGCAAGAGAGAGGTAACTGGCAAGATCTTTTCTTTTTTAACACCAGTACTGTGGTTTGGATAACATCCAACTGACCAAGGAAGGGAAACTGGCTTGCTGCTTTTGACTTATGAGAGGGGACCTCATTGTACAAGTAACTTTCAACACCGTAGGACACTTCTGCCCTAGTTGTGCCACATGCCGGCCACATGACTTTGGAGGAGCCAGCTATGGACAACGCTGGCTCTTCGGCTTAGAAATGAAGATGAACACCACTCGAGTCAGACACAACTAGACTTAATGTCAAGGGGAAACCTTTAACTTTACTTTTACAGCCCATGATGTTCTGTAAAAGCTTCCATAGTATATACACATATGTACAGAAACTATTCTTAATAGGATTGTTTATAAAATGTATTTCTTTATTAGTCCAACCAAAAGGATAGTGTACTGTTAAACACCAATAATAATAATAATAATAATAATAACAACAACAACAACAACAACAACAACAACAACAACAACTTTATTTCTAGACCGCTCTCTCTTCCCAAAGGGACTCAGGGTGATTATAGGTTGTAGCTCATAGAAGGCCATATCCTACCTACTGAATCCTCTCCTCTTTAAGAAACCTGCGACCTCATCACACTCACCAAATTCAGCATCAAACCTAGGGGGCTTCCAGCATGTTTTGGGGAGGGAGCCCCACACCAGCAATCTCATGATGTCATGTGACTTCAGGTGTGGGCCTCATCCCCAGCTGGGGTGGAAGCATCCTTGGACGCTTCCCTCACAACACGGGAAGCTTCCCATGTTGTGCTAGCTCCAATGGAGCCAGCAAGGATCTTCCCCAGAAGGGCAATGCTTCCCATGTGTGATGGAAGAAGCGTCACTGAGAGGGAACTGCGTGCGGGATGACGTGCCCTTCTTTCTTCCACAAAGCCAGGCAAACCGGGACGCTTCACCTGGCCTTTGTGATAATGTCATAGGATACCTCCAAACAGTCTTTGGTTTGGATGCTTACCCCTTTTAGCTCTTACAGAAGCAGGCCAAAATACATTGCATAGGGCTTATCAGTTAGATTGAACTGAGTTGAATGAACCCAGTTCTTTGATTCAGTACAAGGCTTTCAATATTCAAGGTATGTATCAATGGGTTGTTTGTATTTCATATAACATCCTCTGTATATTTTATGACTGATGCTACCTCTATCAGAAACTCATGTAATATAATCCTGGATGTCTGATTTTTTTTGTCATGAATATCTGTTAGCAGAAATGTAGTGTTAGAATAGGTTTTGGTCATAAGTACATGAACCGATAACAGAAGAGCTTCATTAATTTCTTCTCTCTCCCTTTTACTTCTGAATTGCTCGTTCCAGAGATATAGCAGTTGTTTGTGACATCATAATTCAGTCACTTGTAAGTAATTGTGCTACTGCAGACAGTGCCTTGTGGCATTAACACAAATGAATCAGTAGAAGAGACTGAAACAGAACAAACCATTATTTACACTCAAATACCTCGTTAATCAGCACACATAGATGGGGGGGGTAATATTTGCCAGAGCAAAATAGAGATTATTAAATGAGAGAGAGAGATTTGAGATTTGTTTGTAGAAAATTCCCTAAAGCATTGGATTAAAACACAGCTGTACTGCTGAAAGCAAATCAGATGTTAGATTATATTACAAGGGTAAACAATGAAAATCAGAGCTTAGGTGGTGATGTTATTGTTACATAAGGCACCAGTCACATTACAGCAAAAATTCTGTAAGCAGTGTTGTGATCTATGTTGTAGGGTTTTTGAAAATTCAACCAACACAAGAAGCACAAGACCTTTAAGAATCAAAAGGAAGAGGATAATGGACAGTTTCCCAATATTTTGTTGTTGTTGTTGTTGTTGTTGTTGTTGTTGTTGTTGTTGTTGTATGACATACTGACATTTCTGATTTCTAATGTCATTTCTGATTTATGGCAACCCAAATACAAAGTGTTCATATAGTTTTCAGGGGTCAATAGCATGTGATTTGCCCAAGGTCCTGGGCTAATTACCTCCATGAGACTACATATGTAATTGCTATCTCCTGCGGTAGAAATGCATGAGGTCAAACAGCAAGTTTCACCACATGCTTGAGAGCCGGTGTGTGGAGTGGCTTAAATGTTGGTCTACAGTTCTGGAAACCAAGGTGACCACACTGGGACTGAACATCACACACTCTCAGCCCCAGAAAAAACCATGATAAGTTCACCCACTATAAGTTGGAATGATTTGAAGGCACACAGTAACAACAACCAATGTGTTCAACCAGTCTCTCAGCTGATTTCTCTGGCTCCTACCCAATACAGTGGCCAGAAATGTAGCCAACATGTGTTTTCTGAGTATTCATGGAAATATACATCAATACCTCAGAAACCTGGCATCAGGAAATACAGATCAGTACTAAGAACACCTAATACTGCAGTTCTTCTAGTATCTCCCAGAACATACATTTCATGAAGGTCAGTATGCTTTACTCCCAAGTGTGTGGAAGGAAGATTGAAGTCTGAAAGCAGGTGAACTGAAAGAGTTCAAATCAGCAAGCTCAGTGTTGCTATGAATAGAAATTGTGGGGGGGGGGTCACACTTTCATGAGGAGAACCACATGCCATTCATAGATGAAGTAAGTGAAGGGAAGAATTCTAGAAGTGGATAAAGTAGCCTTTTGTCCCTGAATGATATTTGGGGGGGGGGGGGGGAGCTGCCTAGGATTGCATGCTTACAGCGTGGATGGATTTTTGTTTTGTTTTTTTGTTCAGGAGTGAATTAAATGTGTTTGATTTTTAATTATTTTGGCCCCACTTTCAATTAAAAACATTGAGGAGCTTTCTATTATAATGTATTTTTAACCGAGTTAATCAAGACAAAACATGTTTGTGTGCTTGTATTTTAAAGTATCCCTTAAGTAAAAAGACTAGGTATATCAGAGGTTCATTTGTTCTGAGCTGAATCTTGAGTTGCCCTAATGAGTTTACACCAGGAAGGAATGAAATGCAACCTAAGGAGTTGTTTTTGTTTGTTTTGTTTTGTAGCCCCTCCAGACCTATGGGTTGAATGGACTGTCCTGGCAATCTCCAGGAGGAGAAGCAATTTTAATTTTAAATAATTTCCACACCAGGGAGACAGACTCACTTTGACAGTTTACATTTTTTTTAAAATGTGACTTCTGCAACTTCATTCTTTTTTGCTTGTAGTTCTGTAAAACCATGCGGCCCCCAAGAAGTCCAAGGGGCAGAAAACCTCCCCAAAAACTAGTTGTGGTTTCCCATCCCTGCTTCCCACACACTTAGGGCTGCTCTTTACAGAAGAAATTGCAATCTGTGGCCCCTTCTACACAGCTGTACAAAATCTAGATTATCTGCTTTGAACTGGATTATATAGCAGTGTAGACTCAGATAATCCAGTTCAAAGCAGATAATGTGGATTATCTGATTTGATAACCTTGGTTATATGGCAGTGTAGAAGGGCCTTATTAGAGGTGTCTGCTGAAAGAAAGCCAAGGAGGAATTCATGTTTACCAGTTTCTACTTGCCTCCCAGTGGTGTAGTCCATGTTTTTATATATATATATATAAACTTTATATATATATAACTTTACAGATGAAAATCAGTACACATGTGGCCAAGAAACATTACAGCATGATCAAAAGGGCAAACATTACTAATGGGAAAAACTACACAAGCTAGAAGTGATTGCAGAAATTTGCTTTTGCCTGTGTCTACTGAAAAGAGCAGACTTTTTCCTCCTCCCTGCTAAATTCAGTGCAAACTCAGTTTACAGCAAATGAAATCAGCTTAGGACACGCCATGTAGGAACCCTTGTAGTTCAAACAAACAGACAGGGAGACATACTGACTTTGACTTTTTAATATAATATACATATAGCTAATGAGAAAAGGTTCTAGTGGCCTTTTCTTCGTGATGTTAATTCTTAAGAGCAACTGTGTTCTTAGCTACCTTGCATGAGCCATCTGATTGCCTTAGCCACGATCCTTTACTGCGGCACCTTTCATGAGTTCATTATAGGTAAAAATCTTGTTTATGTTTCCTCACTGGCATATATTGTTGTTTTTCTTAGCCTGGCTTTATGCCTAGAACTAGTCACTGCCTCCACTTTTAGCAACACCTACAGCCATTCCAGAATACACAAAGCTTTATGCCTTATCTTTTATGCTTCAGCCTCTTTTTTGTTGTTGTTTATTCGTTCAGTCGCTTCTTACTCTTTGTGACTTCATGGACCAGCCCACATCAGAGCTCCCTGTAAGCTGTCGCCACCACCAGCTCCTTCAAGGACAGTCAAGGACAAGCCAGTCACTTCAAGGATACCATCCATCCATCTTGCCCTTGGTCGGCCCCTCTTTCTTTTTCCTTCCATTTTCCCAGCATTATTATCTTCTCCATGCTTTCCTTCTCATTATGTGGCCAAAGTACTTCATCTTTGCCTCTAATATCCTTCCCTCCAGTGAGCAGTCAAGCTTTATTTCCTGGAGTATGGAACTTCTTGCAGTCCAAGGCACTCAGAATTTTCCTCCAACACCACAATTCAAAAATGTCTATCTTCCTTTGTTCAGCCTTCCTTATGGTCCAGCTCTCGCATCCATGGGTTACTATGGGGAATACCATTGCTTTAACTATGCAGACCTTCATTGCCAGTGTGATGTCAGATTGGTCATTGTTCTTCTCCCAAGAAATAAACATCTTCTGATTTCCTGGCTGCAGTCTGCGTCTGTAGTAATCTTTGCACCTAGAAATATAAAGTCTGTCACTGCCTCCACGTTTTCTATCTCTGTTTGCCAGTTATCAATCCATCTGGTTGCCACAATCTTGGTTTTTTTATGTTTAACAGCAACCCAGCTTTTGCACTTTCTTCTTACATTTCTCAAACTATAATCCAGATCAGCAGTCAGCCTATAACATCAGTGATGTTTCCTCTCACTAGCAGTGACTCACCAAGACTTCATTCAAAGCTATTTCTCAGGTATTCTCTCTTTAACATTTTAATTTTTGTCCTGTTTGACAAGTCAAGGATACAACAGGGGTCCATCTTCTTGTCCATAATATGTTTTACCACTCAACTGTAAATGTGAGAAAGGAGTATTGATTGTCAAAGTTGCTTAGTTGTATTTCATGATAAAGATCACAAAGTTAATATGAATCGACTTGTGTCTTAGTAGAACATTGGCAAGAGCATGAATGTTTCTACTGACAGATAATTTTATGTTGATGTTTCAGAAGGGTGTGGCTAGTGGGAATTGATAAAATAAGAACATCCCCCCCACCCACCCAAATGAGAATTCTACCTTTAATTTTGCTTCAGTTTCCAAATTAATAACATTCACACTTAAAGCTCTTCTATTTGCTGTGTTTCCATTGTCTTCGCCTGCTGATTTTCTTTGGGTGCTGAAATTAAATGTTCAACTGAGGTTTTATACTACTGAAATTTGGAGATGGAAGGAAATTTTTATTTTGAGGTTGGCAGAATTCTTAATTGGATTAGAAAATACCCACATTTTGCTCCCCATGTTACTATTTACTGTTAGGATTCAGAAGTCAATTCTTGTAGTGTAAGCATTAAATCAGTCTTGAGATTGCTATCAATAGTAATGATCAGTGTGCATTCATCATGATCATAACTGTAGTCTCTTGAGATTGAGAGCTGGCAGTCCAAATTAAATGGATTGTGTGGGGGAAGTTGGCATTAGACAAAGCATTAAGTGTGTATAATGCAAGGAAATTGTGCTTTCTTTTAAATATATAAATATTGGTAAGTCCACAGGGTGGATCAATCTGCCACCTTTTCCAATTGTTCCTAAAATATTCTCTGGAAATGGTTAAAAAAATGGAAGGAACTCCATCACTTACGATCAGAGCAGAGATGGGGAGAAGTTTATAAAAAGTCATTTTCTTGCAAATTAGGGAGAATATGGGAAAGGGAATATTTGAATCTCTTTTAGTTGTATCCAGTTGCCCAGTAACTCCTCAGCAGAGAAGTACACACTTATTTGCAAGTTTTAAAAAAGAAGGTGATGCTTTTTTGCCTGCTATACATTTGACATCTCATCTAGTTCAATGCTGACAAGGAAAGAGGGTGTGTGCGTATATAATTAGGTTCATGTAGAGGAACATTTGCGATGACGAATGAAATTAGATAATTCTTTCTAATCTATCCATCATGCCATTTCTTTTATGACTTAATGATGAACCTTGTTGGAGAATTTCTGTGCCTGGACAGCATGAAAAACACACCTGACATTTCATTCTGCTCACCTGTGACCTCCCTATTATCCTCTTCAGTAATCCTTGAATGAAACATTTCACGAGCTATTTGCTCTTTCCTGGCCATGTAATTATTACTCTCCTTATTCCCTTTGTTTCGTTGATTAATAAAAGGCATTTAATTTTTGAAAGTTTGAGGCTATTTTCTAATTTGGTATGCTTCTGGAAGGCCTCTCTATGTGTGCTACTTTAAGATAACACTTTCAGGTCATTGAAGGCATTTGGCTTTACCGCACAGTTCACAACACCCATAAGGCATGTGTTATCTTAAAATAACACATGCCATGTCACGTCGTCTTGGATCCGTTTTTGAGGGACAAGCTAGCTCTTTAGGCTCTCAGAAATGGCACTTTAAATTATTTTGGCATTACTCATTGTCTACTACTCAGTACTGAGGTGCATGTTCTTCAGCTATCTGATCAACATAATGGAAAATATTTATGGGAAGCACAGCTCTTGATTCTGGGGAAAAAACACAGAGAAGTCTTTGGCTTCCAGTGAGGATATATGAAGAAATTCTTCACCCATTAAGTAGTTTCAAAGTAGAATCCATATGTGAAGGATTCCTGAACAGCCTGGCTGAAAAATGTTTGTGATTTACACAGACGTAAAACATTGAAGTAATTTACATTCCAGTTCTATATAACAGGGATGGAGAATTTCTTTCCCCATAAGCTAGGTTCAACCCCCAGGGCTTTCTCATCTGGCCTAAGAGATTCCTCTGTTATATCAATGGTGGGAAGTTGCTTTTAATTGTTAGGAAAGTGTTGCATGGAAATAAACAGTGCTTTGCAATCCAGGAAGTTGTTTGCATTGGACTGCATTTGTATGTTGCTGGTTGACCAATGGCACTTCCATCATTCACACATGGAGTACTATGATTTCACAACCACCATGGTTGAGTTTTGTGTCATCTTTGGACACCAAAGTTCTCCAGCCGAGAGAATGGAATTTAAAATGTAGAAAAGTTAACTATTAAAATTGGAATTCAACTTTTATTAAGTTATGAAAACAAATCAATATGAATAAACAAACAAATGGCTTTCAAAAACAATTCATTAAACTAAAGCAGGACCCTCTGATCCATTCTGTAAAGCCTTTCTGTTTTCAAAAGCCTACTTGAATAAAAAGGCTTTAGTCTGCTACTTGAAGGACAACCAGAAGGGGGCCATTCTGGACTGCCTGGGAAAGGAATTCTGTTCTTCTAGAGTAGGCCTTCCCTTGTGTTACCACCAACCATCCCCACTAAACCATGGAGTTAAGCAGTGTCTTCAGTCCTTGGTAGAAAAATGTTAGAAATATCATCATTATTTAATTATAAACTAGGGCTCGAAGCTTTCAAATTATAACAAGTACCATATAATGTGATCCCTGTATGCATGGAGCTGGTACCCATGGTTTCAGTTAGTTGCACCTGACAAGATATTTTCTAGGATGTCGAGGTGATTCTATGATATGAAACCATCAAAAGTTGACCATAGAGTTGTGCTGGAGTGTTTAGCAATGCTATTCTCCATGTATTCAAAGATAACTTGAAGGCACACAACAATTAACAGGATGTGTTTAGGAGACCATCCCCATTATACAAGCATTTAAATTAGTTCCGTTATTCTTGAGCCCTCCACCTTATGAATATCATCATCATCATCATCATCATCATCATTTAATTACTTATTAATCGCCCTCCATCCACGATGCTCTAGGCGATTTACAAGATAAAATTGTAAAGGATAAAAATACATACATACAAATATTGATAAAAATTAAAATAGATTAAAAGCTCTAGTAAAGAGCCAGGTCTCGAGTGCTAGGGTAAAAGGCCCTAACTCACGCATGGCTCTCATATAGGGCGGCAAGGCATTCCATAAGGCAGGGGCAGAAACAGAAAAAGCTCTGCGCCTGGTCCTCTCCAAGTGCACTTCTCTAGGACCCGGTACATAGAGTAAGTCTCGTTGGGATGGTCGTTGCGACCTCCGATGATGGGAGAAGGAGAGACGGTCCCTAAGATACGATGGGCCCTGGCCGTAAAGAGTTTTAAAAGTCAGGACTAGCATTTTATATAGACCACGGTAATCAGTTGGAAGCCAATGCAGATGCTGCAGCACAGGTGTTATATGGCATTTCATGGATGTTCTTCTGAGTAGCCAGGCTACCGCATTCTGAACAATACGGAGCTTCCGGGTCGTGGACACCGGAAGGCCAACATACAGGGCGTTGCAATAGTCCAGCCTAGATGTGACCGTGGCATGGATGACTGTTGCCAGAGCCTCATCAGATAGATAGGGTGCCAATTGCCTCGCTTGTCGTAGGTGGAAAAAGGCCTGTTTGCTGGCAGCAGCGACCTGAGCTTCCATTGTCAGCTGCGAATCTAAAACGACACCCAGGCTCTTAACGGTGGGCGAAGGAGATAGGGCAGCACCATCGAAGGTGGGTAGCAAGTGGGTCAGACCAGTTGAGCAGCCATGCCAGAGAATCTCAGTCTTCGCCGGGTTCACCTTCAATCTACTAGCACGTAGCCATTGTGTTAAGCCTTGTGCTGCACAAAGTCATGTTTGATATATTTCAGGACCTCTTTTTGCTTAAATTGCCAGATTTAGTGATTAATTCATTCCTAGATACAGGTTGAGCATTCCTTATCTGCCATTCTGAAATCCTCCCAAATTGTGCATACCGTATGGGTGGCTGAGATAGTATCACCTTTCCTTCCTCATGTTTCAATGTACAAACACTTTATTTCTTACAAAATTATTAATAACATTGTAAAATTATCTTCAGGCTATGTATATAAGTTGTATTGGAAACAAATTACTTTCATATTTTGATTTTGATCCTATCTCAAAGATATCTCATTATATACATATATATTATATACATATATAATGTGTTTGGGATTATGGATTTTTCAGATTTTGGAATACTTGTATTTGCAGGTATTCCAAAATCTGAAAAATTCCAAAATCCCAAAAACTTGGCCCCAAACATTTTGGATGAAGGTAGTTAGTGGGAGGAGAAAAAAAGGAATTGGTACATATGAAAAGCAGCTTAGAAAGTGGCATGGCAGAGGATCAACCTGGGATGTTCTTACCAAACTGAGATAGTTGGAGGGTACATATCTGAAATTAATGAGATTTTTAATTGCTTGGCTTTGGGTAGTTTATGTTTTTCATGAGGACAATTTGTCCTTCCTCTGCAGTCATGGGGTTATCATTGCATAAATGAGAGAAACATACTGAAAAATGTTTCATGCTTTCTTCCATCTCAAAGTGTTTATAGTTGAGTTTTTTAAAAAAAAACAAATGCAATTAGAATTTGATGATATTTTCTTTTGGATTATAATTATATCAGAGCAGATGAAGCACTGGGGGAAATGCTTCTGTTTCCCATTGCATTACATGTTCATTTTCAGTTTATATAAATAGTATGGGCAAGTGTTGTGCACAATTAAAGCTATTACAGGTATGTTCATGCAGCAGGGATTAGGCATCGACAGGCAACTTCCTCCATCTGTTTTTATCTAAGTAATACTAGAAAGAACCTAAGCCTCTTATGCCTCTTTTCCCCCACACTTCCCCTTCTTCTTCATTAATTATCTACTTGTAAACATATTCAGGAGTTTATGATGATAGAACCTGGATTATGTCTCAACCTGTTATTGTTTAATTTACACATGGCCCTGTAAATATACATGATGAGATATACTAGGCAATCTCTTCCAAATAGAAATTGTCTGCAAGGGCAGCCCATACTTATTTGGCTTTTACTCCAATAAAACTGCTTCCAATGGGAAGAACTATTAATGTGTAATGGAGATTTAACATCACAGCTTCTGCTGGTTCCAAGAAAAAGATCCCACATCCATTAGAATGTTCATCAATAAAATTCTGACACTATCCATCACATGAAAGTTGGCCAGCTGTGCAATATCTAAAAATAAAGTGAGATCTTTAGGCTAAGATTTAATTCCATAGTTGGCGTTTTTACCACCATGTTTAATTAAATAGTAGATAAAGTCCAGTTTCAAGATGCTGCATGCCAGTTCCTGTGATATGGTGGCGAGGGGGAGGGAGTGCTCCACTGTGTCTCTGAGCAGAAATTCATTTGTTCCCAATACAATCTATCCTTGATTGGCTGGGTTTCTCAAAAAAAAATTCATTCAGTTACCCGTTTGACTTTCCTCAAGTGGCATGACAGCTGCCGGTGTCAAACCTGCCCCTTCCCATAATCAAATAGCATTCAGACATGGAGAAGTAATTTCAGAGTCAATTGCAGCGATGCCTTAAAACATGGACATTGCAGTATATTGAGATTTACTCATCAGCACTGGTTGATTTGCACAGATCAGCAAGATTTTCTGACACTCTAACAAGAGCAAATGCCAAAAAGCCACTTTTCCTAATTAGGAAGAGATCACTTCTGGAAAACCAGGAGTGAATTATTATTGGTGAGCTCATTTCTGGTGCTGATTTTTAAAAATTTGGGCTGAGCATTTTCTTTATTCCTAATGTACAATATATCTGTCTATCTCAGACCCTACTTTGCACCTAATAACTGTCAATTGCCTGTCAATTTGCAATGATCCAATGAGTTTCATAGCATTTTCTTATGCAAGGACTTCTCTGAGGTAATTTTGCCCATTCCTGCCCCTAAAATACAATCTACAGCACCTTGGTGTTTTCCTGCTCAAGTAATAACCAGGTTTTTTCCTGCTCGATTACTTAACTTCCAAGATCAGATGAGATCTGGTGTCTTTAGAGTATTTAGGCCTTGAAATCTGCCTAGCTCAGCTTTAGATAATCAGTTGTCACTTTCAAACCCGGGGAATTGTTGACCCAAATAAACATTTGGGAGCCAATTTTCTAAATTATTTGCATGGTGATAGAGCTGCTTTTCTGACTTATTTCAGGCTAGATTTGATCCAGTTAAAACCAATGCATTAAAATATAATGGTTATATTGAATTAATGTACCAAATTTCACAAACCAACCCTACTTGATATGGAATCTAAATAGGGTTGGAGCTTTGTTGAATTGAAATGTTCTGCAGTGCATGGCAAGACAGCACAGGGATAGCCCACAGAGAGGTGTGATCATTAACCATTTTTAGAAATCCTAAATAAAGCTAAGCGAGAAAGCTGCTACCAGTTTAGAAGTTGGAGAATTTGTTTATTTGTGAAGCAGTCTGTATTGTTAATATATGTTGATTTATTTCTGCTGGGATCATTTTGAGTTCCAAAAATAATTCTTTTACTGCAGAAATGTAGTCATGGTGTTTAATAGCTCAATGGGTCTTTACATTGTGCTCGGAACTGTGAAACCTGGGGAATGGTAAAATGTTGGATTGTATGTAAACTAGATAATCATGAACTCAATACTTCACAACAATAATTCACAAAAGGATTGAATTAAACACGCAATCTATAATAGTAATTATTCACATGGAGATAATTAAATAAACAAAACAAAAGTAGCTGAAATTTACTCTAAACTTTAAATCCTAAGAAAATGTATTGCAAAGTGATATTGAACCTCGTTGCGGGACTACAATAAAATGTCCTCAATCATTGCTTGAAAAATGATTTCAAGAACACATTCACCATGTACATATGCTGCTGGTTATTTCATTATCACCTGCAAAAATTAAGATTTTCACAAGTTTTCTGCCCACTGGGCAAAATTGAAAAAACTTTGGCACACGTCCCTAAAATGTTTTCACATTTTTAATATTTTTAATATTTTATTTATAATGGTTTTTCTATATAGAACACCAAATGCCTCTTGGTTTCAGTGCAAAACATTGCTATTTGCTGTAAGGGGAGCATTGTTTTGTAAATACAAAATTTCCCCAGGAACATCCCAAAATGTGAAATATTTCAAAGCAATTGATCAATTTTTCATGTGATATCACAAAATTTCCTTTCTCATTGAGGAATGTTTGTATTCCTTAAATCGCTATGAGGAAATGTGCACAATAATAAAATATTACAGAGAAAATGCAATGTACAATACAATAAAAGATATGCAGAAAAGTACTAAGCATTTGTGAAATGTGTGTATAACATGATATAAGCTTTAGTGCACATGAAAATGCATAAAGAAAATGTAACAGCTCAAAACCTATCTTTATTTTGGGTTCCCGGCAACAGGAAACTTTATTTCCGGTATTATAAGGAGCTTTTCTTCATTGATTTTTTTTTTACCTATATGAATGAAGATAACTTAATCTGAATTTCCTTTGATTCATTAGTACAAATCCTGTTCTCTGGTCACTACCTTGAGAAAGCTGTTGCCACATTCAGCCTGCTTCTGAAGCCACTGTGACCTTGAATTAGCCAGTCGTCTTCCCTCTTATGTTCTGGTATGTCTGAATACCATTTCTCTTTATGAGGCAGGTTTGTCAGGACCAATTTTGTGTATATCAGCTTTTAGTAACCCTGGACTGAGTCCTGCCTGTTCAGCATAACTTTCATTCAGCTTGGCTGAGCTTTCCCATGGTAATTAATTCATGTACTACTACTGCCATCTTCTGGAAAATATGCATCTTATATATATTTTAAATTGTTTTATAGAGAGGTACTGTACTACCATGCAGTTGCCCTCTGGAAATGTTATAGGTATCTTACCCAAGGGAAATAAATGAAAAAAGTACTGAATGGTTATCGTACAAAATATGACACAAAAGTACGCACAAGCAATTCACAAATGGTTTGTGAAAACACTGAAGTGTCTTATGCTATGAAAAGGACTAATAAATGTATTATAGCGCAAGCTTTGTATCATTTAAGCTGTATACTAATTCCTACTTTTTAATATTTCAATTCCCATCTGCAACTGCTTACAAGCAGATGGCTCCCAGTGGCAAAAGTACAAAAAGAAGGAACATACATAATGGCAAGGAAAGTGCATAACATTTGTGCACTACCTTATTTATTTATTTATTTATTTATTTATTTATTTGCAGTATTTATATTCCGCCCTTCTCACCCCGAAGGGGACTCAGGGTGGATCACAATGCACATATAATGACAAACATTCAATGCCATTGGACAAACAACATATGTAGACAACCACATATAGACAGAGACACAGAGGCAATTTAACACTCCAGCTTTTAGCTTCATGAGGATATGCTCGATTCTGGCCACAGGGGGAGCTGCTGCCTTATCATCCACTGCGACACCGAGTCCCTTGATGGAAACTTCCGCCTCTTCCCACATACTGCTGGAAATTTTATGGCGTCAGAAATTACTTAAATTAGCTTTCCCACATAAGCAGTACCTAAATTCCTTTTTTTAAATTTTTATTTATTTATACTTGAAACTTATACATTCTTAAACAAATTTGCAATACAGAGTTATATATATCAAGCTCATATAGTATTTTCACTCTCTATATTACATACTCATATTATTTACCTTTTATTACCCCTCACCTAGTGCTATCCCTTCACCCCAGACCAGCCAGTTACAATATTTATTTCTAAAATTCCATTGTTTCTCTTACAGGTTTTTTCCCCTTACCTTCTACATATACAAACTCTATAAATTTTCCCCATATCTTCCCAAAATTATCCTTTTTTAATATCCCTCTTTTAATTTTAATCTTACATGTCAATTTATCATTTATCGCAATATCCTAAACCTCCTTATACCATTCTTCCAATTGGCACTCCTCACTACCTTTCCATTTTTTGGCTATTAACAATCTTGCTGCTGTTAGCAAGTTGGCGATTAGTTCCTTTAACTCTTTTGATACTTGAATATTATCCATAAATGACAACAGTGCTATTTCAGGCGTTCCTATTATTTCTATTTTGGTAATTCCCTTTATTTCTTTAAAAACGTTCTCCCAAAATTTTTGAACATATTTACAGGACCACCACATATGTATATATGTACCATTTTCCTGGCAGCCCCTCCAGCACTGCTTAGAGTATTTCTTATCAATTTGATTTAATCTAATTGGTGTGAGGTACCATCTCCAAACCACTTTATAATAATTCTCTTTTATTCTTATAGACATGTTTTTTAATATACGCATATTCCACATTTCTTTCCAAATTTGAGGGTGTATTTCCTTATTGCAATCTAACTCCCACATTTCTTTAAGGTGATCCTGCTCCTGCTCTTTATCTATTAGCAATTTGTAAATATCACTTGTTATACCTTTGGTTCTTTCTTTTCCTTCCCTTCCCCCCCTTTGACTTCTCAAATTTTGTAAGTTCTCTATCTCCCTTATATTTCTTTCTTATTTCCCTTGCCCATCTTTCCAATTGTAGAACTTTATACCACCCAATACTCCCTGATAGTTGATTCCTTATCTCCCCTGGATGTTTCATTTTTGATTCCCAATCCTTTAATTTCATCATTCCTTTTTCTTTAAATGTTCTTTCTAACTCCCTTTTGAGATTCATTGGGAAATCTTTTGTAATTAACACCGGTGTTAATGGGGAGATCGGTGGTATTAGTTTTTCTTCATACTTGGCCCAAATTTCTAATATATTTTTTAAAAAGGGGTTCCCTATTTTATTATACCATTTCTTCTCCGAATTCCTGGTTTTCCCTATGAAGAAAATATTTTCTAATTTCATATCTATATCTTTACTCTCTTCTTCTAACCATTCTAAATCCTCTTGTCCTATAATCCCTTCAATAATATACCTTAATTGATTTGCCATATAGTACAGTTTTAAGTTTGGTATTCCCAGACCTCCATTCTTTTGTATTTTATACCATTTTTCCTTATTGATTCTAGCCCTTTTATTCCCATTACAAAAGGTATTTATCATATTCTGCCAATTTGTAATTTCACCAGTTGAAATTTTGATAGGTAGCATTCTAAACAAAAAATTTATTTTGGGTAATATTTTCATTTTTATTAATGCAATTCTACCAAACCAAGACAATTTAAGCTTGGTAAATTTAGCCAGAGTGTCTTTAACATTTTTTCTTAATCTGATTATATTATCTCTTTCTAAATTGCCAATTTCTTTAGATATGTTTATTCCTAAGTATTTTATTGACTTCTTTATTTTTATTCTACACAAACCCCCTTCTCTTATTCTCTCTTCCTCTTCTTTAGTGTAATTAAATAATAAAATTTCTGATTTGTTCTAATTAACTTGAAGGCCTGTGACTTCCCCAAACTCTGTTAAGTGTGTTTCTATTCTTTTTAACTGTTCTATTGGATTTTCAAGGGATAATAGCGTATCGTCTGCAAATAAACATATTTTGTATCTTCCTTCCCTCCCTATCCCCTTTATATTTGTATCCTCTCTTATCATATTTGCTAATATTTCTATAACTATTGCAAATAGGGTAGGTGAAAGGGGGCATCCCTGTCTTGTCCCTCGGGTTAATCTTATTTTTTCTGTTAGGCCATCGTTTACTTGAATTGCAGCATAATTAGTTGAGTATAATTTATCAATCAATCCTCTAAATCTCTCTCCTAATCCAAATTTTTCTAATATTTTTTTTAATGCCGTCCATGAGACACAGTCAAATGCTTTGAATATATCTAGGGCCAATATCCCTGCCTTTGATTTTTTTCCCCTTAATTTTATGAATTATATTTAGTACTCTTCCCACTAAATTTGACATATTTCTTCCAGGGATAAATCCACATTGATCTTTTTGAATATAATTATATATTTCTTCCCCCCCCCCCACTACGTTCAGAGACCCCTCGTCTCGAACCTGGTTTATTCCAAACCTCTTTGTGGGGTGGGGGGAGGGGACCCTTCTTCCCACCGAGTGTGCCCATTCCGATATCTCCCAGGGTAATTATTTATATAATACCTTAACTACTAGAATTTACTCCAACATAGAATTAATCAGTCCTTGTCGCAGTCTTTTTCCTTCCTTCCTTCCTTCTTTCCAGTCTTAGTCCAGTCATAGTCCAATAATAATCCAGTAACAGTCCTATCGTAATCCAGTCATAGTCCACATTAGTCCCTATTGATCCATATTAATCCATTTTAGTCCATATTAATCCAATCTTAGTCCATATTAATCCAGTCTTAGTCTTAGTCCATATTAATCCAGTCTTAGTCCATATTAGTCTCTATTGATCCATATTAATCCATTTTAGTCCATATTAATCCAATCTTAGTTCATATTAATCCAGTCTTAGTCTTATCCAGTCTTAGTCCATATTAGTCCAGTCTTAGTCCATATGTCCAGTCTTAGTCCATATTAGTCCAGTCTTAGTCCATATGTCCAGTCTTAGTCCATATTACTCCAGTCTTAGTCCATATTAGTCCAGTCTTAGTCCATATTAATCCAGTCTTAGTCCATATTAGTCCAGTCTTAGTCGATATTAGTCCATATTAATCTCCTCCTCCTGTTGCTGCATCTTTCTTCCCCCTTTCCTCTTCTTTTTCCTTCTCCATCGGTACTGGTTCTGTTGCCTCAGTTGTCAAGTTCAATTCCTGAAGTAACGCTAGACCTTGATCTAAAGATGTAATTTTGTAGTTGTTGCTTCTCCAGCGAAACCTCAGGTGTACCGGATAACCCCAGCTGTATGGAATCTTCTGACTTTGTAGTATAGTTGTGACTCTCTTAATAGATTTTCTCCATGCCAGGGTTTCGGGACACCGGTCTGGAAAAATCTGTATTAGTGTCCCCTGGTATTTTAATGGGGATACCTGTCCTCTTAATACTTTCATAATCTTGTCTTTATAGTAGAAATTTCCAAATCTGACCAAAATATCCCGAGGAAAAGGGGTATTCTTCTCGTATCCCACCCTGTGAATCCTCTCAAACCAAGATTCCTCAAAGTCTGTTTGCGAGATTTCTTTTATCCATTTAATCATTTCTCTTTTTAATATCCCAGGGTTTTCTCCGTTTATCTCTGGAAAATTTCTAATTCAAATATTCATCCTCCTATCTCTGTCCATTAAATTTATTACCCTCAAATCCATCCTTTGAAGGCTTTCCTGGCATTGCTTTATATCTGTTGAATTCACTGCCACCTGTGCTTCAGTAGCTGTAATCTTCAAATCCAGATCTTGGGGGGGGGGGGGGGGGGTTTCCAATTTCTGTGATGTTGAGTGCAATTTTTTTATCTGATTTTCCAGCCCAGATATTTTAGATGTAATTTCTTGGGTGCTGTTTAAAATCAGATCCTGGAGCCCCTTAATCTGTTGTAATATCTCATTGTTTACATTTGTACTTGGGCATTCTCCTTCTCCTGGCTCCTTCCTCCCAGCTTTCTGTGCTGTCACCATTTCGTCTTTATTTGTTTCTTGGGAGTCAGCCTGATTCTCAGCAACTTTGGCTTGTACCCTTTCCAGGCTTCTATCAGATGGACGGGGCCGTAAATAATAGTTAATTTGCTTTTGCTCACCCCTCTCTCTTTGAATGAGACGGCTTCTGCCCCCTCGCTTCATAAATCTTTTTCTTCTCTTTGCTAATTTCAGCTTTATTTGATCGCCATTAAAGGAGGCCTCGCTGTCCGGAGTCAAAATCGAAAGTAATTTATCCTGGCTTCCCTATCTGCTCTTTTTCGGCATTGAAGATTTTTATGGGTAGCTTGACAAATCCCACATCCAAAAATATTCTTTACTCACTGCGAGTCCATTTCTAATAGTTAAATTTCTTTATTTTTCCTTTCCCCACATGGGAGCTCCGGTTTCAGCGTCCACTCATGGGTCTGTGGCTCCGCCTCCTCCAGTACCTAAATTCCTACTTGACAGATGCAACTGTCTTTCGGCTGCATAGGTCAACAACAGCTGGACTATTTATGGTCAGGATCTTACCCTGACCTGGGCTGGCTTCGAACTCATGACCTCTTGGTCAGTAGTGATTTATTGCAGCTGGCTATTAACCAGCTGCACCACAACCTGGTCCTTGTATTTCCACAAGTTAGCCATTATTAGTCTTTGACTACTTAGGAACACTGATGTCCAGGAATAAATGGTTAGTCAAAGACAGAGCAAGATGTATTAAAAGCCCAATTTTTTTAAAAAAATAAGTTAAAGTAATAATAAAGATAATGCCTCTGTGAATATGTAGAAGAGTTTCCTTCAGATAGTGGCCTCATTTAGCCTTTCCACAAACTTAGAATTTAGTAACAGGACTTATTGTTTAAAACCCCATATTAATGTTAACACACCATCATTGTCATCAAATAACAGCAGAGCAAACACGTTCTGTTCTCTGACACAGTATGATCCCATCCTTGGTTTTTCCTCTGCTCCTCACAGTGCCATTGATACTGTTGGAAGAGCAAGACAACAAAAGCACTCTGAGCTTCAGCTCCACCCTGGTAAAAGAAAAGAATGAGAAAAAGGAATCTGTCTGGATCAATGCTTTTAAACCTATCCTCTAGACCAGATTGTTTCCCAGGCTGCAGGGACTGGTTGTTGTTTTTCTTCACCTTATCACTACCTTAAGGAGAACCTATCATGGTGTTTTCCAGGTAAGGTTTGGTGTGGGGGGGGGGGGGGCAGGCAGTGTGGCTTCACCAAGCTCATGCAGTGGTTTTCCATGGCTGAGTGAGGATTAAATTCTTTGTCTCCAAAGTGATGGTCCAAAGTTTGACCTATTACATCATACTGGCTACCACCAAATAATTCCCAAGATCAGCACTGGGAAATATTTGGATGGAAGGCTAATGAAAACTAGATGCTTTAGGCTATATGTCAGAGGAAGTGACTGGCAAAACCACCTCCAAATGTTCCTTCCCTAAGGCAAGCCTATCAAGGTCATGGGGTTACCATAAATTGACAAGTAACATAAAGGCAAAGACATAGGACCTTGAGAAATATGCAATCTTGACCAAAGTAGAATGGCTAAATGTTATGTGCAAACACCCAGCCTCCCATATAGTCTACATTTTCCAGCTCAGCTACTTTTGAATCTGTAAAACTAGTTGTTATTGCAGATGTTTATTTGTAAGTCCTGTGGTCCTTATTTCTGGTGTTTCTAAGCCTGCTACTTAGGAAGCAGTTAAAGTCCTCCATTTGCAGTTAGGACTATGCACCACAACTCTCACTGTTCCTTTTGCCTCTTTTCACCTGAATTTCTGATAGATCTTAACAGATTTTTGTTAATTGATTATCTCATAAGATATAGACACAGATATTGATATATGGATTTGCTACTCAAGTTTGTTGGGAACCTGCAGGTCACTAGGCTGATTTGAGGACCTTTGGTGCAACATTTTTAAAAATGCATTTGAGAGTAGAAGTAGCAGCATAAATCACAGTAAAATGACTGTATGGTGCAATATTATTTTAGGCAAATCAGAAGTTCTATTCCAATGTCACATTTTGGGGCATGACATATGTGTGCCTCAAAATGCGGTGTTGTATTTCTCAGTAAAACCAGTTCATCTCCCCTTTAAAACAAGTCTCCATTTATTTCTTTAAATATGTTGTACTGTGTTTCTGTGTTACATTTTCAAAAGCGGTACAATTCCTTATGCTGCACCAGTCCATCTAACTGCATCTAACTGACCATGATCACTCAGGCATTTTACAAACCTTTTTGTTTTTAGCTATTTCTGCCAGGAAGCAAAAAGCAGGAGGTTTGGCACTTTATGTAACTGATGGGATATCTTCAGCTTGCTAGGTTAGAGGTTGTGCAGGCCTGCTGAGGCTTGGGAATGTTATTTTTTGTAGTACAATTCCCCAAATCTCCCAAACTGTATGGGCTAACTGTCTAGAAGACATTAGGTTTCCTGAAAGCATGCTGTTGTAGTGTGTGTGTGTGTGTGTGTGTATTGGCCTTGATTGTGGCTCATTTTGTTCTTTTTTATATGTTGGAAAAAAACCTATGGCAGATGATCTCATCCCTTTGCTTTCAGTGAAAATAAGGCTGATCTCAGGGCGAAAGGGGGAACAGTTTTCACATCTTATTAGATAATGGATGAGATGTAAAATCAGTTCCATGGTGGAAGAACACCCTGGAGGTTGATAAGTTTGTCAGAATAAATAGGCCTTCCCTGACACAAATGCATTAAGCACTCCCCTGTTACAGCACAGCGTGGATTATAGAAGAAACAAGCATCAGTTTAAGGAAAGATAGGCTGGTTAATGGCAAAGCTCCCCCCTTCCTCCTTTTAAGCCCCAATTCCATGGAGCACCTCCAGTCCTTAGGGACTAAAATTAGCATTTGCATGATTTATAGTCATGTGTAAATAGTCCCATGGAACCCCTCCACTTGCGTTCATCTTATTAGTCATGTTGGATTCATGAGGAACATTCAGATTCAGAGGCAGTATGGCCTCTAAAGACCAGCTTTGGGGAGGCAGGCTGCAGACGGGACTGCTTCACAGGAGAAACAGGACTCAAAAGGCACATAATATTATACGTCAGGGCTCTTCTTAGGTATGTTCCCTAATTAAATACAGTAGAGTCTCACTTATCCAAGCCTTATTCAAGTTTCTGGATTATCCAACACATTTTTGTAGTCAATGTTTTCAATATATCGTGTATTTTGGTGCTAAATTCGTAAATACAGTAATTACAACATAACATTACTGCGTATTGAACTGCTTTTTCTCTCAAATTTGTTGTAAAACATATTGTTTTGGTGCTTAATTTGTAAAATCCTTAATCCCTCCTTATTATCCAAGATATTCGTTTATCCAAGCTTCGGCCGGCCCGTTTAGCTTGGATAATTGAGACTCTACTGTATGTGATAGGTGGAAAATGTCACTTGTTAATTAGTATTTAATGACATTGTTAGAGTCAAACTTCATTTTAAGTATCTTCTTCCTTCTCTTCCTCCTTTTTCTCTTCAGTATTTTTATCTTACATTTTTTTTCAATTAAAATATACAAACAATAAAGCAATACAATTAAAATATGCTAAGTAAAGAAACAGAAATTATAGAATTCATGTTATTGTTGGTTGCTATTAAGTTGACTGTGACTTTTGGTGGCCCAGTGAAAGTAAGACCTCAGGATCTGAGCATCAGCTGCCCTGCATAAGTCTTGCATACTCAGGGCCATGATTTCCTTGACAGAACAAAGGAAAACCTCAAAGTATTCAATCATCTTTTTTCTAATGCCTTCTCCTTTTCTGAACGTTATTCCATTTTCCAGTGAATCTTGTCATGTCATGATATGTCCAAAGTATGATAGCCTCAGTTGGAATGGTCAGTGTTGCTTTCCCATTTATTTGCATTTTTTTCTGCCATGGAACTCTTCTCCAGCATTACATTTCTTCTTGTTAGTTTTCTTCATTGGTGGATGGGATGTAGAAGAGAGACAAAGTCTTGGTGTGTTGGAAAATGTGATTTCATTCTTACAGTTAGCTCCACGTGTTACAGCCAGGTAATATTTAACAGCCTTCTTCAGGAAAGTACAACTTCAAAATAGTCTGCAGGGATTTTTTAAAAGTGTCTCCAAAGCTTAGGCTAACAAGCTTTTGCATAGCAACTGTCTCTTCTCTACACCTCTTTTATTGGATATTACTACTTCTCTTTTCTTCCCCTCCCCTTCTTCATTTAAAATCCAGAGCTTGGAGAAAATTACTTTTTGGACTACAGCTCTAACTATGGGAGATGATAAATCTGACTCCATCTAAATTAGTCTCCTGTGGCTGATTTTCATTTTGGAAAGATGGCACGTGAAAGATTTTGAACACATTGAGGAGCTCATCGCATTGAGGTTGAAAAAGAGGGCGACACCAAGAGGCTTTGCCAGGCAGCATGGCAAATCCAGTGGGTAGTGGGGGAAACTGTTGCCCCACACCCCGCGTCGCCGGCATGGCTGGTTTCCCCATCCCACGGGGAGAAACACTGCCACCCAGCTTCCCCCTGCACTCGCCCTGGCTTACCAAATGAGAACACGGGAAGCCGCTAGTGATCTCAGGGCTCTGTCCCAGGATGCTACCAGGAAGGAGCCAGGATGGATCCCTGTCAGAAGTAGCCCTGCATCATCTGATGGCCTCCAGTGGATTCCATTTTGCCTCCATCTAGAAAGCATCCTAGAATGGAGCCAAGACCTCGTGTGATGAAGTCCTGAGTCTCTGTCAAAATGCAATTCTGGTGATGGTTAGAACATAAAATCCTGGGTTAAATTTGATTTTTCTGAGTTTCCCTCAAAATAAATGGTGTCTGTTTTAAAATTGTGGCACATTATGCAAATGCTCATTTTGCATACTATTTCACCGGTATATGAATGTACCACCTTCTGGCTGCAAAATTCATATCGTTCAAGGAGAGTCACAAACTGGGTAAAGAATCATTAACATGGGAACCGAACCAATTTTTACCCATCCTTAATGGAGCCCCAAATACATATGTAGCATCCACTGCATCCTTTAAAAATATGCCCCTCTACAAAGATTGCTGGGGCCAAATTTAACAATTTAAACATATATTGTTGCAGGTCCGAAACATCTTTGTATTACAATGTGTTAATACTGCCATATCTCTCTACTAGGGGGTGACATGTAGCTCATTTACTGTAAATGGAAATCCAAAATTGTCCAGAATTGTCCACCATCTGGATCAGACAGTGACAACTGTAATTTATGATAGTTTAATATAGATACATTTTGTTTCATGCACAAAAGATTAAAATATTGAGTATAACATTATATTAAGGCTGTGTACACAATACAGTAGAGTCTCGCTTATCCAACATAAACGGGCTGGCAGAACATTGAATAAGCAAAAATGTTGGATAATAAGGAGAAATTAAGGAAAGGCCTATTAAATGTCAAATTATGTTATGATTTTACAAATTAAGTACCAAAACATCATGTTTTACAACAAATTGACAGAAAAAGCAGTTCAATACATGATAACGTTATGTAGTAATTATTGTATTTACGAATTTAGCACCAAAACATTGCAATGTATTGAAAAGACTACAAAAACATTGACTACTAAAAGCCAGACTGCATTGGATAATACAGTACGTTGGATAAGGGAAGGTTGGATAAGTGGCTAACTGTACATATAAAACATCAGTGAATTTTGCATTTGGACTTGGATCCTATTGCCAAGACACCTTACTTGTCTATACAAGTATTCAAAAATGCGGGGGACTTAAATATGGAAGACATCTGCTACCAAGCATTTCCAATAAGGAATTCTCAACCTGTATATATTTGAGTGCTCTGCAGCATCACATTTTATTGCTCCTTCAGATTATTTTGTTCATTTTTCATATATACAGTTTTATGTTGCTAGCCACCCTAACCTTTGTTATAGCGTACCTTATAAGCTTTGTAAACAAATACATATAAATACAAATGCTTTTGAGTATATTACGGCCAGAGGTACTTAAAAGTTATAGTATTAAGACATTTGTGTAGCGACGGAAACATATTGTACATGTGCAAATGTCACATTAAAGAAACAGTGAAGAAGCCACTTTGGAAAATAATGAAAAGGACAATGAAGGCCAACATCCTTGGAAGACTTGAAGAAGGCATTGGCAATGCAATACCTTATTGGAGATGCTTGACAAGTTGGAAGAAAGAGCTATAAGGGACCAGGAAAACAAAGGGGTTTGTGTTCGCTGTTGCAGAAAATGGGAAACTGCTCGAGCTGGAAGGCAAAAGAAGCGGGTACACGATCAAAGTAATGAGCCAAGAAAATGCTTTCAAGTACTGTTTTGATTGGTTATAAGCTGAACAAAAAGAGACTCGGCAAGGGCTGGTTCCTCCTGGATTAACTATGTTGAGTCTTTCCATTTTCCCCATCCTGTCTTTTATTATTGCTAAGAGACAAGTAAAATCTAGTACCTTAGGAACTAACTCATTAATAACATGCTCCACAATATTTTGTCTTTTTACTGCTGCGCATGAAGTAGCTGCTCCTCTGGAGTCAATTATAGTTAACAAACCGCCCAAGCATGCACAGAACACCCAACATAAAATGGTGTTCCAGTCCACAGTGGATTTGCATGAATTTTGTGAGTCATCATAGGTTCTGCATTTAGATGGTGATATATCATGCCAGGCCTCCATTGACAGCTATTGCCTATGTACCTCAAAAGGCTTCCATAAGTAAAGGCAGCTTATAAAACATCAAAAGACTAGACAACGGCATGGTAATCACTATCAGCACTTCAAACACATGAACCTGTGAATTTATCCAGTCTCTGTTAAGTAATTCATTTATTCCTGCTCTTCTGCCCCTAAGGTACTCAGAGTGGCTTCACTGCATAAGAAATAAAAATAAGGAATAAGAAATATGGACATTAAAATACCACCATAAACAAAACAGGACAGAGATATATGCCTCTTTCAGGCTGGTTTTATTTCCGAGTTATATGGTGCAGGCTGTCCTTCTACTTGCTGGTTCAGAAGATGTTTGGATTGAATCAAGGGAATTGCAAAAGACAACGACACAAGGGTGGCTACAAGGAAAACCACTGAGACTCAGTGTAGATGCTTAAGGAACACCCAGCAAGCTAAAGGAGGAAAGAATGAAAGCTTGTCTTGTGAAATCACATTGGATGAAGGACAAACTGATCAGCTGTTATTGCCACCATTGTAATCCTAGCTAGGAGCATCCATACCCCTAAAAAATTTCACTGGGGCCCAAATCTACTTGCAGAAATCTTGCCTGAAATTTACTTCCCTTTGTCATTAGCTGTACTTCTGGTTTGATACCAGCAACAGATTTCACTCTCCTAACTTCCCAGTGTCCCAGTTTGGCAGGCAATGGTCCCAATTAATCATCATTTTCAGATGTTTTTAAAATATCCCAGTTTCTCACTCCTTTCGGTTTTGTTCTCAGTTTACTTTACTTGCTACAAACTGAGTTCAAAATGCAAAAGTAGTTTACTTCAATTAATCCAGCAAGGTAGAAAGGAGAGGATATACTCTTGCCCATCTCTATAAACCTGGTAAAAGCAAACTGCTTATCATAGAACCACTGTTTGGAAGGAAAGGCCAAACAAACTCACTGAAATAGTCATAGTCAACAGTCCAGACTTAGAAACATCAATTACTAGAGTCCTTAAAAAGCAGCAGAATAGTCCAAAGTCCAGTCCAGAGTCAGAAACACTCAGTTCAAACAAATAACAATACCAGAGCCAGGTATCAGATTACCAAAATATGAAACCAGAAATCCTTGAGTAGCAAACCAAGAAGCACCAGAGTCAAGTTCCAAGAGATGAGCAAACATGTGTTGGATGCAAATCAGGTAACAATGTTGTTCTCTGCAAAGTTTAACAACATTGAGGGCCTTTTACCTTAGGATCTCAGCTGTTGTTTAATTACTGATAATTTCTCAGCTTATCTCTGAAACCTGAAACCTACCCACTCTTTCCTACACTCTGAAGATGTGGGTATGGTTAACCCATCTGTAGCTTGCTCAGAAGGGCTTGCTCCAGGCTGCTGAGTAGTGTTTACTTATGCTGAGTGAAGGCTTATCTGCAGCAGTGGCTGCCCTAAACAGGGGGAACTGCTGGGAGCTACTAACCTCCATCTCCTCTGCTGTCTCTTCAAACAACTCTTTGACCTCATTATCTGAGCTGGCCATGACATGGCTGAAGCATTCCCTAGTTTTTTCTGTTCTTCATTGTTACCATAATAACTTTTTCTATCTTAACCACATTCTCATGTTGACCACTTATGTCCTGGTGTTCATATGTGAAATGTTAGATGATATGTGGTATGGTTTTCAAGTACTATCTTGCTGTAGCTTCAAATATGTTCCTGTCTCTCTTCCTTAGCAACTCCTAACTGAATAGGGAAGAGCAAATCGTTTCCTCTTTTCTTTGTCCTGTCATTTGAGGTGAGAGAACCTCCAAAGCTACCAGGAAATTGCAGCCAAAATACAAATTCTGGCAAGGAAGGGAACAAAACTGAAACAATTGAATGCATCATTCCAGTGTCCCCTTCCTCGGCCTTCACTCTTGCCATTTAAAGAGTGGAATTGAATGAGTCCATTGTCCTGTTTCAAAGCTTTCTCATTCAAAGCTTTCTCATTCCCAAGAGGCACTTTGGATTGTTGACTTTTCTTCTAGCCAGCTAGAACGCTGGAATTAATTGAGAAATTATAGTTCAGAAATTATTGGCATATGTCAAAGCAAATCTCTTCATTATAAGGGAGAAAATACATATACAGTGTTCCCTCACTACTTCGCAGTTCACTTTTTGTGGATACACTGTTTTGTGGTTTTTCAATAAACTCTAAAAGATTATTATAAATAATAAAAAATTACAATTAACAGCCTAAGGAAGGGAGGAAGAAGAAGCCAAAGGGAGAGAGAGAAAGAGCCCAAGCGGCAATGGGAGGAGGAGAAGGCGATGTAACAACACACGATTGGTTGATAAAGACTTAAAATAGTGTATAACTACTAAAATAATGTATAAATATTAAAATAAATATTGTGTCCCTATTTCATGGATTTTCACTTATTGCGGGTGTTCCTGGAACCTAACCCCAGCGATAAGTGAGGGAACATTGTACTCCAACACAAGGATATCATATTGTTTATGTATTTTTACATTGTGCATTGCCTTGGCAGACTGAGAGATAATATATAATAGCGAAATAGATGATAGGCACACAGATAGCTAGACCAGAGCTTGGAAATAACTATCTTAATTCTTCAATTTACCACATTATGGATTTTTTAGATTCCACCCCCCAACCCACCCGCAACATGGCTTATTTGCTAAATTTACTAGGATTGATCCTTATACTTGTATTTTTAACAAATTAATTTTTGTAGGGTTTGTTGCCACTAGGATTCATTGGGGTGGATGACTCTTTTTTCACAGCTTTCGTGAAACAGTAAGTTAAAAAGGCCTTTGGAGAAGAAGGACTAGGATAGGAGAAATGCTACACAATACATGCCTATTTTACTAGGCAGACTAATAAGTCCCCTGTTTCATGACTGTCTGGAAAGAGGCAGAGAAACCAGAACCATGCCCAATTACTGAGAATTTACTGAAAAGTAGTGATTAGGATGTAATTGAGAATGAATGAAAATGAGATAAAGTGTATCCTGGCCAGGAATGAAATGGAGAAGAATGATTTGTCAGCTTAGCCCTCAAGCAGCCACGTCCCTTTCAGAATGTCATGTCCGTGGGATCTGAAAGGTCTTGAGAGTTGTGTTGTCAAAGGCTTTCATGGCCGGGATCACAGGGTTGTTGTATGTCTTTTGGGCTGTGTGGCTCCTGGAACATGGCCACACAGCCCGAAAGACATACAACAACCCTGGTCTTGAGAGTGTTTGCAGATTGTTTCCATTAATTTCTCCCTTTCTGTTGATCTAATGGTGGTTTCTACAATACGCTGTAAATTATTGTTGGGATGAGCTGCCATAAACCTCTTTGAACCCCTTTAGTATGTTTATTATTTCACATGCAGTGCTCAGCACTTGGGTAATTAAATGAAAAGCTTTATACACAGAGGAAGATCTGCTTTTCATTTCTTGACTTCTTCCTTTCTTTTCCAAACTTGCCCATTCTGCTTTTCAAGCACCTCCCTTTTTTTAGTCGCTCACATACTATGGAGTTTGCTAAGGCTGGAACTTTGAGCCAGTGTTTCGTACAGAAAATCAATGTTGCTGTCTCCCAACACATTCCAGTTATCAATCCAGACGTTAGATGATGAGGGAACAGGAGGGATCTCTTCACATGGGGCTTTTTAGCCCGATTTTGGCACCTTTAAGTGCAGCAAATGAGCTCTTTTGACGAGGCCTGTCGGGAGCCATCAGATGACACATGGCAGGCCCCACCCACTTTTCCTCCCAGAGTCAGGGGAAGCACTGAAAGGAGCTACCTGCAATTTGGGACTAAAAAGCCTGTGGGATGGTAGAAAGGGCAGCAAGGCAATGTGCGTTGCCACCTTTTCTGCCACCTGATGGAAGTGAGGGAAAGAGTGCCAAAGCACCCTCTCCTGCCCTCTGTGTGATGAGGGGAAGAGGGAGGGCATGTGGGGAGGAGGGAGCAGAAATGGCACAGCCCCTTTGGGCCATGTGAAGAGGTCCTTAGTAACAGTTCTGTCTTAACCACCTTTCAAAAAGGCTATTATTTACTTCAGTCATAATCATTTGCAAAGGTTTTCTGTGAATCTATGAACAGAAGGAAACGAAGGGATCCTCCTTTGTAATAAAGTCATCTTATTTCATTGCAGAAAATTCTACAAAAATGGGATTGTGCTAATGAGAAGGCTAGGTAATAAAATGCATGGTTAGAAGCGATTATGAGAATGTAATGGGGTGAGAAAAGCAATGGATCAGCTGGTATAGAGCCCTCTATGACTGCAGTTATGGCTTTATTCCTGATACGTTTTATTTCTTCTGGCTTTCTTTCTCCAGTTTGTGTTCTGCCGTGAATGTAAAGAAGAATACCATGAAGGCGAATGTCTCACTCTCTTCGAAGCTCAAGGAGTCACCACTCAGAAGGTATTCAGCTCCATATCCATAGCATCTCAATGGCATCCCATTGAAAAATTAGCTCTCAATTAGCTCAAGAAATATTTGGAGAAATATAATCAAATGTGTAAACAGTCATTGCCACTCTCAAACTGGAGGTGAATGTGGGTGGCTGCACAGGGCAAAAAAGCCTTTCGATGAATGCATGATACTCCAGGGTTGAAGATCCTGAATTAGGTGAACATAACACATAGAGTTTCCTAAGTTTTAGACTCTAGAGATCGGTAAAGTTGTGTCCTTTCTGCACATTCACCGTTGCAAATGCACATCTGGCTCAGCCTCCGTGCTATGAATAGAAACATATTTGTAATTTCAGGCAAGAATGAAGACGTAGAGTGCTGCAGCCATCAAAACTACTATGATAAATGTAGCAAGGGAAAGAATGCAAACTACAGGCATTTTTATCCCATTTGCCTTCTTTCCTGGGTAGCAATTTTAGGGGTAGGAATATGAGGCACTCTCTTATATTTCATAGCTTTGATTGTACACTAGAAGACATAACCACAAGATACAGTTACCACAGTCTCCTGTTCAACCCCACCTTGTCTGAATGTTTAAGCTGCAGCCTTACAAACTCATTCATTTTCTTATTGGTGGAGAATTAGAGGAACGGCAGATCTGAATCCATCACTTTAGCTGGACACATAGTAACAGGTAATATGCAGGGACTTCCAAGAGTCCACCAGAGCTTCCTACAAATGATGCCATTGCTCTGCATCCAACTACAAGAAAATATGGTAGTTGGACACTCATCTCTTGCTTCCCTCCTACTCCAATTCTCACTGACCAGTCAACAGCAATTTTCAAATGAGTACTGCTAAGAAAAGATGTTTGGGGGATTTTGGTAGTACACAGTTGGTGAAGGATTTGGTGATTAAAAAGTGAATATATCAGACTTATAATTAAGCAATAGAATGCCAATCTCAGTTATAAATTTGGTCCCCCAGAAGTCAGATCCTGAGCAACTGGGTATAATGTGGTGTAGAGATTCTGGTCATTCATTGGCAAAAATAAGATTGTGAAGAGCAAGCCAGCATCTGTGGGTAGTTCGCATTGCCACTGACACTTGCACTGACACTTTTAAAAATGTCTGCATCGGGAAGCTTCCATTTTAATAATGCATTATGTCTAAGAGTGGTACCTTATTAAAGTCATTTGAGAAAATTAACATAACAGACCAGAGCTATTTGAAATATTAGCACCAGTGCTGCCATATAAACTATGTGAAGCACTTTGACAGGAGTCATGGGACCTAAATAGTATTTCAATCTCTCATGTAAGAAATGAATTTTTTTCTGCATTTTTCATTTTACTTTTTTCCCTTTCCTTTCCCCTCATCCATTTTTTGGGTGAGGTGCATTTCATGACCCTTTTTGCTAAAGCATTTGCCAATAAACTTGTGCACTTTACTAGAAAATAGTTGGCTAGAAAATGCTGTTTTCTATACAAAATCATTGTGGAAAAGAGAATTTTGATAGGTGGTATTAATTCTCATCTAACCTTCCTGGAAAAGCCACTGGATATTTTCTGGAACTGAAATTAGGATACCAGTTTTTAAGCATATAAGCACTTTCCTTCTTTACAAATAGTAGCACCGTCACCAGGTGTAACTGGAAAGGAAGAAGATCTGCAAAGCTACTACCAGTCTGGATAGTCCATACCCATGAATGCTGTTATTAGTCCCTACCCTTGGCCAATTTTCTAAGGCTGGTGGGAGTTCAGCAACATCTGTAGAATCACAGGTTCTCCTTCCCAAGAAAGATGAATGAATGATCTGATTTCCTGTGTCTATTGTGACTGATCAAAACTTGTTGTTCAGGTGCATACAGATGTCCCTTTTTAGATTATGTGTTGCTTTTCTGTAGGATTGGGGGCATGGGAGTTAAATATTAGAGACAGATTCTTCATGGTCACTAATTAATCTCTTGCCTGAGGTCACAAGATGTGTGACATAGTAACACAGAAGCAGATAAACAATCCTGTACACTAAGCTGAGCCAACCCTAATTTATCGACAGAATCTGAAGCCCTCACATAGTCATTGTATTCTCCATGTGCATATGTGTATGTGTGCATAGAGAGAATTCATTTCTATCCTGTTTTATCTCTGTAAAAAGAGACCCAGAGCAGTTGACACTAAAACCAGAGAATATACAATTTAAAACATGCAAATACTAAAATAGGATTAAACATTGTCAGTATTAATACTAAACCATCAAAACCTCATTTTACATACTTAAAACAACCTACTCCACTTGGCTCGGGCTTAAAATCATTCTTTGTTAAAAGCCTGCCTGAAAAGAAAGGTTCACAGGGAATGGAAAGGAAAGAAGCAGCATCTGGCTATGTTCCTGTAACCAAATGCAGCATAATTATAGCAGCAATGAGATCTTTGGAGAAGCCTGAAATATCTCAGCATTGATGTCATAATTTTGCATCCAGCTACAAGGATATAGCTTTTGTTGTTCATTTGTTCAGTTGCTTCCAACTCTTCGTGACCTCATGGACCAGCCCATGCCAGAGCTCCCTGTTGGCCATTGCCACCCCCAGCTAAATGCTTCAAATTACAAATTACAGGAAAGGAGATTCCACTTGAACACATTAGGAAGAACTTCCTGACTGTATGAGCTGTCCAACAGTGGAACTCTCTGCCTCGGGGTGTAGTGGAAGCTCCTTCCTTGGAAACTTTTAAACAAAGGCTGGATAGCCATTTGTCAGGGATACTTTGATTGTGCTTTTCCTGCATGGCAGGGGGTTGGACTAGATCGTCCATGTGGTCTCTTCAAACACTATTATTCTATGATTCTGTGATGCTCCCTACGCCTCACAAAGCAGGTTATGGCTTAGACAGCTTCAGGGGGATTTCAATATGCCAAGGGGACATTGGGTGCAGAGGAGGGAGAAAGGACATATGGTGGATCCTAGGAATCCATTAAGGTTTGGTTACAGTATTCTCTCTGAATACCAACATCTGTAGATGTTAAAAATCACATTATATACAACAGTGTAATAAAATGATGTCCCTTATATAAAACAGTAATATCAAGGTTTCCTTTGGGGGGATTTAAAAAAAAACAAACCATGGATGATTGAATCCATGGATACAGAAGCCATGGATATAGAGGGCCAGTTGTATGTACTGTGAAGTCTTGTCTCTGCCTTTTCCTCTCCTTTGCTTTAGTTCCCCCTGTTTATAGGTTTTCCCAATAGTGTAGATACCTCCCTTTGTATTCGTTTTTGGGTGAAGCATAAAACACCCCTAGAGGCCAGTCTTAGTTGGTCTATTCCATTTGCCTGTACAGAGCTCTCTTGCCAGACTCCTTTTTTCTGCAGCAGAGCTACAGTGACCAGAGGCTTGGGCATTGTCTGGTAATCCTAGGTCCAAGCAATCTAAAACAGGCATCCTTAGCATCTGCATTCAGCCAGTATTCATATACCATCAGTCCCAGAGACAACAGAAGCTTTAACCAGTTTAAGCTTCACAAGGAAGAAGATTGAGACAGCTTATGAGCACCAGCTTGTAAACCATAGCTTTGCATCAGAGGCAGAAGACTCCAGAGAGATGACTGCAACCAGCAAAATCTCCTTTCATTATGTATTGTTCTAAGATATCTCACTTATCCAACATAAACAGACCGGCAGAACATTGGATAAATGAATATGTTGGATAATAAGGAGGGATTAAGGAAAAGCCTATTACACATCAAATTAGGTTATGATTTTACAAATTAAGCACCAAAACATCATGTTATAAAACAAATTTGACAGAAAAAGTAGTTCAATACGCAGTAATGCTATGTAGTAATTACTGTATTTACGAATTTAGCACCAAAATATCACGATGTATTGAAAACATTGACTACAAAGATGTGTTGGATAATCCAGAATGTTGGATAAGCGAGTGTTGGATAAGTGAGACTCTACTGTATACAGATAGCCCCGAGTAAAGCTAGACACTATAGTTTTTCCCAAAGGCTCAGGCATGCCACCACGTGTACACATAAAGAAATGTACATGCATATATTCCTTAGCAGACTATCAGCCTATGTGTGCTGAATCCTGCTATAAGCCACATATGAGAGATAAAGGTTTTGATGTAGCAGGGAACAGTGTTGTTATTGATTAGGTTGGATTAATGTTGAGTAATATCAATTGCCACTGGATGACAGAAAAGATAGGTTTGATTCCTGCAAGTTTTCCTAAATAGTTTTGGCTTCAGCTTTTATGCAAGCATTTCCAAACATCTTGTCAAGGATTTCATGCATATAACCTATTCCTGGATTATGTGATCATAGCAAATCTAGAGTTATCGTTTCTGGAAATATATAGAATTGTATCCACTTTTGCACATTCACTATGTGGTCACTGTAATTTTGATGCAAGCAAACATTTTAGAGATGCACATCTGACTATGCATCAGCGTCATAAATAGAAACATATTTGCTTATTCAGTCTTTGTTTGCTGAACCAGACAATATATAATATTTTAGTATCACTTGTTTGTCTTTGATGGTTTAAGAGTTTATGGTCATTATCTTTGCACTTCCTCACTTTCATAAATTTGGGGATTGGGATAAATAAAGCTGTTACATTTATCTCTGCACACAAAAACATATTTACATTTGATCACTGAACTTTCTTCATTCAGTAATTTAGAATACTCCTTTGATTTCATGTATTTCTGATGGAACCCCCAGTGGTGCAATGAGTTAAACCCTGGTGCCAGCAGGACTGCTGACCAAAAGGTTGGCGGTTTGAATACAGGGAGCAGGGTGAGCTCCCATCTGTCAGCTCCAGCTCCCCATGCAGGGACATGAGAGAAGCCTCTCACAGGATGGTAAAACATCAAACATCTCGCCGTCCCCTGGGCAACGTCCTTGCAGACGACTTATTCTCTCACACCAAAAGCGACTTGCAGTTTCTCAAGTTGCTCCAGACACACAAAAAAACTGTATTTCTGATATTGTGCCACTTGGAGGCACTGTGATACTAAAAGAAGTGTATTGGATTCTCTTACTCCTCTGAAATGATTGCTGTATTCAATGCATTTTTTAAAAGTTCTAAAAAGTCCTTCGCATTTAGTAAATCTGTCAATTGTATTTAATATTTTAAAAAATTCTTCTGGGAATAGTTTGGAAGCTATTTCCTTTTTTTTGCTTTTAATTAGGAATTGGATAATTTTTTGCTGTAGATGAAATCTGCATATTCTATCTAGTGCTTAATGAAACATTAGCATTTCCAACACCAAATGCTTCAACTTTTTTAACGTTATCTTTGTACGCACATCACAAATGTTCTGAAAAGATAGTGACATCACAATTTCTCATTTATCTTCTGATTGTATAAATCTTTATTAGTTGTGCCTAAAAATATGTGCTGGGGCAGCTATCATCAGAGGAGGAAACAGGAGCCATTTTTCACAATTGGAAATGATGTCTCAATACTTCTGCTTTCATTTTTTGCTGGTTTCTGGTATTTCTTTGCTTTTTGAAAAGGGATATGTAAGGGATGTGGGGGGGCAACTGAGGCAACATAACACATTTGCAGTGGCTTTGACATATTTTCAACAATTTAGGGGGTGACAGATTGGGGTCTAGGTGTTAGGAGAATTTAAGGGGCTTATTCTGGAACCTGGTGGGCCCTATGCAACCCATGAGCTATACATTCCCTACACCTGATGGATATGGTCAGGGTAGCTGGTGCCCACTGGGCCTGGTGAGACAAAGGACAGGATTCACAGAGCCAGCACACATCTACTTCACAACTACTTTACTATCCATGCTCTTTCCTTGTAGATACCCTAAATATCGAGGAAATAAGACAAAATCCCTATCTTAAATCCAACTGGAGTAGACTCATTGCATCAATGGAGTTAACCTGTCTGTTGATTCACCAATCAACACATGACTCAGTGGTCTGTTCTATTTGGGACGAGCCCTCAGGGTGTATGCCATTGCTGTGTCTCACTGTGGTTCAGAAGACTGCTGTATTATTATATAATCAATTATCTCGGATGACTTTAAGCTTGCAGTTCTTGTTATTATCAGAAGATGGCAGAAAGCTCACAAGTAACAAACTTGTTCAAACATGGGTTCTACATCTGCAGATTCAACCAACCACATCTCAAAAATATTTGGGGGGGGGGGGGGTCGTCCAAAAAGCAAACCTTGATTTTTCTGTGTGCTGAGCATTATGCTAATGTGAAGACATGCCCTGTTGTACCCTTCCATCATTTCAAAAATCTTCAGGCCCCTTGGAACTCATTTGAGTTTTTCGCAATTTATATAAGGGCTGCCATTTTTCTACACAATTATGTACAATGAAACTTGAGCATCCACAGATTTTGGTATGCATGGGAGGTCCTGAAATCAAACTTGCAGATACCAAGGGACCACTCTATACTTGCTAACTCAACAGTCTAATCTGTACCTTTTTATTGATCTGCGACAGGTATGTCCACATAGCAGGTACAGGTCATCTTTGCTTAGATGGCAGTCTTTTATAATCAGGCATAGCTACTTAGCTAGTAGACACAATTTTAGACATATTAGTAGAAATGCCTAGTAAATAATCTGTTCACCTTTTCTATGTATAAATCTATTCTGCTAGAATAGTATATAGTAATACTAAGTGTTTCCGACATCTGCAGAAATGATACCAAGTAGCTTTTGTGTCCATGCTGCTTTGTTGCTGCTGTTACTGTAATGAAATGACAGACTGGGTAGAACAGAATCAAGGAAGAATATTGCAATAGAGGTGAAGACAAGGCAGGAGATGAGTAAGAATAGAGAAAATACCACAAGATTTTGTCAGCTCTAGTTGTTTTAATTTTTTAATTTATTGTTTTTAATTTTTGTTGTTATGTATTTTATTTTATTTTATATTTTGTGTACTTGTTGGGCTTGGTTCCCCATGTAAGCTGCCTTGAGTCCCCTCAGGGAGATGGAGGCAGTTATAAAAAAAAAATAAAGTTATAGTTATAGTACATTCTCATCAACATAGAATGCTCAAGGGCCAGAACTTCTCAGTTCTCAATGTCTATGCCACTGTTTTTAAGGTTAGCTTTAAGCCCATCTTTAAATCTCTTTCCTGTCCACCAACATTACATTTTCCATTCTTGAATTGAGAGTACAGTAACTACTTTGGAAAATGGTGATCGGGCATTTGGACAACGTGGCCAGTCCAGCAGAGCTGATGGTGGTTTTGCAGCATATAACAAATTTGGGAGGACAATGGCTTTATAAACAAGCATCTTTGGAACAATTAGCTCATTTTTATATGACAGGATGAAAAACGTCATCCAGATGTTGGACTGCTTTTCCCATCATCACTCATTTTGGCTATGATGATTGGGGGTGATAGAAGTTGGAGTCCAAAAACATCTGGAAAGCCATATATTTCTCCACCATAATAGGTCTTGTGTGGTAGAGGAAACAGGGTATGTGAAATATTCTATACAGAATATCCCTGAAACACTCTCTGCTTTTGGTCATACGAAAGATGATCAAAGATGCTTTAAAATCCATCATTGAGACATAGTTAGATCAAAGTCCATATCTCTTTCATCTTATGCTGTCCTGGTATGTCTCATGCCCATTATCTTTTACCTTTTCCCTCTGAAGGATTTATCTTGATGACTTTGATGACTCAGTTCTACATTTCTATGTTTATCAAAGTAAAATTCAATCATAAGACACAAATCCTGATGACTAAAAAACAAATCCGTTTTTTAAAAGGTTGATACCAAATTCTTTGCCACATTATCTCAGTACACAAGCTTACATTTTAAGACCACCTTTAATGCATCTTACTCCTTTACTCTCCTCTTCCCTCCTCTCAATTAAAGACATAGATATTATTCCCAGTGTGTATAACACACATTAGACAAATCTTTCATGTCTGTGCCATTAGTGGAGGTTAACAGTTTTTAATACAGAGATCCAAACTGCCAGGAACACAGTATTGAGTCTGCTAAGAATTGGTACAATCAAGGTCTATTAGCCAAATGGATTTGAAGAAGGGTATGAAAGGACATAATCATTATTTTTATTAGATTATTTTTATCATTTCTGATTCACTCTGGCAACCTAAAATGAAATTGGAAGATTCTATAGTGTGATAATCTACAAATGTAAAGAAGATCTAATAATGTATTTATGGGAAATCCACTTGATAGCAAAAATGTAACTTACTTTCAAGGTTATATAAGATATTCTTCTCTTCCCCCTCTTGCTATTTTATACATGTAGATATCTATCATGATGTTGGACATGCATTTCTAGCAAAGTCCAGCTTTTAAATTACTTATAAGCAAATTTTACTTTTACCAGACCCACCGTACTTATGCCATTTGTATAACTCCCTTCATCCTAGGCACTGTGTAGCAATTTATACCTTAATACAAAAAATAGTAATCAACAGCAGACAGTCAGAAAACCAGCAAAAATTGCTAAAACAATAAAAGTTGCAAGAAATTCTTCATTATAATTTTTACAAGAATCCAAAGATAAATTTCTCTCCAAAATTGTCAAAAAAAAACCCTAGTACTGAAGCAATATTTTAAAATATCAGAATCAAAATGCAAAGCAAGCACAAAAGAAGATTGAAATTCATTTTTCAAAGAAATTTCTTATGGAAGCATATTGTCTTCACATAGCTTAACAGTCACACTTTTTACCCCCACCCCTTTTCAGTAAAAAAAAAAAAAAGGGGGGGGGCGGGATGAGTACTACACAATGAAAACAATTGTGCCTGTTTTATGTACAAAAAAGGCAGCCTCCCCACTCTAATCGGTTTCGTAAGATTTCCCTCTCCACATGTCTTGCTGCACTATATAAACAATAGCTTCACCCATGTGCCCACCTTCCCACCTTTCAAGCAAGATGCTTCACTCATCCATGTCTTTCAGGCATGGCACTTCTCACAGCTGAGTCCAAAAGCACTGGGTGCCTGAAAGGTGAGTGGGCAGGCAAGCGAGTGAGTGAATGAATGAAGCATCATGCCAGAAAAGCAGGTGGGTAGACAAGATAATGAGTGAGGGAGTAAGTGAATGAAGTGCTGTACTTGAACGGGGATGGACAGGCACGCGAGTGAAGCGCCCTTGCTGAAAGAGGCAGGCGGGCAGGTGAAGCTGTTATGTCGTACAGCAAGGCATATGGAGCAGGAAGCTTAGAAGACTGTTTACAGCAGGGAAACTGTCATCCTCCAGTAGCTACACTGGTCATCTGCCAGAAGTACATTGGGGCAATGAATCAAGACTGATTATTTTATGAGGAAAGCAAAACTCCCAATTTTGGAACCAAAAAACCAATGGCGACTAATATGTGATGAAATACATTGCGGATGAAACACCTTGTCCTCTTTTTTTCATCTGACTACATCAGCCCCGGGGAGAAGTTTAGAATATCACTTTGTACTTACAACTAGCTGCAATTTTCTGTTTCATCCAAATTATGAACTACAGTAAGTTTTAATGGCAATTTGATTCACCTTAACAAACAATAACTTGAAACCGTGGTTTGAGCTTGGCTTGTTTGAATGAGTAATATTTTAAATTACTTAAAAGACTGCTGTGGTAAAGATGGAACATTAAGTCCCAGTGAGTAGAACATGGAAGGAGATGCTTTTGATTCTGCAGACTTTACAAAGGAGGAGAAGGAAGGAAGAAATGTCTGAAGCTCATTCTCATAGCACTAATTTTTGCTTCTGGCTAAAATCCTGTTGATGGACTACACATGTATAATAATAATAATAATAATAATAAAACTTTATTTATACCCCGCCACCATCTCCCCAATGGGGACTCGGGGCGGCTAACATGGGGCCATGCCCAGAGCAATACAACATAATAAAATATAAGAACAACATATCATAACACCATTTAAAATACAATAAATAATAATAAACAGAACATCAAGAAATCAAGAAAAAAACAAAAACAAAAAAACTATAAATCAAGGGCAGGCCACTTGAACACAAAGATAAAACCCGGAGTGAGAGGGACAGAGAAGTACTCCACTATGGGCAGGGACATTTGGAAGGGGTAATCTGGAGGATAGAAGTTCGGAGGGGAGTAATACGGAGATATATGACAGACATTACTCACCGAAAGCACAATGGAAGAGCCATGTTTTTAATTCTCTCCTAAAAGCTAACAGAGTGGGAGCTTGCCTTATTTCAGTGGGAAGTGAGTTCCACAATCGGGGGGCCACAGCAGAGAAGGCCCTCTCCCTTGTACTTACAAGGCGAGCCTGGGATATAGGCAATGGTGATAACAGGGCCTCTCCGGATGATCGCAAGGAACGGGCAGGTTTATGGAAGGAGATACGATCACGGAGGTAGGTGGGTCCCAAACCGTTCAGGGCTTTATAGATGATGGTCTGCACCTTGAATTGGGACCGGAAGATGAACGGCAGCCAGTGGAGCTCCTTAAACAAGGGAGTGGATCTCTCCCTGTAATTTGCCCCCGTTATTAATCTGGCTGCCGAGCGTTGGACCAGTTGTAATTTCCGGGCCGTCTTCAAGGGAAGCCCCACGTAGAGTGCATTACAGTAGTCCAGTCTGGAGGTAACTAGGGCATGGACCACCGTGGTCAAATCAGACTTCACGAGGTATGGTCGCAGTTGGCGCACAAGTTTGAGTTGTGCGAAGGCCCTCCCGGCCACCGCCGACACCTGAGCCTCAAGCGTCAACGCTGAATCCAGGAGGACCCCCAAACTGCGGACCTGTGATTTCAGGGGGAGTGCAACCCCGTCCAGCACAGGTTGCCACCCAATACCCCGATCCGACGCACGATTGACCAGGAGGGCCTCTGTCTTGTCAGGATTGATCCTCAGCTTGTTCCTCCTCATCCAGTCCGCCACAGCGGCCAGGCACTGGTTCAGCATCCGAGGGGCTTCCTTGGAGTCAGGTGGAAAGGAATAGTGGATTTGCGTGTCATCTGCGTAGAGATGGCAACGCCCTCCAAAACTCCGGATGACCTCTCCCAGCGGTTTCATGTAGATGTTAAATAGCATGGGGGATAAAATAGACCCCTGCGGAACCCCACAGGTCAATGGCCAGGGGTCTGAGCAGGTGTCCCCCAGCTTCACCATCTGGGAACGACCCTCCAGGAAGGACTGGAGCCACAGCAGAACCGTGCCCCCGAGCCCCATCCCGGAGAGCCTCCCCAGAAGGATACCATGGTCGATGGTATCGAAAGCCGCTGAGATATCCAGGAGAACCAGCAGGGTCACACTCCCCCTGTCCAGCTCCCTGCGGAGGTCATCCACCAAGGCGACCAAAGCCGTCTCGGTACTGTGCCCAGGCCTGAAGCCCGACTGCGAGCGGTCCAGAAAATCAGTGTCATCGAGGAACTCCTGGAGCTGCGTGGCAACCACCCGCTCCAGAACCTTGCCCAAAAATGGAAGGTTGGAGATTGGTCTGTAATTGTCACAAACCAATGGGTCTAGCGAGGTCTTTTTTAGCAACGGTTTTACCACCGCTTGCTTAAAACAGGATGGAAATGACCCCTGACCCAAGGAGGCATTTATTATGGCCACAAACCACTCCAACAGCCCATCTTTGGCCAGTTTAACCAACCAAGAGGGACAAGGATCCAGAGCACAAGTGGTCGCCCTCACAGACCCAAGAATCCCCTCCACGTCATCAGGAAGAACAAGCCGGAAAGAATCCCATAAGATGGAACCGACAGGTGCCTCGGTTACCTCCGCTGAAACCACAGTCAAGCTGGAGTCCAACTCATGACGTATCTGAGCAACTTTGCCTGCGAAATGGTGTGCGAAATCGCTACACCGAGTTGCCAAGTCATCGGGAAGCTCCTGGGCCTCAGGAGGCCGCAGGAGCTCTCCAACAACTCGGAACAACTCCGATGGCCTATTGGCTGCAGACGCTATGCGGGCAGTCGTGAAAGCTTTCCTGGCTGCTCGCAGAGCCACGGAGTAAGCCTTAATAGCGGCTTTAGCCCGTGCTTGGTCGGACACATCCTGAGATTTTCTCCAGATGCACTCTAGTCCCCTCCTCGTACGCTTCATCACGGCCAGCTCCTCAGTGAACCAAGGAGTCGACGTGACTCTACGCAGCAAAAGGGGACGTTCGGGAGCGATCGTGTCAAGTGCCCTTGCCAACTCGCTGTTATAACGATCAGCCAGGACATCAACAGGATCGCCAGTCTCCAGAACAGGAAGATCCCCAAGAGACCTCAGAAGTCCATCCGGATCCATCAGCCTCCTGGGGCGGACCATCTTAATGGGTCCACCACCCCTGCGGAGGTTAGAAGCCACGGCGAAACTTAAACAGATCAGATGATGGTCAGACCATGACAATGGAAGAATATTTTGCTCTTCCACTCTGACTGTCCCACTGTCCACAATAAAAACCAGGTCCAACGTGTGTCCCGCCTGATGTGTGGGCCCAGATATAACTTGAGTCAGCCCCATGGTCGTCATGGCAACCATGAAATCCTGAGCTGCACCTGTTAATGTGGTCTCGGCATGGATGTTAAAGTCTCCCAAAACTATGAGTTGTTGGGAGACCAAGGCCGCATTAGAGACCACTTCTGCTAGCTCACGCAGGGAGACTGCTGGGTCGCGGGGTGGACGGTACACCAACAGAATCCCCAAGCTGTCTCGGGCTCCCACCTTCAGCAGGACACATTCAAACCCCATAGATTGTGGAACGGTGCATCTGATCAGGGCGATAGACTGCCGAAAGATCACTGCAACTCCACCTCCCCGCCCCTCCACCCTGGCCTGCTGATGGACCCCGAAACCCGGTGGACACAGCTGGGTGAGATTCACCCCACCCGGTTCATCCAACCAAGTCTCGGTAATACATGCCAGATCCGCCCCCTCATCCAGGATCAAATCCTGGATGATAGCTGTCTTACCATTGACGGATCTGGCATTCAGAAGCAGGACCTTAAGGTTGAGGGGTCTGTCCTGGAGACTACCACACCTATTCCTCTCCAGGGTCGCAATAACTCTGTTGCGCTTCTCCCTGGGTTGTTGGTGACCGTTCTTCCTTCTCCCCCACACCACCTCAATGGGCCCCCCCACGTGAGAACCCTCCTCCTCCTGAGAGATTGGCTTGTTGAGATTGCCAATTGAAGGGGATAGTCAGCTATCCTGGGATGAAAGGCCTCCAAGTGTATTTGATTGTTTAAAAGAGAGGCTTATCTCCGCTGGTATGAGAGAGGAGGAGTCATCTAATATGATAACATCATCTAATGAGGGAGGGGGACTAGGCACAGCTAATGACTGATGACAGGGCTGGGGGGTAGAACAGACATGGCTTGAAATTAGAGACTCTTGTATTTCACGAGTCAGTCCAATGTCTAGGGGGCGGATCACTGGGTCTACTAATACCCTCTTAAGAATAATACCCCATTGTTGGAGTTTAGGCCCGTACAAAAACAGTTCTTCCAGTAACATTCTATCCTCCAGTCCAATGAGAAGACATAAGGAGCGGTTCCAAGATTGATAGTCTCTGCGAAGCCAGTCAATGGTCTTGATCTTCACTTCCGACCGGCTCATAGAAAGAATTTGAGAGAGAGATATATGGACAGCTCGCTTTGATGACCATCTGCCTCTATTTAGCAAAGAGTCTGAGACTTCCACTGCCACCTTGTTGGTTCGCAACAGATTGCAGGAAGTATCTCGAGATTGTCCAAACAGTTCTGGGGACAGTGTGTTGTTTGTCCTTTGGGAGACTCTATTAATTTCCTTCCAGGCCACCCTCCCCTGACCCTCTTTCCCAGATACTAGCCCATCCCCATCCTTGGCCACTTCCAAATCTGATCTATTAACTACTTTCTGCTCCTCTAGCTTTATTTTTCCATGGTCTTCCAGAGCGTTTAGTTCCTCATTGATGTTAGTGGAACTGGTTGGTACAGTTGTTATAATGTCTATAGGAGAAGGGTTTGTCGCAATCAGGGAGATTCCCTTGAAAAGATGATCAATTTTCTTGTTCAGTGTTTCCAGTTGATACAAAACAGTGCTGAACGATTTTCCCAACAAATCACATAGGTGAAGTAGTTCATTTTCCTTTGGAAATTCCTGCCAACTCATTCCTAATACTTCCTCAAAAACCTTCCTATAGTAACCACTCTAATCTTTCAAAATTAACACACCGTTCCTACTGACTCTTTCCACTCAGATGTATATCAACCAACATGCGCACACCATCATTCACATTCTAATACCAACAATATACCAGACAATTAACTTCCTGGAACTCACGAATCCTATGTGATCACTTCCTATGTTTAAGTACCAGATACACAGATCCACTTCCTATCAACAATCAAATCTGTCTTCCTGCATCAAGATAAAATTTTCTCACTCCTATCTAAATACACACACATACACACTCAGAAAGGGGAGGGGAGAAGAGAGAGAGAGAAAAAATAATAATAATAAAAAAATAATAAAATAAAATAAAAATAAAAAATAAAATAAAATAAAATAAAATGGAATAAAATAGATGGCGGCTTCAGCACTGAGGATCCTGACAACGCCGCTTCATACAATCCCCCTGTTCAGTAGAGCCGATGAAGAGGGCCCAGCTGTCTCTCTTTGAAAACTGAAGGAGAGGGTTGGGAGAACCGCCCGGTCCGGCGCGGCCCCAAAGCTCAACTCTCACCACGAAGAAAGCTGGGGAGGAGGCTGGGAGGCAGCACAACAAGGCAGCGGCAGAAGCAGGAGGAGCACAGGCCGGCGGGAACAACTCAGAGGGCCATCCAACGACGCAAACCACCGCAGGCCCAAATGTCTTCTCTCCATCCAAGCCGCTGGTAAGGCTCAAGGAAGCTGCCCGGATCGGCGCAGCTTCCAGGGGCTCGCGGTAACTTTAAAGGCCCAGGGAGGAGGTTGGAGACGGGGGGGGAGGAGGCCGCCCGGTCCGGCGCGGCCTAGATCTAGTTGTGGGGGCCTACCAGGGGTTGCAGGAGGGCCGGTAGGGAGTCGAGAGAGGCCGCCTGGTTCAGCGCGGCCTCCACCGTCGAGGGAAAGCTGAGGACGGAGCTAAGGGTGGTCGCCCGGTTCGGCGCGGCCACCCAAAGACAAAGGTGGGGGTCGAGGGCCGCCCGGTTCGGCGCGGCCTCCGCCGTCGAGGAGAAGTTGAGCAAGGACCCAAGAACAGGTCTCGTAAATCGTTGGAGATGTCCGCTGGCGGCCGCCCGGATTCGGCGCGGCCTCAGTTTCCCCAACAAGAGCTGGAAGCAGTCACCAGAAGCCTTCGGAGGCTCTCAGCTCTTAGAGGCTCCCTCGGGCCGAGCAGATAAGATGGCGCCCAGGCTTCTTCTCCACTTCTCCCTCTCGGTCCTCTAAAGCTCCCGTCGACAGCACTTACGGCCCTCACGTACCATCCAGGACCCCAAGAGTAAGTCAGCAATCTCACCCCTCAGGCGATGGGAGCGACGGGGGGTCCACAATAGTATATATAATAATTTTAAATTCCTCGCCAGTGGAGCTGATCATGGGGGCTGTTACTATGCCGCCATCTTTCTCTCTCTTACATATACATCTGTACTTTTTGTTGAGCAAAAGGTGTATTCAGTTTATGGTTTTATAACTAGTGTTTCATGAGTGTAATTATTTCACAAGAGCCAAAATCCTACTGTAGTCCAGACTAGACTACAGTCATTGAATCAATTGAATTTGCTTTATTTACTGGTATTAAAGTAACAGTCAGTGTACATTCTCCCTTGCATTGTGGCACACTGGCAGATAATCAATCAGCTGTACAATGTCAGTACTTAGTAGAAGTGTGGCAGAGCACAATCATCATATAAACTATGTGGATATAGATTACTTCCACACAAGGTCAATAAGTGATATTGATCCTTTGTGTTTTCTAAGAATGTCACTGAAATATCACTCCAGACCATAAAGGGGAGTCAATGGCTTTATTGTTTCAAAGCATAGATGAGTGGACTGTGACCCATAGACCACATATAAGCATTTATTAGAAGCACCATCTCCCCAGCTTTAAGGTCAAAAGTAAGTAGAGAAATCAATTAAACTCTGTTTAGCACTTACTCAGAAAACTAAAAGCCTTGTTTGAGTTACAGTCAACTCTGACCCTGTCTTAATGTGACATTTGATTTAATGTGACATTTGACTTATTGGGTTAGGGTTAGGGTTGATATTATATGTTATCTAAAGTGTGCTTTTTAGCTATAGGGATATAACAGCCTTTAAGGGGATGCCCCCAGTGAGGTGAGAGTAAACTTTCATCCTGATATTGTCCATTTTTGCAGAAGCAAGCTTGGAGAAAACACCTGACATGTATTTGTCACCATTCCCTTGATAATTTCTTGTCTCTTTGCAGGAATATAAAGTTGATGAGCATGCAGCCATACAGTCTCGGTGGGAAGAAGCATCCAAAGAAACAATAAAAAGAACAACCAAACCATGCCCCCGCTGCCATGTTCCAGTAGAAAAAGATGGTGGGTTTTATTGAAACATATCCCAACAGCTTCCACAACTCACTCTCGCAATGTCAGTTTTACTTAAAAGCCAAAAAAATGTAATACAGTCTGGGTTATCTCTTGTCCTCTCTAGATTAGCTCAGGAGTCCGGTTTGTTTTCTATGCCAGGATAATACTGGTGTTATGACTCTGGTCTTTCCAGATCCAATTCATAAATTTGTCTTCTGTGATCTATCTTATGAAAAATTGATGGGGCAACTTTGTGATTTTTTGTGTGACTTGCAGCCCACTTTCAAAACATACCATCTTATTTAGAATAATAATGAAATGGTAAAAATATAATTTACATGCCTATAAGCATCAGACATATAAAGCTGACCTTTATAAATGTTTTTTAAAGAAAATGTAAAACAACATTCATACTATTAGGAGTATCTCATGCACAAAACCCAAGCCTAACATGAGACCAAAAAAGACCCCTTAATAAACCACAGGCGTCATCCTAGCACTGTATGTCCTTCATTTGTAATATGATGGAAGTATTTCCTACCAGAGCTCTGGGCTGTTCATTCTTCTCTGCATTCAGGTGTCCATAGACATTAGCAACATTTCATTTTACTCCTGTAGCTCCTGTAGTGCCCTTGAACTTCAGTTCCCTTTAGCAAGTAAATACAAACCTCTGGGTGTGTCTTTAGCTAACTATACCGTAAGGAACAGTCAGATATTTTGTTCACTCTACATTGCAAAGTAAGCTGACCTGATCTTGCACTTCCCATACTAAAAGACTGGAATGTAGATACTCCTTCAGCAGCTATGCATTTGTGAAATCATAGGGAAGCACTTATGCTGCATGGCAATCCTCGATAGACTCATAAGACGCATCTTGCTCTTTCTGTAATTTTGAGCCATGTCATGTAATAATATGGCCATCTTGCCAGAAAATTGTGTCACCCTGTGACAGGTTTAAAATGGACTCTTTTTTTTTCTTCAAGCCGAAGAGTACAGCTTGCTAGGAACTAGATGAAGTTGCCCATTTCATGCATACAAACACATACATTGAGGGATGGTTCAAATGCATATAGAGATCATGTGTGTTTTCATTCGTTATTCTTTTGCTAATAAATTATCCTCTCATTTTACTTACCATATTCTCATTTGGTTGTGGATTTCCATTTTTCTCCAGGAGGATGCATGCATATGAAGTGCCCTCGTCCGCAGTGCAGATTTGAATGGTGCTGGAACTGTAGCCTGGAGTGGAACAGAACTTGTATGGGAGATCACTGGTTTGATTGATGACCATCTGAGCCAGTCAAGAATTTATGCAACAAATGAAGTCCTAACTGCCTTTTTTTTGGCCTACCTACCTACCTGTGCAAATTATCCATGTATATTCAGATAGTTTTGTTTCCAAACTTGAAAATCAAACCAGAGGATTGAAGTAGTCAGATGGCATTGACAGGTAGTTGCTTCCATTTCAGTGAGGCTGTAAATTTGCTGTGAACTTTTAATATGAACTCTAAAGCAGCTGTCCAAATGCTGAACCTTATTCCTCAAATAAGTTCAGCACCTTAGAAAACTCCTTTGAAGTTTGAACCAAATCTAAGTGAAAATACTCACTTCTGACATGGAAGCCACCAGCTGCCAGTGTTCATTTTTTATCTTCCTTCCATGGGAATATGGGTCATTTTACCAGTGGCAATACTACTTTTAATAATTTTGTTCTTTGATCTAAGAGTGGATTTCTGTACATATTTTATTCTTCAAATCTGAAATATGAATAATTGGGCCACTCACATCTGTTTCAACTATGCTGATGTTATATTCATTATCTGAGCTTGGTATGAATGATTCTTCTACAACAGTTCTATCCTCCCAAATAAATTTTAAGTTCAAAACTCAATCAGTGGCATTTTTTTGTTTTTGCGTGTGTTTGCCTGTTTGCCATCTTTCCACATAGTGTGTAGATTTTTCAGCATTTGCTAAGTTGAGGTGTTTTTGGATAATTTTTTGCTTAATAAAATGCTTAAAATATTCATTACACCTCCATGCAATGAAAAATATTATTTCATGTTGCCATGAAAAGGCTCCATTAAAAGAATATCTTATTGTCCTCACCTACTTTGCAAATCATTAATTGGTGGAGTGTGAACTTGAGACTACAGCAGGGTGGGCAAGGTCTTTTAGGTAAAAGCCAGAACCTGGATTTGCTCTGGGATCATTATAAGAGGTTGTTCTGGGTATAATATAGGGCTGCTGATTTTCATTTTTTTACCTATTTCATTTCATTTCTTTTTTTAAAAAAGCACGTGGTAATATTTGCTTCCAAGAAGCTTCTGCACATAGAGCTTTCCATGTAGTATACAGTGTTAAAGGAGTTGCATTTGGGGATTCAACTCGTTTTCTACAGGAATTAATTATGTATTTTTGTGGAATCTGCACCAGATTTTGATGTGTACTGAATGTTATACCTGCCCACGATGGGGACACTAGGACGCACAACAACTTTAGGCTGGAACTAGATATGATAGCAGCAGATACCTGTTCGTCAGACAGACTACTGACAAAGATCTTTAAAGTAGGGTGGGACAAGAGGGAAGAGAGGTTGTTGAGCAGGCAAAGAGTTTTGAACCATTCCTCTACCTGAGCTGTTTTTCTTCTAATTGGGCTTATTCTGTACTGGAGGAAAGCAGATGGGAGGAAAAAGTAGCATGACTAAAAGAAGTCACCACTGTCTTCTCTCTGTTGTGTTTCTTGTCACAGCTATATATCTATTGCTGAAGACAGGGATTTTCTGCCCGCAAATCACGTTCACTTCATCTTCTTTATAGTGAATAATAATTGTGTTACAATGATGTTATATCAAATAATGAAAACAGAAAGTGTTTTTTTATGAGTTGCCTTCTCACAGTGATTGTGATTGTGGGCAAATGTGAGGTGGGTCTACTGTAAATTGCCACAAATGTGTGTAAATACGGGATGAATTCCAGTGAAAGGAGAAAGAGAAGTAGACAGTGTGCACCACTTAAGAAAATGTGTGAAGAAGCAACCACAAAGTAAAGGATTAAGCTATGGAAGAGAATAACCGAGCCAGAATATCAGAATGAAACTGTAATTTTACAATATCTTGTACACCTTGCATTCATTTAATGGAGTTTGCAGAAGCAGGGTCATGTCTCCCTGGCATGAGGGGGGGGGGATTGCAACAGGGCCCCTGCTTCTGTCTGTCTCCCGGAGATAATTCACAGGAGGGGATAGGATCAGTGGTCAGCTGCATCCTAATCAGAGCCCTAATGATTACTTATGGAAATCCAGAATGAAGTATTTTGCATATTTTGATTGGTCCAACTGAGGTATTGGTACAAGATTGATTTTAGTTCAAGTGAAATGAAGAGGAAAACTCCTTCAATAGTTTCATCATTGATTCCTGTCCTAAACGCCGTTCCCTTTAAAGACACATAATAATTAGTGGATCCCAGTAATCAATTTCTTTGTAGTATAAACTTTAGAGGATGCTGAACTCAGAAGAAATAAAACTTGCTCTCAGTGATCAATGATGTCTTAAACTTAATTAGTCCTTCATAAAAGGCAACCCCAACACAGCTAAGTTAATATATAATACAATATTTATTCTGCTAAATTTGTTAATGAAGTAAATTAATACATGCCTCTAGTAATGGCTCACTTTCACTGTGTGTCAAGCTGATATGGTGATCAAGCCAGGAGCTGACTATATTACACCATATAACAATGTTACTGTGATGTTTTAGTTATATAATGCTCTGCTATAGGATTTAGTCAACTGACTAATCTTTTGATCAAATTCTCTTTGTTTTCAGTTTATACACCCCTGTATCAGAAGATACACCTCTGTATCTTTCTCTTATCAGAAGAAATCAATACACCTCTGTATCTTTCTGTGATCAAAGGAAGCTTTCTTTTTCTTGGTAATGCTGGTAGTGAAAGCCTCTTGTGGCAATCCTGCAATTTTTTACCTATTTGTGTTAAACATATTGGGTGAGATTCTTTGTGGCTCAGATGGAACATATCTGCTTCACATGTACAGCTCCATGCTGCCTTCCCACTTCCCAATATTCAGTGCTGGGACCACTGAATAAACAGGTGGTCAAGAAGTAGGAAACTTCCTCTCAGCCCCATTGCAGTTTAATAAAGGGAGAGAAATTATTATTATTATTATTATTATTATTATTATTATTATTATCATCATCATCATGATCATCAGCATCATTATTAACATCCCACTTTTTCTCTATTAAGAGAAACTCTGAGCGATTTAAAGAGGAGTGTTACCCTCTTCCTTTCTCTGTAATGAACTGCAATAAAAATAAGAGATAGTCCTCACTCCTTAGTTGCTTATTTCTGCCCCAACATAGCAGTCGCCTCAAAAGTTGTGATTATGGTATTTTTGACAAGGAGTAGATAATACACTCACTAAAAATATTCAGAGCATTTTAGAAACTTCTACCAGGGTGACTGGACTTCAGTTTGAATAAACTGTAAGTATAGTTCAAACTTAACAGGAAAATGCATCTAATTTAACCTAATGTTTAAACTTTATAGTTGTAGTTTAATCAGGATGCCTTCTCTTTTTCATTTCTTGAGCACTGCCTGAACCTAACGGTCTAGGAAAGCCAAACTAAATGAGAAAACCCTGTGCTTTTCAAAAGTTGACTGAGATCCAGTGTCTTCAGCCTTAACATTTTAGAGGGTGCAAATTCCAAAATCATTCTGCTGAACTCTGCTAAGGATTTTGGAGAGTATTTGATTATAATGTTACAGTACTGCTGTATTAATAGGATGGGTTCCCATTTCTTATCACATTAACCTTGTCCTGTTTCCTATGGCAACAGCATCTCTCAGTTTCTGGTAGAATGGTAAATACAACCCAGAAGAGAATATGCTGGGCCAACAGCTTGGAATAATTTTAAACAATTTCTCTAAATACTGAAGACGTTTTGTTTTTATAAACAGGAATGAGTCAAAATGAGTTCAATGACTACAGCACACAGTGCTATTAAGAGAGTAAAGACAAAATCAAAGCTTCATGTAATGCTGGTCTTGATTTATAAACTGTGATGTAGTAAAGACACATCTCTCAATTTCTGGTAGAATGTGTCTTAACATTGGATTGTATTTAAATATGATTTTAGGTATGCTTTTTAATTTTAATGTAAATTTCTCATGTTTTATGCTGTAGGCACTATGTAATGCCATTTGTAAGCCACCTTGAGTCCCCCCAGGGGTTGAGAAAGGTGGGATATAAATATAGTAAGTAAATAAATAAAGAAATAAAGACAATACTTTTTATTAGCAAGGACATAGGAATAATCTGCCACTCCCACTTTGGACATTCCTGTTTGCTTGAGGTTTAGCTTCAATCCCTAAAGTAATTGCAAAGAAAATGGATTTTCCCAGAATTTCCAGATATTGCTTAAGTTATCCCTGTTGTAGTCTAAAATATTTGAGAATGGCTTTACAAAAAGATAGGAGCCCCGGTGGCGAAGTGTGTTAAAGCACTGAGCTACTGAACTTGCAGACTGAAAGGTCCCAGGTTCAAACCCCGGGAGCGGCGTGTGCGGCCTCTGTTAGCTCCAGCTTCTGCCAACCTAGCAGTTCGAAAACATGCCAATGTATGTAGATCAATAGGTACCGCTCCGGCGGGAAGGTAACGGCGCTCCATGCAGTCATGCTGGCCACATAACCTTGGAGGTGTTTACGGACAACGGCGGCTCTTCAGCTTAGAAATGGAGATGAGCACCAACCCCCAGAGTCAGACATGACTGGGCTTAACGTCAAGGGAAACCTTTACCTTTACTTTACCTTACAAAAGAACTGTTCCTGGTGGAGCTGAAAATTGTTAGCAATTTAGATCTCCACTGCCACCAACCATGTTGGACTTTCTAATGTGGGTTGGGGTATCCCTGAAGCCCCTTTAATGACTCATATATATTGTGGCAAATTTTAGAGGTAACTTTTCACTTGAAAACCAGCCAAATGACTTCACATAGCAAGCCACAAATGCTATGTTACATTCCTCCCAGACCTTCCCCAAAACACTCTAAATCTCTCCAAAATGGTAACTGAAAGTAACCCATTGTGACATACCAATGCTTTTGGTTGGAAAAGTAATTTCTTTCTGATAAAGGTGTCTTTTAAAAAATCAGAACATATCTCGGGAAGGCAGGAGCTGAATAGGAGTCTCATCAAAGGCCATGTGCATTCTTGCAGGCAGCGCAATTCCAAATCCTTATCAATTCTCTAACAAGAAAGACACTGGAAAATGTGAGGGAGTTATTACAGTTTGTGATGCAAATACCATCTCAGCATCAAGTTTGTGGTTAATTGTTTTGGAAACTGATTCAACTGGAAAATGAAACGAACAATTTCCAGTTTCAAATTTAGAAATTGGGCTATATTTCATCCCTCTCCTCCCAGTTTACCAGAGATCATGATATACTAAAGGCCTATGAGATACAATTCCATTCAAAAAGATGCATTAGATCCCAGTCTGAAACATTGTGGTTAAAATTGTGTGCTTTTTAAGGCAGTTTCAAAGAAGCATGTGAATTGGTTACATTTTTTTAAGGTTACAATGCCAACCACACTTGACAGGGATGAACACAGCCAGACTTACTTCTTGAGAAGTGTTAAGAAGCTGCTTTCACTGAAGCTGTCAAATCCAACAAAATTCTTTTCAATCTGTACTGTAAACACTTTTCATTTCTAAAGTAGATCACTATAACAATAGGTTTAAACCTCTTTTACAGTTTCCATGAAAGCGTATTCATCTTCCAGTGTAACACTTCAAGAATAATATAATTTCTGTGAGAAATATCACTGAAGAATATAAAGCACAAAATTTTGTTCCCAGCTGATACTAAGAAGAGCTTTCCACAGTGATAAGGATACTTGTATTTTATCATTCATATGCACAGAATAGATACAATATTGACATAATCTCTAGGTCATTTAAACGTATCAGATCCCATATGATCTTGGAAGCTAAGCAGTGTCATCTTTGATTAATATTTGGATGGGAAACAACCAACAAAAAAACAGATACCGTAGACCGTAATTCAGAGAAGGCAACTGACAAAATAACCTGTAATTATTCCTTATCTAAGAAAACTCCATGAAATTCAGAGCCAGAAGGTGACTGGAAAGCACACACATATACCATGGCAGTAATTGTGTAATTGTGAGGTTGTGATCTGGATCTGTGATCTCATAACTGCTAAGGGTTCACATTTCCAACTGTTATCTACTGAATGTAACCTGGAAAACCTACCTTTTCAGCCTGGCTGTTGTGATTACGCTGCATTATCAGAGATACAGTTCACAAGACACACATGGCTGAAGTTCACACAAAGAAAGCCATGGTCAGCATTCAAAGTCAAAGTACCAAGTCCAAACAATAACTGATAGGGATAATCCAAAGTCCAGATTCAATTACCAAAATCAAAGCTGGAGAATTACAGGTGCAGGTTTTGAACAAATAATAACCAACCCAGAAAGATTGAATGGGTTAAGGACCCAGAAAACAGCATTGAAGACCACATGTAATCCATACAGCTGCATTGTGCCTACCCATGTCCACAGGATCAACCTTTCTGGCTGTACTGCCTATGCAAAGAAATAAGAGGATGCAGTCTTCTGATGCCTTCTGTTTGTACACTTTTTGAGTCGCATATATGCACTGAATGGGAAGATAGTTATACAGTGATACCTTGACTTAAGAGTTTAATTAGTTCCATGACCATATTCTTAAGTTAAAACATTCTTCTCTCAAAGCAAATTTTTCCATTGAAATGCATTGAAATGCTATTAATCTGTTCCAGCCTCCAAAAACTACCCAATTTTTTCGTTATGTGTTTTTAAATAAGAAAATGTACTTTATAAATGACAAATAATGTATAAAACTTTCAGAGATAGGCCATGCTTTGTTCCATCCAGCACATTTAAGACAACAAAATGTTTGTTGGCCAGTGTAACAAACAGCATCATTTTCTTCATACTGTAGTTTATTTGTTTATTTATTTATTTATTTATTTATGAAGTGTATATCCCATCTTTCTCCAGTGAAGGGCTCAAGGCGGCTTACAGCCAGTAAAACATACAATATAAAAATTAAACAAGTTAAAACCATAAATTAAACACTAATTAAAACCCCAATAAAATACATTAGAAACCACCCTGATAATATGTAACCAAGTTGAAGGGCCTTCCCAACCTTCGGATATCACTATTTTCTTCCAAAGACTTCCTTGAAAAGGAAGGTTTTTAGGCTCTTCCTGAATGCCAACAAAGAGGGTGCAGATCTAATCTCCCCTGGAAGGATATTCCAAGCCACTACCGAGAAGGACCTCTCTCTAGAGATCTTCAAATGAAGAGTGTCACGGATGCTTGAGGACACCAGAATTTCCACACTTGATCTTAATGCTTAATTTCAGCTTCCCTGCTTCCCTCTCTTGCTCTTTCTCCCTCTCTCTTTCTTAAAGAAAAACATACAGTACCATGAATAAAATGCACAGAAGTGAACAAACCCAAACTTCCTCAGTGGACAGAAATTTCTCAAAGGAAGATCAGGCAGGCAAAGGCATGTAGACTGCTCTGGTCTGCTGGAAGCCCTGTGCTCTCACATTAGACTGAGGCTCTACTGCACCAGGGTGGACTGCAATCTCTGGAATGGAGTTTCTGGATTGGATTCCTCCCGGAATGTTCAGGGGAAGCAATCACATAGAACTGGAGTTTCTGTGTTGCAGCAAAAGCCACAGCTGCTCCAGATAGGAATCCACCCCAGGTTGTGTTTCTCTTTGCCTTGCTGTTAGAACTGGTTGAGAGGGCAGAGAGGCCTCTTTTGCACTGTTAGTAGATCAAAACAACATTTGGATGTTAACATGTCACTCTGGGCCAGGCATGGACAAACTTAGGCCCTTCAGGTGTTTTAGACTACAACTCCCGGTTGACTGTTAGGAATTGTGGGAGTTGAAGTCCAAAACATCTGGAGAGCCCAAGTTTGTCAATGCCTGCTCTAGCTGAGTGATGATTTCAAAGTTAAAATGTACTTATGTTGGGACAGTCTTATACAGAGGTTCTACTGTACATGCATAGAGCTGTATGTGCATCAAAATTTGGGGAAAGCGCCTTTCTGCCAGTTCAGTAGCCATGATGGCTAGAAATTTTGGTAGATGGCCATGCAGTAATCTTCTCAAGCTGTAATATAGACAGCTTCTACTAACCAATCAGTTTAGAAAAAAAGCTTTGCCACTTCACTTATGACCTTATCATAAAGCCCCCGTGAAGCATACTGTTTTACCAGGCTTCTGGGGAGGAGAGAGGGAGTAGTGGGATAAATCTGTCACCCCACACAGCTCCCTCTCGGCAAGACTTTCCTCATAACATGGGGAAAGCATCACCATTGTGAGAAGCGTCCCGTGTTGCTGGAGAAAGCATCTCAGGATTTTGTGATCCAGTGCGTGGGATATAGTTGAAGGGGAGATACCAGGACCATAAAGGGGAGGTCCAGTCTCTCTCTGCCAGTACTCCCAGGAAGCATGATGACTGAAGAATTCTAGGAACTGCATTCCAAAAGCCTGCATTTTGAAAGCTCTGGCAGTGATGGTCATTTTGCCAGTATATGTCAGAGTGAAATGAGGCCAACATCTGGAGAAAAAAATCAGCGGAATCTGTTTCCGTAAAAGCAGCTCCAATGTCCAAGACAGGAGAAATATATTAAGAGGAAGGGGGTGGGTTTAGTTTGCTTGCCTCCCTCAAATTGCTTTGTCATGAGTTAGCTTTTTGTTTGCTCTGATCTCCTCATCTCCCTGTTTGTTTTCTAGCTCCTAGATTTCTAAATAATGTATCTGAAGTACTTAATGAAAGTTTAATAAAGAACCATCTTGGTTTCTGCTGTGAATGATGGTTTTTTTCATCCTGAAGAGGACTGCCTTCCTCCTACCCATGAAACTTATATAAAAGGTACAATAGGTGACTTAGTAATTTATTAGCTTGGTCTTTGGCTTTGAATCAAAAAACTTGTTGTTTACATTCCTTTACACTCAACCAGAGGCGGTCCACAGGTGAGCCCAATTAGGCGGTTGCCTGTGGTGCAATCGTTCCGGGGGCGCCGCCACCACCACGGGGTTGATGTGCAAGGTTGATGGTTGAAGGCTCACCAGCCACCCATCTGCGCGGGCCTTCTCAACCCATCTACCTTGCACTGTCTGTACATCAACTTCGCCGCCGCAGCTGCAAGTGAGGCCGCGGCACACAGCGGCACGCAGGGCGGGCAGCCCCATGCTCGCATGCACCCACTTGCCCTGCGTGCCGGCGGGCTCACAGTGGCATGGGCCTGCCTTCCAGGCAGTGTGTGCGCTCTCCAGTTGAAGCAGCTGGAGAGCACGCACATCGCCCAGAAGGCGGGCCCACACCTGTGTGTGCCCGCTCGCCCTGCATGCTGGCGTGCGCCACAGCCTCCGCCGCCTCTGGTTTGTGGGGGGTGGGCACCAAAATTCGAGGGGGCACCAGAATTAGGTTCGCCTACTACTTAGAATTACCTCGGGCCGGTTCTGCACTCAGCACAATTCAATGCTGAAGTGGCAATAACAACTCTAGTCCAAGATGCCAAACTTTGATGAGATTTTAGAGCATATTGGAGAGTATGATCTGTTCCAGAAAAGAACATTTCTCCTCATTTCCCTCCTCTCTGCTGCCTCGGCCCAGTCTATATTGGATTTGTTTTTCTAGGCTTTATACCGGAGCACCGTTGTCTGACTCTTGAAGTGGCTGAGTTGAGCCGCAGGTGTGGCTGGACTCTAGAAGAGGAATTGAATTCTACTGTTCCAAAGGGAGAGACTTTCATCCAGCAACACACAAGATACAATGTGGATTGGAATGCAACTGATCTAAGCTGTACGAAGCCACCGGAAAACTTTAGCCATCTGAATGGCAGTATCCCTCTCACCACTTGCCAAGATGGTTGGCTTTACGATTTTTCCATACAGTCCATTGTGAGTGAGGTAAGTAAAGTCACAGAGATGTTTCTCCTTAATTTTTGCATGTGTTTATACTGAGACATTTAGAACAAGGGATGGAATCCCAAGTTATGATTGCCCAGAATCCCTGATTAGCCATGCTAGCTGCAGCTTCTGGAAGTTGAAATCCAAAACATGAATCCAAAGCTCTCCAGAATTGTACTAAAGCTGAGGAGCAATATGAATCACAATCTACAGTGTGCTGGACAGTCTCTAGAACAAAACGTATCAACCTATCATCAGCCCCAGCCTAACACAATTAGTGGTCATGATGATCAGAGTTGTATTTCAAATTGGCGGATGGCACAAACTTGGAAAAAGTTGGTGTAATTTTATGTCCAAGGCAGGGGTGGGTGGGGTGGAAGCTGTACAAAGGGGCCAGTGTATATAATATTTGTTGACTGCTTTGATTCACTTTAGATAATTGTTTCCCAAAGCAGCTTGTTATGATTGAGCCTCATGGCTCTGTTACTGACAGACGTGGGCGTAAGACTCCTCGAGAGTCAGATACTCTCGAGGAGCGAGAGAGAAAAAGACTGCGAGACATATTTGCAGCACCATCTGACGAGGAGTCTTTCGAAGGGTTTACGGAGAGAATGGAGGAGGGGCTGGTTAGCTCAGAGGAGGATGAGATGGATTGGACTCGGGTAAGGGAGGAAGTGGGTGCCACTGGCCATGATGGGACAGAAGATGAATGGGGACCTTCAGGATTAGACCCATGGTTTAGCTGGAGGGATGGGACGGGATCCACAGCTGGAGATGCTGTTGGGCGTAGTCAGAGGTGTTCCAGCTCTGACGAGGAAAGTGATGAGGAAACGCCCGGGTTAAGGAGGACAGCTGACAGTGATGAAGATTTGTAACTGGCATAAAATGGGGCTTGAGAGCAATTGCAAATTGCGTTGGGCAAGGTAATCTGGGCAAACGCTTGGGATCCGTGTGTGTGTGGGACGCTTCCCTGAAGACTTGTGTGCTTTCCTGTGCTGTGACGTAAGTTGATTGGAATCCAGGGTCAGACGGCGGGAGGGATTGTGTGGGCATTTGTTTGTGCAAACCTGTGCTTACTCTTATTAGCTTGACCTTCCGTCGTCTTCTTGACGGACGCCATCTCCTGCTTTGAGAACTCGGACTGAACTGACCACGGCTTGTCTTCCCCCCTTCTTGGACTTGGAAAAACTACAAACGTCTGCTTCTGGCTTTGATCTACGGAACGGAACTGGTCTACTCAACTGCTACAATCCTTGGCTGATTTACTCGTGTTGGAGATCCTGTCTGCTGTGTGTGTGGGGGAGCGACGCAAGTTACTCTAAGCACAGTGTTGGCAGCAGAGAGGAATCTGCTGCCAATTAGTTGCATTCTTTGTATCTTTTGTTCCTTGGCTTTCGTTTCGTTTATACCCAGGCTGAAGCAAGCAGTTTGTTTTTACCCGGATTAAACTCCGGTTTAATCCGGTTTATCTTTTGAACATTTACTTTTGCCCCTTTTTGCTCCTAAAGGCAAAAACTGCCTGGCCCTTGTGTTTTACGGGCATTTTTGAGTTCTGTAATCTAATAAACTCTGTTACTTTGAATCTTGTGGCGTTCTGTCCTTGACAGATTGCCCAACGCCCATAAAAAGTTTATTGCAGCAATAAACCCGTCAGGAAGACGATGGATGAGTTAAGGGCCAAAGTAGACCAATTGCAAACGGCTTTTACCGTTATCCAAACAGCTCAGGCTGTGAAAGGACATGTTTTGACTCCTGAACGCTTTGACGGAACCAGGTGCAAGTTGCCAACCTTTTTGGCACAAGTGGAGCTTTATTTTTCTCAGCTCAGTGCTCATGCTTTTCCTACAGACACTAGCAAGGTGGCCTTTATTTTGAGTTTGTTGACCGGTCCCGCAGGACAATGGGCCACTAATTTAATTTTGGGAAATGACCCAGTCAAGGACAATTTGAATAATTTCAAAAAGTTGTTAACTGATACTTTTGGGGATCCTCTCCGCACGGAGAACGCTGGGTGGGCTCTGTATCGGTTGAAACAGGGAAAGGGGACTGTTTTGGATTACTTAAATAAGTTTAACCTGTATCGCCACCAGCTGGATTGGGGGGAAAATGCATTCATGCTTTTATTTACTGCCGGGTTAAGTGATATGCTCCAGGATGAATTAGCACGCTTGGAGCCGGCTGAAAGCTGGGACGCCTTAGTAGCTAAGGTGCTGCGTTTAGACGCAAGGTTCGAGGCTCGTAAACACTCAAAAGCAATGTGTGCGCCACCCATGCATGTAACCAGGGCACCTGTGGTGATGGGGGAAGGGCCCATGGAGCTTGGGGTCTTTAAAAAGCTGTCTACAGAGGAAAAGAGCCGTAGGAGGCAGCTGGGCTTGTGTTTGTACTGTGGGAATGCTGGGCATTTTGCCAAAAATTGTAATGTGAAACCTTCCCAGCTTTCGGGAAAAGGCCAGCCCTAGTGCGACGTGAGTCCAACGCACTAGGGCTCCTCAAGCAGTCAACTGAGGGGAGGAAGCATGTTTTCGTACCCATTACATTATCTGTTGGGGGAAGGGAACTTGTTTCTACTTTGGCACTGCTGGACTCAGGGGCTACGGTCTCCTATGTAGATATTGAGTTTGCTAAGAAGCATGGCATTCCTAGAGTGCGCAAGGCATGCGACGTGTGGGTGGAAGGAGCAGATGGGAGACTGCTGGAGACTGGGGTGGTTAACCATGAAACCTCAGCAGTAACGTGGGAGGTGCAGGGAGTAACGGGAACGTTTGTGTGGGATATTACGAGCTTGCCTAGATATGATGTGATCCTGGGGATGGATTGGCTAGCTGTAGTAAACCCACATGTAGATTGGGCAACACGTAAAGTGATCTTAAAGAGGCAGGATTGTTGCACTCTAAATGTTACTCATTCTGATATGGAGGGAGTGCCTGCTGAGTATGGGGAGTTCTCTGATGTATTTTGTAAAAGAGAAGCGGACAAATTACCACCGCACAGGCCATATGATTGCGCCATCAAGTTGGCAGAAGGTGCGAAACTGCCAGCAGGGAGGCTGTATGCCTTGACTGTACCGGAAAGGCAAGCTTTGCGGGAGTTTCTAGATGAAAATTTAGCCAAGGGGTTTATTCGCCCATCTAGTTCTCCAACTGCGGCACCGGTATTCTTTGTAGCCAAAAAGACTGGGGAACTTAGGTTGGTCTGCGATTATCGGATCCTAAACAAATACACCATTCGGGATAGGTACCCGCTGCCTTTAATCTCGGAACTGTTATCAAGGGTGCAAGGGGCTAAGGTCTTTACCAAGCTTGACCTGCGGGGGGCCTATAACTTAATCCGTATACGGGAAGGGGATGAATGGAAGACGGCATTTAACACGTGTTTCGGATGCCACGAGTTCCGAGTCATGCCTTTTGGGCTTTGTAATGCTCCTGCGGTATTCCAGAGGTTCATGAACGATGTGTTCAGGGACCTAATTGACCAATTTTTAGTGATTTATTTGGATGATATCTTGATTTTTTCTAAGGACGAGAAAGAACATCGTCAACATGTCAAGCAGGTTCTGCACCGACTGCGGGCTAATGGGCTTTTCGCCAAGGCTTCCAAGTGCGTCTTTCATGTGCCTGAAGTGGAGTTCCTAGGTCATGTAGTGTCAGGTAGGGAACTTAAAATGGACCCACATAAGGTTGACGCCGTCAACTCATGGCAGGAGCTGAAGACTAAGAAGGATGTACAAAGGTTCTTGGGTTTCGCTAATTACTACCGGGAGTTTATTCCGAATTTTGCAAAGCTCACGGTACCTTTGACGCAGCTTCTGCGCAAGAAACAGCCATTTGTGTGGGGGCGGGAAGCTCACGAGGCGTTTCTACAACTAAAGTCTAGTTTTCAATCGGACAACATACTAACCCATCCTGATGTTGACAGACCGTTCGTGGTAGAAGCGGACGCTTCTAGCTACGCGTTGGGGGCTGTATTGTCTCAGAAGGATTCCTCAGGGACCTTGCGTCCCTGTGGATTTTACTCGCGGCAACTAACACCCTTCGAGCAGAACTATACCATATGGGAGAAGGAGTTGTTGGCGATTAAGGTGGCGTTTGAGGTGTGGCGGCACTGGCTTGAAGGGGCACGGCACCAGATCGTGGTCAGATCTGATCACAAGAACTTAGAGCACTTGCAAACAGCAAAGAAGTTAAACCAGCGTCAAATCCGCTGGGCTTTGTTTTTCTCCAGGTTTAACTTCAAGGTGCAGTTCGTGGAGGGGAAGGCAAACTTGCGGGCCGATGCTTTATCCCGCAAGCCGGAATTTAAGACCAATGAGCAGGTAGTATGTCAGACCATCTTGCCTACTGCCTCTCTGTGTGTTGTAGATAATGAGCTTGGGTTACATGACCAGATCCTTGAGGCTCAGAAGGATGATGTATGGACTCAGGAGCAACTGATGCTGCTCTCTGCAGGTAACCGTACCATACTGCCGCATCTCCAGGATCAAGACGGGGTATTGGTGCGTAGGGGGCAGGTTTACGTACCAGTAGGGACCCTCAGGTTGGAGGTGATTAGAGCCCACCATGACGAACCCATGGCTGGGCACTTTGGCAGGTTCAAGACCGTACAGCTTATCACCAGGAGCTACTGGTGGCCAAAGATGCGGCAAGACATTCTGCGCTTTTGTGACAGCTGCGCCGTTTGTCAGCAGAGTAAGACGCCTGTTGGGCGCCCTAGAGGGTTGTTATCGTCTTTACCTGTTCCGGAGAGGCCATGGCAAATCATTTCCATGGATTTTATTTCAGATTTGCCTAAGTCTGGGGGTTATACTTGTATTTGGGTGGTGGTGGATTTATTTAGTAAACTGGCTCATTTTATTCCTTGTTCAACCATTCCGGCGGCCCCTACGTTGGCCTTACTATTTACAAAGCACATCTATCGTTTGCACGGAGCACCCGAGGTGATTATTTCAGATAGGGCTCCGCAATTTGTGTCACGCTTTTGGAAACACTTCCATGAGTGTTTGGGGACTAAGTTAAACGTGTCTTCAGCTTTCCATCCGCAAACGGATGGACAGTCGGAACGGGTTAATGGGCTCTTAGAGCAGTATCTGCGTTGTTTTTGTTTAGATCAACCCACGGCTTGGGTAAAGTGGTTACCGGTGGCGGAATTTGCTTACAACAATGCGGTGCACACGTCTAGTCAGCATACGCCATTTGAGCTAACTTATGGTTTTCACCCACGGGGAGGTGTGGCGCCGTCGACCAATGTGGTCTCTTCGGACCCTGTGTACCGCTCTTCGGAAATGGCTGCATTGCATGATGTTGCCCGTCGCTTACTGTTGGAAGCTAAGGCAACGCAGAAGACTCAGGCTGACCGCCACAGGCAGGCAGGGGAGGAGTTGGAAGAAGGGGATTTGGTGTGGTTATCTTCCAAACATATTAAACAGGCTGGGGGAAAGTTTGCGCCTCGGTATTTGGGTCCCTTTCCTATCGTTAAAAAGATTTCTTCTGTTGCGTTTCGTTTGCGTTTACCGTCTAGTTTAAAGGTCCATCCAGTCTTTCATCGTTCGCTGTTGAAACTTGATACCTCTAGTCGTCGTGGTGCTATAGCGGAGGGTATCACTGCCACTTCTCCGCCATCGGGGGAGGAGGCCTTTGTGAGAGGGGATAGTGTTATGATTGAGCCTCATGGCTCTGTTACTGACAGACGTGGGCGTAAGACTCCTCGAGAGTCAGATACTCTCGAGGAGCGAGAGAGAAAAAGACTGCGAGACATATTTGCAGCACCATCTGACGAGGAGTCTTTCGAAGGGTTTACGGAGAGAATGGAGGAGGGGCTGGTTAGCTCAGAGGAGGATGAGATGGATTGGACTCGGGTAAGGGAGGAAGTGGGTGCCACTGGCCATGATGGGACAGAAGATGAATGGGGACCTTCAGGATTAGACCCATGGTTTAGCTGGAGGGATGGGACGGGATCCACAGCTGGAGATGCTGTTGGGCGTAGTCAGAGGTGTTCCAGCTCTGACGAGGAAAGTGATGAGGAAACGCCCGGGTTAAGGAGGACAGCTGACAGTGATGAAGATTTGTAACTGGCATAAAATGGGGCTTGAGAGCAATTGCAAATTGCGTTGGGCAAGGTAATCTGGGCAAACGCTTGGGATCCGTGTGTGTGTGGGACGCTTCCCTGAAGACTTGTGTGCTTTCCTGTGCTGTGACGTAAGTTGATTGGAATCCAGGGTCAGACGGCGGGAGGGATTGTGTGGGCATTTGTTTGTGCAAACCTGTGCTTACTCTTATTAGCTTGACCTTCCGTCGTCTTCTTGACGGACGCCATCTCCTGCTTTGAGAACTCGGACTGAACTGACCACGGCTTGTCTTCCCCCCTTCTTGGACTTGGAAAAACTACAAACGTCTGCTTCTGGCTTTGATCTACGGAACGGAACTGGTCTACTCAACTGCTACAATCCTTGGCTGATTTACTCGTGTTGGAGATCCTGTCTGCTGTGTGTGTGGGGGAGCGACGCAAGTTACTCTAAGCACAGTGTTGGCAGCAGAGAGGAATCTGCTGCCAATTAGTTGCATTCTTTGTATCTTTTGTTCCTTGGCTTTCGTTTCGTTTATACCCAGGCTGAAGCAAGCAGTTTGTTTTTACCCGGATTAAACTCCGGTTTAATCCGGTTTATCTTTTGAACATTTACTTTTGCCCCTTTTTGCTCCTAAAGGCAAAAACTGCCTGGCCCTTGTGTTTTACGGGCATTTTTGAGTTCTGTAATCTAATAAACTCTGTTACTTTGAATCTTGTGGCGTTCTGTCCTTGACACAGCTAATGTAAATTAAAAAGAGAAAGAAGACCATGACACAAAGCTTTAAAAAAAAATAAACAAATAAATAGAAAACACAAAATGAAGTAGAGAAGAGAAAAATTAAATTCCTAAAAACAAAACAAAAAGATGGCATGCTACATGTAGGTGAGACTGATATAAAATTGCTATTTTTTTTGCATAAATAAAAAATGCTGCTTCTTGTGTCTTTGCCTCTTTTAATGATTCTCAACCTGGTGTCTCCAGATGTTTTTGGCCTTCAACTCCCAGAAAGCCTAACAGCTGGTAAACTGGCTGGGATTTCTGGGAGTTGTAGGCCAAAAACATTGGGAGACCCCAGGTTGAGTACCACCGGCCTAATTGAAGAAGGCAAATATTCATTTCTTTTAGTAATATTTGGACCTTGAGCAGATGGAACAGCAGAGTCTTCTTTCTGGTAGAAAGTAGAGTGAAAACTAATCTACTTATAGCTGCTTCTTCTCTTACCCATATATAGGCCGGATTGGTTTCCAGCTTGGCTTGTATTTTTTCTGGGAGGTAGAGGTGGGTGGCAGCTTCCAGATTGTCCTACATTCCTTGGCTGATGGCAGAAGTCAGAGTGGTCTTCTCTTCTACTATTCAGCCACAATTAAAATCTGACCCAAGAGCCCTTTGACTGTGCAAAATGTTCCTAATCATCCCTGACATCCCCAAGTACCTGGAAGAGTTGAGTACTAAGGTTTGAAGTGACTCTGTAACTTAATTAAGCTACTCATGATAACGAAGTTCTTTTCAGATGAACTTTCCTATTGTGTCCAGCTAAACTTGGTTGAACCTTTTAAACCCTCTTGAACCTTTATATTTAATGTGCAATATCTAGATTCTAGAATAATTTGGGGCAGGACTTACATGAGTGCTGATGTCTCTCCAGTTTGAGCCCTATGTGTGTCCTTGAGGATTTCTTACTTACATTCAGGGAGCATGAAAAGTCACAATGCCAAGCTTTTGCCTGAGTTAGTGTGGTGGTGTGTCATACTGGATAACCAGATGAACTTGGGTGAGTCATTTTCTTTTACCATAACCTGACTGATGGGGTTGTTGTAAGGACAAAATGTGAAGGAAGAGAGACATCATGTTCTCTGACTGAAAGCTGGAATATGAGTGTAACAAAAAGCATGATTTTGTTTCATTGAGAATTTTTACTACCCCATTCTTCATCCAAAAAAAAATTGGTTCTCACAACAATTTATGAAACCAGTACCAGTTCTCAAGTTTACAGTCTAAAGGTTAGCAAGTACAAGGAATAAGGACCAAGAGGAAGGAGAGAGGCAGATATACTGGTAATAGTAGTACTCAATTGCAGTGATCAAGTTCAATTGTCCAGACGAATGGAGATGTGCATATTCTGGAGTTGATTTTACTCAGATTTTTATCTTTAAGCAGTATATTTTTGGTAGTATGCTAATCTTCTCTTTTTGCCTTCTGATCTCAAGTTATTCAGTGAAAGGGTTTCTACTGTGTAAAGATGGTCCAGGCCCAGGCTATTTGGCTGACCGCATCCCCTTGTATGAATCTGCCTTCGCCCTGAGTTATTCAGGAGAGGCCCTTCTCTCAGTCTTACCTGCATCTCAAGCTCCACTGGTGGGAATGAGAGAGTGGGCCTTCCTTCTCAGTGGGTGTCCCTTGACTTTGGAACTCCCTGCCCAGGGAAGCCAGAAAGGCCCCCTCCCTGCTGTCCTTCTGGCAGCAGGCTAAAACCTTTTTATTCAAACTGCCTTTTAAAGATAAGGGTGTTTCAGATCTGGTCGAGGGTGCTGTGGTTTTTAACTCTGAATATGTTTAAAGGATTTTAACTGATTTTTAAATACTGTTTATGTTTAATTCTATTCTAATATTTCTATATTTGTAGATTTTAAATTGGATACCAATGATTTTATGTCATGCCGCTTTGAGTCCCCTTTGGGTAGATAAACGGGGTGTAAATAAAAATAATAATATGCTGCTGTAAGTTTTCTGGGCTGTATGGCCATGTTCCAGAAGCACCCTCTCCTGACATTTCGCCCACAACTATGGCAGGCATCCTCAGAGGTTCTGAGATCTGTTGGAAACTAGGCCTTCCATAGTTATATAAACCTCCCTTGCTTAAACTCATAGAAAACTCACAGCAACCACGTGATTTTGGCCATGAAAGCCTTTGGCAACACAACAACAACAATAACAACCTGACTCACAAATTTAATTCTTAAATGTTGGCTTTACTTGAACCCTGTAATCGCAAATTGACTTAAAGTGCTATGACAGATTTGCACAACACTGTCTCAACATTTTATTTCTGGGCTGAAGAAAAAGTTCTACCACTCAGCCCCAAAAAGGGATGATTTCCACTTCCAAACAAACTTTTATCATATTTAAAATGTTACCTTCAACAACTGTTGAGATGAATAATAAAAAAGAAAGATAAACTTTTAAATGGTACAAGCACAAAGTTGTGGCAGAAGCATCATTTTACATTTTAATATGTGGATTTGTGGTATTTTTATAATGTTTGTGTTTAAATTACTCTGTAACCCACCTCAAGACATGAGGAGAGGGAAGTAAGAAATAAAATTATTATTATTACTATTGTTATTATTTTCTTCATACTGTACTCATTTCAGCCTCTCTCCCTCTCCTGCTCTCTCTGTGTCTCTTTCTCTCTTCATGAAACCAAACATACCAGGAATAAAAACCACACAAAATCAACTAACCCAACATTTCTGAAAGTTGAAAAGAGCAAAGCAGACAGCAATCTCTCAAAGTAGACAAGGGAACAAAGCACAGAGGCATGAGGCACAGAGGATGCTCCCATGAAGCCCTAAAATCCTGTACTCTTGTGCTAGCATGCCTCCTGCACTAGCTCTTAACTCAAAATGCTGCTCGTATGTAAAGCAAAACCTGGGCTGAGTGACAGCTCTTAACTCAAAATGAATTTATGTCAAGGTTCCACTGTACTTGCATATACATTATGAAATTTCTTGGCGATGAGACCTCCCAAGACAAAATCCATGAATGTTTTATATCTGTGGACCTTGTTTCCAAAAGATACCAAATCCACCTGATCAAATTTTACAGGAATAAAAAATATGCTGAGGATATGCATTCTTTTGCTATTAAATTTTCCAAGTTCTGTACTCAAGCGATTTGATACATTCTGATAGTTTTAATCTGTACATATAATATTCTACTTCTTACCAAAAATGTGCTGTCACCTAAAAATCATGTTTCAATTGTTTATTTGGTACCTTTTAGAAACAAACTTCACATATGAACATCGCCTTTTGGTAATTTTATGTGATTTTAAAATATGTTTGTGCATGTAACCGTAAGTATCACTATCTCAACTTCCAACAAGGAGAATCTGAAATTTGGAATATTCTAGATTTTGGAATTTCAGATAGGGGATGCCAAACTTGTACAACAGCTCCTTTAAAATTATGTATGGAAAAAGAAGTTGTCAGACATTCTGTGTGTAAAAAGTGTTCCTGTGTTGCTATTTAATATGGGAATGGATTTCAGGTGCATAGCAAATTTCTCTATAACATGGGTGACTCAATTTGCTAATGATGAACACTTATCATTATTTTCTTTCCAATTGTGTCTCTACAGTTTGACTTGGTGTGTAAATACTCCTAGAAGCTAGATGTGTTTCAGGCATGTGTGAATGTTGGATTTTGCCTTGGGTCTATATATGTTGGTTATGTAGCAGACAGGTAAGCAGAGAAGGACGGAATCAGTTCCAGATCAAATTTGCTTAAATTGTCTATCTATGTTGTACTTTAGAGAAGGGTAAAGGATACTAAAAGATACTTTGGCCAAGTAAGCTCCTTTTTATAAATTCTTTTTTTAAGTGTCTAACCCCCATTCCTTCTCACCTGCTTTCCAGTTGGATGTTATTTTTTTAGCTACATTGGTATTGGGAGGATGGTGAAAGAGTGTGGAAAAACACATACTGTACTTTCAATATCAGATTGCACTAGTGTGTTTGCAACAAAATGGAATAAAGCTCAAGTTGGGAATAAATGTGATTCTACTTCAGGCAATCCTATTTTAGTTGTGCTTGCATCATTACAACAGGCAATTTATACAGCAGCTGCCTCGAGAATCCCATACTGAGCATGCATAAAGAGCAAAACAGAAAAAATGAGAGAGTAGATAAAATTACCTCTCCAGCTACATTCAATGTAGTTAAAAATGAAAATCATTGGGTAAATTTGCTGAAACACATTAAACCTTTCTTCTTTTTTGTGGTGTAGGAAGTTATCTGATTTCCTTTCATGTTATTTCTGCCTCTGATACAAAGTTTCTGATAAAGAAAAAGTGCCCAGGAACTCATGTGTTTTATTAACTGCGGTATAGCTGTAGTTTTGTGATGTTATCAAAGTTTTCTTGACATATAATAACCCATGACAGCAAATACTGGGAAAATTTATTTCATATATTCTCAATTTAATTTTTAAAAGATATCACTGCTAGTTCTCTAAGATTTTCAGAGAAAACCATTGTTGCAGTGGCTATCTGAGGAGGCTTCACGCTATACCGTTAGGGTTACTATTCCACTTAAATAGCCAGTGTTCCGTCCTATAAATCTTTTGATTTATAATCTAGTGCTTTGGCTGAGAATGCTAAATGTACCTCTTATCACTAGGACTATAGGATGAAACCCATTGAAATAATAGGGCAATAATACTATAGTGTGATTGGGCTCTTGGTGTCCATACAGGTGTGTTTATTCTGAGCAATCAAAATGCTTGTTCTAGAAACTGGAAACCCAGCTTATATATTTTTAACTCCCAATATGCAAGAACCTTTTGCTGCTTTTGAAAACAGGGTAGCAAAATCTAATAACAGAGACAATCACCCTTGACATCTTCATAAGAGTCCACAGAAAGAAAAGCATTTAGGATTCACAGAATGAAGTTAAATGCCATTTGTGTGACTTTTACATGTATATTTTCAAAATGGTATCTTTTTCATTTGTCATTTCCCATTTTCCAGGTTTGGCCGTAAGACAAGCATCTTGATTACCACCCTGGTTACACCTATCACAGGAGTCTTAGTGGCTGTACACCAAACTACATATGGACTGTCATATTCCGCTTCATGCAAGGACTCGTTGGCAAGGGGAGCTGGACAGCAGGCTACATCCTTAGTACCTCTAGCCCTTTCCCTGAGGATGGTATTGCTGAAAATGAAAGAATGTGATGTGATGCCCAATTAGTGAATCAACATTCTAGGGACACTGGGAAAATGATAGTTCATTTTCAGAGAATTCTACAGGGCCAGTCCTACCATTAGGCAAGATGGGAGGCCAGGCAACAGAGTTGGGTGTTGTGGGAGAGGAGCACATTTTTAGTATTATTTTCCTGATTTAAAAAATATTTTAATATGAGGAATACAGATGAGAGATCCTTTTCTGGAATTTCTCTGCCTCTTGTGCTCAAAAAGCTTGGCAAATTATGTCCCTTGTCCTAAGGGCAAGGGACGGAGGTGGCTATTTGCTTCTTTCTTTCAGGCTGCAAAATACCTTGGGTTGCTTCTCCAGTTGCAGGTTGTATAAGGAAGCCATCCTTGCATGCGCTTGCCTTTTTTGTTCTGTGCAAGTCTCTGGTCATATTGGATTCCCAACTTGTTGAAGTGCCACAAACAGTAGCTATCAAATTAAAAGAAAAGATAATGCTGCCAGAAAACTAAATGTTGCACTCCCCTCACTGTAAAAACATTTTCCCCATCTGTATAAAGCAAGGAGGGAAAGCAACAGAGTGGGAGAGCAGAGTTTCACTGCCTACCTGAAATTATGGTTTCACACAACAGCATCACAATAATTTGATGCCAGTGGCTGCAAAAAGCCACCTGTCACCATAATGGCAAGCTCCAGCTATCATGTATTGTGGAAATAATGCAGGTTAATATTCCAGAATACAACTTCAAGGAACTGTAAAGCCCAGCATGCTCAGCATCAAACTGAAAAAGCAGTCTCCACAGATCTCTTATCAGAACAAAATAGATTAATAATTTTACAAAAAGAGGTATTTGAATTATTTTGAAACCTGCACTGCTCATATGCACATTATATTTTTACCAATCATCACCCTATCCTTAAACCTAGTCATGGGCCACTGCCCATTTTCATTTATTTTTCCTGTACTCACCCCAACATACGGTACTCCCCAAAATGTGCTCTGAAAAGCTACAGAGGTGCTTTTGACTGGCACAGAATAGAGGGGAAGAAAGTTTGGTTGCACGAGCTGGCTTTAGGCCTTAGTAATAACTTCCCTCTTCTACCAACTACTTAAATATTACTGAAAATATGAAAGGTAAAAGAAGGGACCCCTTTGTTACTGTATAGCTATAGTTTTATCTTTTTAAGCTGAAATACAAAACACGTCTTCCGTTACTAAAGTTGTTCAGTACTTGAAACAACTATGACCACCTTGATCATACTTTCAAAACACACAGCCCTCTTTCTTTCTAACATCAACCCTAAGATTAATCTGTATTCTATTACTCTGGTATGACTATATTAATGTGGAAACAATTCCTTTATTTTTGCAGTCACAGAAATTGTTGGTGCAAGCTACCGGAGAACTGTGGCCATTCTCTCTCAAACGACATTTGCTGTTGGTCTCCTGATCCTCGATGCTTTGGATTATGCAATTCCTTATTGGTGGTGGATTCAACTTGCTGTCACTCTGCCAACTTTTCTAATTTTGCTCTATTACTGGTAAGATGGCCTTAAAAGCTCCAGTCTCTTATTTCGTCTACATTCTGGAGCCAAGAAACTGAACCTCAGAACAAACTGTGAAATGATGGGCCTACATAGCAAAAAAGAGCCATGGATCTCAGTTGCTTGAAAGCACCATGAACAGGCAGCCAACCTTTTATTGGTTGTAGTTATATTCCTGTCTGGGGCATAGTCTGGAACCTACCGGAAGTCTTCTGAAGGTCCAAAGTGATAACATCATTGCTGTCCTTCTAGCTTCATTGCTACTTTGTGCCTTCATGCCATAGCTGATTTATGGGAACCTTAAGGTTTATTTTTGGAAATATTCTTCAGACAATTTGCTACAGTTGTGTTCTTTTGAGACTCAGAGTGTGGATTCCCAAGGTTACCCATTGGGTTTTCTTGGCTAAGCAGGAATTCAAACCCTGGTTGCTGAGTTCTAACTCAATACTCAGACAATTATGCCACACTAACTTTTCCTCTGTTATACAGAAGATAAAAGGCAGTATTTAGAGGAAGTTTGTCACCATGCAAGGCTGGTTGAGGATTACACAAGTCCTTAAGAGGATACCATGTCTCAGGAACAGATCCAATACCATCAGCCATCATAATAGTGTTAATATTCTAAATGTGAGGCAACAGCCAGGGAGTAGTTTAGGTTTAATTCAGATGAGGACTTGACAGAGCCAGGCAACTTCCAACCAACTATGTATATGAGGTCACATGGTAAGTTGTGTTTATCTGAATGCCTCAGCATAAGATTGCCTGGCCCCGGCCCCAATAAAGGACCAATTATAGATCTGTTTTGATGCACTATTGGAGATCAGCAGTTTGTTTTAACACAAATGGAATAAATTGAGACGGCTGAAATACAAGCACGTCTGTATTACTAGCTGCTGTGATGATTTTACCCTGTGAGTCTCTCTGCTACAGGCTTGTCCTCTGGAATAGGACCCTTTGCTATTCTGCTGCCTTGATTCCTTTAGGTGCTTTCCCGAATCTCCCAGATGGCTGCTTTTTCGAGGTTAGAATGGCAAAGCTATGGAAATTGTGGGTGATATTGCCAAAAAGAACGGGAAACCCTTACCTCCCCATTTTGAAGTGAATGTCAAATGTCACATATATAATGAATAACATTCTTGATAGGCTAGTATATGAATAGAATCGATGGTGGTATTTGCAGCTGTAGCAGCAGACTCAAACCTGAACGAATTACATCATATGGGATAAGGAGTTGTTAGCTATTAAGGCAGCCTTTGCAACATGAAGGTATTTGTTGGAAGTCACTACACATCCAATAGAACTTCACAGTGATGGCTGCAAGACAGCTCACCAGCTGAATCAGCAACCAATACTATAGTCACAGTTCTTAGCCCAATTTAATTTCAAAGTCATAACTGGCTAGCCAATGTGGTATAGACTTCTGCATTGTTGCAATCTGCCAGGGCCCCTACCAATGAATGTTATGTACCAATACCAGTGCCATAATAGTCAGGCTACAGAGCATTTTCTTCTATTTTAAACCCTTCACCTTATGATTCAGGATTTCTGATTCCCTTCCAACTTCCTCCACCTCTACCCAGATACCTGAGATTCCATTGGTCCCTCCTGGCTCTAGCCCCCCACTCTGGAACTCCCTCCCTAGGGAGATTAGGTTAGCTCCCTCGCTATCTTCCTTCAGGAAACAACTAAAGACTTGGATGTTTCGGTTGGCCTTTGGTGAGACAAGCATTAGATAATCAACCCCAGATGGTATTATCCAGTATTTTATTAGGCCCCTAGTTTTATTATCTATGCATTTTATCTCATCATTGTACTCTTGCATAGATGTTTCAGTTCCTCCACCTATGTAGATGACAGAACTGTATTTGGTGGTTCACTGATATTATTAACTATTATCTCTGTTTTATATTGTATTTTGTTTTTTATCTTGTTATACTGTGAATTGTATGTATGCTGTTTTTACTTGATTGTATTGTTCGGACTCTGCCCCATGTAAGCTGCCCCGAGTCCCCTAGGGGAAATGGTGGCCGGGTATGAATAAAGCATTATTATTATTATTATTATTATTATTATTATTATTATTATTATTATTATTACTTCGGCAAATCCTTCCCAGGACCCCAAAGCTCTCTTACCCTTGATCATAGTGGATGATAAGGAAGAATATGAGGTGGCCAAGATCATGGATGCTTTCTATCACAGTGGTCACCTACAGTACTTGGTGGATTGGACTGGATGTGGGCTGGAGGAATGGTCTTGGCATGATGTCTCCAATGTCCATGCTCCAGACTTGGTGCTATCAATTCAACCAATGCTATCCAGTGAAATTGGGACCCCTCTGATTTGTGGAAGAGAGCCATGGTGAGGGAAATGATGTCATCTCTCCTTCCTTGAAAGTTCATTTCTCTCTGAAGATGCCAGTGGACGGGCAGATAGCTGATTGCTTGCTGAGTCCTCCTTTGATTCAGCAGATCATGTCGACTTCAGAGAAGAAAGAAAAGTTGAAGGAGAGGGCCATGAAGTCCGCAAGAAAGATAGAGGCTCTGCTGTGTGACTCAAACCATTCCCTGCAGACAGGGTCATAGCTGGGCGGGGGGGATTAATGGTTTAACCCCCCCTGAAAGAGTTCACACACACACCCCAAACCTGTTTTACTCATGAATTTTAACTGGTTAACAAATTTATGAATAAACCAGGATTTATTTTAGCCTGACACATTTTGAGGGCATTTTGAAATCTTAACCCCACGCCTCCGGCTATGGCCCTGCTGTAGACAGAGCAAAGACTACAATCAAGGTATCAGGAAGAGTACAGCTGTGTAATTCTGAGAATTTTTCATGGCTTCTGACATTGGCACTCTGAATTCTTGTTTGATGTTGAGATCAGAGCACTTCTCTTCTGACTGTAGATGTTGCTTTCCATCCTCTGATTGAAGGTTTCAGGTGTAGAAGGAAATTGTTCCACCAGTGGTATCTATTCAATTTGCAAACAAAGATTGTTGGGTACAATCAATGGTAATAATAAAAATACTGTTAATTATTCAGTGGCATTGCATGCTAGTTTTTAAATGTTGTCAGATAACAGTGATAGATGCTGGATATCAAACTTAAATATAAACATTAACATCTAATATTGTCAGATAACAAGTAACGAAGTCAGCCATATTCATGATTTTTTTTGGAAAATGCCCTATACTAATTTAATGTTCACCATATATCACACCATATATCAGTGGGTGAAATCTTTAAAATAGCAGAAATGGACAAATTAGCAATGATGAACAAAGAAAAAATAAAAAAATACTTTATCAAGGACTGAAAACCATTTCTAAACTATGTTTTAAAAAGAAGACAAAGTTTTTATAGAATGCTTCATAATTTAACCTGTTAGAATTTGTGTAGGGAATTTATAAATAATAAATATCAGACCAGAAGGAAGAATAGAAAAACAATGTAATAGGAAGAACGGAATTATATATGAATGTCTCCAAGCCAAGGGATGGGAAGTCACTAAATTGGGAGGGATGTAAGGTGGGGAGAGCATAACCAAACATGAATATTGTATAAATGTTAGGAAGTAGTGCATCGGTTCATGCACTGTTTTTTAGGAATATGTAAACTGAATATAAAAACATATTAGTCGTAAAAAAAGTGGCTATTGGTAATTTTTCTAAAAGGAGACAAATTCAAAGGGTGGGTTGGTCTTTCATTTGAATGTGGTGTAGATGAAGTTGTTTTTGATGGAGTGAAATGTTCCTTTAAGGAAGGTATAATGTCCTACCTGGAGGAGGTCTCTTCTGGTGAGGAATTGTACCTAATTTCTAAATATCTTTAGTAAGTATATTTATATTGATTCCCCAAATTTAATTTTAAAATTCGGTGAGTTAATGGATGTGGTGCTTGTATAGCTACTGGAGCTAACCTATCAACATTAATGGTTAAAAAACCATTACTGCTATGGATATGAGACACATTATTCCACTTGTCAAAATTAATATTGATGTCTGCTGCAGCCTTCTACTTCTTGAACTGAGGACACAGAAAAGTAAGTAAGGATAGTATCGAAGGGCCATTGCTAGTGCAGCAAAAGATCTAGGTCAGCATCTCTTATGGCAAGACAAAAATTTTAATGATAGGAAAAGCAACATTTAAGTATGTGTGATATTACATTTATGCTAATGCAATAGGATTACTAGCATTATAAGCTCACTGTATTAAAAATAAATTGACTTCTGATCTGTGAAACACTTCAGTAAACACTACTGAGATTAGCTGCAAATATGTGCACATGGTATACTCTGCCTGAAATTGTACCTCCAAATATTGGTGAAGAATTGCATGGCTGTCTTCATCCCCATAATTAAGACTCTACAAACTCTATGTCTGTGCAAAATAGTACATTGCAGGGAAAGAATGCAGAAAGCAGAAAGCCCCAGGGTCTAATCTCTATCATTTTCGATTAAAATTTTCCATTCACAAGGATATTTTCCCATTTTCTGTCTGTGTGAGATCTTTCCTCCTCCCATTTCTGTTTTGCATGCAGATCCCTTCAAGTGAGAACAAGAGTTTGAAAGTCATTCCTACCAAACAAATGCGTGGCTTGTAATCAATTCCTTTTTGCAACAACTAAAGTACAACTAAGTCATATTACTATTACACAGTGAAATAATTATATGATATAGTACATATAGAGAAGTGACTTCATGCCTTTTTGCAGTGTAAGTGGTTTAATTACTTTGTTGGGGAGTGTTAATAGGGCTGGTATGCCTTCACTAATTACAGGCCAACACTGGTTTTAAATAACAATTAACTATTACACTGCTCAACACACATTTTGGTGCCTCAAATGTTAGACCTATTTCTGGGTATATTTGACCTGCTGATTCCAAAAATGGCACCATTTTCCCCTATCAGCTCTAGTTTTTGAGATACAGAACATGTGTCATAAACCAGTCATCATCTGCTTGCCAATAGAAAATCATTATAACCATATCTAAGAAACTAGAGCTGCTGTGGTTTATCCAATGCAATTTTCTATATCAGTGCCCCAAATAACCCCAGGAACAAACCTAAAAATGAGGAAACGAAGATTTCTTTTTCTTGGTTAGACTGTGTTATAGCTGCCTCTAAATAACAAGAAAATGAAGTTTTTCCCCAAAAGATTGTAACAATAACATTAAGAACAACAAGATTCAAAATAATTATATAAGATATGTAAAAAGTGCAATTGCATAGGGGGATGGCACTATAAAACCACTTCTAAATGCTGTTTACCAATAAAATCCTATGATGAGACAATTCCCAAATAAATAATTCAAACTGAAACAAGAGGTAATGCAGGAAGATGAAGCTCCCAAGACATTCAAGCAATGACTGGAAAAGAGCAGAGGGCAAGTTATGTACGTAGTACAGTAACTAATGGATTCAAGATCAAAGGATGTTCAGCTGTTAACATGCCAAATGTTTAAGAAAAGTGCAAAGCTGCATAACATATGGAACAGGAAATGTGAGAAACATAAATCAGAGATTGCTAAACATTGTAAATTTTAAAAAAAAAACACATAAACATTACCACAGTTTGAAAGATCTTAGCAGAACTGTTAAGGGGTCTCTTATTCATAGGGTTGCCATAAGTTGAAATTGATTTGATGGCAAACAGTATGATGTTATTTTTGTAAAAATCACAACTAGAAGAGGAACTAGCTACCTTTCAGCGCCTTTGAAATATAACTTTAACTAATCCTTTTTTAAAGTAACTTCCAGCATTATATAAGCAAATTCAAATTACCTGAAAACATCAGTGAACAAAGGTTGCAAAACTGATAGAGAGAATTCTTTTCCTGTGGAATAATGGGTTGAATATTGGACTAGAACTCTGGAAACTTGTTCAAATCTCCAATCATTCATGAAAACACACTGCGTGACCTTATGTATACCACACTGAGCCCTAGAAAGCCCTGTGATAGGCTCAACCTGAAGGCACACAAGAATAACAACCCCCTAATTACAATTATTATTGAAAACTACAGAAAATATTTGTCCTGGAAACAAACACAAGAACAGGTAAATCCGATCCCTTTTGGGGATAAAAATTGCCCAGCTTCTCATAAATAGTTTGGAATCAGATGAAAGAAATATATATCCTATAGTAAACAAATTTCTGAACCCAGATGAAATTGGATTGTGATCATAAGATGTTCATTTCCCTCACTAACAGGTGCCATGCTTAAACCATCTGCTTTTATTTTATCAAATATTCTTCTTTGATTGGCACAGGCATCTTTGACACAGAACACGCTTTCTGTTTCTAATACACTGTAATAAATATGGACAAACTTCTGTGTTTCCTTTAGAATTCTTCTGTTTTGTTTTACATCTTTATCAATCCTGAGTCATTTTAAAGTGCAGTCTGAACAACTATACTGCAGCTCTGAAACCAAAAGCTAACAAGAAACCTGTATTGAACTCATTATGGGAAAATGATTTCATGAATATTGAATTCCAATTCTAATTTATGAATCAAATCCTAGATTCATTTAAGTTAATGGTAAAACTCCCATTCCTTTGTTTTGGCATTTATCTCCCCAAACAACAAAAAGAAATTAGAGTGGTGATAAGAGAAAGTAATGAATCAGACCACTTACTTTTATAGTCTCTTAAATTCTACATAAAAGGTTACTATAGTTCCACAATGTTACCAATTTTTGCTTCAAAGTCAACAGACATTACAACAAAATATTCCTTTGACTGGTTTATATCACAAGCAGATCAATTTTGATTTCATAATGAGGGCCATATTTTTGTATTCAGCTCAGTAACAGCTACTTGTTGTAATGTAATTAGAATTCCCTCTATAATACAAAAGTATATAGTGTGAGATGATCTTTAAAAGATAGATTTTATATTATTTTAGATGTAGCATGTACTACACCTAGGTTAATATTTATAATAGGTCAAATAATGTCAAAACAGATTAAATTTAAGAAGAAAATAAGCTCCAATAGTTTATCTTTGACCTAGGTGACTAGAAAGAAAGGATTAGCTCCTGGAATACAAGATGGTCACTTGATAAGGCAAAACCACAGCAATGAAGGCCACAGCAGGGACATCCATGACAGAAAAAGACATAGCAATTTAATGAAGATGTATATTGTACTTTGGAAGAGCACAATTCTGAGTTAAAGAAGTATGACATTTTTAATGTAGTGAATATTGAAATGTATCTGTATCTTGGAAATAATCTAGAAAGACAGGTAACTCTTCATATTTGGGAAGGGAAGCATAGTTGAAGCCAAGTGGGGGAATAGCACACACCGAAAGCAGCAGGAGTGGATCAGTGGAAAAGATAAGCAAAGCAGTTGAATTATCTAGGTGGTTAGTATGGGTAGGACACCTAACAGAAGAAGAAACACAAGCTGCTGATGGATTATGGAAAGTATAATGTCCTACCTGGAGGAGGTCTCTTCTGGTGAGGAAAATGGAAGCTTAGGTAACCGACTCAGGTCAAAGGCAAAAGAAGCTTGCATCCCTGCCCTAAAAGTAGAGCACAGACCAATAAATTTCGATCTTGAAGTGAAGGAATTAGAGGTAGAACTACATCCTTCTGAGCATCCCAAACCAAACCAAAATCACAAACACAGGCATGATCTGCCTTAAAATGCTGTGATAATTAGATCCGCTATACAGAGTTACTGGCTGTGAACTTAAACAGCAAAGGCAATTTCTCTGCTACAAAACAATAACTATGTTCTCTTTGATACTGTGACTTTCCCTGCTCTCTAGATTTCTGAAGTTTTTAGATACATCTACACTGTTGAAGTAATGCAGTTTGAAACTACCTTAACTACCATGGTTCAATGGTGTGGAATCCTGGGAGTTGCAACTTAACAAGGTCTTTTGCTTCCTCTGTCAAAAAAAAAAATGCTGATGTCTCACCAAAGTACAACTCCCAGCATTGAGCCATGGCAGTTAGTGGTATCAAACTGCATAAATTCTACAATGTTGACACACCCTTTGTCTTTGTAATGAATCACCAGGCTTGGACTGCAACTATACTTCTGTTCTTATGAATTCTCTATGTATTGTCATTGTTAGATTCTTGAACTAGAGATTTACCCTCCTGGACACTTGTGACTGTTTCCACTCAGGCAATTGTTAGTATTGCTGTTGTGTGTCTTCAAGTTATTTTTGACTTATGGTGGCCCTAAAATGATCCTTCTACTGAGATTTTGAACTGTAAATCACCAATCATTTCACCACATGATGTATGAATTGATAACAAGAAGAGAATGGGCCCTTGGATTGTTGCAGTGCTTCAACATATTTTCAATGTATATCTGTTCCAAACTTCATCATAGTTTAAATGATATAATTCCACTGGTTTGTATAGTTATATTTCTGAGAGCCAATGAATTTTCTGGAAAAAAGGTCTCCTGAAACTGTAACTGTTCAGAACATAGGTGTTTCCCCATGTAAATGTAGTTATAAGGAAGGGAAATACACAAAAACAAACCCTCTCTATTTTGCAAAAAAGCTATCTTGTACTGAACCAGAGTATTGGTTGCATGAATTTCAATACTGTCTGTCTGCTTTGTCTGGCAGCTGTCCAAAGTCTTAGAAGTCTTTCATATTTCTTGTTTGAGGTTTCAGATTTTTCGGGGCACAGTCTGAATTTAAACCACATTTAAAAATAAACATTTTTAAGACCGTATAAATGTTGTTTTCCACTCATCCCCTTGCCAATTACTATAAATGTTTGACTTCCTATGAATGCTCTGTGTCACATTTAAATCCTGGAGCAACTACAGTAGAGTCTCACTTATTCAACACTTGCTTATCCAATGTTCTGGATTATCCAACACATTTTTGTAATCAATGTTTCCAATACATCGTGATATTTTGGTGCTAAATTTGTAAATACAGTAATTACTACTCAGCATTATTGCATACTGAACTACTGTTTCTGTCAAATTTGTTGTTAAACATGATGTTTTGGTGCTTAATTTGTAAAATCATAACCTAATTTGATTTATAATAGGCTTTTCCTTAATCCCTCCTTATTATCCAACATATTCATTTATCCAACGTTCTGCTGGCCCGTTTATGTTGGATAAGTGAGACTCTACTGTATCAGTTTTGCTTTCTCCCCCCATTTAAATTTCCCCCCTCTTTCCATCATATAATAATTTTTTTCCATTTGCACAGACTGAACAGGTACAACTTTTCACATTAATGAGAGGACTGAATTCTGCATTAAAGATAAGGCATCTCGGGGGGGGGGGAGCAAGGTTAAATCAAGACCAAATAGACAGGAATTCAAATCGAGACTTTTAAGACTTAAGCACTCAAAGATCCAACTCCAGATAGATGAGTCTTTCTGTTCTGACTTCTTCCATGTTCAAATCCTTTTAATCTCAGCTTTTTCCCATATTAAAGACATTTATGAATCTTGTCAAATTTTTATCTCCAAAAATATTATTTAGAAATAGAAACAAAATTCTCACTTTTTTCTACTCAGAAAACCTAGAATCCATCAAGAAAATATTGTCACAATTTGCTGATTCATTAATATCAGTCATTTAACCCCACAACTTGCTAACTTATCTATGCAACTGTAGATATTTCCAATTTCTATGTATGGCTACGAAAGCTGAAAAAATGAACAAGGTTGATAGAAAGACAATCAGCCCATTGGAAACGTAGTGTTGGAGGAGATTTCTTTGCAGAGCCACAGATTCCAAAAAGAAATAAATGAGTCTAGGGTAAATCAGGCTTGAACTTTCCCTGAGAGCCAAAATAACTGGCAAAGACATTAATGCTTGTTAAGGCAGAGGGCAGTAGGAAAAAAGGAAGGCCGCACTATGGGTGGGGTGAACAGATTCAATCAAAGAAATCATGGCCCTGATTCTGCAAGATGTGAGCAGGGCTGTTGATGACAGGAAGATTAGGTAATCTCTCATTCACAGGGTTGACATTAATTGAAACAATAACAATCTTGAATGATAAAGGATGCAGCCACCATCAGCACTTGTAAACCTTTTGGTTCAATTCATGTTGTTGTTTATTCATTCAGTTGCTTCCGACTCTTTGTGACCTCATGGACCAGCCCATGCCAGAGCTCCCTGTCAGCCGTCGCCACCCCCAGCTCCTTCAGGGGCAAGCCAGTCACTTCTAGGATACCATCCATCCACTTTGCCCTTGGTCGGCCCCTCTTCCTTAATTCCTTCCATTTTCCCCAGCATCATTATCTTCTCCAAGCTTTCCTGTCTTCTTATTATATGGCCAAAGTACTTCATCTTTGCCTCTAATATCCTTTCCTCTAGTGAGCAGTTGGGCAATATTTCCTGGAGTATGGACTGGTTCATTATTTCCTGGAGTATGGACCAGTCCATACTCCAGGTTCAATTCATATGACTACATAAATCTGGAATACAGGTAATTAACCCCTCTAATGGTTTGGTTTTGCAGCATTATAAGATAAATGAGTTTGTAGAGAACTGATAATTTCACCCCATCTTTCTTTGGGGAGTATAATAATAATAATCGTAATAAATGTTAGGGCACAGCATATAGTCTCATGCTATCCTTGCCATTATCTAGTAAGATAGGTTGTGCTGGGGGGGAGGGAGTTTTGTTTATTGAATTTATAGTCTGTCTTCCTTTTGGAATAGGAACCAAAGTTAGAAATTAAATACCAAGGTTATTAAAATGGTTAAAACATATTTAAGATAACATTACTAATAAATAAAAATATGCATAAATAAGCAATAAATATAAATAATAAATATAAATAAATTAAAATTCAGTGCACCATTTCACACTTCCCATAGCAACAGAATTCACATCTCATAGGTGCGTCTGAACCAAATGATGGAATAGGAAGATAATAGGAAGAAAGCCAAGCCAACTGACCTTCCTGTAATAACAGCCATGGAGAAAGGCTGTTTCCTATGTCAATGAAAGTCGTGAAACCAAAATAAAAATACAGGGAGTGAACACTGTGAGTGTGGATTTGAATCAGGGTCTCCTTTATCCTCATCTAGCACTCTAACAATTACGCTGAGTTGTCTTATTAATGAAGTGGAGTCTGGATTATAAGTAATAACTGCAAATCGGATGTACTAGACTAGATTTATCTTTACTCCTGCTAACCTGAGGTTTAGGATTGGCTCTGATGCTGAAATAATTTTATTCAGCTTGTGCAATGTGAGAGAATTGCAATGTAAGAGAACAGTTATAAGCCTTAACAATAGTCCAATTAGTGCAATGTTCTATCTACTCAGTACATACACAGCTTATGTTATATGGTGACATTGATTCCATTAATCTCCAGCATCTGGTATATTGCTGCCAAAAGCTGAGACATTCTTTCCGTGATTATAGACAGTAGTCACCTTGTATATATCTGTCATTTATTCTTAAGTGCTTTTTATGCTACTTGCCATTGCAACATCCTCTGTCAATGGATTCCAGTGTAAATGCCACTTTGCAAAAAAGTATCTTATTTTTTTCTTGTTTTGAATTCATTTTTTATTTAAGCAAACACGTTTGTGCTGTTGCATTATGAAAATGCACAGAACTTATCCTTAAAATCTATCATAACTGTGTCTCTTCCATTATTTTTTTCAAAAGAGAAATAATCTAATCTATTCAGTAGCTTCCACCAATTGTTTACAAATGGTTTATCATGGAGTTTCTTACAGTCTTGCTGTATCAACTAAAATGGCCAATAGTTTCAATTTTTGTTTTCAGATAAACAATACACACTATCCATAGTTTCTTTAAAAAACATTTGCCTGGATGTTATTTGTCTGAAGTAAGGTGAACATATCATAGCATGTGTGACTTGCTGACAGTCACCCAGTGGGTTTTTCTGGCCAATCAGGGATTTGAACCTTTGTTTCCAGAGTTATCGTCCAGCACTCAAACCACTAAGCCATGCTGTCTTTCCATCGCATTTACAAGAGCCAAAGCTTCCAGAGGCCAACTACTTAATTCTTTACAAGTCCCCACTGGCTTGCCTTTCTGAGAAACCAGGTCTGTCTTTTGTGCTTTACCAAATTTCCAGACAATCATTTGCACATTCGATCTTTTGCTTCTGGTTTTTTTTTTAATCATGATCTAATTGGAAAAATGGCACTCCAGGCATGACACCAGTTGTCAGCCTGGAAAGCATAACTAGGTTCTTTCCTTCTCATTTCTCTGGTGCATGAAAGAGAGATTAAGAGGAAAGATGCTGTACAAAAGGCCCTTTGTCTGAGGGATGGTTTCTAATAACAGCCGAAGGCCATGTGTATGTGTTTTCAGGTATGTGTGTGTGTGTGTTGGAAGAGACTACATGGGCCATCCAGTCCAACCCCATCATACAGAAAAATCACAAAGCACCCTAACAAGTGGTCATCTAGCCTCTGTGTAAAAAACCTGTGTGGATGTGTGTTCATGTATGTATTTGTGTGCTTCTGTATGTGCATATATATGACTGCATATATGTGTTTGTATGTGTGCTCATGTATTTCTTTATGCATGTATGTATGTTTCTGTGTATTTCAGTTTATGCATGCAGGTATGTGTTTGTGCATACATTTGTGCGTTTCTGTATATATGTACTTGTAGCTCTGTGTTTCTGCATATGCATTTATTGTTTATGTGTCTGTATTTTGTTTCTACATGTTTATGTATATGTGAATGTATGTGTGTATACAGCATACAGTATCTGCATGTATATACATGTGTGTATGTGAACCTTTCTGTGTCTCCATGTGCATGTATGTTTATGTGTGTCTAGTTCGGATTCTTTGTGCATGTGTGCTTGTTCATGTATGTGAATACATTTGTTTGTGCATTTTTCTGTGTACCCATGGTGCATATTATGTATGTTTCTTTGTTTTTAGTCTTGTATGTTTGTGCATGTACATGCATGTTGTGTTTTCATGTGCGTGTCGATGTATGTGGTTGTATATGTGCATGTATACTTTTTTGCATCTCTCTGTATGCCTGTTTCTGTGTGTCTGTATTTGTGTGACTTTGTACATGCATGTCTACTGATTTAGGTATATATGTGTATGTGTATGTGTGTGTCCGTATCCCTTTGTTTGTGTATGTTTCTGCATAGGTAAAGGTAAAGGTTTTCCCCTGGCATTAAGTCTAGTAGTGTCTGGCTCTGGGGGTTGCTGCTCATCTTCATTTCTAGGCCGAAGAGCCGGCGTTGTCCGTAGGCTGGCATAACTACATGAAGCGCCATTACCTTCCCACTGGAGCGGTACCTATTGATGTACTCACATTTGCATGTTTTCGAACTGCTAGATTGGCAGAAGCCGGGGCTAACAGCGAGAGCTCACCCCACTCCCCGGATTCGAACCAGCAACCTTTCAGTCAGCAAGTTCATCAGCTCAGCAGTTTAATCCGCTGCGCCACCGGGGGCTTCAATGTTTCTGCATATATGTGCCTAATTATTTCTCTATCTGTGCTTGTTTGTTTCTATGTGTCTGTAGTGTTGTTTGCGCATGTAGGTGTATTCAAGTGTATGTTTCCATGCATCTGCGTGTACGTATGTGTTTGTACCTGCACGTTTCTGTGACTGGATTGCTATTTGTGTATTTATGTGTGTGCTTTTGTATGCCTTGTTTATCTCTACATGGATACATGCATGTGTGTAAGGACATGCATGTGCTTTGGTGCATCTCTGAGTGTGTGTTCTTTTATGTTTGTGAAGGTGTGTGTGGCTTTGTGTGTAGATTTGGGTTATGCATGTGCATATGCATGTGCTTGCATGTGTGTGTGGCTGTGTGTGTGGTCTTGGGTTATGTATGTGTATGTGCTTCAGTGCATCGCTGAGTGTGTGTTCTTTTATGTTTGTGAAAGTGTGTGTGGCTTTGTGTGTAGATTTGGGTTGTGTATGTGCATATGCATGTGCTTGCATGTGTGTGTGGCTGTGTGTGTGGTCTTGGGTTATGCATGTGCATGTGCTTCAGTGCATCTCTGAGTGTGTGTTCTTTTATGTTTGTGAAGGTGTGTGTGGCTTTGTGTGTAGATTTGGGTTATGTATGTGCATATGCATGTGCTTGCATGTGTGTGTGGCTGTGTGTGTGGTCTTGGGTTATGTATGTGCATGTGCTTCAGTGCATCGCTGAGTGTGTGTTCTTTTATGTTTGTGAAAGTGTGTGTGGCTTTGTGTGTAGATTTGGGTTATGTATGTGCATGTGCTTTAGTGCATCTCTGAGTGTGTGTTCCTTTATGTTTGTGCACGCGTGTGTGGATTTTGGGTTATGTATGTATAGTGTTGTTTGTGCATGTAGGTGTATGTATGCACATGTGTTTCAATGCATCTGTGTGGACGTATGTGTGTGTGTACTCCTTTGTGTTTGTACCTGCACGTTTCTGTGACAGAACGGCTATTTGTGCATTTTTGTGTGTGCTTTTGTATGCCTTGTTTATCTCTGTGGATACATGTGTGTATATGTGAGGACGTGCATGTGCTTCGGTGCATCTGTGTGTGTGTGTGTTCCTTTATGTTTGTACATGCACGTTTCTGTGACTGAATGCTATTTGCGCATTTATGTGTGTGCTTTTGTATGTGGATACATGTGTGTATGTGTGAGGACGTGCATGTGCTTCCGTGCATCTCTGAGTGTGTGTGTTCCTTTATGTTTCTGCAGGTGTGTGGATTTGGGTTATGTATGTGCATAATGCTTCAGTGCATCTGTGTGTGTTGCTTTATGTTTGTGCACGTGTGTGGATTTTGGGTTCTGCACGTGCATCTTTTTGTGTTTATGTGTCTATATGGTGTGTGTTTATGGAGCGAGGGAGGGCTCCTTGGCTCAGGTTACAGGAGGTAAGGCGCCTTTTTCCTTTCGCTTCCCCCCCCCCCCCCGGTTTTTTGAAAGGAAGTGACAGAAGGGGGGGAAAGCGAGGCATCGGCTGAGGGCTCCTTTCTCTTCCTCTTCCTTCCTTTCTCCCCCTCCTCCATTTTCTCCCTCCCTTCTTCTCTCCCTCGCCGCCTCACCCTGTGAGGGTGGAGCCTGGCTGGCTTCACTTCTTCTTTCTCCCGGACTTCAATCTCCTCCTCAGCCTTTCTGCAGAGCATCTTGATGCCCAAAGCTGCCTCCCCAGAGAGGTACGTCCCGCTTTAAATCTTCTTTCATATCTTCCTAAACTTCTTGGCCTGAATAGGGCGAGCCCTTCCTCGCCATCCTTTGAAGTCCCTTCAAAAGGGTCTGTGCTGAGGCGGAGCTCGTTGCAATGGGAGTCTTTGTCACTGTTTCAAGCAGGCCTGGGCCAACTTGGGCCTTCCCTCCAGGCGTTTTGGACTTCAACTCCCACCATTCCTCACAGCCTCAGGCCCCTTCCTTTTCCCCCTCAGCCGCTTAAGCGGAAAGGGCCTGAGGCTGTGAGGAATGGTGGGAGTTGAAGTCCAAAACTCTGGAGGGAAGGCCCAAGTTGGCCCAGGCCTGCTTCAAAGCCATTCATTTGGGGAGGGGGGAGAGAGCAACATGTTTGTGCCTGTGTTTGTGTGCCATGCGACACGTTATTCCTAGGCCTCTCCTGTTTCCATGGAAACAGCCAAATCATCCTAATAACAGCAGCAGCAATACAAATAAGAATGGGTTGTGGTCCTAAATGGCACTTGATGGAACATGTTTTTGGGAAAAGGATGCGTTTGTCCAGGTGACTCTTGGCTCTGCCAAGGCTCAGCGCTACTGGATCCTGGGGAGTTGTCGCTTTGCGCTGTCTTTATCCTTTTTCTGCTAACCTGTAGGTCTCCAGATATTTTGGCCCTTCAGCTTCAACTGGTAAACTGGCTGGGATTTCTGGGAGTTGTCGAGACCTCACTGCTTGAGAACCACTGTGCTAAAGAATGTTGAGGCCTCACCAAACTACAACTCCCACGGCTCCATGATATTTTTTGTGCTCATTATTTTTTTTATTTTGTAAAGAAACATAATACATCGAAAGTGGTGGAACAATATATTGATAGGAAAGTGAGGGAGGTGAAAGGGTTCTGAAAGTAGGTGAAGAGAGAAAAACGGAGGGGGGGGGGGAGAAAGAAAGAAAATAATAGAAAGAAGAAGAAAAGAAAGAAAGAAAAAGAATTTTAAAAAATTGGTTTGTCATGCCATCTGGGGGTTTCTGGCTCCATGATATTGAGCTACTGAGCAGTGGAAGCACTGTCAAACTGGGTGTAGATACGCACCCATAGCGGCTCATAGCGGATACACACACACACACACACACAGAGAAAGTAAAGACTTTGTCTATATATTTCAGATTTTGATATTAATGTTAAAATACGCTGTGTGGAAGGGGCCTGTGGTTGTTTTAAAATTTAACAAATGTGTGAAGATAGCGCTGTCTATATTTTGTTTGGTTCTCTTTCAATATTTACCAAAAGTGAGACACTACTAGATAACTGTTGAAAGTTGTGCCTCAAATGATGTGTTTCCCTTCTCTCTGGGAGTAAGGCCTCTCCACACAGCTGAATAAAATCCCACAGTATCTGCTTTGAACTGGAATATGTGGCAGTGTGGACTCAGGTAACCCAGTTCCAGGCCTGTAGCCAGGATTTTGATTCGGGGGTGGGGGTGGGGGGCTGAGTCTGAGTGTGATAGAATCTACCCTAGCAAACCTTTTGTATCGTTATCCCAAAACCGCCATGCATATGGGATATATTGAGCATGGTGATCAGATCATGATATGAATAAACATAACAGTTTAAATAATAAATATAAGGCCTTCTCTTGGACCACTCTGAGAATTTCAGAGGCGGGGGCTGAAGCCCCTCAAGCCCCCCCCCCCCCCCCGGGCTACATGCCTGCCCCAGTTCAAAGCAGATATTGTGGTATTTTCTGTCTTGATATTCTGGATTATATGGCTGTGTGGAAAGGCCCCAAGAGAAAAATGTAGGGAGTGAATAATATGTTGAGTGTGGATTGGAATCCGTGGTTGCATTCACACATCAAAATGAATGCAGTTTGACACCACTTTAACTACCATGACTCAATAGTACCAGTATTTTTACAAGGTCTTTGGCCTTCTCAAGAGTGCTGGTGCCCCATCACACTACTAATCCCATGATTCCAATGCATTGAGCCATAGCAATTAAAGTGGTAACATTTTTGTGTTTGTTTGTGGGTGCTGAACAATTCCGGCAAGAGACAACTCTATTAGAAGAGGTGTTTTAGGCAAACCTGGTTGATTTTGTAGTTTCATAAATTAGAATCAGTTCAACAGTTGGAAATTTGCTGATATAAATCTAGAAACATGTTTATAGACTCTCTTAAAATGAACCCAAGTTGTAGTAATATTTAACCAGCATGATGTTTCCCCCCCTGCTTGGAGGTACAGTATTTATCAGATTTGTACCCTGCTTCTCTCTTCAAAATTGGGACATAACATAGAAAAACTGTAAAATTGAAATAAAATGCAATAAAATAGTTATTTGCTGATATATGTTTGTATGGCATTGAATTGTTGCCGATATATATGTGAGCCGATCTGAGTCCCCTTCGGGGTGAGAAGGGAGGAGTATAAATATGGCAAATAAATAAATAAAATGCAATAAAAATACATTAGAATCCCAGTGTTGGAAGAGACTCCAAGGGCCATCCAGTCCAATCCTCATGCCATGCAGGAACACACAATCAAAACTCTCCTGACTGATGATAAAATACAATAAATGTTACACTTATTGAATGTCCGAAATCTGAAATATTCCAAAATTGTCCTTGAGTGACTAACATTTTTGCTTTCTGATGGTTCAGTGAACACAGACTTTGTTTTCTGCACAGAAATTGAATGTTATGTGAGACTTGGGTCCCACCTCCAAGATACCTCATTATATACCAATTTGCAAATATAAGTACAATCGAGTTCAGGTTATCCGACTTCCGCATATCCGACACTCCGTATTATCCAACATGCTGGCTTCTCGCCCCTCCCCACGGGTGCCCGGCGCTTGGAGAGGCCTGCTGCATGTTGTTGTTTTTACTGGCAGCAACGCGCAGCAGCTTACCAGGAGGGACGAGACTCGGCTCGCACAGACATTTCCCTCCCGGAAAGAACCAGGCGCTTGGAGAGCCCCCCTGTGCATTCTGACTAGAAAGACAGCTGCTTTTCTAGACAGCCAGGGCTTGCCAGGACGGAAAAGTCACCTCCCTCCCTACCAAGCACTGGGCTTGAAGTGTTGCTGCCTCTTTCCAAGCTCCTGGCTTCCTCTTTTGCAGCAAGGGAGGAAGCCCAGGGCTTGGCATGGAGAGAAGCGTCCCTTCCCTCCCTGCCAAACCCCAGGCTTCTTCCTTTGCAGCAAGGGAGGAAGCCTGAGGCTTGACACAGCATCCCTTCCCTCCCTGTCATGCACCTGGCTTGGAATGTGGCCTCCCTATTATCCAACAGTCCTGGTTATCCGGTTATCCATCATTCAGCCCGCCCCTTTATGACAGATAACCAGAACTCTACTGTATCCTGAAATTCAAAACACTTTTGTTCCCAGTGTTTTGAATAAGGGATACTCGGCCTACATTTAGACATTAAATATGACAAAATTAAAATACTGTATTAAAATACAAAACTGATTTTAAAACATTAAAAATGAATTTTAAAAAGAAATTATGAGAAAAGACAAAAATCTCCTTTTGCACCCAATCAGGTTGATTGCCTTAATAAAAAGCACTTTTACTGATGTAAATATGTATCTGTAGTAACTACTATGTTGCTCTAATGGTATTGGACAGACACTGGGTTGGAGGGAGGGACCCTTCTTGTTCTCCTTCATCCTTCCATTAATGCACTGGAGCAAGTATGTGAATTATGACTTCTGATGAGTTAATTACATAGGAGGAGTAAATAAAAATAGCTATACCTGGCACGCAGGCAAAATATTCTAAAGCTAGACATCAGTTCTTCTCATTGTGAACAGTTATTGTCTGACATGTTTGCACAAATAAGAATGTTCAGATTTGGATCTGGCAATTTCTCTCATATCTAAATATCCTAAAGTAGGTCTGATCTTGGAAGAGGAAGGAACTAGCAAAACTACCTCTGAATATTTCTTAGCTACGAAAACCCAATGATATTTTTAATTCTGTTTTTATCATGTACTGTTGTTTTATATGAGGTGTTAAAATGTCTATGTGTTTGATTTATATGTATTTTAAGTTTGTATTATCCTAGGTTCGAACGGTATCAAATTGTTGCTGAGTGTTAGTCGTTCTGAGACCCTCAATGAGGGAGAGAAGGTGGGGTATAAAACCAAGTAAATAAATAAATAAATAGGGTCACCATAACAGCCAACTTGAAAATGCATATATCCACCATTTTCTCATGCGCAAGAGCTGTGGAATTTATTTTGTCTATAATGTTCATTTGTTTTCTATTCATCTAAAACCCCATCATATGTCTCTTTCATGCTGCTGTGGTATATTTTGAATATCATTACTCAGTATATAGTCTGGTGTTTTGAATATATAATGTGGAATGATGTTGTAAAAATTCACTGCAATAAATGCGCTCAGTGTTTAAAATGAAGTCCTGCTGTGTTATCTGCTACCAGGCAATTGTGTCTGTAAAGACAAATAAATGACATTTTAAGGCTTGCCCAGCATAGCCTGTGTCCTCTTGACAACTAGACCATAACTTTATCTACCATCCTGAACTGGCTAAAAATGGGATATAGAATGCTGATTGGTTTGCTTAACTTTGCCCCTAGTAACTGACTTAGTTCAAATTATTTGTAACTATAGCCTGTACCAGGCTGGTATTCTTAGAGTGGAAGGCAAACATAGAAAGTACAGTGTAGAATATTGAGTCTTTTCTTAGCTTGATACTTGGCCTTTGTGTAGTCCCTCCCCCACCCAATACGTTAAGCCAAGTTTTTTAGCCCCTTTTTTGAACTGAAAAAGCCTCCCTCGGCTTATAATGGGGTCAAGGCCAACCTGGAGGCCATTGCTTGCAATATATGATATATTTCTCTCTTGCCCTCCCTTATCAGTGTGTTTTCCAAAGCCTACCTCACTCTTAACCAAGGGAATGTTTTGAAAAGGGAAATACGCCCTTGCAAGTTAGGAAGAAGAAAAATATAGATATCCATTAATCTTATAAAAGCATTTCCCCCTGAAATATTTGTTAATCTCTCCTACAGATATATAGGCATTAACCCCCGCATGCATTTGCAATCCCTGTGTACTTATATATCTGTATCTATCTATCTATCTATCTATCTATCTATCTATCTATCTATATATTATATATGAATTTTCCCCTCATATGTTTGGAGGTCCTTGCAAATCCTATATACATATAGATCCATGTACCTATATAGCTGTATCCATATATATACATTATTTAACATATTGTTGCCTCAATTAATGTAATTTTATTGGTATCTATTTTTATTTTGAAATTTACCAGTAGCTGCTTCATTTCCCATCCTCGGCTTATACTTGGGTTGATAAGTTATCCCAGTTTTTTGTGGTAAAATTAAATGCCTCACACAGAAAGGGAGGTAATATTTCATATAAGATCCCTTTCCCCTTCTCTACATGCAAAGTGATCTAGGCTTTTTTTCCCCATCCACTTGCTATGGAATCAAGTCCACTAGTCTTGGTGGAAAGTACACATGAATTAGTTTGCACTATTCTCACTAGATTCAGTGAGTCCAATGATGCAGTCTCCTTTCAAAGCATTGAGGATTTGTCTGTTAACATGAATGGGGTGTGGAAAGCTTCCCAAACCTGCTGTAAATGTAGGTTTATAATTCATGTTAATTTTGGCAAGTTTAGGTGAGCCTATGTGAGGCCACTCTGTAGCTTTGAGGTTGTAACATGAATATGCTTACAGAATATGCTATTTCCTCCATTGCTTGGACAACTGAATTAGTAATAGTCATAATACAGTAAGTTTATATGGGTACTGAAAAACTGTGGTGTCCACATGTTGTTGAATGCCAATGCCTCGTAGTCTGACGTCATGGCCAATGGTCAGGGATGGGTGAAGTTGTGGTGCAATAATATCCAGTGAAGCCAAATTTCTCCAACTATACTAAACTGCTTTCTTCCACATTCTACACATGGAGCAATTTGTGGCAAAAGCATGATGAAAACCACATCCATATAGAGCAATCCAAAGCAGTTTCATGATATAAAATGCAATGACACCAGTCTTATATCATTGCCTTGGGAGGAAGGTCTTTTGCTCTTCTTGACATATACAGAAAACATTCATGTATATCAGACTTAACACCCTCCTTGTTGCTGAGCTACCAGAGAGAGTGCTAGCATTAAGGGGCAGAGTTGCAGAGTAAGGCATATGTATGCATGGAAGAAGATAAAAGGGACATTCTGCAAAGGTGGGCATTTCTCTGCCCAGGGACCTCTTTGGACTGCCAAACTGCAGACAGAGCAAAATAAAGCTGGAGGTGGCTGGAAATTCACTTCTTTTAAAAAACAAATTAAACATCTTGCTGTTAATAGTAAGTAGCTCCTGAAACCTACTGAAAAGGTGAATTCTCAGTGATGGAGATTTCTAGGAAAGCCAATTCACCCTGTTTTTACATACAAAAAGGATGGTTCAAGAAACTTGGGAAGGGTCAAGTTCCACATAAACAGCCAGGGATTGGGGGTTGGTACAAGCCATTTTTCTGCTGGAACAGAGCCAAAATGCTGCTCAAAAATATCTTGTAGTGCTATTGAGATACAAATTTTTGTCTTCCACTCCTTTTACATTCATCTGTGGAGACACATGATGCAGGCTTCATCTCTGTACATTCTCAGTCTTCCTGGAGAGGCTAGAAATGGATTCTGGAACCTTTTAAACCATTGGGTTATGGCAGTGAGGAAGCTAATTAGAGGAACCAGAACTTCAGTGTGTGTACGTTTTAATATGCACACAGCTGATGTTTAATTGAAATTGTAGTAAGGGATATGTTAAACCAATTTAGTTTAGATGGACTGTTTACCTGTTACCTGCACATTCCATCACACTGCTCTTCCATGCATGACTTCTGCCCATTGAGTGTTGATGTCAGCAAAAGGGAAGCCTCCACATGTAGACCTCTCTAGATGTAGGCTTCCCTGGATTCAGGAACCCTGATCTGAAGTGTGTGTGTGTGTGGGGGGGGGGGGGGGTGAAAATATTTGTTCAAAAAGGTTTGTGTGTCTCTTAAGTATGTGGAACCCTTTTGTACGTGAGTAATATATACATCTGCTTGACTCCTTATATAAATACAGAAATACTAGGTTGCATATATGGGAACCTAGTTAATAGATATTCTGGGGACTATTTGTTCCTCTGCAGTCTGCATTTCCTTAACCATATGTCTTCAACCAACTAAATGTATTTATGAAGGTGAACCTATATCTCTCCTTTCTTGAAAGTCAACATAAGTCAAACAAAATATAACACTGGCATAAAGGCTGAGATCTAGCTGAACACCACCACAGTAAAAGATCCCCGTGGTAGCACTGGATGTTGCTGCACATTATACATCTGACAGTTGCCAAAGGCACAAAGATCCAATCAGCAAGTGCTGCCAATGCCATTTGAAGACAAAAATACTTGATGTGTGCTGGTCTCAGCTTCTACAAGTGAATTTTTGTAAGGCTGTTTAGTTAACGAGAAATTCACTATGGATATACTGCCTGATTCCTGTGATCCAGATGCTTAGATAGCTGTGGTGTAGTGTTTGTGTAGTCTTTCATGGGCACAGAATACATGACCACGTGCAGTTGTCTTAATGCCTGCACAAGTGGGTCATTCTTCCTTGTGTGCAGAATTGGCAGGAACACCAAAAATACTTGGGTTTACCTAGCTGGGTAAATCAAACATTTTTATTGGCAATCCAGCCATGTTCTCAGCACACCTGTATAATATAGGTGTTTCCAGGACTGCACAGTGGGGAAAAAAAACAATAGACATTCATATAACCACACTATTTTGCTTTAATTGTTCCCTTTTAAATCCTCCATTAATTGAATAGGAAAACATCTAAAAAATTGCTACTTGAATATATTCCTTTCTCTTTTTTTCTATGAAGGAGATATTGTGGAAGATAATCAGAGTGGTCTGCCAAAAATGCTTGAGAACACAGCCAGATAAACTCAGAATTATAAATGGGTTTTTATTATGGAAGTTATTGAAGCTTTTAAAATGAACTGTTATAACAGTATATGAATGTGTCTTTTGGTATCTTGTGATGACTTACTGAACATTTTTCTTGTTTAGACTTCTAGACAAGAATAATGCAGGTCATGTATGTTTAGTGATTGTTCTTCCAAAATGTGGAAAACCAGGGATATGTATTTCCTTTAACTTGGGAGAAACTTTCATTAATTTCAAAGTAGACATGCATAAGTATGTGCAGTGGATTCAGGAACCGCATAGCTTGGCAAAGTGGATTATTCTGTGAATATTCTTCAAATCATCCATGGGTCCTATCAAAATCCATAATGTTGCTCCTAAAACCTGCCCTTGACTTATACATGAATATATACAGTAGTTACTTCCTTCACCTTTCTTTCCCTCATGGCACAATGGGCAGGATAGGAAAAATTGCAAATACATCCTGGAACGTAGAGGCAGAGGAACCTGGAGCGATCAAGACTGGGTGGAGCTGACCCCCCCTCCCAAGTGACCCACAAAAACTCCTTCGCAATTGAATCTCCTCAGATATTATCAGTTCGAAATGTACTGAGTGATTAAGCACCGAGAGATATTAAGACAGGGATTAGATTTGAGTTCTGCCAGGAGTAGTAAAGTCTGCAATCCATTCTGTTTACACTGAACATAGGGAGAATAGTTGTACATATTTTATGTGCTTCTTCCTCCTTAAGGATGGTCTAGTATTAATGGATGGGAAGAGCAATTTTACCTCCTTCTGAAGGTAGGCAAAATTAACAATAATTTGGTTGGCAATGTGTTACCCCCTCCTGCAATCCGACCTGTTTGCCTTTTTTTCAAAAGTTCTTTATGTTTCTATTCCACATTCTTCATGGAGCCAAAAACGTTATTAAACAAATATATTTTTAATTGTTTCCCTTTCATGGCTTCTATGGTTTCTGCCTGCCCACCCCCTCACCTTACAACCCAGGAGTTGCAGTTCCTTCAAAACATGGAACAAATACCTTCTGAATTCTTCTCTTTTGTATTGATGGTGTTGGTTTCTTTTTGCCGGTCCAGTGTTTATGGTTCCATACATTAATTTTGTACTAAACCTGACTGGCTTTAAATTAGGACTTGCCCTGCCTTACTATTTCTGGAAAACTATAGTCATACTTGTAAGCTGGTACCCCCTCCAACTTCTTCATTAATATTAGAAATGGAAATTAGAAAATCTCATCATCGTAGCAGCTGTATTTTCTATTAATAACAAGAACCCAGAAGTAACTCTAATTACACTGGTCACAGGAAATGTTTGTTTTCAAATGAAGCTTTGTAATTTCCTCCTGTTTTATCATAATTGAAATAAATCTTTTAAAAGCCAGTAACTTTCTGTGTCTAGCCATTTTAAAATGTTCTAGATGAACAAAATATGGAGATCAACGGAGAGCTTGGAATTAACTGCCTAATTAACTTGTTAAATTATTAATTCTCTCAATTTCTGTAGTTATTTGCCTTTTCTAAATTCTCCAATTAACAATGAAGTTAGAAATATGATTTAGTGAAATAAGCTGTTAGAATTCATTAGAGTATATACCTCTTCCATCTGTTACAGTCAGAAAAACATTCGTAAGGTTTGCTGTCCAAAGAGAAATAGCATTAGGATCAGAGGAAATAGATCATGTGGCTCAGTTGTTAGATAGCCTAGAAAAAACGAATTTTCTGGAGCTGAAGTGAGGGATTTTCTTCAGTAGTATATTCTCTATTGATTATAATGTGGATTATACTTCATGTTATTATATATTATATGGACCTGTGTAGTATTAGGTGAGTTCAACTAGAATTGATCCCTTTATAATTTTACTTTGCTCATATAGTGTTATGGAGTTGGATAATGATGTACAATATTTTCCTCCTTGTGTTTCTTCTTTCTGGACATTTCCTTTAAGTTATTCACCTTTTCCATTTTATTTCCATCCCCTCTCCCCTTTTAACTAAACCCCAGTTAATTTTGAAACCTAGCATTCCAAGCTCTGAATAAGCTGAACAATTGAATGAAGGAATATATTTCAAACGTGGCTTCATTTTCTCCAGCATGTGATAATGTATTGCAAACTTGGGAAATGGAAGTGATCCTCACCTTGATATGGACTTCAGTTGTCATGAACGGCATAATCAATACAGTGGAGAATTATACTCTTAAGAGCATCTGTCTGACCACATACCCCCAAGTATATTATCTTCAATACGTTTTAGCATAAGTGATAACTGGTGATTCCTTGGAACCTAGAAGGGAGATCTTTTCTACCATAGATCAAAATTTCAGTCTTTGGGTGTGTGCCAAGATATTCTGCACCTTTGAAGTATGGGTGTGTGCCAAGATATTCTGCATCTTAGAAGCATGTGTATGCACACAGTGGCCAAGATCCTACTCAAAATCGGAGAAGCAAAAGGCCTTGGTGGTATAATTATACAGGATTGGAGGAGAGAAAAACATCCTTTAGTATCGTGGTGACAGTGGGGTAGTAGTTTTGTTCAGACCTTGGATTGGCATATAGTTGTCCCTCCATATTTGAAGTTTTGCTTTTGCAGTTGTGATTTTTCATAGATTTGATTAAAATGTTATGTCTGGAAATCTTTATGTCTTCCAGCATGACTTTATGGATTGCTTCCTCCAGTCATGCTGGAGGATCTAGAAATTTTTAGAGAGAATACTTCTCTAGGAATCTCTAGGTCCTCAAGAGTGGCTCTGTGGTCAGCTTCTAGCTGAAAGACTTATACATTCCTAGGATAGTGTTTTCTCAGCTATAAAATTAGCAATTTATTTATTGTTTTTTTCACTTTCGCAAGTCCAGGTTCAAATCCCACTCAGCCTCAGAAAGCCCACTGAGTGGCCTTGGGCAGGTCCCACTCTCTCAGGTATAGAGAAAGGCAGTGGCAAAACTCCTCGGAATAAATTTTGGCCAGAAATCCCAATGTTAGAGTCATTGTATGTCAGAATTCATTTGAGGACATTTAACACTCAATGTGTGATTTCCTTATCTTTTTGCTGGGTGTTGCAGCCTGACTTATTTTTAATCTGGAAATGCATTTAAATGATCTCTATAAATGAACATGTTTAAGTTTAGAGTTGGAACATAACTGGAGATCATAAATAATCTTCACTGATGTAGTATTAGTTCTTTAGGCTAGATTCCAGATTGTTAATTTAGTTGTGCCAAAATACTTGCATGCACACAATAGGATTTCTGGTACTGCTGCTTGCATGCTTTCCTCCACCTCAAAACAGCAGAGATTTATGCCATATCATTGTGCTTTAAAACCTTTCCCTCTGGTCCAGCAGTCTTTCAGTTAATAAACTGCACTTTTTAAGGAAGTCAGAACTGCACGTAAATGGCTTCTAGGCAGTCTTCTATCAAGATGAATTGAGAAAAACAGTAATGCTTCAAAGCAAAGAGCCTGGAGAAAGTGTGGTGGTGGGTGATCCTTCCTGAATTCTATACACCAACTGTTACTTCTCCCCCTCCCTGTATTTAGCCACTTCTATATTCTTGTACCACAAGGAATACCAGCCCCATTTACATCATCTTCCATTAAATGAATATTGCATTGCATCTGATGACATGGGTCAAATAAAACATAATGACCTTAATCTCACCATGAACAGTTCACATGACATAATCCAGAGTATTTTGCCAAGTTGTAGATACAACTTCTATAATGCAATATGTTGCCATGGAGTGTTTTGGAGTCTCCTCTAGAGGTTTTTAAACATAGCCTGGATGGTAATCTGTCGTAGTGCTTTGGTTGTATATTCATGCATAACAGAAGAGGGATGGACTGGATGAGCTTGGGGTCTCTTCCAATTCTAGGATTCTATTGTTCTATTTTGTAAACTCACACCATTCTTTGAGCTGAGTGTCTCGTGATGACAAAAAAGCTTATTGAGAAGGCTTATTTTAATTATGTATTTCTAAGTACAAGCTCATGTCATGCCAGTATTTATTTATTTACATTTAGATCCCTTTTTACTGTTAGGAACTCAAGGCAAGGTATATTTCCCTCCTCCCGCCTCTAATCCTTATCAACAACATTGTAAAATAGGTTCGGCTGAAAGATCCACCTGGCCCAAGTTCACCTAGTGAGTGTCATGGCTGAAGAGGGATTTGAATTCTGTCCTCATATGGTTCAAAACCATTATTTGGGGTCCAAATAAATCAGTGGTTCTCAACCAGTGGGTCCCCAGATGTTTTGGCATTCAACTCCCAGAAATACTAACAGCTGGTAAACTGGCTGGGATTTCTGGAAGATGTAGGTCAAAACACCTGGGGATCCACAGGTTGAGAACCACTGAACTAGGTGATTGCTTGGCACCCTATCTCCCATGAGGGCACAAGAAGTACCTACCTTGTCTTATCTTTTTCTATGTAATTTTATGCAATTTTAAAATGCTGCTTTATTTTTATATTGTTTGCCTCGTTATTAACTACTGATTTAATTTAAATTGGATATATTTGTGTGTATATATTATTGTGAACCACTCCTAGTGTCCTTAAGGAGTTGTGGCGGGATACAAATAAAGTTGATTATTATTATTATTATTATTATTATTATTATTATTATTATTTCCCTAAACAGCAATAACAGGTTCATGTGTGTGTCACATGAAATTCCAGATAAGCCACCTATCAGGCAAATAAAATAATGCCATTTCAGAGACATACCACCAACCAGGTGCAACTCCCCATTGGTATATTGAGAGGAGACAGGAAAATCCCATCACCTAAGGGAAGCCTACCACTCCCGTCATCCACGACCAATCATTGTTCCTCCCGACCACTTTATGTTTTCTCTAGAAAAACCCAACCCACAATAGAGGAACAGGATATGACTGGCCAATGACAGCATGAAATCACCAAAAAAAACTTTTTTAACATCCTGTCATAAATGATCTTCCAGTCATAGTTGTCAAAATTTCCGATTGTATTTACACTAAACCAATAAGAAACTATTTATGTACAGTAAGCCAATAAGAGTAAAGTACATTTTTGTTACAGGATAAAATACAGATGGGCTCTATATATATATATAAATGTAATGTTCGTTTTACTATGGAGTAAACAACAATACCACTGAACCAAATCACACCAAATTTGGCCACAAAGGACATAGTCACCTAAAATATGTCTTTCAATCAAAAATATACAGAAAAATAGTCCAAATTACAGAGGATGAGGAAGAGCCTTTCTCCCCCTAACTGCCAGTTAGAAAGGTAGGCTCTGCTGCCTTTAGCCCCCCCCCCCCCACCAGAACCACTGCCTTTAGGCCTCGCCCTCTTCATATCCTAGCAACTCCTTCAGCCAAAATGGCGCCCAGGACAGAGGCAGAGTGCACTTAGGCCTGATCCACACTGCCTATAAAATACAGATTATCTGATTTGAACTGGATTATATGGCAGTATAGACTCAAGGTCCTTCCACACAGCTATATTACCCATTTATAATCTTATATTATCTGTTTTGAACTGGATTATCTTGAGTCCACACTGTCATATAATCCACTTCAGTGTAGATTTTATACAGCTGTGTAGAAGAGGCCTCATATAATCCACTTCTAAGCAGATAATATAAGATTATAAATATAATATGAAATAATTACTGTGGTATAATAATACAGAACAATATAATCTCTAAAACCAGGACAGTAAATAAAGAGCAACCCTCTGAAAGCAGGGAAATTGGGAATTCCAGAAAGGAAACAATCTGGGCCAGCTAACACTTCCCAACAAAGGATTCCCCCAGGCAGGAATCAGCCAGGCTTTGAAGCTGCAAGGCCATTAAATGCTAATCAAGGTTCCTAATTGCAGCATTCATACCTGCCACACCAAGACTATTAATTGCTATTCAAACTGGCCAACCAAGGATTCCACAAGGTAGAAAGTGGCCAGATTTGCAAGCAGCAAGGCTATTCAGTGCTTTTCAACCTGGCCAACCAAGATTTCCTCTAGGTGAAAAATCCCCAGGATTTGAAGCCACAAGGCTACTTCGTCCCATTCAACCTGGCCTAGCAAGGATGCCCTATGTAGAAAGCAGCCAGGCTTTTAAGCTGAAAGACTATTCAGTGCAATTCAATCTGGCCAAACAATGATTCCCGTACAAAGGAAGTAGCCAGGCTTCAAAGCAGCTCTGATTGAGGGTGCTACTCCAGCTACTCCAGAAAACGGCCAGGCTTTGAGGCTGCAAGACTATTCACTGCTATTCAATTTGGCCAACAAATGATTCCCATAAGCCACAGCAACGCGTGGCCAGGCAAAGCTAGTATGTATATATAAGGGCATGTCAGATTTGGCAACCTTCCCCAGGCTTTTTCTCTGATCACTAAAGAATAATAACCTCTGATCTGGCACCCGCCTCTGATGTCTTCTGTTTGGAAGATTAGAGCATCAACACACTGGAACCGGACCTTCGCCTTCTTGGACAACACTTCCAGTCTAAGGCCACTAAACGAAGCACTGTATGAACTAAGCTCCTGAATGGAGACCAGCTCACAATGGATGGCTCACAGTCCAAAATGCCACCCAGGGCAAAGAAAAGAACCTGGATCAGCCCCAGCAAAGAAACAGGGACCCACAAATCATCCAAAACAGACCAACAGATGAGGTTTTGTTGCCTCTCCCTGTCTCAGCAGGCATCTGCAGTATAATGCTAGACAGCTTTCCCACATATAGACTTAGCTAGCAGAGTTGGAAAATATACTTTTGGAGAACATATTTCTCAAAACTCCCTGGTTAACATGACTGACTGTGCTGGGCTGAGGATTCTGGGATTTGTGACTCAAAAATTACACTTTCCAGTCTCTGAGAGAAGGGCACTCATTAGTGTATCATTATCCATTTTATTTTAACTTTCTTAGTTTGTGCATAACTTTTGAGAGCTATAACCTTTGCTTGATGATATTTGTCAAAATGGGTTATTTCTTTTGTCAGACATGCCTGCAGAGAGGAAGTAGTGAAGGGAACATGATATTAATAATACTGACCTTGGAGGAGAAACCAAGATATTGGCGATAACACCACCTATCACTTTCAGCAGTCCATGCAGAAAGTACATGTAAGCTCCTGAGAACATGCTGGCATTCAGGTGGAAAGGAACATGAAATTCTTAGGTTTAATTGCTTGGAAAAAAATCACAACAGGCTGGAATATCTAAAGTGAAATTTTAAGTTCTAAAGAGTAGAAAGAGACTATATTTAAATAATGTATATATTTCTTAACCAGGATTTTAGACTCAAGAGTGATGTGCTAAAGTGCATTTTCAAGTAACATTTCTCTTCTGTCAGTTTGCACAGTGCTGTAATAGTAGAGCCCTGAAAATGTTGTTTATTTTATCAAATCACATGCTGTGAACTATTGCAGCACTGTAGCCATTACATGTGTGAATAAATCAGAAAAATGAAACCCACTTTTTAAAAAATCAAATTATAGCTCTCTTTCATAGGATCATAGAATAATAGACTTGGAAGAGACCTCATAGGTCATCCAATCCAACCCCCTGCCAAGAAGCAGGAAATCGCACTCAAAGCACCCCCGACAGATGGCCATCCAGCCTCTGCTTAAAAGCCTCCAAAGAAGGAGCCTCCACCAGAGTCCGGGGGAGAGAGTTCCACTGCTGAACAGCTTTCACAGTTAGGCAGTTCTTTCTGATGTTCAGGTGGAATCTCCTTTCCGGTAGTTTAAAGCTATTGTTCCACATCCTAGTCTCCAGGGCAGCAGAAAACAAGCTTGCTCCCTCCTACCTATGACTTCCCCTCACATATTTATACATGTCTATCATGTCTCCTCTCAGCCTTCTCTTCTGCAGGCTAAACACACCCAGCTCTTTAAGCCACTCCTCGTAAGGCTTGTTCTCCAGATCCTTGATCATTTTAGTTGCCCTCCTCTGGACACATTCCAGCTTGTCAACATTTCCCTTCAATTGCCGTGCCCAGAATTGGACACAGTACAGTAGAGTCTCACTTATCCAACATAAACGGGCCGGCAGAACGTTGGATAAGTGAATATGTTGGATAATAAGGAGGCATTAAGGAAAAGCCTATTAAACATCTAATTAGGTTATGATTTTACAAATTAAGCACCAAAACATCATGTTATACAACAAATTTGACAGAAAAAGTAGTTCAATATGCAGTAATGCCACCGTGTTTCCCCGAAAATAATACAGTGTCTTATATTAATTTTTGCTCCCAAAGATGCTCTAGGTCTTATTTTCAGGGTATGTCTTATTTTTCCATGAAGAAGAATTCAAATTTATTGTTGAACAAAAAAATGAACATTTATTATATACTGTACAGTAGTTGTCATCATAAACCAGCATAACCAGACAAACTGTGAATCCTATCAAGAATTTCTTGTTACTACCAATATTTCCATGTACAACACTTTATGGTACGCACATTTACCGATCTTGCATGTTCTGGTGTTCTTTTCAGCGGGCATGGTTCCAAACAAAAACTTTGCTAGGTCTTACCTTCGGGGGAGGCCTTATATTTAGCAATTCAGCAAAACCTCTGCTAGGTCTTATTTTCTGGGGATGTCTTATTTTAGAGGAAACAGGGTATGTAGTAATTACTGTATTTACGAATTGAGCACCCAAATATCACAATGTATTGAAATCATTGACCACAAAAATGTTTTGGATAATCCAGAACGTTGGATAAGCGAGTGTTGGATAAGTGAGACTCTACTGTATTCCAGGTGTGGTCTGACCAAGGCAGAATAGAGGGGTAGCATGACTTCCCTGGATCTAGACATTATACTCCTATTGATGCAGGCCAAAATCCCATTGGCTTTTTTAGCTGCCGCATCACATTGTTGGCTCATGTTTAACTTGTTGTCCACGAGGACCCCAAGGTCTTTTTCACACATACTGCTGTCGAGCCATGTGTGAAAAAGACCTTGGAGTCTTTGTGGACAACAAGTTAAACATGAGCCAACAATGTGATGCGGCAGCTAAAAAAGCTAGAAGTTTTTTATTTAAAAATGCCATTTTATCACTTTTATATTTTTCTGTCTTTCCATCCCTCACAGTCCTACCAATAAATGTACTTGTGTTTGGTTTGTGCGTGTATCATACTCTTCATGTGGAAGGAGCAGTGGATTTCAGAATAAATAAATTCTAAGTTTAAAGATTGACAAGAGGGTATTGCATAGACTGTTTTGTTTGAGAAATAGATTTAACATCAAATTTAGTACAATACATCTGGTGTTTTGTACAGGTAAAAATGAATCCATCTATGATATCTTTTGTGCAAATGGTATGTAAAGATTTTGTTGCTCAAGTAGAAAATAGATAAAATAAGTGCAGAGTTTTAGAAGTTTGTGTTTTCTAATGATAGGATTTTCTTGTTGACTTTTTTTACAGTTACCTTCCTGATTTCCTGGATTGTTTTTCATTTTGTGGAAGCTTTGCATTGCCACCTGTGTAAACCATGAACATCGCTGGGTTTCTGAAGTCTCAATTCATTTTCCACCTTCTTATCAGTTACATATTTATAGCCTCGGGACTGATAATCAACTTCATTCAACTCTTCACTCTAATTCTCTGGCCATTCAACAAGCAACTTTTCAGGAAAGTCAACTGCAAGCTGGCTTACTGCCTTTCAAGCCGTAAGATAACTTTATATCATTTTTGTTTTTGTAAAGATTTGTGTTTTTTGGGAATATGACAACATATAAAGGTGTGAAACATTCTGTATTACTTTTGTCAAGTGAGAGTTTTGATAAAATATTTTGACAAAATAATCTTTGGAAGACAGCATGAAAGATGTAACTTTTTAAAATTTGCTTATTGAAATGTGCATGAAAGATGCAACTTTTTAAATTTTGCTTATTGAAATGTGCATGCTTCACACACAGAGTACCAGCATAAGCTCAGCTGTGCTAAAATGAGTCTTGGAAACAGTATCCAGAAGGCAGTTGCACTTGATGATAAAAGATATGTATTTGCATTTGCATAGTGTTCTAGCACATACAGATAGTTGAGATTTTTAAATGATGCAACGGGGAAGCTGGAAGGTTTCTCTAAGTTTTATTAGTTCTATTACATCAGAAATGGCAGTCAACCTTTCCTGGAAAACACTGGATCCACTGTTATGTTCTGCAAAATATTGTATCCTAAGGCTCCCAGAATCTCAGACCACTGACCAAATAGATGGAACTGCTGGGACTAGGAAAAAAAAGACATTTGGAGGCTCAGGATTTGTATGCTTGCAGTTTTCAAGAGGTAAAATTTGTATTTAATGGTTAATATGTAGACACTGAGAGTTCACCCTACAGCATGGATGGGCAAAGTGGAGCCCTGAGATTGTTTGGGCCCCTGTATGGCCCCCTAAAACTAAGTGTTTAGCACACGAGCCCTGCCGATTTCCTAGATTGTTCTTTTTTCTGAACCGAGAAAATAGGCGGATGGGTTGCCTCTCCTGGAAGTTTTTATAATGGTAATTTACTGTTAAACTAGGTTGCAGGATCCACCTGTCCAGGGCCATAGCCAGAAAAAAATTTCGGGAGGCGGGGGTTTGAACCCCTAAACACCCCCCCCCCCCCCGGCTACAGACCTGTCAATATCTGCTTGAGATAGTGCCTGGAGGGACTCTTATTTTTTTTGCATCTCATAGACTTAGCATGGGCATTTGGTTAACCAGTTAAAATTCATTTAACCTGAAAAATTTCGAGGGGGGGGGGGTTAAACCCCTAACACCACCCCCACCCCCCCCCACCCCCCACCCCCGGCTACAGACCTGTCAATATCTGCTTGAGATAGTGCCTGGAGGGACTCTTAATTTTTTGCATCTCATAGACTTAGCATGGGCATTTGGTTAACCACTTAAAATTCATTTAATCTGAAAAATTTCGGGGGGGGGGGGGAGGGGTTGAACCCCTAACACCACCCCCCACCACCCCAGCTACAGGCCTGCACCTGTCTCATTTATCTTTTTGCTGCTCCTGGTTTTGATTTTGTCTGTTATTTTGCCTCTCTGCAGCTCTTGAAAGATCTGGAAGAGACAACTGGCTTTAAATTCAACTTAGTTGCCCATTGGCCAACAAGTTGATGTGGACAGGCTTCCTTGACAACAAGATATTTGAAGTGCACTAGGTATAGACTGAATTAAATAGATGAACTCAATCTTCCCCACACCTGTAGTTTCTATAGTTTTACTTCCTGTACTTTACCTACTTTCTCTGAATGCAAGCAAAGCATTTTTTTTCCTGTCCTTTCCATTTTTACCAGCCCTTTCTCCTTCCTCAAAGGGACTTACAGGTTTAGGGTTCATAGTTTAGCTTGCTCATACTGCTTTTGGGGGCTGAAAACATTAATCACTAAATTAGTCTCAACCTACTCTCCCTACCACATTTTGGTGGAGCAGAATAAAATCCATGTAGAAATGACTAAGTCAAACTTATTATTCTTATTACAGTGGAAAATTCCAGTTACAGTAGAGTCTCACTTATCCAAACTTCGCTTATCCAACGTTCTGGATTATCCAACGCATTTTTGTAGTCAATGTTTTCAATACATCGTGATATTTTGGTGCTAAATTCGTAAATACAGTAATTACTACATAGCATTACTGTGTATTGAACTACTTTTTCTGTCAAATCTGTTGTATAACCTGATGTTTTGGTGCTTAATTTGTAAAATCATAACCTAATTTGATGTTTAATAGGCTTTTCCTTAATGCCTCCTTATTATCCAACATATTCACTTATCCAACATTCTGCTGGCCCGTTTATGTTGGATAAGTGAGACTCTACTGTATTAATTTAATGAATCAAAGGGCAGATATTTTACCTGATTCGACAAAGGATAGTAGAATTAATATGATATCTGTTTATTAAAGCCAACTAGAGCATCATAGAGCAATTACAGTGCTATTTCCTTTGAAGTTTTCCACAAATGAACTAGGCTAGTGACCTGTAATTGTTGTCTAATATAAAAGTAATAATAGATAGGGTGGTGTGTATGTGTGTTTTTTGTCTTTTCTCATCTCTTTCCTGTGCTTAACTGTTAGGTGGCTTGGAAGTCCTTCTTTGCCTCTTTCTATAAGTTAATTATTCTCACTAATATCTCACCTAGAATGCATTTTAAAAGAATAATAGAATAGATTATGCAGCATCCATATTGCATTGAGCCCTATATGAGGCCAATCAAAAGATACAAAATATAAAACAGACTTCTTCAGGCAAAGATAAAATGCATGTAGAGGAAAGAAGGTTAAAATCATGGATTCTTCATCTTGCTTTAAGGTGGTACAGAATAATCAGTGTAGAGCAGGCATGGGCAAACTTGGGTCCTCCAGGCGTTTTGGACTCCAACTCCCACAATTCCTAACAGCCTATCAGCTGTTAGGAATTGTGGGAGTTGGAGTCCAAAACACCAGGAAGACCCAAGTTTGCCCATGCCTGTTGTAGATCAACCCTGGGAAACTTGTCAATAATAAGGAACCAAAATTAGATAGGATAAGGGACCACAAAATAGGTTTGTAGCACCTTACTTTCCAAGTAAGGTACAATTAATGATTAATTTGGATTGTTGCTGTTGTATACCTTCAAGTCATTTCAGACTTAGGATGACCTTAAGACCACTCTATCACAGAGTTTTCTTATCAAGATTTATTAAAAGGTGATTTTCCTTTGTCTTCCTCTGAGGCTAAGAGAGTGTGACTTGCCTAAAGTCACCCAGTGGGTTCAGAGTCATAGTCTGAGCTTCAAACCACTTACACCATGCTTTCTGAATTCTGAATTCCTTCCCTCTCTTTCCTACCTCTCTTCCTTCCTTTTCTCTCTCCCTCCTTCCTTCTCCCTTCCTTCCTTCCTTCCTTCCTTCCTTCCTTTCTTTCTTCTCCCCTAGGATTCTAGATGTCAGATTTTAATTTTTTTCAAAAAGAGATTATAACAAAATACATTATTTCAAAATAAATAACAGCCTAGATAAAATCATTTTAAGTAATAGTTTTCATTTGAGTAGACTGAATTTACTTAGATTTTGTCACTACAAAATATTCCAATTTAAATGGATATCTACATAAACATACATTTCAGCTGTAATCCTAAATTGTGGGCATGGATGGCAGAGAGTTTCTGGGTAATTTTGTCCTTGTCGGTTCTCCAGCATCCAAAAGACACTTGGTGTGTGGTTAGACAAGCTGCTTTTAAAATTTCTCCGGTTAAATTTGAGGCAATGAACCATGTTTGTATGTGGTGAACTTCTGTAGGGTTTTGCTTCAGCTAGTGGTGACCTGTGGGGTATGTTTCTTTTACCCTTTTCCCCATTGTGTATGCCTTGTGTTTGCCTGGATCCTTTCTTATTCAGTGTGACTGCAAGGAATGAAGTTGCAAAGTGATGTTATTTGCGAAAATAATTACCGTATATACTCAATTATAAGCCGACCCGAATATAAGCCGAGGCACCTAATTTTACCACAAAAACTGGGAAATCTTACTGACTCGAATATACGTGGGGGTGGGAAATGTTAAATTTCCCTGTTAAAGCTACTGTTAAATTTCAAAAATAAAAATAGATTCCAATAAAATTACATTAATTGAGGCATCAGTGGGTTAAATGTTTTTGAATATTTACATAAAACTGTAATTTAAGATAATAATAAGACTTTAATAAGATAAGACTGTATAAATCCAATTACTTATTACTTATATACTTGAGTATAAGCCAGCCGAAATATAAGCCAACCAAGACCCTCACTCGAGTATAAGCCGAGGGCTGAAAAATAGGGCGGAAAAAATCGTCTTATACTCGAGTATATATGGTATTCTTATTCACTATGTATTGTAATAACTGTGTTAATTTGTCTGGAGGGTATATAAATTGATGTCAGTAATGGAAACTGTCTTTGTTTGCCGTGGCAGTAGTGATAATGAAACCAAATGTTTTAAAGTTCAATAGTGAAAATAAAATTTAAAAAAAAAACAGGAAATACCTGCTAAGATGGTAGTGGAATATGTTAGGACTAAACTAACATTGGGTTAGTAGAAAATATTGCAAAAATATTGCCTTGTTCTTTTAGAAAGCAATTGGAAATGTTTTTCCCATTTCTGTTCCTATGTTTGGGAGGAGAATCACAAGGCTCATTTTGCCTCATTTTCCAGGTGGCTACAAGGAAACAATAGGTAACATGATCTCTGCCTTTAATTCCTCCCTCACTATTTTTGGAGAAAAAACCTAACACTCTCCAAATTCCTTCTTCCAGAATGCGAAAGGGAAACTATATGTTAACTGCCCTGAGTCCCTCTGTGGAGAGAGGGCGGTCTAGAAATAAAGTATTATTATTATTATTATTATTATTATTATTATTATTATTATTATTATTAATAATAATAACAACAACAACAACTATGAAATGCATTAAGGCAAAGTTTTTGTAAAGCTTTTCAACAATAGCTTGATCAACTTTTTTCACAATTTAACTGAGTTCTAAATTATTGGTATTTTATATGATAGTTTATTCCGTTGAAAGCAATTCTTTACATGTTTACTTTATTTATATCACATGAGATTTCTAGTTGCATTTTGGTATAAGCCAGCCATCTTTGGTCCCATACCACAAAAAATGTGGGATATAAAATTAATGGATACATATATGAAATCTTAATAAATAAAAGCAGGAAGGGTTTTGTAGTATAGTTTTATTCTTAATCATGTCTGCACAGAAATCTTAGTTGTTTGCATACATCCTTGAGCTTATGGAGTTCAAGAATTGCTGTATAAAACCAAAAATCCAGTAGTGGAATTCCAGAGATTTCTCAATTGTACAAGTTTTGGAGAATATTATTGCAGAGATGATTTACTTTAATTTATATCATGGGGTGTCTACAATCCTGTAAGATGAATTATCAGATTTCAACAAGGTTAAATTCCTAGCAAGCCCTATTTTCTTCTGGCATGACAGTACTGATGCAAAGTGAGGTTGCCGTAACCAGATTAGTTAACTTTGTTGTGATCTGTTCCTGCAATCAACAGAAGTGATTTCAAGCAGAGAACACATGGCCATGTTACTGCCTTATGATTATCTATTTTTAAAAGGGGGTAACAAAAGGTAACACAGGAAAATAACATAAATGAGGTTAGTGTAACTATCACACTTTGTCAGAGATGGCCCTTTTATCAAAACATGAACCAGGAAGACTCTTCCAGTTGACACTATCTCTTTCTATCACAAACAAGGACTGAACTCTGTGAACCAGCTGTGTAACAGGCTCCCTTGTGGTTATCGACATAGGAGTGACTTTTCTCCTCCACAAGCTTCTTTGATGGCAGGTGCATTTTGCCTTTCAAAGGAAACCAAAGAATAACAATAACTACTTGGTGTTGAACAAATGCCTGGTAGTTTTCTTTTTGTTCCGTTTCTTTTACATTACCTTGGTTCCTAGGTTTCTTTATAAATAAATAAAGGCAGTGCTAATAACAGTTCTTGTGCATTTCAAAGGGGCATTATTCACCCCGGGATAAAGTTACACTATACAAATTGTAGCTTGTGGATCACTGTATTTGGAGAGTTGTGGCAAATTGGTTTACAATGAATGTTGGGTTTGAAATGGAAGATGGGATGGGATGGTGGACGAGGAATATGAACAATTATTTTATAATATAAGATTGACAGAAATCCCTAAATATAATTAAAACAACTAAAATTCTTTAAAAAGAATGCAGAATCAGGAATTCAAATTCTAATTTCCAGTACTAAGACCATAGAACTATCTAAACATGGATGATAATTTTAAAATATAGTCAAGGTTAAAAATTTGTCAGATTCTATCTATGTGTATAAAGTTTGAACAGCAGACTTCTGCTAAATGAGCTGGAGACTGCTATGAACAATAAAAAAGCAAAGTTATTTGGATGACACTTAATTGTCCAGACTGATAAACTCCAAAGCAACTGAACAATCATACTATGCTTTTTTCCAAGGCGAAGTGCGTTAAAGCACTGAGCTGGAGACCGAAAGGTCCCAGGTTCAAACCTTGGGAGCGGCGTGAGCAGCCGCTGTTAGCTCCAGCTCCTGCCAACCTAGCAGTTCGAAAACATGCCAGTGTGAGTAGATCAATAGGTACCGCTCTGGCGGGAAGGTAACAGCGCTCCATGCAGTCATGCCGGCCATATGACCTTGGAGGTGTCTACAGACAACGCCGGCTCTTTGGCTTTGAAATGGAGATGAGCACCAACCCCCAGAGTCAGACATGACTGGACTTAACGTCAGGGGAAACCTTTACCTTTTACTGTGCATTATGCTATACTGTATATATTGTGTATAAGTTGTCTTCATGTATAAGTTAGGGGCAGATTTGGGGGTCAAAATTATGGATTTCTCTATTCTAAGTCTAGGATAAAAATTCACATAATGTAACAGATCTCTCCTTTTAAAAATAGAGAGAACATCTAAGGAGAAGGTTTGTATCTGTTTGAGGAGATTCAATAAATGTAAGTGTGCAAATTGTGGTGCTCATCTTAAAATGTCTTCATCTACACAGATAGGGAAAAGAATATAAATGAGGAAAAATAATGAGAAGGTGTCCCAAATGTAAAGGATAGTGGTAGCAAGGAAACCAATCTTCCTACATTAGTGCAAAGGGAGTGGTGTAGCAATAGAGCTCCCACCCCATTACTCTTCTCTTGCACAAACTGGAGTAAGAAAGGTAGCCCTCTGTTCTTCCTTTTCAGCTCATTTGGCATCCAGTAACAATGGGGAAAGACAGTTTCAACATTTGAGGTGGAATGTGGCACTGGTCATTTTACTGTATAACTCTCACAAGGCTTTGCAGTCTCTGCAGAGAAGTTTATACAGTTAACCCCCATTAAAAATGGCCACTGTAGTCTCTCGAAGTTACTTGATGCACACGCACACACACACGTGCCAGTTGACCTTCTCTACTGTGGATCCTGCGTCCTGAAGCAGCCAGGATAGATGGCAGGCCCATTTCCCTACCATAATGTTAAGGACAGCATCATGCTCTACAAGATTTAAGATAAAATAAATCAGTTTAAAAGATGACATAAAAGTAACATTTATATTAAAAACTTTGGATTTACATAATAAAACATACAATTATATCAGAAATTATCTCAAAGTACTATATATACTAGCTTTTGTCATCACAGTTTTTTCAGTAACTTCAGTAAAATCAACTTACTTAGCTAAATCATTTTTGATGTATAAAATTGTGAGATGATTAAGTCACTCTTAACTAGTTGTACTTTGCCATGGCTGCTGATCCTTCAGTTTAGAAAAAAAATTTTGTTCGATGGACAAAATAAAATCCAATATTTTATGAAGTTGCCTTTGTCTTCTGTTCATCTGGCTAATTCACCACAACAGGCCCCCCTAATTTTGGGCCCACAGAACTCTGTCTGCCCCCTCCTTCAGGGGCCATGTTCTTCAATATCATCACTTTATATGTCTGAGGTTATGCAAGTGTGAAGGGGTTTGGTTTGGTTTTGCAATTTATAGAGATAAGGCTTGCTAGTCATAATCCTGGCACATAATTCCTACTGATAAGAGTATGAGCTTAGAATATGCTTTCCTGAATATGCTTTTGCCATCTTTGAATGGGAGTCATTTTACTTTGCTTTGCATTTCTCATTCACACACCTTCTACAATAGTGGTTCTCAACCTGTGAGTCCCCAGGTGTTTCGGCCTACAACTCCCAGAAATCCTAGCCAGTTTATCAGCCGTTAGGATTTCTGGGAGTTGAAGGCCAAAACATCTGGGAACCTACTGGTTGAGAACCACTGTTCTAGAAGGAAATGGCTTGTGCCTTTGCAATAGATATTCCTTACTTTGGTCTTTTACTAATCAAGCCTTCCACTTTTGGTTGAACCTCGGGCTGTGTCTTGGTGTGGGACCTAGTGGCTTTGAGGGCGCTGCTGTCATAACATGTGGGGTTTGGGTACATCTGCACTCTAGAAGTAATGCAGTTTGACTCCCCTTAAACTGTCATGGCTCAATACTGTGGGATCCTGGGAGTTTTATAAGTTTGTAAGATCTTTAGCCTTTTCTGGCAAAGAGTGCTGTTGCAAACTATATATTCCAGGATTCCATAGCATTGAGTTACAGCAGTTAGTGGTGTTAAACTCTATCAGTTATACGGTGTAGATGCATACTTAGTTATACTCAAATTGGGGAGTGCTTTTCTCTGCAATAAAACTACCTACATCAAATAATTGTGGATGAAATCCAATTTTACACAAGTACCTTGTATCTTACTCTTTTAGAAAAGCCTGGATTTGTTCAAAAGATCTTCATAAAGTATATGTTTTTTTAAAAAATGAAGGTTGAAAAGAATGAACCAGTAGATTCCCAGTTTACTGTGCTATAGTTCATTTTTTCCAGCTTCTGTGGAGTAGAGTAGAAGATGTAAAATATTTCACTTGTTTTTGAAGACTCGTTCCCCCCACTTGCACATAATTAACAAGTCAGCACAGCTGGTTTCCATGAATATTGCTATGACTGGACAGCATGAGATTTTAAGCTGACACTGTTATTTTGAGAAATATCTTTTAAATTGTATATTCCTTTTGAACTCAGGGTGTTCAGAATAGAGCAGGAAAAGTCTGGAAAAATCCTAGGAACGCATTCTCCATTTTCTTGTCCTGGGGGTAGGGCTATGGATTTTTAAAACACAAATTAACTGTAATTTTAGCAGATTTAAAATAACTGTTACTTTAGGCACATCCCTCCACAGCTTGAAAATATTAAAATATAATTCCAAAAAGCACATCTTAATTTTGCTATTTTTATAATATATTGGGACTTTAGCATCCATGAATTTTGGACATGTACAAACACAGTGGATACCAAAATCCAATGTGCATTTTTCTTTCATTCCCAGTTACAAGGTGTAGCCTATTCACTTTTCCTCCCCTATGATAGTTACAAATAAGATAGTATAATTGTTTGCGCGCAAAATACATGTACAGTATTTGTACAGATTTGGGGGGAAAACAAATGATTGATTGGAACAGAGATGAATCCTTGACCAAAAAAAAAAACGCACAGACAACTACTGCCAAAAGCATTGACTCAGCTACTGGGCATGGCATACTCTCCAATAACCACGTATCATCCAGAATGGTTGCACATACTCTTTCTGGGCTTTCAGTTTTGTGTTTTCCTTCCCCTCCTTCCAAACAACCCAGAGCTGCTAATTACTTTTTACTCAGTTGAAATTTGACATGAATTCTAGTAGGAGTATGCCTCAAAATGGCTAATCTTCTGTTTCAGTATTAATGATCCAGTTTCATTGTCTACTCTCTGTTTTTAATATCAGGGCAAATCATATTGAACTGTAGAATTGTAAATAATCTGATAGGACTGATGAACTAAAATATATACATGTTTGCCGACTCAACTTCTGAGTTTAAGTTTTAAGAATGTAATTCTTAAATAAAGAATTTGTTGTTATAAATAAATAAAGTTTGTTGTTGTATTTTTTCAACTTCAATTTGTAATGGATGAAATGAGAAATATTACTGGTGACTGTGGAAAGTCCTCATAGTAATCAAACTTCATAGAGGAAAGATTCAATACTTTCTTTGGGTTATTTTATTAAAGTGTCTTTATTGCTGAGAGAGTAAAAGAGATTCCATCTCAAAAAAAAGCTGGCTGCCTTCCTCTATCTACACCGAATAGTGTTTCCTGCATTATATTCCTGCTCCCTAATATTTACACTTTTGAAATGTTTAGAAGTGATATATTGAGGACATATTTAAATATTGAGAGCTGCCTTTAAATATCTAAAGGGCTGTCATATGGGAAAAAAGCATCCTTGTTTTCTTCTGTTACAGAAAATAGGCTGGCTCTACATTAGAATTAATGCAGTCTGATAACCACTTTTTACTGCTATTGTTCTATGCTATGAAGTCCTGGGATTTGTAGGCATGAACTCTCTTTGGTAAAGCGAGATAAAAAAAGTTGTAAAACCACAATTCCCATGGGTTGATAGGATTGAGCCATGGTAGTTAAAGAAATGTCGAACTGCATAAATTATGTAGTGTAGATGCACCCTGGGAATTGAACCAATTGATTCACCTTACAGGAGATTCCATCGAAACATGAAATTTGCCAATGGTAAGATATTATTTGCATCACAGTCCTTTGTTGGAGCTTTTAAAACTTTCATCTTTTAGTTGTTGATTCCTGCAAGAGGCTAAACTAAATGATACTTAGGTTTCTTCTGCATCTATGATTCTATGACTAAAGTTGTATCTGGTCTAAAGAACACTCTAGGCTTGGGGCTGTATTAGCAATTATTTTGCAATATTGATGAAAAAAGCTCAAGCCCCCTCAGAATATTACCTAGATTGGTGCTGTTGAATTTGCATGATATATTTGTAAGCCTTCTAATAGTGAGAAAATTTGATTAAAGGCTAGCTATTTTTATTTACAAGCCATGGGAATTTAAAGGGCAATGATGTTAAAAGAACCTTCATGTGCCAGGGTCCTGCAAAGGTTTTTCTGTATTCTTGGACAGGAATCAGAGTCTGTAGGCAGAAGGAATCTGACAGTGGTTGTAGATGTCTGTGTTTTCATTTTACAGTCACTTTGTAGCAGTCGGTACTGAAAGATACGAGGTCAAATCTTTATTCAGTTAAAATAGAGAAACAGCTTTCCTTTTGGTCTATTTTATTCCAGTGATAGTCTTTCTCACTATGTACACCTTGAAATAATACAATCTCATGAAATCCTTTGTTAATAATTATATTTCTGGCTTTTACGGTACTTCGAAATAATGTTAAGATAGTGGTGGTTGTTTACCTATGTGGAAGCCAGCTTTAGCAGTTCCAGTGATTATTCCTACCCCAGTTAGTAGGACAAGAGTATATGAGATTAATCACACACATAATATATGCCTTGATGCCATAACAAGATAATAAAGTGTGAGGTTCTCCTCCTTTCCCACCTGCCCCAGTTCTTCCAAATGGGATCTCTCTTTTTAGCTCTAAAATCCATACTAATATGCTGCACAGCACAGCAAAGACATAATAGCCGAATTAGAACATCCTTCAGTGCAAAATGATTTTCTTTGTAGGCACAGAGCCATCCTAACTGGAAAAAATGGGTTAGGGTGACTATGCATGCATAGCTCAGTTATCAAAGCCTAGGACAAGGAAGATCCTTCTTACAAAGTCTTTTTTATAGGAGCCCAGCCTAGCTCCTGACTCTACTGTCTAGTTTGAAGTGTTTTTTTAATGCAGCATTGTAATGGAAGAGGAGTGAAGGAGGGATGGAGAAAGACATTCATTCATTAATAGGTTATGGTGCCATGGCTGCAATAAACAATGGAAAAATGGGGTTTCTTGTTGATACAGTCTGACTTTAAATTGTCCTTTAACCTTCCCCAACCTCAGAGCCACAAGTGCTGTTGGATTGCAATTCCCATTATCCTCAGTCCACATGGCGGATAATAAAAAGCGATGGGAGTTATCATTGAATAACGTCTGGGGACCCAAACTGGGCAAAAACTAAAGAGCATTTGCTACTATGTAAAATATTTATAATTGTCCCTCTGTATCCACAGTTTATCCATCCATGGATTCAATGGTTCTTTGAAGGCAACTATAAGGCTGATGTGTCCTTCGATCAAAATCCATTTCATACTCTTGTTATAGGTCAGTGGTGTCAAAATTGTGGCCCTCTGGGTATTTTGGACTTCAGCTCCCAGAATTCTGGCCATTGGTCAAGCTGACTAGGGTTTCTGGGAGTTGGAGGCCCAAATATCTGGAGGGCTACAAGTTTGACACCTCTGCTCTAGGTGACCCTGCTGTATCTGGTTTTTATGTACAAGAGGCAGTGTGAGCTTTGTTTCTAGAATCACTTACATGAACAGCAAACGAGAACTAGTGGTTTCACCAGCTACCCTGGGTTGTTGAAAAAGCACAGGTATTAACAATTTGCCATCCAAATGGAAATCTTAAGAAAAGCAGAGTGTTGATATAAATAAATAAAATTCATCTCAAGATGCATTTTGGAAGAACCTTTCCAGTCGAGTCTAGAAGATTCAAAATGTTTTGCTTACTTATGCAAGACTTATCTTAACTGCTGGTAATGTTAGTTTTGAGGAAAATGTTTGCTGAAAACATGAACTGCTTTTCTTTTTTGTGGTGTAGGAAGCTCTCCCTATTCTTTCCATGTTATTTCTACCTCTGGTACCAAAGTTTCTTTTGAAAGCAGTAAGGTCCAGGAACACTTCTACTTCATAGTGGCAATATACTAATATATTCTGTCTATGTATCATTGGGGTTGCAGAGCAGAAAAGTAGTAAAATTCAACTAGTCTTTTTGAAGGTGGTAATAAAGTATTAATGCAATTTTATTATTTCTTCTTGAGTGAAGCTATGACACAAAATCTTCTGAAATATGCAAGTTATTTGTGTCTGTTTTAGCTAAAAACAAAATGATCAATATGGCCTTGAAAAAAAGCATACAGTTTTTGAAACCAGAAAAAAGTTAAATTGCCTGAATGCAAAATTGGTCAAAGCGGGGAAGCTGAGATTTTTTTTAAAAAAACAGGAAAATCTTCTTTGCATTTATAATGCAAGCTTTCAACTGTGTGAAATCTTTTTCATACTGCACTACTTTATGGAAAAAAAGAAAAGAAAACATCAGACACATTTAATGTTTAATGTCTAGCTGTTTTGTTTTATTTCTGGCTTCAGGCGTGGGGGAGGGGAGACAAGAACAGCTCTTCTAATGTATTGGCTCTGATCCACAGGTTTTGATATCTTTCTGTAAGCTATTTAGGCTGCTGTTCTAACATAGCTCTATAAAATTGTTTCTTTCCATCAGATTTCCCTGTGATTTCATCTCAGGAAGCCTCACTTATCTTCTTGCATGCAAATGCAGCTGCTACAAATAGTTTATGTTCCTATTAAGATCTGGCATGAGATTTTTACTACTTGTCATGTTCCTTGGGAACTTTTTCTACCGTTATCATTTCCAGAAGTTGCAAATACAATAGAGTCTTGCTTATCCAACATAAACGGGCCGGGTTGGATAAGCGAACATGTTGGATTAAACATCAAATTATGTTATGATTTTACAAATTAAGCACCAAAACATCATGTTTTACAACAAATAGACAAAAAAGCAGTTCAATACACAATAACTTTGAAAATCCAATTACTGTATTTACTAATTTAGCACCAAAACTTCACAATGTATTGAAAAATTGACTACAAAAACATTGACTGCTAAAAGGCAAACTGTGTTGGATAATGCAGAACATTGGATAAATGAAGGTTGGATAAGCGAGACTCTACTGTAGTACAAAACACACTATATCTGTATCATTCTCAGTCTATACAAATGAAAACATTACACAGCCCAACAAAAAATAGCTTGGTATCTTGGATTTTAGGCCAGTTCTTGGGTTATTTGGGGTTCTGATTTAAAAAAATTATTGGTTAGCCTGCATAAGCTCTCGTTTCTTAGATATGGTTATCTGGTTTTCTATGGGTGATCAGATGGCAACTGGTAGATGGCATATCACCTCTAAAAAACTAGAGCTGATGGGGAAAACTGATGCCAACTGGACAAATATCCCAAGAAACAGGGCACCAAAATGTGTGCTGATCAGTATTATGCCTCTCAACATGCTATTTGTTGTCTTACGTTGATTGTTCAAAGTATATATGGCATCACATTTTCTGACTTTCAATTTCTTTTAAAAAGATACCAGGCTTGCAGCATTTTGGTGACTAAAAGGGCATCAGATTGGGCTGCTTTTAATAGTGATGTTGCCTGAACTGAAGGTCACTTTTGCCTGTGCAAGGCCCTACTGATGCCTCGTGTCTCTGCCTTAGAAAAGCTGAAACTTGAGTTTGGAGGGTCCACCAGAATAGAATTGGGTAGGAACTACAGGGTTGTAGAAGGTAGTCGAGCAATCTGATTTGGATGCCCAACCTGCACAAACAGAAGCACTGGCTCCTGAAGGCAATTTAACCATTGCATTTTGTGAGGCACTAATTCTCTTTTGCAGAGAGGCTGAAAAAACTTGTAAAACTACTATTCCCATGATTCCATAGTTGAGCCATGACAGTTACAGTCCAACAGCATTCATTCTGCCGCTTAGATGCAACCTTGGAGTATTTTTGCTAACTACAGTAGAGCGTTGGATAAGCGAATATGTTGGATAATAAGGAAAGATTAAGGAAAAGCCTATTAATCATCAAAAGCCTATTAATCATCAAACACTCTCCCAAATTCCTCATGATATATTTTATTCCTACTAATTATGGTATTTAGCATTTTTCCTTTCTTTCCCTGAACCAAAAAAGGAGTGTACATTACTTCTGCTTGCACAAGGACACCTAAGCAGTCATTTTGTTATCCTGCATAGGAACACCTAATTTAAGTGTCGTTTGTCAAGTGAGCGAGAGAGATCTATTTTGAGCTTCATGCTGGCTTGATGACCTACATGGCATTAATGCTTAATAAGAGGGAAAAATGCATTCAGGATTGTTTCAGACATGAAAGTCAAAATACTGGAAGTGAAAAATGCAGCCATGTTTGCACAGTCGCCTGTTTGCGGTGAGAGTACACAGGTAATTGTTGTATTGTCTGTTCAGTTACTACTTCTACTATAGTCCCAGGTTTGACTCTAGCATGCCCCTCCTTCCTTCCCTCCTTCCTTTTCTTCCAGGTAAGCAATAACAACTGACTTCATATTCTGTCCCTCTCCACCCACCTTCATTTATAGTGATAATGGTTTAATGCTAGTGACTTCAAATGCCACAAAGACTAAAAATGTTTGCATTTCCTTATCCTAGTTCTGAAGAAGTTTCCTAGCATTATCTCTTGTCAAAGTGTGATTAAAATCTATACAATATAGCAACCAAACACTCATTAGTTTGTAGTTCTCATGCCGTTATGCTCTTGCTATAGGAGAAAGGACATGGTTACACTTTTAAAAATAGTTTCAGATCTCTAGTTTTACCCTATAGTACATTCCTGGGGCACATATTTTTGTAGATCTTCAGACTATCCTTTTCCTGGCCAAGTGAAAAGAAGAGCAATTGTTTCTCTTGGAAACTCAAAGCAAGCATGATTCACTTTTTAATAGATTGTAACCCCATCCCAGCAATGTTTACCATTAAAAATATATTTAAAACAGAAGTAGATTTCCAAGTCACTTTGTTTTTGTTTTTCTGACAGTCCGTGTGGTTTCTGGAGAGTCCAACAGCCAAAAATTCAGTCATAGACCAGCCATAGTTGCCCAATACTGGGCTAAAATAAGCTCTATTCTTAGTCCCAGTTGGAAGGGCTGTGAACCAGTCAAGAAAAGTATCTCAGAGCAGAAAAGTACAGCACAGTAATCAGGATTGGGGATCTGTGCCCTTCTAATGGAGTATAAAGTAAAGGTTTCCCCTGACGTCACATTTCTAAGCCGAAGAGCAGACGTTGTCCATAGACATCCCCAAGGTCATGTGGCCGGCATGATTGCATGGAGTGCCATTACCTTCCCGCTGAAGTGGTACCTATTGATCTACTCACATTTGCATGTTTTTGAACTAGGTTGCAAAAGCTGGAGCTAACAGTGGGTGCTCATTTCGCTCCCCGGATTCGAACCTACGACCTTTCAGTCTGCAAGTTCAGCAGCTCAGTGCTTTAACACACTGCGCTACCGGAGGCTCCAATAAAGTATAATGCAGTTGTAATTCATCAATGGGCGGGGGGGGGGGGGGGGAGGCAAAGACCATCCACCTCTGCACAAGATTTTCGGGACACATACAAGCTGGTTACCTTGGCAAGGTAGCAAGCAAGAATGTGTTCACTCCATTTATGCCTGGGAAGCCCTCCCATTGTCACCAATGGTCCAAAATGTTTCATTCTTTTGGATAGCGGAACAAAAGCCAGTTCAGATAGGCACCCTGTTTTCAAAGCGGTAAACAAAACGGGGCCAACAAATGAAACAAAACAAAACAGGTAGCGATTTCATACAAATGCACGAGACTACTAAATACCATCCTAATACAATCCTAATGAACAGCTGCCATGATTTATTACCACTCATATCCAAGGTTGTTATTACCACTCATATCCAAGGTTGTTTATTACTACTCAAATCCAAGGTTGTTATTTGTTTTTCAGTGAACTTTAATTTAAAAATACCTTAAAGGCTAACATGATTTACTTGACCAAATCCTTCATGGACTGCAGCCCACTGTATGCCCAGTAATCACACACATGCATACACACAAATACAGAAAGAGAAAAAAAAATGGGGGAGAAGGAGATACAAATGGTGCCACCGTAATGATGAAGGCTTTAAAGGACCACAAGAATTCCTTGTAGGTTTTATAATAATAATAATAATAATAATAATAATAATAATAATAATAATAATAATAATAACAACTTTATTTTTAAACCCCGCCCCATCTCCCCAATGGGGACTCAGAGCGGCTTACATGGGGACCAAGCCCGAAAACATACAACAATAAAATGATGAAACAATTTTCCTATAACAGACCAGCACAGCTATTTCTCTTAATTTAAAATATAAATCTAGGGATCAATCTTGTAATTATCTGGCATCATATAACATGTTACGTTACCCTGCCACAGAAATCTGAAGTGTTGGTCCTGGCATGATATGGATAAAACTTGTTGTTTGGGGCCTGATTTTACCAGCTGCTTTGAGAGGATGCTGGAATCCAATTGGAGCAGACTTACCTGGATCAATTTACCACCAATAATGCGTATCAGACAACAGTGAAGTGGATCTGTTTTCATCATCAAACAAAGCCACAGGATACCTAAAACTGAAGCCAGTTCCAACTCAAAACAGGAGGAAATATTTTATTCTAGTAAAATAGGAACTGTGTTTGGGAAAGGTTTGGCTAGGACAAATGCCAGTCTTCTTTTGACAAACCTGTGAAGATAATCACTTCTTTCATGAAAATTCTTGGAGTCTACAGAGTTTGTTTAGGGTATTGGGGACATGATCTGTTGATTGTAATAAAGACAGATGATGTTGTCTCGGTACCGGGAACATGCTTTTAAAATTCTCTTATATAAATACTGTCTGCATTGCCACGTTTTCCTATGACTTCACTAAGATCCCTAGCAATGCTTTCATTTGCAATATTTAGTGAAATATACTGTAGCTCTTCAGCCCAAGTTTTCTTTTCAGGGGAAATCCCAATGGAAAACCACACCCCCATTTTTTTCAACCAGTGTGTTCCTTCTCTTAATTTATCCTTCCTACAGGAAGGTCCTGCCTATTATAAGTGTGGGTTTGATTGCTGGTACCAGAATTTAGGAACGCTGTTTTGTTGGACTACAACCAGAAATGCTGGAAATGGAAAAGATGGGGAAAGCCTTTACCACTGTCTATGTATTGTCTGTCCTTGTTAACTGTATAACGACATTGAATGTTTGCAGTATATGTGTTCTGTAATCCGCCCTGAGTGCCCTCAAGGAGATAGAGCGGAATATAAATAAAGTATATTATTATTGTTTTCATTATTATTATTACAATAATTTATCAGATTCTCCAACATGAATGGGAGTTATTGGACATGTAGTCCTGAAAATAAATTTTCAAACACCTCAGTTAGTGTCATAGGATTTGTTAGGGACATTTCAGCTATTTTCCTCATTCCTCAAGAAGAAGAAAAGAGAATGCTCTAACAACTGGTGATACAGACCCATGCATACTGTGTATATTCATTGATTTATTGTTGTTTGTTCCAGAATTGGTGATGTTGCTGGAATGGTGGTCAGGCACTACTTGCACCCTCTACACGGACCCAGGGCATTACCACAAGTATGGGAAGGAAAATGCCATCGTAATCCTTAATCACAACTTTGAAATCGACTTTCTCTGTGGTTGGAGCTTTTGTGACAGATTTGGGGTTTTAGGGGTGAGTTTTGTCCAGTATTTCAACAATTGCATTTCATCTTAACTCTGTTTTTACCCAGAGCTTTTGGCAGCTCGTTGGATTTCAGTCCTTTTGGGCAGACTGCATAGTTTTTCCCTGTTACTCGTTTGTTCAGAGGAGAGAGGAACTACAACCAAGCATGACGTTTTTCTTCAATCCTGTTCAACTCGCAGCCAGTCAAGGACCCCCAGTTGCCATAAATTGTGGCTACTAGGTGTTTGACAATACCCTATTCAAATAGTTCGAGGCAAGAAAAAACAAATATATACTTTTTATGATATTCTTAATGAGATCTTTTAGTAACACATTGTATAATCCTGGTGTTGATAATAGTGTTGTTTGGACCAAAATACAGTGGCCAGAGTGATATCAGGGGGTGGGCCCAAGACAGAATAGCAAATTGCACTCAACAGTCACCGCATACAACCCCCCCCCCCCACACACACACACACACAACAATTTGCTGCCCAGTTGTGATAACCAAAATCTGCCTCCTTAGACAATTACTTGAACTTGGCTAATCGTAGGGCTGATTCTGTTAGGAGAATGCATTCTGGGGACACATCAGACCACATATGTGCTCTACTCATTGCAGGGCCCAGTACAGAATATTCTGTGTGGACAGTGTTTGGCAGGTAGGGATATATAAGCGGGCCTTTCTGACTGCTAGTGCCAGGCTGTCGAATGTCCTTTTCAAGAAATTGTATGAGGCCGAAACATGGCTTTTAAAGAAGGCCTTTGTGCTTATATTTCAACAGAATAAGGATGTATTCTTTTAACTGCCATGACAAGTTCTTTGTTAAGAGGTTGTTGCTTTTTCACTTGTTTTTGAGCAGATGTTTTAAAATAGTTTTTAAAATCACATTTTAGAATATTATTTAGTATTACAATATATTCTAATAAATCAAGTACCGTAGTACCTTGAAAACTTTTCATTGAAATGGTAAAATGGGAATGTCTATGTATTTATAATCCTAATCACTGCTCATCTATGTGAAGGGACAATTCTCTACTACATAGTGCCAGTGTTGCAAACTTCATATTTTTTCCCCTGAAGATGACAAAAAATCTGCAGGTGTAACCACTACAATACAGTGTTCATTCATTAGAGCAGTGCTTCTCAAACTGTGCTCCTCCAGGTGTTTTAGACTTTAGCTCCCAGAAATCCCAGCCAGTTTACCAGCAGTTAGGAAGGAGGAGCACAGTTTGAGAACTACTGTACTAGAGAACTGTGGCAATTACATGCAATTCTACCCACTTCCCAGCCCCTAGACCACTTCTGGTCTGTTTCAAATTAGTGCTGATGGCTTAGAAGTGGCAAGATTAAACCAAAGCCTTCAAAATGGCTACCCCGGGATAGTAGTTTTGTTATTTAGCAATTTAAACAGATAATAATACAGTGTACAACCCCTGTATATGTGGGAACAAAAATCTTATAATTTACCTGGCCTTAAATGTATATTAAGTCTGGCTCAATAGTAAACATAACCTATCCCTTTTTCTTACTCATCTCCACACTTTGTCAACAACTGAGTCTTAATTTAATTTTAATAATTTGCTCCGTTACTGCTGTTTTGTCTCATGGTCAAATATAGAGTGAAATGTATGTGTGAACTTGTAACAAAGAAACACATATAGGAATAACACCATTGCAATTTACCAGTTTTGAACTGTAAGTGTAGAAGCTTCTCTGTTCTCTAGGGGAAAATCAAATTATTCTGGAAAAATCAAACCCTGTACACATTATAGTCAACAATCCCTTCCAGCTTTCTCAGTCTTACAGCAAATTGAAATTAACTAATGTGAGGGGTTGATTTTTTCTGAAAACAATATACTGTTTTAATGCTAAGACTTTCAGAGAGCTTTTACAGAGTCAACAATGTTAATTGTAGATATGAGGACATAAAGAAGAAAGGGAAGAGGATCAAAACATCCTGAAAATAGGAAGGCACTCCTACTTTGATCAGATGATGTCCAAATGCATTAGTCGTCACTTAACTGGTGATCCAATGTATTAGTAGGTGAAAATCTTTCACCATTTGAATAGGAACCAAACCCTTCGGAATACTGTAGAAGAGGAATCAAATGGCCCCAAACATTGAATGACCGACAAAGATGGGACATACAGGGACAAATGCTGACATTTTCCAATGCATTTGTGGTGTCTGGAAAATCTTTTTGTATCTATTTTCTCCAGTTGTCTACATGAATGCATAACCTTTTGATTTTGTTTGAACAATGAAGTGTGAAAAAGACCTTGGAGTCCTTGTGGATAAGTTCAACATGAGCCAACAAAGTGATGCGGCAGCTAAAAAAGCCAATGGGATTTTGGCCTGCATCAATAGGAGTATAGTGTCTAGATCCAGGGAAGTCATGCTACCTCTCTACTACCACACCTGGAATACTGTGTCCAATTCTGGGCACGGCAATTGAAGGGAAATGTTGACAAGCTGGAAAGTGTCCAGAGGAGGGCAACTAAAATGATCAAGGGTCTGGAGAACAAGCCCTATGAGAAGTGGCTTAGAGAGCTGGGTGTGTTTAGCCTGCAGAAGAGAAGGCTGAGAGGAGACATGATAGACACGTATAAATATATGAGGGGAAGTCATAGGGAGGAGGGAGCAAGCTTGATTTCTGCTGACCTGGAGACTAGGACGTGGAACAATGGCTGTAAACTACAGAAAAAGAGATTCCGCTTGAACATCAGGAAGAACTTCCTAACTGTGAGAGCTGTTCAGCAGTGGAACTCTCTCACCCGGACTGTGGTGGAGGCTCCTTCTTTGGGGGCTTTTAAGCAGGGGCTGGATGGCCATCTGTCAGGGGTGCTTTGAATGCGATTTCCTGCTTCTTGGCAGGGGGTTGGACTGGATGGCCCATGAGGTCTATTTCAACTCTATTATTCTATGATTCTATGTGTTGAGGTGTAAATGTAAATAAAATCACAGATGTTGGTGAGTGTCAAGCTGATGGTACAGGAGGGGGGATTTGTACGAACAAGTGAGGGATAGATAACTTCCTCCAGGGAATAGCATTTTCAGTCTGACTCCGTTTTGTGCTGCCCTCATATTGTCAGTTCTGATTAGGAGAGTGATGAGGATGTCAAGAAATTTAACCAATGTGAGATTTTAATGAGTTGCAGTCTTCAAGAGTTATACTTACTAAGTTACACTACATAGATTAAAGCTGGTAGAAATTCTGAATAAAATATGTGGCCTTCTTCATACCTTAAAATAAAAAGCTAAGGTGAGCTGTTTGTAAAACTAATGATTTTTGTTGTATTGCGTGAATGTAGTCAATAAATTCTTATAAAATTTAGAGCCTGTCTAATCTTGGAAGCTAAGCAGAGTAGCCCTGATTAGTACTTTGATGAGAAACAATCTTTGAAAACCAGGTGTTGTGGCCTTTTGGGAGGAACTGGCAAAATCATCTTGCATAGGAAATGCTTTATGTGTGAGTCTTTCACATAATGTATAAATCTGAAAGCATGGCTTCAAGTATTCAAATGAAAAATGCAATACACAGGGTTGAAAGGCAGTGAGTTTGCATCTTGCATGATTGATCTTCATTCCTTTTCTGCTTTTTACCAGTGGAATTACATGAGAATACTTTCAGGCAGTTAATTCCTTGACTTGAAGAACTTACTGCCAGCCATGAGCTCAGAAATACATTGATGGTATACTATAAGAGATTGCTCATTCCTGCACATTAAGATTAAATAAGAAATTACATACGAACATGAAATAGGAAAACAGAAATCAAAGGAAGCATGGAATATGAATGTTAGAATGTCCAGAATCCCTATTATGTAATTGAGCCTAAATTGGCATTAGGTAAATCCCCCCAGTGGCGCAGCTGCTGAACTTCCTGACCGAAAGGTTGGCGGTTCGAATCCAGGGAGTGGGGTGAGCTCCTGCTATTAGTCCCTGCTTCTGCCAACCTAGCAGTTCGAAAAAATGCAAATATGAGTAGAACAGTAGGTACTGCTCCAGCAGGAGGGTAACGGTGCTCCATGCAGTCATGACCTTGGAGGTATCTACGGACAACGCCGGCACTTCGGCTTAGAAATGGAGATGAGCACCAACCCCCAGAGTCAGACACAACTAGACTTAATGTCAGGGGAAAACCTTTACCTTTGCCTAAATAATGTGAACAAATTGAACAGCAACTTGAACTTGATTTTAATTAGCTTAATACAATGACAATCTATTTGCATCTCTGTGATTAGTGTGAGACCTATATATGGTAAGAGAAATGGTCAGCTTCCTGTCAGAGTGTGACAGAAGCTTTGAAGCTTTGGAGCACAGAAGAATTGACACTTTGAGACTTCAGTAAAAGCAAACAGTAGAGTAAATATAGAGTAGAGTAGAGTAAATATATAGCACACACACTAGCATTGACATCCAACCTAACAGACAGAAACAAGACAAAAGACACTGAAGTAAGAGGAACTAACGAAATCTTATCTCTGAATCCTCCCTACGTGTTCCAGGCACACTCAGGGTCACATCTTCACAGTTCATTAGAGGCTTGACTGATTTCCCTTTCAGTGTCAATACACTTTTTGCTGATGCGATCAGGTTACATTCACAAGCATTGCACAAAATTACATTTAAACATTCGCCTTACACTAATCTTACATTAAAACTTCCCACTTGCACTTCTTTTTAGAGCTAAATCTGCAAGACAACCTATTTTTCTTCCTTTTCATTATTTTTGATAGGAATTTCTCCCAATAATTAATAACTACTTTTCCTTGATCTTATAAATTAGCCAGTGTATAAAAATTGATATCTTTTCCATCCCATCCCTTACTTGAGATGATATAATCTCTTCTTCAAAATCTGAAGTGGATTTTTCCAATTCAAAATTACATTGTCTATGTGGAGTAATACTTTTCTCCCTGCCTTTCCTCCCTTAGAATTTGGTGGATAAAAAACAGCTGAGACCTCAAAAAAAAGTGTGGGTTTTTTATGATAGGAAAAATTGTTGTTCAAATATGTCTTGTCCTAATTTGTGCTATAAAAGCAGCATAGCATGAAAAAGTCACAACAGTGATACCACTAAATATAATCCGAAAACCTTTTTTTCACTTTTGTGAGCCTTGCAAACACAATCACTTTTTACTACAGTTGGAAAGTGAGTGATATCCCACTATGAGGTTGTTATCAGTCTTTTTCATAACGCAGACACTGTCAAGGGCTACAGGAATTATAGTGTCGCATGTGAAACTACATACTATTTCCTATACATTCGCATCTGGAAGTGGGACCAGGATCTGTTTGCCAAGATAGCTATGTATGTGGCAGAGGAAAGGATAGAACAGCACCTAAATCCATCCTCTCTGGGAGAGAATATTTCTCTGCTGTTTCTACTCTGCTTGGGATCTGACTGGAGAGCTCTATCATCTGAGATTCATAGCTTTTGCTTCCAACCCTGATGTTGCCATTATACCTGGGTCAAAAGGGTAGTAGGTAAGTCTTAGACTGACATAAATCACCACTTGGATCCCACCAAATTAAGCCTGATACATGTATTTAATATATGCCAAGGGTAAGTCCTTTCATGCTTTAATGCATACCAGTGGTCACCTCATAACTCCCTTTTTACTCCCCCGGAAGTATATGAATATTATTAGAAGAATGATAAATTGCACAAGAGGATACTTGATGAAGTGACTGATTATGACTGCTTAAATTCTTGTGAATGCTATCAATCTGATAGGATATGTAGACATTTCTGTATCTTTCTGATTTATGCAATACCATGCAATACGTCAGGAGAGAATACTTCTGGAACATGGCCACACAGCCCGAAAGACATACAACAACCCTGTGATCCCGGCCATGAAAGCCTTCAACAACACTTCCTACCTGGATTTATTTGTATTATGTTGTAATGTGTTTTCCAATGGTCTTTCCTCCCTTCCTCCCTCCCTCTCTTCCTTTTGTTCTCTGTATAAAGGGAGGTGTGTCATACTGTTATGCACACCAACAAAACGGCTCATGCACCTCTTAAATAATAGCAAACAAGATAGTTAGGGAACATAAGGAGGTCCTGGAGTGCAATTTGTAATGTGTGGCATGGCGAGCTTGATGTAGAGTCTCACTTATCCAACATTCGCTTATCCAACGTTCTGGATTATCCAACACATTTTTGTAGTCAATGCTTTCAATACATCGTGATATTTTGGTGCTAAATTCATAAATACAGTAATTACTATGTAGCATTGCTGCATATTGAACTACTTTTTCTGTCAAATTTGTTGCATAGCATGATTTTTGGTGCTTAATTTGTAAAATAATAACCTAATTTGATGTTTAATAGGCTTCTCCTTAATCTCTCCTTATTATCCAACATATTCGCTTATCCAATGTTCTGCCAGCCCGTTTATGTTAAGTGAGACTCTACTGTATTAGAAAAGGATCTCCAAACCCCTTTTATGTGATCTAAAACATGGTATGAAGCCATTTGTTGCCCATGCTTAAGTTCCTTGTTGTTGTTTGTGCCTTCAAGTCATTTTCTACTTATGGAGTCCCTAAATTGGTACTATCTCTAGGTTTTCTTGGCAATGTATTGTTCAGATGAGAATTATCTTTGCCTTCCTTTGAGACTTGCTACATGACTGAGTTGGGGATTCAAACCCTCACTTCTAAAGTCATAACCCAATGCTCAAACCAGTATGCTACGCTGCCTACACTGGTGTTCCCACTACAACACTCTTTTGTGGGACACAATGTTTAAAAGGCTGATCAAGTGAAAAGTGTAATGAAATGGCTACATTCACTTGGAATAAGAAGGAATTGTTTTTCCCACTTGGCATTGAAACAACATTTCACACTATTTGTAGTTCCAGTTTCTATTAGACAGTTCAATAATGCATCTTACATAACAAACTGAAGGCTGACTGACTAGAAGAAAGAGCATTTTGAAACAGAATGCTAGCATTACAATTCAGGCAGTGTACCTTAATATTGAACAAAAGATGAAATTTAAAATTGTTATGATGCCTCTACAAATACTGAACGATTGCTTAGCTCCATAGAAATTTAATATAATATATCAAGTAATGTGACTACAAACTCCCTTTAGCAGAAGTGTAATTAAACATGCATGTTTTTTCATGCTTATATCTTATAGAAGATAGAAGGTTATGTGCCTTTGAATCTGTTTGATTTTCCAGAAATTTTCATGTTGGTAGCAAGAGGTACCTAAGGAAGCAAAGCCCAGTCCAATCCAATAGTCAGATCAACATCTGCATTTTGTGGTCGAAAGCTTTCATAGCCGGGATCACAGGGTTGTTGTATGTTGCCATACAACCCGGAAAACATACAACATCTGCATTCCTCTTAAGTATCCATTAGCCCAGGCCTATCAAGAAATTAATAGAACAAACTGTAGCTTTATTTTAATATTTATTCTAACCTAGGTAGCACAAATAAATATGTTATTCTCAGTGGTGCAGCTTGCATAGGCCTTGAATAAATCTATATTCTTACAACAAAGTTATATTACTATTAAAATTATCTAGTAATGTGTTGTGTTAACACTCTCCTAGTATGCCTGTATAACCTTATTTCTGTATGGCTCTCTGTTTAGTTTAGATAACAAGCTCCATCAAAAAGGCAATATCTTCCCACATATAGGTGTTTGAGTTATCAGCAGCTACCAGACAGCAGAAGTTGAACCAGTTTGCAGAGAGCAAAATCTAGTGCTTTGCGTTTAAAAGACTTCGGTTTTATACTCTCTCCAGCCTTTGCTTGGCTAATCAGCCAAAGGATCTCACTCCACTTCCAGTTGTCTCATCCAGTGAAAATATGAGTCTTGTCTGTAACCTCAACTACAATATAGTAGGAGTTACTTCCCTCCTACCAGTCTCAGCTAATGGTTCCTCTTCACCCACAAATCTAGTAATGTCTTCTAGAGTACAAGTACTCAGGCATTTCTGCTGACATTAGACCAGTCAATTACTTCAATTTTCCTTTACATGTACAACTTTTATCTTTATTTATAATCAGGTTGGCTCCATGACTGAAGCTAGCATGGGTGCGTGTTTATAATAGACTACTATCTCATGCATATTCATTACAGTCTGTAAATGTGGCAAAACATTCTAAAAAGCAGCCCAATCTGTCACAACGAATTGATAAAATCCAACGTCCCTCTACATCGGGACTGAATGTAGTGTAGAACAGTAGTGGGTAAAATTAGTAAGTGTCCTGTTTTGTTGTGAACCTTGATCCATTCAGATTCCAGGACCATATTTTTCTGGCAGAGAAAAGGTTAATTTTCTCTTTTGAAACTGACTGTTGATATTGTATACTTTGTAAGATAAATAGAGTTGGATTGTGGCTGGCATTTCTGTGTGGCATATGGCAATCCCTGAAACTAGACCTTAAAGAGTGGTGAGCAAAAGGTCGTCCATGACCTTCATTCTGCTCTTTCGAGGCCCCTAAATACCACTCCAGGTCCAGCCCCATTTAAAAAGAAATCCCGTTGTCAGGTATTTTTTTCCCTAAAACCATTAAGAAATTGTTCCCCCGTTTATGAAAATGAACAAACTCTACTTCCACTTCACCTCCAGAACACTGTACTATCCTAAAGGAAAACATTTTGGTTTGCTTTGGAGGTGGCAGAACTGAAGGCAGGGGAGGCCTAGGAGGAAAATGATCCCATGACCTCTACACAGTTGAGCACCTTGTCTTAATTTAATGAACTTTACAGTTGTCATTCACTTCCTATTCTAGAATTGTTTTTGGAGAAGGTAATGACATCCTCTTCATATATTTGCCAAAGGTGTAGGGGGAACTACTCTGGGTCCCCCTGGGGGACAAGAGCGGTATATAAATAAATAAATATCATTTCTGTCTTTCCTTTACCATACCCCTAGAAGTTTGCTTTTCTGTGGAAACATAACCGGTTTTTTCCCACCTGTTTTGCAGAGTTCTAAAGTCCTTGCAAAGAAGGAACTTTCATATATGCCGATCATTGGGTGGATGTGGTATTTCCTTGAAATGGTTTTCTGCAAGCGCAAATGGGAGGAGGATCGGAAGACTGTGATGGAAGGCCTGCTTAATCTCCGAGACTATCCTGAAAACTTCTGGGTAAACATTGGCAGAATTAGTTAATAATCACTGTTTCATTTTCAGGAGGAACAGGTTGCAAATCTTCACTTTTTTAAGTTTCACAATGAATGAGGGAAACATTTTAAACGGTAGGCATTGAGCAAGATCACTTGTGGTTTTGAACATTTTAAAATGATTTTTTACATAACTTTCTGCGAAAACATTGCAATATACCATGGAAGTCTTCCACACAAAAACACTCTTAGCAAAAACGACAAAAAACGCTGTTAGTTTTACTCTTGTGCTGAAGTCAAAAATCTTGTGGCAATTTTTCCAAATCTTATTGACCATTTCTTGATGGAGTAAGAAACCTTTTCATGACCTCAAGCCACAAGGAGAGGTAGGTAAGAAATAATAATAATAATAATAATAATAATAATAATAATAATAATAATAATAATAATAATAATATGGACAAGAAAAAATGGATGTTATCTACACAGAAACCATAAAATATTGGCATAAATATATTTGATAAAAGTGCAAGAGCCTTGCTAGGAGACATTAAAAATGTAGAACTGTCTGAATGTGGGGCACATTATGTTCTATATATGTCAACATACATTAAGTGAAGCTGGTGATTCCTCCTTCATTTTTCTGCTAAAAATGCAGTGCAAAGGGCATACTTGAGAGTGAAAATAATTTATCATGCCATAATTAAGGGAAAATAAATTGCTTCAGAATATTCAGCAGTCATAGACACTAGGAAAAAATCCAAAGATTTGCTTACAAGTTAACAAACAGCATTAGTTGTATAATACTTTATATCTTTATTTTGCTATGCATGTCATCTTTTTGAAACTCCATGTGGTCTGTGCAAGACTTAGACTGCAACTGGAAGCATGTCAACTCAAAAGTAAATCTCACTGAAATAAGTCAGTTTTGCTCCTAGATAATATCCAGGATTGTACCTTAAACTATTTGCCAGTTAGATGTCCCCTTATTATAGTCTACATTACAGTTTCTTAGTGAATCCTGACCACAAATGAGTTCTCCTTAGCTCATTGTTGAAGTTCAGAATTTTTTTTTGTATGTCACCTAATGGCTGTTTTAAACATTTATACAAATCTCTTGTGTAGTGTTTACAGCAGACTCATCTGCACTGCATCATCTGTACTTCATAAAAAAGTAAACTCACACTGTTTAGCAAGCCTTGCAAGTGTTGATTTGTTATTGGTAAAGGCTTGATTTTTAAAATACGTATTTTATTTACCAATGTATCCAGGGTCATGCAAAAGAGGTCCTGAGTAGAAAAGTTTAAGAAGTCCTGGTCTGTACAACCAAATAGTCTGCATTTTACAGAATTCTCTGGTATGGTCTAGAGCAGGAATGGCAAACTGAAGACCAATAGGTTGCACTTTGTTTTCTCCAGTTCACTTCCTACCACACCGAATCGGTCTAACAAGCTGCCTCTTTGCAGGCAGGAGAGGAGAATTGTCTTCTCATTTCTCGCTCAGAGTGGCACTTACTGGCTGACAGCCTGTGTCTCATATGGCCCTCAGTCGGGTAGGTTGCTTCTTAATGGTTTCTGCAGGGAAGTTGGCCTGGCAGGGCCATATAAGCTTAAATGAAAGGTACCAGTGGAGTTTCCCACTAAAGCCAATATAATTTCAGACAAGATTTCCCCAGTGAATTCAGTAGTGGGAAAGAGGGTTAAATTCTCTCTTTTGGCCTAGTTGAATCCCATTAATTATCTTGCCTTTCCTCTGAATGATGTCCTTTGATTTTTTTTGGAAAGAATATTCACCAGCAGATGACTGCAGAGGACAAGAAGAAAAGCAGTTAGGAAAAGATTAAACTTCCCATCCCTGCACATGGTGATCCCAAAACAAACGAGATTCCTGTGGCCTTACTTTAGAGCAGTTGTTCCCAACCTGGGGTCCCCAGATGTTTTTGGCCTATAATTCCCAGAAATCCCAGTCAGTTTACCAGCTGTTAGGATTTATGGGAGTTGACGACCAAAATCATGTGGGGACCCCAGGTTAAGAACCACTGCTTTAGAGGATTTGGAAGGAGGAGAACAGCTTGCTGTATTTTTTTTAAATATCCAGTAAAATCATTCTAAAGTCTGAAGACAGCATTAAGTTCATGTTGAAAAGATGATAGAGATAGTAATAGAGAGGGAGTAGTGGGACTATTTTGGCTCTAAAAATAACACAACTATTCTGCCACAAGTAGTGTTCTCTTGGACCAGACAAGAATGATGGACAACCTATCTGAAAGCTTCATTTGGTGTTAATATAGCACAGATACATAACTTTATTTTTTCTTATTGCATAGTGGTCATCAGGGCCATAGCCAGAAAAAATATTCGGGGGGGAGGGAGTTGAAACTTTAGCAAATAATGAAGAGTAGTTCCATAATGCAAAATAATTTAGACATCAGGCTCCATTGATCAGTGTACACTCAAGACAGATAAACTTCAGTGGACACTCATGGGGATTTTGTTAATCAGTTAAAATTCATTAGTAAACCAGGTTTTTAAAAAAACTGAATTTTTTCAGGGGGGGTTGAACCCCTAATTCTGCCCCCTGGCTACAGCCCTGGTGAGCATTCATTTACAGCAGAATTGTATAGCGATTTTGTCATGCATTTGAAACAGGACTCTGTAATGTTATTTGCACCCTGGTGCTCCCCATTTTTAGCCAATACAGCTTCTGAAGCTTAGTGCTTATTATGTCTTAGTATAGAGGTGCAGTTTCATGATTTATCTCCAGTGCTGCCCGAATGCGAATCAGCAGTGATCATTTGTTTTCTTCTGGGCCAACCATCCACCAGGACACAGTAAAATAATTGGTTTTACATTTTTAGTGGTTGTTGCTGTTATTGTTCCCATTTATTTTTCTTATCAAGCTGCTTATTCCTTTCTTTCCCTCTTTCAGTTTTTAATTCACTGCGAAGGCACAAGATTCACAGAGCAAAAACACGAAATCAGCATGCAGGTGGCAGAAGCCAAAGGCCTCCCCAGGCTCAAATACCATCTCCTGCCACGGACAAAGGGATTTGCTGTCACCGTCCAGTGTTTGAGAAATGTAGGTAAGGAATGGCACACAGAGGAAATTATAAGACATTTAAAATCTCTTTGCACTGGATGCTGTATCCCAGAATGAAATAGGTATCTAGAACTGAAGAAGGATTCGATGTTGCTTTACACCAGCCCTCAAATTAGGCATTTTTTCTATACATCTTTGACGATATCTCTACTTTTGCTTTTTTTATGCACACATACACACTTCTGTCCTTCCTGTGGAGCAGTATCAAATGATCTAGGAAGAATCCTTTGTAGTTTTCCATTTCAGTCAAACCAGAAAACTTTGACTAACAGTGTAAGCCAGAAAATAATACCTTGATTTCAAGATGGTTTAATATCTTGGTTTATTCTAAAAACTTTCAAGTGATTTCTTAAACAGAGATGTGATTATTCAAAACTCTCCTATCTCTTATCACGAAGAAGTTGTATGGTTTATCTTTTTGGAACTCATAGTCACTTACAGCAGATTTGATCTTATTTTTCTTGTTTATTTATTTTATTATTTTTATGTCCCATACTTGTACCCCACCCTTCTCACTCTCGAAGGGGGACTCAGGGCAGCCTCACAACCAGCATGAATTTGATGCCCACATACAATTTTCAGAATAACAGTTACACTTAAAACCAAGCATTAAAACATAACTTATTAAACAACAATTAAACTCAAGCAAATTCATAATCAAAGTCATGGATCAATCCATTAGTCAGTCACTTTAAGAGTTACTTTAAGAGTTACTGCTATGCTTGCTGCTCAAACGCTTGGTCTCATAACCATGTCTTAGGTTTTTTTTTTCTGAAAGAAAGTATGGAAGGGTCTGTTCTGATTTCATTGGGGAGGGAGTTCCACAGATGAGGGGCCACCACTGAGAAGACCCTGTTTCTCATTCTCACTAATCGTGCTTACGAGGGTGGTGGGACAGAGAGCAGGGCCTCCCCCAACGATCTTGACTTTTGAGGTAGGTCATAGAGGAAGATACATTCGGACAGATAAGCTGGGCTGGAACTGTTTAGGGCTTTATAGGCTAAAGCCAGCACTTTGAATTGTGCTCAGTAGCAGACTGGCAGCCAGTGGAGCTGACATAACAAGGGGATGGTATGCTCTCTGTACGCTGCTCCAGTGAGCAGTCTGGCTGCTGCCCATTAGACTAATTGCAGTTTCTGAACAGTCTTCAAAGGCAAACCCACGTAGAGCATTTTGCCGTAATCTATTTGGGATGTAACCAGAGCATGGACCACCGTGGTCACGTCAGACTTCCCAAGGTACGGGTGCAATGGGTGCACAAGTCATAGTTGTGCAAAAGCTCCCCTAGCCATGCCGAGACCTGCAATGAATCTGTGTCTTCAGGAGGAGTGTAACCCCATCCAGCACAGGCTATAACCCTATACCCTGTTCGGCCTTACAACTGACCAGGAGGACCTCTGTCTTGTCTGGATTCAATTTCAGTTTGTTCGCCCCCATCCAGTCCGACACAGCTGCCAAGCAATGGTTCAGGATCTGTACAGTCTCCTTAGTAACAGGTGGAAAGGAGTGATAGAGTTGAACATCATCTGCATACAGATGACAACGTACCCCGAAACTCCTGTTACCCTTATTTACCTTTCCTGGAATTTTGCCATTGTCTGTTTAGGATGTAAATTTCTTGTTATTTTGTCCCTTTCATACTTTTTTGTAAAGTGTCATAAATGTGGGTGCTGTATAAAATAGTAACAACAACAATCATTTCTTCAGCTTCAGTAAACCTCTCTTACAATTCATGGGATACTGTATGCATTCAATAAAAATTATTATTTATGATAGACAGTCCTTTTATTATTATGAGAAATATTTCTGGGTGATATTTGTAGTCATGATGCATAAATCCGTGAGATGTGAGCACTCATTATTTTAGTTTCATACTTGCTTTATCTGCCCATAGTTTTTGTTTACTTGCTTTCCTTTTCAAGGATTGTTTTAACTGGTACATGAAGCTCTCTCAACCTTCCTTCCTCTGATCCCTAATTCAGATTGTCACTTCACTTTCCATTACAGCTTTACAGCTACTGCTACCATGGTAGCAGTTATTGGATTACCCATCACTTCCAGAAAGTGAAAGCAAGCATACCCTTTGAAGGCCCCTTTTTCATTTTTATATTTTGCAACATTTTAGGCTTTAAATAAGTTGTATTTCAATCCAACTTCTGTCATTCTCTCCCAGGTAGCTCTATGCAAACTTGTCATTTTATAAAAACAAGCAAATAAACCATAAGCTATCAAAAACTGGGATCTTACTGATGTTCTGAATGGGAATAATGACGTGTGGTATACAATTCAGGCCCAGGCTGTTTAAGGGACTTATCTTCCCATGTGAGCTTTCCTGTACTTTACAGTCTGCAGAAGAGCTGCCTAAAGTTAGTGGGGATTATAGTTGAGCACAGATGGAAAGCACTGTTTTGGATAAGCTGGTTGGTATGTAGGATTTGACACCTCAAGGAAGTTTGTAGAAGAAAGTTTCCTATCTTTTCTCCACACACCATGTCAGGAGGATACTTCACTCCTTTAGAGATATCTTTTTGGGATCATCCATGTCTTGAAGGGATGGAATAACTTCCATCTATCAATTCAAACAGGAAAATATATATGACCACATATAGAATGAGGTCATTGCAATTCTTTGTCTTGATTTCCTTTGTCATTTTAAAATGAAATATATGCTTCTTATCTACTTGAATTACTAGAAGAGATGAAACAATTTCCCATGTTTTACTCATACTGCTTATTTCTTCTGTTTTTGTTGTTTTATGCCTGGTCCTTATAAAGTGGCAAAACAAACAATTTCTTCCATTCAGTTATGGTGTTCATCACAATTCAGGACCTTGTAACCTTATTTATAATAGAAAATATATCTATATAAAAAGATAATGGAATTTGGGCCTAGAAGCAAGCAACAAAATTAAACGCCTGAACTACACATTTCCAGGACTCAACATCCAGAGACATTTTTACATTGTAACTCCAGCTGTCTGTATGTATGTCTGTGCGTGTGTATGGCTGGATTTACACTTTTAAAATGTCCCTGTTCAAACTTACAAACACATTATATTTCTTTAGATAATGCATGTCTGTATAATATATATATTACATTTGTGTTTTTGTGTGTGAGAGAGAGAGACAGACCGACCCCTTGGACAGATAAGCCAGGTAATTATATAATATATATGTATATGTATATATGTGGGTGGGTGTATGTCTATGGCTGGAATTGCACTTTCAAAATGTCCCTGTTCAGACTTACAAATTATATTTATCTAAATTAACAATCAGGGCCAGCTAACACCTCCAAACAAAGGATTACCCCAGGGAAAAAACACCCGGGCTTTCAAGCTGCAAGGCCATTACATACTAATCAAGATGATTAATAACACCATTCATACCTGCCGCACATAGACTACTCATTGTATTCCAGCTCACCAAACAAGGATTCCCATAAGAAGAAAATGGCCAGGCTTTGAGGTTGCAAGGCTAGCCTGCAGAAGAGAAGGCTGAGAGGAGACATGATAGCCATCTACAAATATGTGAGGGGAAGTCATAGGGAGGAGGGAGCAAGCTTGTTTTCTGCTGCCCTGCAGACTAGGACACGGAACAATGGCTTCAAACTACAGGAAAGGAGATTCCACTTGAACATCAGGAAGAACTTCCTCACTGTGAGAGCTGTTCGACAGTGGAACTCTCTCCCCGGGGCTGTGGTGGACGCTCCTTCCTTGGAGGCTTTTAAGCAGAGGCTGGATGGCCATCTGTCGGGGGTGCTTTGAATGCGATTTCCTGCTTCTTAGCAGGGGGTTGGACTAGATGGCCCATGTGGTCTCTTCCAACTCTACTATTCTATGATTCTATGATTCTGTGATTCACTACTATTCCACCTGACCAACAAATGATTCCGAAAAGCCATAGCAACACGTGGCCGGGCAAAGCTAGTACATATTTAAAATATAAATGCAATTTATTACTGTCTGCATAAATGATACTTTTAAATATTCAGTCGGCCTTCCATATCCAATGATTCTGCATCCTTGGAACCTACCATCCACAGCTTGAAAGGGGGGGGGGGTGGAGAGAGAAAGACACACACACACATACATACCATACATACCTAAAAAGCAAACCTTGATTTTGCCATTTTATGTAAGGGATATCATTTCAGTACACCATTATATATAATGGGACTTGAGCATCCCTGGAATGTTGCTATCTATAATAGGTCCTGGGCTCAAACCCCAACAGGACCCACTGAACCACGTAAGATTTTATGCCAAATCAATTTATACACAACACATTTTGTATTCCTTAGGTAATAAATTTTCAAAATCATTTTTCTCCATGTTTGCAAACTTTTCCCATTGTTTCCCTAAAAAACCTCCAAAAACAAAACAGAGTAGACATGCCAACATCAAGGAGCTCTGGACGTTTGTTGGCTTTAGTCACATAATCAAGCAAACTTCACTGTGTATCTCGCTGGTGTCAACAGCAAGAACTGCTCTCAGTGGTATTTCTTTGGTATTTAATGGATTTGGATTCCTCCTTTTGACTGAACTAAACTCTTGGAGAGAGATGGTATAACATCATACCCCCATATGTTATTCCTTGTCACAAAACATTAAATTGTAAACTGCTTACAAGCCAATTTTTTCAAAGTCCAATTATCACAGGGATAGAAAGTGCGATGAAATCTTCTGAATAAGGACACGCAACAAAACAAACCCCACAGGTGTGTTAACACTTTCCTGTGCTATCCAAAGCTAGAGAGAGGGAGAGAGAGAAAGGGAGAGAGAGTGAAAGAGAGAGAGAGGTTGGAATTATACTAAAAATGTACCTGTTGTGACTTACATACAAATTCAACTTAAGAACAAACCTAGAAAACCTATTTTTTCATAACTTAGGGACTGCCTGTACAGTCTTTTGCTGCAGAAGGCTGCAGTTGTCAGTTTGGGATCCAGTACATTTTAAACAGTGTTCATTTTGATACCCCGATAATGATAAAAACTTATCTGTGGGAGCAATCACAGTGCATTTCTTCTTTGCAGTTTCTGCTGTGTATGATTCTACACTGAACTTTAGAAACAATGAAAATCCAACTTTGCTGGGAGTTTTAAATGGAAAGAAATACCATGCAGATTTGTATGTTAGGCAAGTATTTTTCCCATTGTGCTTTCATTTCCTGAGCTATGAATTGTATTTGTAAGCAAAAACAACTGATGTTAAAATTCAAAGCAACAAATATGTCGTCTGTTCCAAAATAAATGAGTATGATTTTTGGGCAGTGCAGAAGGGCCAGGAAAGGAAAGTGGGGTTGAGACAGATGGAGGGTGAACCCAGGCATACAGTTTGACATTCTTTAGTTGAGTCCCTTTGTAGCAGTCGAAATGTTAGCAAAGTGCATTAGTAGTTTTTGTGTCTTGTCACAGGCAAATATGCTGAAGAGTCTGAAGCAGCGTTCTTCAACTTCAAGAACTGAGGCCAATGTGCCTGTTTGTGAAAAGCCTGTTCCAAACACTTCCCCACCCATCACACAGCCCTAACTTGGCTCATGCAATTTCTATCCCCAAATTCAAAGCCCACCCCTAAGACATCATTTGGAAACAGATGAAAACATCCAGGCAGCTGCAACAAGGGCTTTGTATAACATCTCAAGTGAAGACTGCTATGAAGAGTGGCAGCATTGTTGGAAACACTGTATTTAATCACAAGGAGTTGATTTCGAAGAGGATAAACTAATTGGATGTATGTCCAACAACAGAAAAAAGCACTCATGACTTTTGGGACAGACTACATGGATTCTACTTTACTTTTGACATATTAGTTGTTCATGAATACTTTCATATTTTTTGAATTGCTACTGTTTAAATTCCACAGTGAAAGAAAGGGGGTCACTGGCTTTTTTGTTCTGTTTCTTCATGCCACCCTTCCCTTCCTTTTGTCCATCTATAGGCGGATTCCATTAGGGGAAGTCCCAGAAGATGAGCAAGAATGTTCAAATTGGCTTCACAAACTCTATCAAGAAAAGGTTGGTTTATTATTTAGGAGCCCCTGCAATGATGAAGTATTTATATGGATTTAGTCTCTTTGCACACAGCAGTGTCTCTTCCAGTGCATATGTTAAACTGTGTTTCTTAATGAATTAATATTAGCCATTCATAATGAGGAGGAAGGAAAAGCAAAGGAAAAGGGAGGCCTCTGCTGTTTTCGTCTGACAGCACAAAAGCACACATCTGCTGCTGGAACTCTTTCATTGGGCTGTGCTATGGATTGTGTATCAAGCATTGTGTTTAGCACTATTTCCCACCCTTTCCCTCCCTCCACTCCACCTTTCCACAGACATCAACTGAATACCCGTTTGGGCAATTGTGGTTCAAATTGAATCAAAATTGTCAAGCAGCCATATTACAAAGAAATGAATTGTACTCAATCATTCACTTGCCATGTCTCGATGGGGACTCAAGGTGGCTTGCAGATAAAAACAAATTGAAATAAAATCACATGTAACTAAAAATGTACAGAAATCAAAGTTAGCTGTAGAATTGACATCATTTAAAAATTTAAAAATGTAGAATAAATGTATACAGCACAGTAGACCATTTTACACAGTTTCCATGTAAAACAGTCTCCAAACCCTTGCATATATAGGAAGAGTTTTAATTGATTCTGATGAGACAGCAAATCTGCCCTCCCTAGAAATTGACAAATGATAGCATTCTGAGACACATTTGGGTTGATTTGAGTGTATTGTTCCAAAATGTGTAAATGTCTATAATTCTTTAGCATAAATCCACCAGAGGAAAGCTGCAAATTATGAAGAATCACAGAATGTTAATGCGTAAGCAACAGAGCCTGTAAATATACCATTAAATCACATGGTTTTGAAAACTAGGAAAAGAATGTGAGCTCTGCTGATCAGGTTTGGTTTGCGGAGAAACCTAGCAGTGATGGATTATTCCCTGTGCCATCCCTGCCAATGTGGTTGGATCCTAAATATAGTCCTGATTACTTTGGCCCCCAACCTCCCAAATCTCACAAAATAGGCATAATCCTTCCACTTCTTTCAGAAGGAGAATTTTGATGCCCACTAGAAATGGATGGACTTTGGGGGCAACAAATAATGTATACTTCTATTTCTAGCAACAAAAGAGGGGAAAATAAAGTAGGATCTTACATAGTAAAGGACTGAAGCAGGTATGGTATACATGGATTGTGCATTGTTAAGGTTTTAAGTAAATGGCAGACATCTGAATTTGCATATGAATGTATAATGTGAAGATGAATATAAGTACACAAGTTATTATTATATGGCTGTATTGTGTTGCAGTGTTCCTTCATTCTTTGGATTTCTGTGAACTTCCTGTTGAACATCACCCTGAATGCCTTTTAGGTAGACAGTAGATGTTTAAAAATACAATGGCTGAGATTTTACGTCAGAAAGGTGGCACTCACCAAATTACAAGGCAGTTGTCAGTGAAAGCTCTCCAGTGAATTGCAACCAAATGTATTTTTGCACTTGGAGGATCAGCACAAGTCTCTGGCAGGTTTGTGTGCTGGGTAGGCAACACAGCCCCATCATTTCAAAGTTATGCATTAAAGACTGTGACGTGAGATCTCAACCTGTATTTATGTATCTCCCTTTTCCTAAAATCTGAATTCAAGGACAGATTAACTGATACTTCAGGCAGTTGTGCCCTGTGTTCTTGGATTTCTGGACCAAGTTATGAGAAAATGACAGTTGCTTTTTTTTTTTTTGCTTGTTCATTTTAGTAAAGGAAGCATATTCATGTTATGCATATCCAAAGGGGAGATGAGTATTTGTGGACTGAAGTGCCTTCTGCTCACTGATATCACTCCTGTCATTCCTTCCTTAACTAGGATTCCTTTCAACAGGAATACTACAAAACAGGAGTCTACCCTGGTACTCCAATAGTGCCATCCCGGCGACCATGGACTCTCTTGAACTGGCTTTTTTGGGCCTTATTGCTTCTATATCCTTTGTTCAAGTTGCTCATCAACATGATCAGCAGCGGCTCTTCACTTACACTTGCCACGTTTGTCTTTGTTTTTGTAGCAGGTGAGTTGTGTGCAAACATAAGGGTGCATCTAGAAAAAATATTGCAAGGAAAAAGTCCCTACTCTCTATTGTGGTCTTATCTAATTCTCTTGAAAATGTATATTCTGCACTACATACAAAATCGGCAGTTGGATTCTGGCATGATATTTGTGTGGGATAAATAGTGCTAGAATGCAGTTGGCTGAAGTTTTGCAGTATTGTACTAACCATTGCTCAAACATAATTTCATCTTCCCCTTCTGTTTTATTCTTCCTTTTGAAAAACAAAAATTAGGCTGGAAAGTGCTTTTGAAAAAGTATGTAGACCAAAGAACATAATTTTCTTCTGTCCAGGGAACAAAGAGGAAAGGAATATTTTGAAGTTAACACATTTTCAAATACACTGGTGTTTGCTTCTTGGTCTAAGAAGGGACAGGACTAATCTTTTTCCTCCCCTCAGCCCTTTTCATTATTTAAAGATTGCTCCTTGGAAAGAGTAAATAATCAAGTTAGCCAAACTATGGGCACATCACTCTGGAGTCCCTACTTAACCTTTCAATCTTATTTGATCATCATAGTATTTAAAAGGAGGTAGAAGGAAATGTTTGCCTGATTTCCTTATGATACAGTCGTGTGCATTACTCAAGCACCTATTCTATTGATATTTTATAAGAATTTTGTTCTTCCCCATTGATACATGGCTGATTGCTATTCTTATTTTATCCTATTCTACAGAAAAAGAAAGAGAGAGAGTAGGTTTTTTGTTTGCATGCCCCATCTTCTTCTCTTTCTGGCCATTTTAATCAGCATGCTTCATGGGGATGTGGGGATGTGAAATTGGATTGCTCCACTCCTAAACCGAAGATATTTGTTGAATTTGCGTTTCCCTACAAAAATATCCACCTCATTTCTCAAGACATTATGGGACACATCCCCCTCGATGGATTGTCACCTTGACGTGGTGAGGGGGTTTGCATGTTCCAGTGAACCTGAGGGCACAACCACTGGAGTCATGCACTCCCAGGAGTGGCTACAGGGGAGGATCCAGACCAAGAACAATCCAAAGACCCTAAGACCTCAACGGCGGAGCAGGCAGAGGATAACATGCTACATGTTACAACTGCTGTAAAGGCAGAAGAAGGCTACAACAGACTGAGAATCCACTCTCGTTGTGTTAATCACACCACTGCTGGGACCTCACTCTGTGAAGACTGTGTGTTGACCGGCCATGCACCGACCTCCACACATTAAAAAAAATCATGCACAGGTGTCTTCCAAGAAAAAATACAACAGAGACGGAAGACAATCATCCTTGAACTACGAGGGATCGCCTAACATAACAACATAACAAACATGGGATACAACATAGGAAAATAACTAATAAGATAAATAGCTCTCAAAGATGGTACTGCAGGCTTCCACGCTTGTGCTGTGGTCTTCAACGTACACTTTAAGGCTACGCTGTCAAGGATTGCTCTTGGAGGTGTCTTGGGTAACCATGGCCTGTTTCTGTTGGCATTTGTGCCCACTCATCGGATCAGGCTTTCTTTGCCTGTTAAGATTGTGCTGATTTGGGTGTGGATGAAATTTATACACTTCCTTCTCCAGAATATATCACAACTTGGTGGAGCTTGATCAACTAGAAAACTTGGCAGACTAATTTATGACATTTCCCCCTATTTTTCTTAATGAAGGCAAAAATGAAAGTGCTGAAATGTCTTAACGGTGACTGAAGTGATTTTGGGGTCTCTGTTGCTGGCAGCTTCTCTCGGGACATTCAGTTTCAGTTTGCTTTTTGTTTTTGTTTTATAGGATTTTTTTTTGTTCTGATAACTTTTATTTACTGAATAGGATTTATACACTGAATGTTGCATTTATCAAATTGCAGGCTGATGCTGTCTAACAATAACAGCCAGATCATGAAACTCTCTTATTTGAAAGTATAGAGTGCAATAAAAGATCCCCCCCCCCCCTTAGGTAATGGAAAGTAGAGCAGCCTTTTATAGCATGTTCTTTCATAGACAACCTGGAGTAGGTGTTTGTAGTTCACACGTTTCTTTGTTCTGCAACATCCCATTCCAAAATGTTCCCTTATGAGATCTGCTTCACTCTTGTCAAAGCAGGCATTTCAGGATTGAAGAGTGCCATGCCTTTTCATTATAGATGTGTTCAGGTAAGATGTCCTAGGATAATTCAAAGCAGTCTATGAGAAAATTGGTTTGCTTTCTCTTGCCTGTAATTTTCCATTTTTTAAAGTTTCGTCTCTTTCCTCCCTTTCTCTGCCCTGGCCTGATCTTTAACTTGTGGCATTCACAGCATGCAACAGAGCAAAGCAAATTGGTACTCTGTTCAAATGGAAGCTGTAGTACAAGACTTTATGAGCTGCGATTACAAAGAGCCAGAAGTTTGTTCCTGTTGGCAGGAGTTTGCTAGCCCGCCAGCTTTTGCAGGCAATGTTCTGCTTTGCCCTTTTGCAGTTGCGGGTGAGGTTCACAGCTAACTTCAATAGATTTTATGGGTTTGTCAAAACTAAAGAGGCCCTGGTTTTGTGGAGCTTATTTAAACAATACTAGTTATAACATCTCACTGTCCTGGACAGCTAGATTATGATATCTTTATTAACGACTTAGACAAATGGTTAGAAGGCACAATAATCAAGTTTGCAGATGACACCAAACTGGGAGGGATAGCTAGCACTCCAGAAGACAGGAGCAGAATTCAAAACGATCTTGACAGACTAGAGAGATTGGCCGAAACTAACAAAATGAAATTCAACAGGGACAAATGTAAGATACTTAACTTTGGCAGAAAAAAATGGAATGCAAAGATACAGAATGGGGGACGCCTGGCTAGACAGCAGTACATGTGAAAAAGATCTTGGAGTCCTTGTGGACAACAAGTTAAATATGAGCCTACAATGTGATGTAGCTGCTAAAAAAAAGCCAACGGGATTCTGGCCTGCATAAATAGGGGAATAGCATCTAGGGGAAGTCATGCTACCCCTCTATTCTGCCTTGGTCAGGCCACACCTGGAATACTGTGTCCAATTCTGGGCACCACAGTTGAAGGGAGATGTTGACAAGCTGGAAAGCGTCCAGAGGAGGGCGACTAAAATGATCAAGGGTCTGGAGAACAAGCCCTATGAGGAGCGGCTTAAAGAACTAGGCATGTTTAGCCTGCAGAAGAGAAGGCTGAGAGGAGACATGATAGCCATGTACAAATACGTGAAGGGAAGTCATAGGGAGGAGGGAGCAAGCTTGTTTTCTGCTGCCCTGGAGACTAGGATGCGGAACAATGGCTTCAAGCTATAGGAAAGGAGATTCCGCCTGAACATCAGGAAGAATTTCCTCACTGTGAGAGCTGTTCAGCAGTGGAATTCTCTCCCCCGGACTGTGGTGGAGGCTCCTTCTTTGGAGGCTTTTAAGCAGAGGCTGGATGGCCATCTCTCGGGGGTGCTTTGAATGCGATTTCCTGCTTCTTGGCAGGGGGTTGGACTGGATAGCCCATGAGGTCTCTTCCAACTCTACTATTCTATGATTCTATAATGGGAGATATATTAATTTGGGGTTGTTGGGGGACAATCTATTTATTTATTTATTTATTTATTTATTTATTTATTTATTTATTTATTTACAGTATTTATATTCCGCCCTTCTCACCCGAAGGGGACTCAGGGCGGATTACAATGAACATATATGGCAAACATTCAATGCCATCAGACAAACAACATACAGTATAGACACACACAGTGGCAATTTTAACATTTCCAGTTTCATGAGGGTATTCTCAGGGGGAGCTGTTGCTTCATCATCCATGAGTGACACCAAGTGCTGTACTTCCTCATTCCTTTCCACGTGCTGCTGGCAGTTTTATGGTGTTACAAATTAGTTAAATTAGACTCCTGCATAAAGCGTACCTAAATTTCCTAGTTGACAGACGCAACTGTCTTTCCGGCTGCTTAGGTAAACAGCAAGCCGGGCTATTTAATTGTCGGGGGCTTAACCCGACCCGGGCTTTGAACAATGAAGAAGGGCTTGCCCTCTATACATCTGTGTAATCTGGGCACCTCTGAAGGCTCTACTGTGATGTATAGTTTGCACATGGCTCTCAAAAAGGAAAACTGCATTGATATAACCCAAATTCCTATAGTGGTAGGGACACCTTTCAGTCTGAAATGATGCAGAAGAATTAAGGTCTTGCTGTTCGTCAGATGGTGGCCCTGTGGGCCAGTCAGCGTGAATATACAAAACCCAACTGAAAACCATGTCCTGAATCTTACAGATTAATGGGTCAACTGGCGTAGGCCTGCTGAATATCAATTTTTCACAGGTGAATGAGTATTTATGTAAATTACAGTCATTCAGTGGGGTTATTCTAATTTGCCCAATAGGACTCGTGCCTATTTTCAATTTCTCTCTAGATTTGGTTTGTGGGCTTAGCCAGGGGAGCCATCCTGGTTATTTGCTGCAGGCTGTTTGTTCCTATCATCTGTTCAACCTACATTCAATCACTAGGCAAATAGGGAGGTCAGAGACATGAACCTATTGAAAACAATAAGAAAGACTCTTCCATTTAATATATGTGCCATATTCTTTTCGGATTGGCCAAATGGTGCAGCTCCTAAGTATAACATGGCTCCTTTCCATGTGATATATTATGTCTAGAGGGCTGTTTTGATGTCATGTTTGTTACAACAACATAAAAACATTACGTTCTTAAGGCTTACATGTCTTCCACCTAACCACAATATGAAGTGAGGAAACAACTCTACTTACACTGTTATGCAATAATTTGTTTGATTATTTCCCAAACTATCATTAATATTTAGGATAATCTCACAAACTCAATACTGTAAACAGATGTGTTGGATTTTTAAAGGAGAGATCAAGATTATGCTTCTGAGTATTTCATAAAAGGAGCATCTGAGGTGCTATGTAATGTCTCCATCCTATGCATTTTTACAGGCAAGAGAATGAACTGATATTTTAAAAACCTTGCAAATAATGATAGATAAAAGAGCATGAAAAGACTTACTAAGGCCAGATTTGATTGTTTTAATGGAAAGGATTTAAAGATGTTCTTCAGTCTGTAATCATACTTCTCTGTGGATAGCAGGGTAAAGATTCTAAGAGGTAATTCCCCGCTTTTAAAACCTATACAAGGGATTGTTCCCAAAACTACACAAACAATTGTCTGTTGAATAAATTACAGAAAGAAGAAACATTTTTTAATTGCTCATGTTGCATGAACTACTGCATGTTCAGTGCATGCAGTTTACCTGAAGCTACTTTGAACATATTGCATTTTAAACTTTCAAGCAAGTATGCATCTGAAACATTATTGAACATGCATAAATAGTCATAAAGCAAAGTAGCCCTATAACATGTTGATGACACAGATGTCATTGAAGGCATATAAATGTTCTGAAACAGCAGAAACATGCCATCCTTACAGTATTTTCAGTATTTTGCAATAGAAGTTATGGTGTGAAAATGCCTGAATTGACCTCTTAAGAAACCAGAATATGTTTTAAATACCAATGTGATACACAACAGAAATAACACAGAATCCTGTTGGAGCATTATACCCTGACTTCCCTCTGGCTGTACTTTTTACATATTTGATAAGGAGGCATCCAGTATTTTTTTGCGCGACAACACCCCCACTGTCCTGCAGTGCAATATGCCAACATAAAGGCCGGTGTAGCACATCGCCACAGCTCCTGACACAGCCACTGGAACAGACATTACAATGTCATATGGAATAATCTCCCATAGTCTTACATTTCACAGATATTGCACAGGATATTTGCCATAATCTTGAATAACCATGTTAGATTTATACCTTTTATTTTGTGGAGAGGGAGTAAATCCATAAAGAAAGGTTAAATGCTGATGTTGGATGTTGTTGTTATTTTAAAAATAATACCCTTTCCCCCTGAAAATAAGGCCTCCCCCAAAAGTAAGACCTAGCAAAGTTTTTGTTTGGAAGCATGCCCAGCGCCTGCCAAACAAACACCAGAGCATGCAGGATTGGTAAATGTACATACCAGTTGTACATGAAAATAATGGTAGTAACAAGAAATTCTTGACAGGAGTCACAGTTTGTTTGGTTTGGTTATGTTGGTTTGTGGTAACAACTACTGTACAGTATATAATAAATGTTCATTTTTTTGTTCAACAATAAATGTGAATTCTTCTTCATGGAAAAATAAGACATCCCCTGAAAATAAGACCTAGCACATCTTTGGGAGCAAAAAATAATATAAGACACTGTCTTATTTTCGGGGAAACACGGTAGTAGTTGTCACACAGACGCTTTTCACTAGTTCTAGAGCCTATCTGAACTTAGAAGCTAAGATAAGTTGGGTCAGTCCTGATTACTGCTTAGATGAGTAGACACCAGTTAATACCAGGTTCTGTAAGCTATCTTTCAGAATTTGGAACTGACAAAGCAACCTCTGAGTGTTCCTTCCCTAAGAAAACCATATGAAATTCATGGGATGGCTGAAAGTTGACAGTCAACTTAAAGTCTTTTACACATACACATACATAATCCATGGTGAAGTAGTGGCACCTGTCCTTGGTCAAGTCCTAATTTTAGTGTTTGTAAGCTGTTCTTCTGAAAGGCCACTCAGAAGTGGTTCTGAGAATGGCAAGGCTGCTGGTCACTCACAGTTGTCACTGTTGCCATGACAGGAAGATTTCAGTGGGTGGAAAGGCATAGTTTGGAAATCAGGTTTGCCAAAACCACTTAACACTGTAAATTAAAGTGGTGGTGGATGGTTACTGCTCATTGCTTCATTGTTAGATTTTAATTTTACAAGGTTTGTCAGAATCACCTATTTATAATAATGAACACAAGAGTTTTTCAAAGGAAGCTGCAAGAAACCCAACTCCAGGCTGCAGGGAGAATAACTCCTTTATAAGAACCATCACACTTTGCATGTGAACACATTGGTGAATGAATGGCAAGGATGGAAAACTGTTATTAGAAGAGGCAGAAACATGTTTTTTTTATTTTAGGTTTCTGTGAGACTACTATAGTAAACTGTTGTTTTATCACAAACACTTTTTTTGATTGATACATGAATTATTTTCTTGACTTTTCAGCTATACAACTGGGAGTGGTTACTGTTGATACATCTGGCTTTCTAATTTATATAGCTGCGTATTATCCCTTTCTCGGTAAACATTGCAAAACAACATCCTGCAATACTGGATCCTGCAATACTGGATCTTATATCAATTTTAATGCAGCCTAATAATCACTTAAAGGTTTGTATGATTGTGACCACATATGCTTTTAATTTCTAGCAATACTTTTTTCAGCTGTGAATACTCTCTTACGGGAATTAGGCAGCCTACTGTTAAATAAACATTTCCATTCAAATAGCCATGGTGTAATATCAAATTACTTTCAGCTAAGGATTATAAAATTGCTCCACTATGTTGGGTTTTTGCTCTTTCCATCAATTTGCTGTTGTTCTACTTTGAAAAATCAGTGGGAAGTTATAGTTGTTGTGGGATCAGCTCTGTGTATCTGAAATTCACTTTGGTCCCAGTGCAGCATTAATGAAGTCTACATCCCATTGAATCTCTTTGAAACCAATGGAACGCTAGGATAGAATTGGTGCAGTTTGAACCCACTGTAATTATCATGACTCAGTGCTATGGAATCAGAGGAGTTGTAGGTTTACAAGGTCTTTAACCTTCTCTACCAAAGAATGCTGGTGCCTCACTAAGTCTTATTGAAAGAAATAGGCTTGAGTTAAGCTTCTACTGAATTAGAACCTCCCTGCCATACCTATCTTTGACGGAAGATGTACAGGTATTCAGGAGGTAAAGCATGGCAAGCTTCCCTTTTTTGCACTCATATCTTCACACTTGCACCATTTGTTGTTAAGGTTCCTATTGATAACTTCTCTTTCCATTCCTGCAGCCCAAAGTGTTTGTTTCTAACAAAAACAGTAAGAGTTTGGATTAGTAATTTGCTACTCAGGTAGGAGGTGAGAAGTGGGTCCTACTGGAGAATGCATAATCTTTACATAACGTTGGTAGCGGAGTTTAACTCAGCAGAATTTTTTCTAATATAACTGCATGAGCATGCCTCTCTGACTGAACTGTGCATGTGTTTTCTGTGTGTGTGGATGTGTCTGTGCTCCTCTTTCTCTTTCTCTCCCCTCCTTCTTTCTAGGACTCTGCTAGGTGACTATTGGTTAAGGACCTTGGACAACTTGGCGAGGTGGCATTACCTGGAGGAATCCTCCACCTTGTGTGACTGTGGAGCAGAACAAACAACTCCGCATATGTGTGCTTGCCCACAGTGTCCTACCTCATTTACAGAGGAGGAGTTGCTTAAAGCTACGGACAATGCAGTTGCTGTTGCCCGCTTTTGGTCTAAAACTATTTAGTTGTTTTGTGATTTCCTCTATTTTTTTCATCATTTTTAAAATGTATTTGTTATGCAATGCTTTTGACACAAAATAAATAAATAAGGACCTTGGAGAGCGCTTGTAGCTAATAAGTGACATTGTTTGAGGCCGCACAGCAGCCTAAAATATTTAAGGGAATTTAGAAAAAATGTAGGTTGGACTGGGTGTGCCAAAGGCTGAACTTCCTCTGTTAGACTTCTACCAAAATTTAAATCATGTTTACAAAAAAGAAGTAAAGTATAGGAAGCTCAGGGTAATACTTCTGTGACTCCCAAAAGCTTTCTGTAATCTGTGGGGCAGAATAGCAATATAACCTGGATAGGTAAGCAGCCTGGAGAGGTTCGGAATGCAAGATCAGTCCCATTTTTTTTCCATACAAACCATTTTAAGATCTATCACATTGTTATATCTGTTAGCAAGCACATTATTACAACTTACTAAGTGATGAGAAAAAGTGAGCTTAATATAAATCTCAATGGAAAGCAGTATCAAAGGCAAAGGGAGGGAAAGGTTATGAAATGGAGACCTAACAAACTCAGATCTCAAGAAAACACAGACAACTGTGGTGCCAGTTGCTCTCTGAGGAATTACAAACTGGAGTGGCAAAACATCAGAATGAGGTTGCCATAAACTCATTTTATCACATACTTCGTTAACAGAAAACATTGTTTTGCATGGGGAGGGTTTCAGGTTCAATTTCTGGTGTCTAGTTAAAAGAATCAGATAACCGATGATGGGAAGGACACCTCTCTACCTGAGAATATGGTGCCACTCACGATTATTAATATCAGTTATGGAATAAATAAATAGCAAGGCTTGGTGTAAATCAGGTTTTTGTGTGGCTCAAACTGAGTACTTTGTATTTCCTGCATTTAACTACCTCTACGTTTTCTTTCATGTAGGCGGGTTTATATATGCGATTCTAACATGCCATTAAATGTAATGCATAGTTGCATACCTTGATTTTGGTGATGCAATTTAGCCAAAAATGGAGAACATTAGACTCAAGCAAATATAGTATATTGTCTCTGCTTTAGTGGTTTTCTTGCAGCTGAGAGATACCAGCTTCTGAAAAGTCTACTTCATTGTATTATTCTTGTGCCTTTCACTCAGGCTATAATAAGAGCATTCTAATATGGAAATATGGCTGCAAATAGACTGGCTTGTAGTGTAGTCTAGGGTGCCCTTACTTTTAAAGGCCTTACACAATGGCATATGTAGGTCTAGAAGAGCACTCTTATCCTTTGAGACTGATTTCTGAGCTCTTGAGTACATACCACTTGGTTTTTTTTAAATCTCTGCAGGAGTTTGATCTTTCCTGTAAAATGTCTCTTCGGTGTTTTTCATTCCAAGTGTTTTTAAGATTTCAAGTCAGAAAGGTACCTTTTTATTTCTGTCACACTAAATTCCAAAGATATTTCTTGGAGAGCCAAAGACAAAAAAAAATTGGGCTACAGCCACTTTGGGTGTTTGCCTAACCCTATCTGGCACTGTTAATAAGGTGCACAGTCAGTGCAAGGGCTTGAATGACATGTCATTTCTGAGTCTAATGTTTTCTTCTGCTTCGATCTTTGACTTAGAACAAGAAATGACTATTTTACTAGTCAGACGCCTTTCTTGTGCCTGGATGGTCCTGTCTTGTTTCAGTGATACCTTTGATGGCCAGTCATTCTGCTCTAGCAAAGTTGTTACACTGTCAAAGTACCAATGTTAAAGCTTATTAAGATCCAGCCTTCCTGGCTGATCAAACAGCCTGGAGGGGGACTGCCAAAGTGGGCGAAGGTGGTGGTCAATGCCTCCTTGGAACAAGGCAAAGTTCTGACTTGCTTAAAGGAGGCAGTTGTAAGTCCTATATTTAAAAAAAAACCATCCTTGAACCCCTCTATAATGGGAGAGTTGTTAGCTAGTGTCCAATCTTCTCTTTCTAAGCAAGGTCTTGGGATGTGTGGTGGCTTCCCAACTCCAGGGATTTCTGGATGAAACAGACTTATCTAGATCCATTTCAATCTAGTTTCAGGCCTGACTATGGAACAAAGACCACTTTGGTTGCCTTGGTGGATGACCTATGAAGAGAGCTAGACAGGGGGAGTGTGTCCCTGTTGATTCTCCTGGATGTCTCAGCGGCTTTCAATACCATTGACCATAGTATCCTTCTGGCCATCTCACTGAGATGGGATTGGGAGGCACCGTGGCTCCAGTCCTTCCTGGAGGGCCGTACTCAGGTAGTGCTGGTGGACTTCTGTTCTAACTCCCAGACATTGATCTGTGGGGTACCACAGGGTTCCATTTTGTCCTTCATGCTGTTTAACATATACATGAAACCGCTGAGGGAGGTCATCCAGAGTTTTTGAGTATCGTGTCACCTGAATGTAGATGCCACCCCGCTACTACTACTCCTTTCCACTTAATGTCAAGGAAGCTGTCTTGACCCTAAACCAGTGCCTATCATCAGTAATGGACTGGATGAGGGCAAACTAATTGAAACTTAATCCAGACAAGACAGATGTGTTCCTGGTCAGTCAGAAGGTAGACCAGGAAATAGGGATTCAGCCTGTGTTGTATGGCGTTACCCTCTCCCTGAAGACACAAGTCTGCAGTTTGGGGGTCCTCCTTGACTCAGTGTTGAATCTGGAGGCCCAGGTATCAGTGGTGGCCGGGAGAACCTTTGCATAAGTAAAACTCTGAAGAGTGCTTGGAAACTTCAGCTGGGCCAAAGAGCTCCAGCCAGGTTGCTAATGAGCTGGCTACAGGGAGCAGGCCCCCCCGCCCCTGGTTAAAGCAGCTCCACTGCCTGTCAAGTATGTTTCTGGGCACAATTCAAAGTGCTGGTTATGACCTTTAAAGCCCTAGATAATTCAGATCCAGGCTATTTGGCCGACCGCATCCCCTTATACAAACCTGCCCGGGCCCTGAGATCTTCAGGAGAGGCCCTTCTCTCGGTCCCATCTCCATTCCAAGCTCGGTTGGTGAGAATAAGAGAGGCCCTTCTCGGTGGCTGATCCACGACTGGAACTCCTTGCCCAGGGAAGCCAGAATGCCCCCCTTCCTACTGTCCTTCCAACAGCAGGCTAAAACTTTTTTATTGAGGCTTTTAAAGATGAGGGTGTTTCAGATCTAGTCAGGGGGTGCTGTGGTTTTTAACTCTGAATTTTTTAGTGTAGTTTGTGTTTATGTTTTAATGTTTGTATATTTGTATATTTCCAATTGTATACTAATGTTTTTATGTCAAGCTGCTTTGAGTCCCCTTTGGGGTATAAAGCAATACTACTACTACTACTACTACTACTAATAATAATAATAATAATAATAATAATAATAATAGTCCATCTGGTCACATTTAATGTGTTTTCTCTCATTTGAAGCTTATGCTTACTTTAGAGGAAAGACATATTGAGTTTTGTTTTGCTTGTTTTTCTTTTGGGGCTGGGGTCAGCTGTAGCAGTACTCTTGTAAGAAGCACTGCCACCTAGAATAAGGGAATCATGCTAGCCAGCATAGTCATTGCTAAAGAATGCTAAATATCGCCAGGGAAGGAGCGCATGATTCCTGCCCAATGTATGGTATGGATTACCTGAAAGGTAGAATTTAACTTCAAAAATAGCAAAATAAACTTAATTAGATTTTAACTTTTTTACAGGTACAGAATGAAAAAAAATCCCTTTTACTTCTTTACTTGGATTTTACTTTTGCTGTAAATATCTCCCCTTTTCTCAGAATTATATTTGGGAGACTATAGATTAAGCCTGCCGACCTCCAGGTGTTTGGGAATCCAATTCCCAGAAGCCTTAACCAGGTTGTCCAGCTGAGAGGAATTCTGTGAGCTAAAGTCCAAAACATCTGGAGTGCCAGTGGTAGTGCAGCCTGCTATAGATCTTGCTTTAAATCAGGAGCTGACCATTAAAAGGATTGCACTGTTAAATTTCTTTAAAACTCATTCTTTTAAAGAAGTTCTTATTGTATAGTATTTGTCCTTTAATCCTGGAGAAAGTACTCTTCTGGATGTTGGCTCTGCCATAGAGGGTATATTTGATTTGATATTAATAACAGACAAAACCAGATTACCAATAATAGTCTTTGTGCATCAAAATATCTGACAACCATGTTCCTGATCAATTTCACACAGAAACATTTATTTGTACCACAATTCCCCGAAAACTAAGCAGAGTGTTCCCTCACTACTTCGCCATTCGCTTTTCACAGACTTGCTGTTTCTCAGTTTTTTAATAAACACTAAAATATTATAATAAAAAATTATGATTTACAGTGGTGGTGGTCTGTCGGGTGTGGGCAGCAGGGCGGAGAAAGAGCCCAAATGGCAGCGGGGGAGAAGGAGGCGGTGCCATGTTCCCCTGCCTCTTTCTTCCCTTCCTTCATCCCTCCCTCCCTCTTTCTACTTCCTTTCTAAGGAGAAGCCTAGCATCCCTACTTTGTGGATTTTCATTTATAGCGGGTGGTCCTGGAACATAACCCCCGCAATAAGTGAGGGAACACTGTAATGCTTTCTTTTTCTGTTCTTTGGCATAGCTTTCTAAGGTGGCAGAACTGTGTTGACCACAGTTTATGATTGTACTTATCAGTTACTTTGGCAAAACATTCAAGCATGAATATGTTTGGTACATTGTTGTAAAATAGTCCTTATTTGTTTATTCCTTATGTTCCTGTATTACAAACTATAATCTGTAACTACTATTCTATTCTGTAATACTAGTGAGTAACAGGACAACCTTATATTTACACTTAATTCATAGATTTCTGTGTACGTTAGTGATAACTTTCTAAGGTGGCAGAAGATTAATAAGGTGAATAAGAGCGTTTAAGATAGTTTCCTCTGCGAGAAAATTTGTTAATGGTTACACTTCTTTCTTGAGCAGTTCTTAAGAAAATACATATTTCCTTATTTCAGCTTCAGCTGGTGTTCGATGGATGATAGGAGTCACAGAAATAAACAAAGGGTCAACTTATGGCAACCATGGTCACAAGGGGAAAATAAAGTGAAATATACAGAGACTGCTTCACACCCAAAGGAAATACACATGCCTGTTGGAAACTGTTGTGCATATCAATTTCTTCAAACACGAGAATCAGGAAGACTAACAGAGAGAAAGTCACGTTTGCTGAAATCATGCTCCTCTTTCCCCTTCGGCATGGGAAGTTCATCAATATTCTGGCCAAGAGTTTAACATTTTTCCTACCTGGTTTTTCACAGGAAGAATCTGTTGAAAATTAAGGAACACAAAATATGCCAAGAGGCAGTATAGCAAGGAAAGATTCAAAGGAATTAATGTTTGTTTCCCCCCCTCACCCCATTTCAGTGGATTAATAATAAATAGATTAATAAAATTTACTTTTGTACAAGGTGACTCAACTTGATATTTTCCATGTAAGAACATGAGAAGATCCTTAGTGGATCAGATCAAAGGGCTCTCTCGCCCACAGCCCTGTTTCCACAGAAGCTTCCAGGTGTTCCTGGGAGGCCCACAAAGCAGGACAACAATGCAGTGGCACCTTCCGGCCTGTATCTACTTGACAGATGGTTCTGAGGATCACGCTGCCTTGGATTCTGGAGCAAAAATAAAGCCATCGTGGCTAATAGCCACTCATTGCCTTACCGCAAAATATTTTCCCATTCTCTTTTCAAGCTGTCCAAGTTCAGACTCTGTGTTAGATCTTGTGGAATCCATCCCCAAAGCTTAACCATGCATTCCATGAAGTTATACTTCCTGCTTTCTGATCTGAATTTCCCAATATTAAAACTCAGTGGATGACACCTGGCTCTAGAATTATGAAAGATGGTGAAAACTCAATTTCAAATGTTTTTGTTATATTTATATTATAAATTTGCACTGTGTCCCATTTCTTATTCATTCCTCAAATCCTTAAAAAGTTGTAACTGGTTTTTTTTCTTCATCTTGGTGTGCTTCTGCTTTTTTCATTTCATTTGCCTATTTTTATAACTTTATACAGTCTTTGAGATGTGACTACCAGAATTTTTAAACTGTTCTCATACCACAAATTGCAATAAAGGTATTCATGGTACAAATAGTTTCCTTTGCGATCAGCCCCAGCATAGAATTTTAATTTTTCACAGCCTATAAACCCTGAAATGATACCTATAGTATACCCTACCAGTAACTGCCAATATAGACCTTGCTGTGTATTTGCAGTTGGGTGAGTTAATTTTGTCTCAGCTCTCTCAGATGCCTTTGGTGAAAAACGTCCAGTTATTTGAAATTGCAATTACAGAAAATGGTCTATCAAATCATTATCCAAATGGGCATTCATGATTTCAGAATACACTTAAAGGCTCTTTTTATCTTTTGCAAAACCCATGTTTTTGCTCTAAACTCCCATCTGTAAACTTGTTCATTTAAGTTTTAATAATGTGGTCAACCAGATTACCTAAATAGAAACACCTGCAATTTGGTTTTTGGAAATGTGGACAAACCTATTTTACTCGATGCAATATTTAAGGAAGATTTGGATTTTTTTCCATTCCCTGTATTAATGTAGCATTTCAAGGAAAACTACAATTTTCTGTTTCTAATCTAGTAGCCTAAAGTTAGCTTCCAGGGCATTACATAATTTGTACTGCCCTCCCCAACATAAGAAGCCTATCTAGATAAGGCATGCTATCTGCTGCCTTTGTGTCAGACAGGCAAGTTATCATTCATTCATTCATTCATCCATCCTTCCTTCCTTCCTGCTTTTCAATAAGCCATCTCTGCAAGTTTGATGATGAATATGGTTTCCCCCAAGAAGTTTGTATGACTTCCAGGCTTTCAAAAGGAGGATTCTCTTCTAAAGGATCGCTTTCTTCTTGCAACAACACCCTCCTTCCCGAAGAATCATATTCTACTATCTCTGAAAGCCTGGATTCCAAACATTTGTGTCCCTCATCTAGATTAATTAGGTCAGCCCCAAGAAATCTCACCGCACATGACTCATGCCCAGCAAGAACACAGTTATATGTGTGGCAATCTCTTACAGATGCTTAACTCATCTAGTTGCCGTTTTTAATTTGGCACTTTTGACAGAAATGGAAACATTTCATCAGATGGGGCTTTCTTTATGCTTGCAAGCTTGCCTTACTTTTGGCTAGCTCTCATCAATTTTGTTGAAGCTATTTAGATTGGGATGGCCATGTTTTAAAAACTAGAAGTTACTTGGGATGTATTTGGCAGCATACAAAGGGAACTTGTAGCACTGTGGAGACAGAGAACAAAATTTGTAGCTTCAGCTATCATAGGCCTAATTTACTTCCTCAGACTGTGTTTCCAAGCTCAGTTTGTTTAAATTGGTATGTTAGAAGCTAGAAAAAATCCAAGATAACACTTATTTCTCAAAAAATGAGTATTTAAGCAAAAATAATGGTGTTGAAATTATTGAGAAATTATCCATTTAAGATTAGATAATTTTAAATGCCCATTTATAGTTTAAAGAAAGGGTCAACAACTTTTGGGAGCCAAGGGGCCATATTAGCTCCTTAAAAAGGCTTCCACCCAGAATATTTTATTTTACAGCCAACTGCCCTCTAGGGGCCATAGGGAGAGTTTTCACTTGGGCTTATATTTCAGTTCAGTCTTACATCTAAAGCAGTGCTTCTCTACCTGGGGTCCCCAAATGTTTTTGGCCAACAACTCCCAGAAATCCCAGTTAGTTTACCAGCTGTTAGGATTTCTAGGATTTGAAGGCCAAAAACATCTGGGGACCCCAGGTTGAGAACCACTGACCTAAAGCAAGCATAATTCATTCCTGCAAACAAACTCGAAAGAAGTGACTTACTATCTCGATGGATAATAAGGTAGGAAGTTCTTAGTGATGTTTGACAATAACTATGAGGGTTGAATGAAAAGTAATGCCTCCACCTTCATAACTCCTCAACAGATGGCAGTACTGATATGCGGCAGGTACTGGCTTGTTCAGTAGACTCTCCTCTACAGTTCCATTTGGTGGGAAGCCTTAGCATTGAACGGTTGTGTTGTTGTCCAAAGTATGGAACCCTGCGCAGATGGTCGGTCAATGCAACTTAAGCAACATGCAGTCACTGAATTCTTGACAGCAGCAGGTGTCACCCCAAAGGAGAAAGGCGTCACGTCACCTTCATTCCCGTAATGTGAGAGGAGTTTCTGGCAAATTTCAAGTCTGTGCGCTTTCATTTCATGTGTCAGCATCCTGGGTACCCATCATGCACAGATCTTCCGCTAGCCAAGCAAAGCAATAATGTGACCCACACGTTCTTGTGAAATGTCGATTATGCTTGAAATTTCTCTCCGAGTGATACAATGATCGTCCTAAATCAACCTGTCAACCTTTCACTTGTGAAACTGGGTGGACGTCCAACTCTTTGTCATGCAAGTCAAATGTTCCCACCTCAACATCTTTAAACTTAACTTGCCCAACAACGCACAGTACTCATATCAACACAATCAACATGAATCTCCTTTGGGGTGACACCTTCTGCTGTCAAGAATTCAATGACTGCATGTTGCTTAAGTCTGCGCAGGGTTCCATACTTCGCACTTTAACAACAACCGTTCAATGCTAAGGCTTCCCACCAAATGGAACTGTAGAAGAGAGTCTACTGAACAAGCCAGTACCTGCAGCATACCAGTACTGCCATCTGTTGAGGAGTTACAAAGGTGAAGGCATTACTTTTCATTCAACCTTCGTACAACAAAAGATGAACTAGTTTGTTTAGAAGAGGGCAAGGAGAGACAGGGAAACAAAGTATGTAAAACTGCACCTACTGGAACAAGTTATATTTCAACAATAAAATAAGGAATAAAAGACATCCTAAAATAAACAATTTATTGAGAAAAAGCCTTTAAATTTTATCAATCAGCCTTAGCATAACAAATCTGAACCTGGCCAATAAAAAAACAAAACAAAAAAGGTAGAAGTTCACAGTCAGTGCACTCAACAAACAGGAGATAAAAACAAGATCCAGAATGTCTGAAAACACTAACCTTTTTTTCTTTCTTTTTTTTGAACCAAAAAAGTTCAAAAATACTACATATTAACATTACAAGTCTCTCAATCATATGAGAAATGGCAGAGAAGGGACAGAAATACGGTCATGGTCCATTCTACAGTAGTAATGGCACTTTCACTGAAACATGCAGCTTCTTTAAAATCGTGGCGCTGTCACGGGAGCAACGTGTGCCAAGGGAAACATACAAGAGCAGCAAAAGAAGTGACCGGATCACTTGTGCAGTCTTCAGTCAGAGTTAGGTTTTGAGTTTGTACACTGTTCAACAGTCTTTATGTAAATATTACATACAGTAACGATTAAGAGAGATTTCACCAGAGTACTGGAGGCCACGTGTTGGGTATACCTTCATTCTTCATCTGTGCACACCTGGAGTGGTTTAGAGAACCAGAAACAAGTTCAAGAAAAGTTCTAAAAGCCTATACCACATTTTGGCAGGAGTAGTGCTCATTTGCATGAAATGATCTTATGGCATCTTCTACTGTAAATTGTCAACTCAAAAAGTAATTACTAACATGGTAACATTAAACAATTACATTTCTATTTCTTTCTAGTCCTTATACATGTGAAAATTAATTCACCTATGCATTATTTCCTGCCTAAGAGGAAAATGAAAACATGTTGCACATGTTTTATAAACTAACTAGGTTGCTATAAATTAACATTATGAATTAGATAATATTGGGGTATTATTATTATTATTATTAGTAGTAGTAGTAGTATTACTATTTATACCCCACTTTTTCTCTCAAAAAAGAGACTCAAAGCAACTTACAGTAAAACTAATAGAATCTGAAACACAAAAACATATAAATATTAAAATAGAATTAAATATTGACATTATCAAAAATAAACACTCTCCCAGGGAGATAGTTCATATATTCCATTCATTGCAAAGGAAGAATCCACTCCTTCTGGGACATAAGAAAAGGATAACATCTTATAAAAATATCCAATTGTCTTAGCATTTCATGCCTCCTCCTGGTTATTTACTTCCATCAGGCATAGACCCATGTGGTAACATTTTAAGGAAAAAGGGAAGACCATAGAGCTGGTATTATTAGGGGAACTTTTGGTATGGAGAACAGAAATACTTCTGGCTTTTTATATCCTTCTTACTGTTAACTCTCAGTGACTCCTGTCTGCATCTGTGCACTGACACACAAGAGACAGATGTTTCCAGTAATTCCAATAAACTGTGAGGAATTCTTCTGAAAGCTGTTTTAGACCAGAGATGTTAAATCATTTTTACTAAGGGTCCTATCAGCCTTATGGTTGCTTTCAAAGGGCCAATTAACACATGGATGCAGAATTTGTGGTTGCAGAGGGCAAACTAATTTATTTATTTTTTACATACTGGTCGGTACTCTTTCATTATTATCTGCCATGCAGACTGAGAGTAATAGGAATTGCAACTTAATAGTACTTATGTCTCTGAGGTTGGGGAAAGGTTCATGGACATATTAAAGCCAGATATCATCTTCACAAGCCTTGTATCTAAATTCAAACTCCACTATCCTGACTAAACTGCAGTCTTCCAGATGTTACTATATCTCGCATCAACTCTGGCCATGTCCAATGAGGAGGAATAAAGGAGTTGCAGTCCAGCATCTGGAGGGCCACATAAAATGACATGGCGAGATAGATTTGGTCCATGCACCTTCAGTTTGAAACATGTGCTTTAAACCAAGAAGAAATAAAATTTGTTATTGCTCAAGACTGCAGCATCTTTATTCCTCCCCCTCAAGTTTCCTAGTTTTACACGTACCTTGCCCAGTCAGCCAGCATTCCTTTTTGGACAATTTTAGGTCAAGAGGCGGCTGTCTTTCTTCTATAGACTTTTTGTATTTCTTCAGACTTTGGAGTCCATATGAATACTTCCCAGAGTGGCATCACTCTACAAGCAATGACACTCCAAGCATAAGGGAGGAAATGAAGAGCACTATCACTTTGAACACCACCCAACTGGTCTTCAGAAATTAATCAATTTCCTGTTACAGACCCCCACTGACGTCTCATCCACAGTTGCTACCACACAACAGGCAAGGCCAAACATTACAAATAAGAGAGTAAGTGTGACAGAACTGCCTGCTACTCTTTGTAACATCTTGGGACAGGATTTTACTATGTATCTTCCAGAATAAGGAGGAGACTGGATTAATACAAATTCCATCTCATAGTGACGTACCAGGGCCATCACAAGCTTCATTACCAGTTTGAGTTACTGCCAAATGCTAATGATCTGTTTGTATGGGACTGTCTCCAAAATTGCCTGTGCTTTATCAGAAATATTGTTTTGTTGTCTTTGAAATTAGATATGAGGGTCCAACTTGTGCAGACCAGAGTGGAAATTCACAACTTTTGAATGCAGACATACTTGATTTTGTTCTATCCAAATCCCAGCCAAATGTATTTGGGCTATGAGCCTGATCATCATAAGAAAGAAGAAGAAGAAGAAAACAAACGTAACCAACCTTGACAAATGGATGATCGAGGAGCTGGCTAGCAGTCCATCTCATCTTTGGATCACTTTCCAGGCAATGAGAAAGAAAGTCCTTCCCTTCCGGACTTATCCTTTCTGGTATGGGAGGTTTATGCCCCATTCCTACTCTATACATGATCTGGAAGTTGTGCTCAAATTCATGCCAGGGCCTCTGCAATAAATTGAGAGCATCAGTGTTTAAAACACTTCTTTGAAATGCGCTGATTAAAACATGGTTAGTAGGATGCCCTAGTACTATAGTTCTCCTCAGATAGCATGAACCCTAAGGAGGAAATTTGACTTCAGATATTCATAGATAAGTGTGCAGTCTGTTGTAGAACATTGTGTTCATTATCCAAACACACAGCTATGTCTCTATTTTATTAAACAAATATATTAAGAGCCAATGTGTATGTATAGAAGGATTAAATAAAGTATTCCTACAACTTGAATTAAACAATTAAATGGCATCAATAACTCTTTTATATAACGATCACATACCCACACACATAAATGTAAGTGCAGGATGATGAAAATTATCCACGATGATGTGTAAAACAGGAAAGAAATGTCTAATGCAAACACCAGTAATTCTGAAATGAAAGAACCATTCTCAGTGGGCAAAATATTTATATTATTTTAAAAATGTACTTAATAGTAATAGTTCTCCACCTTTAGATCTTGCTTTGAACTCCCAGAATTCCTGCTTAGTGGTCAAAATGTTTAGCAGTTGAAGTCCCAAACATCTGAACTATAGGCTGCATTAGAGGCTGAGAAGTCTATGAAACTAATATGTTAGTAAGTTGACATTACATCGAAGTTACATACTATTTTGTAACAATATATGTCTCCAACAAGCTATATAACAGAAATGTGTTTTGCTTCTATACAGCAAATATCAGATACATAAAACTAAGAAACATAGATTTTCAAATTTTCTTGGCATGGCTACTGGCAGCACACAGAACATTCTGCTCTCCTCCACAAATTTCTCTAAATTCAAGGTTGTATTGATTTAGCACATAGTAACTGTTTTCTTTATGTGCAACAGAAAAAAATAGCTTCGTCACAAGTTGTTGGGATTGCTAACACTCTAAGTAAAATATAATGTTGCATAATAGATAAAAGTACAAAATCTACTTGATTTATCTATTGAAGAAGTGAGAAGAATGATAGCTATATATTTCTGCTACCATTCATGCAAATAATGGGCATGCTTTACTTGCAAAAGGATTAATCACGGTGAAGAATAATACCATGAAGCCATCATGATTGTGTATTATGCCCAATTTCAGGATGGGACAAAATATTTTTGAAGTGTATGCAAGTTCTTAGGTCTGCATGTTTCATTCTTATATCACCTATTTCCTCCTCCCTAGTCATGCATGTTTACATAACTAAGGAAGTGCTCATTAACTAGGAGTTGCTGTAACATCCAACTATGGGCATTACAAACAAGAAAACCTACCATCAGCAGATTCAGAACAAGCAGGGATCCTAGACATTGGCTTACCATCTTTAAACTTGACAAGTACAGATTCCAAATTCAGATATATAAGGAAACAATGGTTAGTTGAAGATTTTCTGACTTGAATTGGTGTACCAAGAAGAAATGTAGAGCAGGGCTCCCAAAGATTCTGCATCCACTCATTTGACAATCCACAACATGAAAATATTTTTTTAAATGCCAAAAAACCAGCATTGATTTTGCCATTTTACGTAAGGGACATAATTTTACTAGGCCATTGTATATAATGGGACTTGAGCATCCATAGATATGGGAATGAATGAATGGTTCTGGAACCAAACCCAAGCAGATACCAAGGAACCACTGTATGTATGAAGTGCACTTTTGTGTGAGAAATGCATGACAGTGGACTGGTTAAATAACTTAATGGGGGCTCAGCTTGTGCCGCATTTTCTCACCCATGAGTTAAAACAATGTAACAAAAGTTGCAGAAAATCCTATCTGAAAAGATCCTACACTTGAAAGTGTTTTTCTGAGTCGGGAACAAAGTTAAAATGTGAATTCTTCTGGGCTCAATCAACTTAAAGAAATGGGCTTAAGAAATTAAGACTGTGGGTTTTATTGTACTTAAATAAAGCTTCTTTAAACTGTATCTTAGTTATTTTTGCTGGCTATCTCCTGTTTCAGATCTTCTGATATATGGAACAAGAGAAATATCCTAACAAAGAAAGTACCACGGTATTTTAACCTACCATACTACTAGTATAAGATTTGCTTAGTTTCATACAACATGCTTACCTTCCCTGTGACCATTTCAATCACAACACAGCCTAGACTCCAGATGTCAGCTGCACGCCCATGACCTTCTCCTTTAGCTCTAGTTATCACTTCAGGAGCCATGTATGCTTTGAAACAACATACATGATCACATCAGTTTATGCAACAAAAGGAACAGGAGATGTCTAAACAAAAAATTTCATCTGAGAAACGAAAGCATGGTCAACAGAAAGCTATGTATTACTAGTGAGCACAATTTGCCTCCTGGATGCAACAAGTCATTATTACTTAACTTTGAAAACTTGTTCAAAAGTTTGGATTTTCTCCCTCTCCCTTCAAGTCTCCCTTTTGAGGAAAGGGAAGGGAAAGTTGCATCTCCATTTGGAAATATCTAAGTCTCATTTCTCAAGACTGCCAACAGAAGCATAAATACATAAATTTTCCTCAAGAGATCCAAGACACTTTGGGGCACACAATCCATTCAGAGAGGAAAAAAGTAATACAAAAACCATGCTATGCATTTCAAAATGTACACAGCAAAAATGTGCACATTCTTAAAATGGGTAGAAATGCCTTTGTCAACACTGGGCACGGAAATGCATGCATTACAGAAATACATACAAAATTGCACACATTTTGAGGGGAAAGACCACAAATTATGTATAAATTTCCATGAAAAGTGAAATTCACTGCCCAGTGTGGAAATGGAAACAGAATGAATACACTGATGGGAAACTGAGAAACCAATTATGAATAAGACTGTCACATTTTCATACCCCTACAAGATATAATTTTGTGCATACAGAAGAATAGGCCATGGAAGCAGTACGTTCAAATCCCCTTGATCATTATGAAAGTTATCATTACAGTAAAAGAACATCCAGCGTAGACAATCAAAACAACACTACCATCAGAGTTCATTTCATGATTTATTTTTGTGGTGTTTGTTTCCAAAGGTACCAAATCAAAAAAAAAAATTACTTATAGGTTACAGCACATTTTTGGTCAGAAGTAGAATATTACATATACATCAAAAGTATCAACATGTATCAAATCACTTTGGTACAGGCCTTGGAATATTGCATTTTATAGCAAAAGAATGCACATCCTCAGCGCATTTTTTCAATCTCTGTAAAATTTGTTCAGATAGATTTGATACTATTTGGAAACAAGCTCCATATTTACGAATAGTAAATCTAGGCAAAAAAAACTTATTACAAATCTGAAACAATTTGAACAGACAGAACAACACCACAAAGCTCTACACTTACTGCCCATTAGTTAACACTATCCATAAGTGAGGGTTGGGGAAGGAATGTTAGGGTGAGAGTTTGCTTTCTCTTACCTGCAGTCCCAAGTGTACTGTTCACTTCACCAGGCATCGTCTGTGTATTATTTTTTAATTTTACTGAACAACCAAAATCCCCCAGCTTTATTAATCCTGATGATGTGAGAAAGATATTTGCTCCTGGAGGAGAAGGGCAAAAGAGTGATTTTCCAGATAAGACTTCAAACCAAAGATGACAGATTACTACAGTTAATAAAATGAGAAGTGATTTGAGATATTAATGCTGGGCTCCTGCTACCAGCTGCAATTCTCTTCTTCATCATAGGCTTAAAACATTTAATTATCAGAAATGGGGAAGAAACTCAGCCAGGACAAAACCTTTATGGCATAGTATGAAAAATTGAACATGTCCTTCTATTTGCTCTCCCAAAATATGAGTGACTGGCCACAAAGGAAGACAGAGCAAATGGGAATGCATTCACAAGTAAGAGAGAAGGCATTCAAGACAGGGACATCTAACTCGCTGGGCTAGAATTTTTTTTGTCCTAGCCTACAAAGATGTGAAATAATTTTTCATTCTAACCATTATTTCAAGACCAGCCATGTTCATAAAACAGCTGAAAAGGTGACCTGGATTCTAAATGAGAGTCTCAATAATTAAGCAAAGCCATTTATTTATTTATTTATTTATTTATTTATTTCCAATATTTCTACCCCGCCCTTCTCCCCGAGGGGATTCAGGGCGGCTTACACAACTGGCAGGATCACTACCAGTATATCATAATACAATAAAATAATACAACAATTAAAATAGTTAAATAACATAGTAAAATCTATATATATAAAAGAGTGATGGAATTCGGGCACCGAGCAAAGCAACTAAACTACGGGCCCCCCAACCTTGACACTGGACAACACAACCCATCATCCACGCCTTAAGGTTGAAACAACACAAAATCACTTCACGCACCTCCACATGGAGAGAACTCACAACGCCCCATCGGGAGCCATGCCAGGGAGGGAAAAGAGAAGCCCTCATGGCCGCCGGCAATAGGGAAGGCGGGCAATGGGAAAAAGCTGTCCCCTGGGTCCTAGCGCCCGCCCATCATCCAAACCATTTATCTCCACTCCAGCCTTTTACAATATCCAACCCATTTTAATACTCTATATTTTAAATATATGCTATGAACCATGACAATCAACACAATCTCTCTCCTAATATTTTAACAAGCTTAAAATCACAACACCAAATAAAAAACAACACTCTTAAAACACGGGAATGCCAGACACTAAACAATCAGGGCCAGCAAACACCTCCCATGATCTGCCATGCAGGACACAATCCAAGCACTCCCAACAGATGGCCACCCAGCCTCTCAATAATAATAATAATAATAATAACAACAACTACAACAACAACAACAACAACAACAACATCATCATCATCATACAATCCTAAGGTTTGCAGAGGCTGACTATTTCTGTGGCCCTGACATGTCACATCTCTTTTTATGTTTGGAACCTTTAGAGTGTTTCCTAATCTTTTTCACATAGAAAGAAGATGGCTGTATACTCAGAAAGGCCTGACTATTTCTGTGGCCCTGACATGTCACATCTCTTTTTATGTTTGGAACCTTTAGAGTGTTTCCTTATCTTTTTCACATAGAAAGAAGATAGCTGTATACTAAGACAGGCCTGACTATTTCTGTGGCCCTGACATGTCACATCTCTTTTTATGTTTGGAACCTTTAGAGTGTTTGCTTATCTTTTTCACATAGAAAGAAGATAGCTGTATACTCAAAGAGGCCTCACTATTTCTGTGGCCCTGACATGTCACATCTCTTTTTATGTTTGGAACCTTTAGAGTGTTTGCTTATCTTTTTCACATAGAAAGAAGATAGCTGTATACTCAGAAAGGCCTCACTATTTCTGTGGCCCTGACATGTCACATCTCTTTTTATGTTTGGAACCTTTAGAGTGTTTCCTTATCTTTTTCACATAGAAAGAAGATGGCTGTATACTCAGAAAGGCCTGACTATTTCTGTGGCCCTGACATGTCACATCTCTTTTTATGTTTGGAACCTTTAGAGTGTTTCCTTATCTTTTTCACATAGAAAGAAGATAGCTGTATACTAAGACAGGCCTGACTATTTCTGTGGCCCTGACATGTCACATCTCTTTTTATGTTTGGAACCTTTAGAGTGTTTGCTTATCTTTTTCACATAGGAAGAAGATAGCTGTATACTCAAAGAGGCCTCACTATTTCTGTGGCCCTGACATGTCACATCTCTTTTTATGTTTGGAACCTTTAGAGTGTTTGCTTATCTTTTTCACATAGAAAGAAGATAGCTGTATACTCAGAAAGGCCTCACTATTTCTGTGGCCCTGACATGTCACATCTCTTTTTATGTTTGGAACCTTTAGAGTGTTTCCTTATCTTTTTCACATAGAAAGAAGATAGCTGTATACTAAGACAGGCCTGACTATTTCTGTGGCCCTGACATGTCACATCTCTTTTTATGTTTGGAACCTTTAGAGTGTTTGCTTATCTTTTTCACATAGAAAAAAGATAGCTGTATACTAAGAGAGGCCCGACTCTACTGTACATACTAAACATAAAGACAACCATACAACAGACATTCAATACCACCACTAACTCAAATTTCTCACCAACACCACCAGACAACGCCACAGCAACGCGTGGCCGGACACAGCTAGTACAATATATAAATGAAACAACTTCCTGTTGTTTCTCTTCTGTTTTTGTTCTTAATCTCAAATTTAAATTATTTACTGCATAAACTTTTTTCTAATTAAACCTTAGTAGAAATCAAAATTGCTATTATTATGAAACTTGTATTAGATATTTTCTATTGCTAAGCACCATCCTTTTTTAGTAAAAGAAGGATAATAATCACTGGCCTAAAGCTAAAGTTGACCATGGAATTTGCTGAGAGGGTTCAGAATTGTCTTATAAAGGCAGTCCCTGAGTTACAAACTTCCGTCTTACAAATGACTCATAGTTAAAACAGGAAGTGAGAGAAATCTACTCCTCGGAAGGAAAATTCACTCCTGAAAGAGTTATCATGACACTGAAGCTTCATCACTAATCCTTGTTTCCTCAACAAGCTAATTTTTTTTCAAAACCCAATTATCACAGGGACAGAAACCTAATCAAGGGCACAGAAAGCAAAACCACAGGTGTGTTAACCCTACCCTATGCTATTCAAATCCACACACACACACACACACACACACATACATGGATGAAGTTACACTTTAAAAATGTGCCTGTTCTGATACAAACAAATTCAACTTAAGAACAAACCTACAGAACCTATCTTGTTAGTAACTTGGGGACTGCCTGTATAATGTACCGGTCACACATTAGGAATTATTAATAAGCATCAAATTTTACCAGCTTTCAACGAGCTTTCATCAAGTAACAATGATTAAAAAAGAAAGGAAAGCAAAAAGTTACAGAACCTATTGTTTGTCCTGAGATGATGCAGAGAAAGGGTTTTAAATTACCAAGGTAAGCCACACCCCCAATGAGATGCTATCTAAATGGAAAAGCAAACTTCTTTGATTTTCATTTTGTTCCATTGTGCCTAATCAATCCATGGCCTGTGGAGTGTGGCATAACTTTTTCATTTGCATAGATATTTTTTCTACATCACATCAAAACAAAATGTAGACACTCTAATTAACATTGCCACATTTTCCTGGATGTTTGTTTTCTGTCTTTGCCTGATGAAGAATCTTGAAAGTTTTGGAAGCCAGTTACTGTCATATGGATTCTGAGTTTTGCTTGACAGCTGAGTTATACATGTTATGGTTGAGCCTTATGGCTCCGATACTGGGAGACGTGGTCGTAAGACTCCTCGAGAGTCAGACTCTCTTGAAGAGCGAGAAAGGAAACGGCTGCGGGACTTATTTGCAGAACCAACAGACGAAGACTCCTTTGAGGGTTTTACCGAGGGAATGGAGGAAGAGGTGGTTAGCTCAGAGGAGGATGACATGGAATGGACTCGTATGAGGGAGGATTTGGGTGTCACTGGCAATGCTAGTATGGGAGGCGACTGGTGGGCTGCAGGATCGGATCCGTGGACGAGTTGGAGGGATGGAACGGGATCCACAGCTGGGGATGCTGTGGGGCGTAGTCAAAGGTGTTTTAGCTCTGATGAGGCACCTGGAATTAGGGTAACAGCTGACAGCGATGAGGAGTTGTAAACTGGCATAAAATGGGGTTTAGAATCCAGGGCTAATTGCGTTGGGCAAGGACGAACGCTTGGGCTCTTGTTGGAAATTTCCTGAAGACGGGTGTGTTTCGTTTGCTGAATACGTAAGTTACCAAGGACACTGGGCATAGACGGCGGGAGGAACTGTGTGGGCTTTTGTTGTGCAACCTGTGTTTAATCTTATTAGCTTGGACCTCCGTCGTCTTCTTGACGGACATTATTTGCCTATTCTGGATTGACGCTGGACTGACTGACTGACTACGACCTCGGACTACCCCTTCTGTGGCTTTCGGTGGAATTGCTGAACCAAAGACATCTGTACCTGGCTTTCGACCTCGGACCGGACTGGGACCCTGCTGACCGTTGCTACCCTGATTGAAGTGCCTGGATCCGGATTCCGTTTGTTGCACGGAGGAGTAACACCCTTAGTTACTCATTTGCAGCCTTCGAGTAGCAGAGAGGAATCTGCTGCCAGCTTTTTATGTTTCTTTGAATCCTTGTTTACCAACTTTTGTTTGTTTAAATTGCCGGGCTGAAGTAAGCATTTTCTGTTTAACCCGGATTAAACTCCCATTTAATCCGGTTTAGCTTTTGAACCGCTTTTAGTATCAGCGGAGTCTTTTTTGTGTATCTTTTACACTGTAGGCAAGTGTTTGCCTAGTCCTTTGTTTCATACGGGCACTTTTTAGTTCTGTAACTTTAATAAACTGTGTTGAACTTTATCTGGTGGCGTTCTGTCTGTGACAATACATTTATATAACTTTCACCAAGTTACCAAGAATACCCACTGTTTATTTTGTGTCAAAAGCATTGCATAACAAATACATTTTAAAAATGATGAAAAAAATAGAGGAAATCATAAACAACTAAATAGTTTTAGACCAAAAGCGGGCAACAGCAACCGCATTGTCCGTAGCTTTAAACAACTCCTCCTCCGTGCATGAGGCAGGGCATTGTGGGCAAGCATACATATGCGGAGTTGTTTGTTCAGCTCCACAGTCACACAAAGTGGAAGATTCCTCCAGGTAGTGCCACCTCACCAAGTTGTCTTTTGATCTGCCCACTCCGCTTCTGAGTCTGTTCAGGGACTTCCAAGTTGCCCATCCTTGGTTTGCCCCTGGAGGAAGACCCTCGTGGGGGGCCATCCAGTTGGAATTGCCAGGTTTAGCTGCCCAGAGGGACACCCTTGCTGCTGCTGGAGGAACATCAAGAGGAGTGGTGGTTCTCATGAAGCCATTCCTTGATTTGAGTCTGGTGGGAGGAGGCTGATAGTCATGCAGTGGATGGCTTTCACAATGTTCGACCTTATTTCTCTCACAGTTAGCAGCAACTTCCCGTCGCACGTCAGGAGGGGCAATGCCAGCTAACTTGTAGAGTTTATCAACAGGTGTAGGTTTAAGGTATCCTGTGATTATTCTGCATGTTTCATTTAGTGCTATGTCCACCTGCTTCGCATGGGCAGACTTGTGCCAGACAGGACAGGCGTACTCTGCAGTTGAGAAAGACAAGGCCAGGGCTGATGTTCTTACTACTTGTGGGTCTGCACCCCATGCGCTGCCAGTCAGTTTCCGCAGGATGTTGTTGCGTGCAGCTACTTTGTGCTTGGTGTTCATGCAGTGTTTCCTATATGTTAATGTTCGATCTAAGGTGACACCAAGATATTTAGGATGGAAACAGTGTTCGAGCTCTTGGCCTTCCCAAGTAACTTTCAGTTTCCTGTTGGCTTCACGGTTACGTAGGTGGAAAGCACACACTTGTGTCTTGGCAGGGTTAGGCTTCAGGTGGTTCTCTTTGTAGTAGCTGGAGAGATCTTTCAAGGCATTAGTGAGTTGCTTTTCAACTGTTTCAAAATCTTTCGCTTGTGTTGTAAGGCCAAGGTCATCAGCATATATAAAGCTCTTTGTGAGTGGTGGTTGTGGCTGATCGTTCGTGAAGATATTAAATAAGGTCGGTGCAAGAACGCTGCCTTGGGGCAAACCATTCTTTTGCCTCCTCCATCTGCTTTTCCGGCCCTGAAACTCCACATAGAAGCTACAGTTTTCTAGGAGGGTCTGGACAGTTTTTGTAAAGTCAAAGTCCCGGGTGATATGGTAGACTTTATGCAGCATTTTTCTATGTTGCACCGTGTCATAGGCTGCCGGAAGGTCCACAAAAACTGTTCCCGTAATGCAGCCTTTCTCATAGCCTTCCTCGATATGCTCAGTCAGATGAAGAATTTGACCTGTACAGTTTTTCCCTGGTCTGAAACCTGCTTGTTGTGCAATAAGCTTGGGTTCGATAACAGGTCCTAGTCGATTTAATAGCATCCTCTCATAGACTTTATATAGATGACATAAGAGGGAGATTGGTCGGTAGTTCCTGGCATTGGAGGCATCTTTACCAGGTTTTAAAATGGCAATGATCATGCATTGGATGAATACCCACTATAATATTGGGTTTGACATCTAGAGATCTTCACAATTTGAGTCATTCTTTTAGAGATCACCTTATACCCATTTCCCATCGCAAAAATCCTAGATTATGCCTCATACACTATTACATTGTTCTTGAAAGGGGAAGCAATAATCAATAAGTCCTCAGAAAATAAAACAGCATGTCCAGAAGCATTAAAAAGTTCCTACTTGCAGCTGACAAGATAAACGGAAGATGGGATTTTTCTTGGGAAAATTGGATTTTGTGCAACTTGCTTCCTTTGTTATGTTCTGACCATTTATTTTTACACTGTATCCTGCTAGGCAAATTTGCTTATTAATCCAGATTTCTAATTAATTTGAGAATCCTGTTTTACCTTTGATGTCTCGGTGCACTATGCCATGTTCATGCAGCACATTGATGGCAGTTGTAATCTGCTTTGTGTAGAGTCTAATGACGTGTTCCTGGAGACCCAGCCTTGACACTTCTTCCAGAGTTCCTTCATCACAGTATTCCATGAAGATGTACATTTCTTCCTGGAGATGAGGAGAAACTGGGTTACTAGCCTTGTTGCATGTACAGCATGGAGAATACATATATTTCAATGAGGTATGTTTCAATAACCTGTAAATCTCTAAATACCATATTTACTCAAGCATAATGCAGCATTGATTGGAATGCACACCTCAAGTGTGAAGACATGCATTAAATATGTGTGTGTTGTTGTTGTTGTTGTTGTTGTTGTTAAATGCAATGCATGGCTTTCTCTTGGCTGTCGGCCTATATGCTGCCTGACTTGGAACAGCTGACAGGTAAGGGGAAGCCATGCCCCTCCTTCAGGCTGAGACTGGCAAACTTCCCAACGGCCTAATTCACGAGGTCTTCAAATTCAAGGAGGGGTTTTTTAAAAGCTTCATGAATGAAGCCAGCCATGCCCCTCCATCAGGCTGAGACTGGAGAGTTTGCCATCCTCTCTCTGAGGGGTGCAGGCAGATTTACATGCACAATTCTAATGTGCCATTGAACCTAGTGCACACCTCACTTTTGGCTATGTAATTTAGCCAAAAAGGTGAGCATTGCATTTGAGTAAGATGGTATTGTGGTTTAACCTAATAGTTATCTTTGCAATCAGTACCCACTTGTACTACAAGTATTTTCTACAAGCAGGTACTTATGGTTGTGTTCCTTCAAGTTGTTTCTGACTTATGGCAACTCTTAGGCGAATCTATCACAGGATATTCTGGGGCTGAAAGTGTGATTTGTCCAAGATCGCCTAAACAGGTTTCCGAGTAGAAAGCTGGTCTATAGAGAGGTGGCACCACTACAGCTACATACTGGGAAAACAGAGACTGTTTTGCTTTAGTGGTTCATGCATATGTTCACCACCAAATACCTTTGCATATATATTAGGATCAATCTAAGAGTAATGTGGGATAATTCTAATGCAATTTCCCAAATTCAAATCACATTCCATTGCAAACTACTATCAACTGTAGAGAAAAGTTGTTTAAAAAAACAGTTATGTAACTCTTGTGTCTCAGTTTTAATCCCATTTCCATCTTACTTCAAGTAAATAACCAGCTACTAGAACACGGAATCATGTCTCTTTCACTGCACATCTACTTAAACAGCAAATATAAGTCAAAAATTAACCATCTATCAGTCACTTTCAGAAATCATGCACTGACATCTTATATGATAAAATTTGGTGTAACATTAAATGGGTTAAAATCAATTTAGATGTTAGTAACAATAACCAGAGCTTTGCTTACCCTATGGAGCTCTACACCAAAGTACCGAACCAAGTTAGGATGCTTAATGCCTTCAAATATTTTCAGCTCATCTGCAGTTTCTTTGATGGTTTTATGATCATTTGGTTGAAATCTTATCTGAAAAAATATAGGTTTTCATGAATATTGCTATTTAATACAGCACAGAAATGAGAAACACAACCAATAAGTGACCTGTAAACCTCTTCAGATACTGCCAGCAGAAAATGCTGTGTTGATACCCTCTACTAAAAGTGTGGGCAATTTTACCTTGTTTTTGTTCCTCTTCTCACATCATTTTAGACCCAGGGGAGGTCTTTTCATAATAAGAAGTAATACAGTAGCAAACTTTCAGTTTGCCACCTCCCCTTGATCTAAGAAGAACCCATATAAAAGCAACAGACACTTTCTAAAAGTATTACATTTTCATTTATCATCACAATACTTACTTCTTTCATGGCCATCAATTCACCAGTGTCAACACTGATACAGGTATAGACTTTTCCATACTGGCCTTCTCCTGGAAAATTAAAAGAATGATGACAAATCTAAGCAGACAAAAATAATACTCCAAAAGTCTGAAAGTAAACCAACAGAACAGTTGCCGCAGAATCTATATAAAATTTTTGCAAACTATGAATTCTAAAAAATTAACTGTAAGTTTAAAGACATTTACTAAAACTGAAGTCTTCAGCTTTTAAGTCACGAATTCTTCTACACACAGAAAGCATTCTAGACAAAGTCCTTCATGAACACATGAAAACCAAACAAATGGCATACAAACATATCTGAAATGTCTGACAAATTCATTCATTAGCTTGGTACAACTAAGTATTTATAGATTACACCTCTCCCTCTACACCAACATATACTTCTATAAGGAGAAATATATGTAAATGAACCCCAAATACTTCACTGCTCACAACAGAATGCCATGTGAAATTTTATTTATAAGTTGATTTAAGTTATACTTAAATTTAACATTAATGTAATTATACATTTACATAATGGAGATGGGGAACATAATTTATACACAACTCCAACAACACAATGTTACATTTCCTTGTGTTGTAGAACAAACTTCAATTATAATTACCCAGATTAATAGAACAATACTCTGAATATACAATATGAGATTCTACATATGAAACTTGAATGCCATGCAATTTCATCTTATGAATTGAGAATCATAGATCTGAATCATACACCATTATATATTCAAATGCAAGTCTTTTCTATACATACATACTGCATTGCTCTGCTTCCTCACAGATATCCTACCATAACTAGATAAGTGTGTGCACCATCATCATCATCATCATCATCATCATCATTATTATTATTATTATTATTATTATTATTTACAGCATTTATATTCACCCTTCTCAACCCGAAGGGGACTCAGGGCGGATCACATTACACATATAGGCAAACATTCAATGCCTTTTAACATAGAACAAAGACAAGACAAACATAGGCTCCGAGCGGGCCTCGAACTCATGACCTCCTGGTCAGAGTGATTCATTGCAGTGATTCATTGCAGCTGCTCTCCAGCCTGTGCCACAGCCCGAGCCACCATGCTTTTGTGTCGTAAGGATCAGACTTTTCCTACTTTTGAAATTTCAGAGGCAGCTTAAGAGAAACTTACCAATTTTGTTTCCTCTCTGCCACTTGAATGTCACCTTTCTCAAACCTACATGCATTACGTTGTCATAAGATTTCGGAGTGTCACAAACTTGGCCAATAATATTTTTCCGCCTCATTTCTCGATACCTCTTCTCTTCAAAGAGCTGAACAGATTTCTGAACTGCTTCCATGGGTCCCTGCCTGGATGCAGTATCTAGAAAAAAGCGCAAAGTCATACACTAATGCCATTACTGAAACACTAACTACATATAAACCCCAGTCTTACTTATGTGCAACTAATATGAGATATCATGACATTAAGGATGCTTTAGAGGGTTTACCTATGTAATGAGCTTATTTGCTGAACTTAAGCTGATTGATTTATGTTTTTATTAAAAGAGAAAAAGAGAAAATGTTTTTCTATAATCTCTTCTCATCCCTTACCTCCCAACCCACTTGCATTACTAGGCTGCATAAAGAAGTGTGAGAAATTCAAAACAACCAAGGAGATCCAAAACACTCTTGTCAGAAGGAAATGGGGAGGAAGGTGACTTTAGCCATTCATTCTCTGCAGCCCCTAGCCTGGAGCAGATCCCAAGAGCAGATGGAAGAGGGGATAGTGGTCTATAGGAGAAGCAGGGAACTGATGAAAAACATTTCCATTTTCTCCAGCACAATTGATTCACTAGATTGGATGTCTCAGGTAGAGCTAAGGAATCCATCTATTGTCCAGGGAGAGATTCTGACTTTAACTCATACTTTAATGGAAACCTGAACTACTGACAATTCAGCCTCTGTTATATGGTTGCAACACATGAAGGGATAATAAACACCAAACAAATGAAGGGGTGGCTAGATGATCTGAAAACATTAACTATAGTCCATAAAAGTTTATGCCAAAATAAACTGGTTTATCTCTTGCTTTACCTATTTTTATACAGAAACAGATTAATGCAAAAAGGTTATGGGCTAAAGACTGGGTTTTCTTTTCCAGCTAGACTTTCAACAATGTGTATCTGGAGTGGTACAACATCTAAGGACCAGCTATTCAATCTCAGGTATCATCAAGTGAAATATCTGATTGACAAACTCACTAAGTCACAGAGTAAGTTTCATTTACCATTACTAATATGAGCACTGGAATACATTTCTTGATTAAATACACATAATGAGAAAGATATACTGTATTTACATGATACTAATGCACACCTTTTTTGGGTAAATAGTCCTGACAAAATGTGGGCACGCATTGGATTAGCATAATATGATAATGGGCTTCCTTGTTTGCTTCAATCTTCAGCCTCCTTGGCTTGCTGGGTCCGTGACATCACCAGGGCCGGTTCCCTCGCCAGCCATTCACCCCACAGGCCCCAGGAGCCAAGGAGAAAGAGGCAAAGGCGAAAAAAGACCAGCCTCTTTGTCTTGCCAGGACCACCACTTCGGGGCCTGTGGCCAGTGCTTGGCAAGGGAGCTGGCCCTGGCAAAACAGTGGGCCCAGCAAGCCAAGGAAGTCAATCCTCCTCCACCTTCACCTTTCTCATTAACTCCGAGGCCTTCGCAGAGCAGCCAGCAAGGGAGCCAACCCAGGCAAGGCAGCCCTGGCAAGGTGGCAAAGTTGGAGGAGGGTCCTCTGGCTTGCCGGGGCTGCTGCCTCACCACGGCCAGCTTCCTCACGGACAAGTCACCACAGGCACCAAAATGGAGGAAGAGGAGGAGAAAGAGACGAAGGCACCTTTCTTCGCCCTGGCTCACCTGAGCCTCCCCCTCAGCAGAGCTCCTTTCATTTTTCTCTCTCTCCCTTCCACCCTTCATTCTCTCTACCTTTGCTTTTCCCCCTTCTTTCTTGTACCTTCCCTTCTATCCTTTTTCCTTTCTCTGCCTTTTCTTTCAAGGCTCCTTGAGGGAAAGGTCATCTGATTCCATGATGTCACTCTCCATTGCTGGATGTTTTGGTGTTTTAACACTTCTTACTTTAAAAGAAGGAATTCTAAGGGCACAGCAACTACCTTTTTGAAACAACTTACAAAGAGGACAATTTTTGCCTCTGCACATTTAATTCACCAGCAAATCTTTTTTATCTTTCTTTTTGGTTTCAGAGTCTTGAAATCTGAGGTGCGCATTAGATTCGATGGCACACTAGATTCGAGTAAATACGGGTAGTATACTGACAGTATACAAGAACAACCACCCACTGAAGTTTATATTTTCTTGTGTTTTCTACAAAGGACTAACAAGGCTACTGCTGATATCTTCAAATTCGCAAAACCATGGCTTACAGCCTACTAATGATTTACAGTAACTTAAACTAGACTTATTAGGTGGGGATTGTTATTGTAGAAATGGTTAGAATTCTCTACCAACTTAACATAATGGCTAAAATCCATCCAGGACTCCTGTTTCAGCTGCTTTAATGCTCTATTATCATACTGGTGGAGAGCAAGAACATAGGAGAAAGACATGGCTATGTTTCTATAGCCAAATACAGAACAATGGCATCAATTACTGACCCCTCCCAGTTTTATCTTTACCTTTGGTCTGACTGATGAGAGTTCGAAGTTCCCAACTCCTTCGGGCGGATCCGCTTGAATCCCCTTTTGGATAAGATGGTTCTGTGAAAGAAAGAAAAATGAAAAATAGGTAGTACCCAAGAAGACTTGTGAAGCGAAATCTCTCCCATTGTTCAAGTGAGCTTAATGGCTGCATTTTTTTTATTTAGCCATGAAAATACTAGTCAGAGAAAGGTAAGCAGAAGACTGGTCTAGAATCATTGGTAGATCTCTAGATGATCTGCAGTATTTGGCAATGATTTCTGTCTCACAATTACTTAGCAATACCATTAAGAAAATGCATGAATACATATATACTATTATGTTCTTCTGATATTAAGAAAGGTTGAGGTAACTTGGAATTAATAACTTAAATTTCGAATGGAAGGGATGTGGGTCCCATTTGGTTCTTGTACTCAAAATACACAGAATTTTCACTCTGCCTTTTGCACAAGGCGTCAGTGGCTAGATCTCAAAGTACTCTTTTTTTAAAAAAAAAACCCTGCCCATTCCAACTTGGGAAATGAAGATGTTATTGGGGCTTACAATAGGAGATGCTAGTCTCACTTATAGATCTCTGTCCTAAGAATTTATTTATTTACAGTATTTATATTCCGCCCTTCTCACCCCGAAGGGGACTCAGGGCGGATCACATTATACACACATAGGGCAAACATTCAATGCCCATAAACACATCAAACAGAGACCGAGACAGACAGACGAAGAGGCAATTTAACCTTCTCCTGAGGGGATGTTCGATTGTGGCCACAGGGGGGAGCAGCTGCTTCATCATCCATTCTGACGGCACTTCCTCATTCCAGGTCGTAAATTAGTTAAACTTTACAATCATGAGTGTGGAAATAAGCAAGACCCATTTAGCTGGGCCGGAGTCTAAGGCACTCACAGCAGTACTGTGGATTAGGATGTCAAGGCCTACTAATGGAGTTAAATTATATCAGTTTTTTCTTACTTTTTATTAGCAAAACCATTTCTTTTTTGGAACAGGTAAAGTGAAAAGATGATGCTCTGGCTATTTATTGTTGATGCTGTGGGAACAGGCCTCAATCATGCTGCACAACTCACACAGGAGTTGCTTACAAATATTGCCTCCTATAGAACTTTGTTTCGTTTCATTTGTTCTCGCCTTTTTATTTGAATATTATTTTTTAATTGCCAGAGCTCTCGGTTATCTGATAAACTGTTGCCCAGGTTTAACAATACTCTTAACACTTATATTGCTAGCTCATTATATATTTTTTCAACTGCAAAAGTTCACATTTAACATCGGTACATAAGTAATGCAAACAAATGAATCAAATTACAAAAACAGATTCAGTGGAGGGAAAGACATAAGATTTTTTGAAAAAAATATCTTATATGGTTAGATGCTTATATCAGAATGAGTAAGTCAAATTACGTATCTGACAGAATACTACTTTAAAGCAAATTGATTTAAGTACATTTCAGAGGGAAATACCTATCTACTACATCACAGATTTCAGAGCAACTCACTCACCTTCTCTTTCTTCAGTGGGACTTGAGTGGCGGCTTAATGACCTAAACTGTAATTCAGCAGCAATTGAAGCTAGTCGATCATTTTCAGGAACACTGGAACCTCTGTTTAGAGAGGACACACACAACTGCTCCATCATTTAGTACTTTGATCCTTCCCCTTACTAGTAATGAAAGCTTAAATAAGATATATAATGTCATGACAAATGAGGAAAGTAATCTGAATATTTATAATCCAAATTCTTCCAGTCTTGGATATATTAAAAAAAAACCTTCAAATATCTTAGCTCAGCCCTTCATTTTTTAAAGAATATACTACTATTTAGATTGAATACAAAGGAACAGTATGTTGAATTGACCTGGTATAAATTCATCAGTAATCTTGCAGGGAGGTGATGGACCAAATGCTTTGGATTAACCACCCCTCAGCTTTTTAAAATAACGCTACATCTCACATCAGAGTCAGACACATGAACTACAATGGGAAGGAAGGTGAGATAACACACATTTTTGTCAATAGTGTGGAAAGTAATGGAATGAAAGAGAAAGAAAAATCTTTATGATGTCATACTGTTACAGCTACTTTTTTAAAATCTGGAGAAACAGTTGGAAGAGAGCTTCAGCAATTCTACTGATACAATAGCTTTGCTTTTGAGCTGCTTTCTAGTTATCTGAAGTAAGAAGAACTTAAAATCATAGAAACAGAGTTGGAAGAGACCACAAGAATCATCCAGTCCAACCTCCTGCCATGCGGGAGCACACAATCAAAGCATCCCTGACAGATAACCATCCAGCCTCTACTTAAAAACCTCAAGAGAAGGAGACTCCACTGGACTTCAAGGCAGCAGATTCCACTGCCTAAAGCTGTTACCATCAAACTTGAAAGAAGAAACCTATCATGAAAACAACAGTGCACTACACAGCACTAAAAACCCTTATCTCACATTAGATTTCTCACTTGCTAAATTTTCTTTTAAAATGTTTACACAATACTGCTTATATTTTACAAATTAATATTCAACTAGTGCATTCTTTTCAATACAAACTCAATCACAACTAACAACTATAAAGCTGCATAAGAACTAAGAAGAAAGAAATGCATGCATTAATGATGCTAAAATGAAACAATTAAAAACATGCATAGACAAAATGTATTTTTTTTAAAAATACCATTAGTTGAAAATATAATACATGCATTCCACTTCACTGATTGGAACAGTAATGAGAAAGTTACATGGAAAACACAAGGGAACCAAAAGGAACTACTGGGATCTAAGTACAAGCAATTCTGGATGGGTGACATAAACAGGAATGGTTCCACTACATTGTGAGGTGGAGCTACCTGATATCATTTGCACAGCTGACAGGTTTTGGCTGAGCAGAGTCACCTCCAAAGGGAGCGGGGCGACTAAGAGCAGGGCTGCAATGGTTCCGTACATCGCATGGGACATTCCTTGTGCTGTAGTGAGAAGAAAAGCTTGAGAAAAGGGGGGCTGGGTCCATTCTGAAATGGAGTTTTAAAACAGGGAGACTCAAAACCAACAATCTAAAAAAGTGTCATTTTTTAAAAAAGAAAAAGAAGTATTTTGAGCTCTAAAAATATTTATTAGTAGTCCAGGATTTTAGACTACTCTCTAAAACCATGCTCACAACTGAGAACTTAGTATACAACATGCATAAATGCATAAATGTGAACTATTGGAAATGGGGAAAATAAGTAAGAACATACAGTATGAGTGCCTCACAAGGGAACTGGAAGGGGTAGGAAAAAGTCTTTATGTGTGAAGCAACACTGTCTAAAGACCTTAGTAGGGTATATCTCTCATTTCTAAGAAAGAGATACCATGGGCCCTTGGAATCTGCCGGTGTTTTGTTCCAAGACCCGCATGGAAACCCAAATCCGTGGATGTTCAAGTTCCATTCTATCCAATGGCATAGAAAAAGGGTGTCCCAGATATAAAAGGGGAAATTGATATTTATTTTTACTATTTTAAAACTGTGGATGGTTGAATTGGTTGAATCTGTGGATACACAATCTATGTATTCAGCTAACTTCCAGTTTTCACCTGGGATGGCAAGAAGGCATCCCTTAAGACGAGAAATGCTAGGAGCTGGAGCTTTAGAACATCTAGACAATCACATTTTATCCATCTTAATACAAAGCAGCATTGTAACAGACAACTATATGCATATATACTCTTATCAAAGAACAGGAGAGTAGTGCATCAAAAGAATGCCAAATCTCCTAGTATGTCAACAATTAAGAAAGCTGATTTTTTAAACTAACAGGCTTATATTAATGCCAGGATATGACTAGATTATTTAGCACACTATATCGTTCTCATTCATACATTTTAAGAAGAGTATGCCTGTTTGAAGGAAAGTCTGCAGCCTTTGAAGGAGAAGGAAAACAGGAAGCACCATTACAGAGGCAATGTATCCTCTCCCCCCAAAATATCCCAGAAAATCAGGGCAACACTGAAGTAGTCATGGAAAGGGGGGGGGGGGGCTATCTGCATTACTTTTGTTCCTTTTTGTAATTTAAAAAGGTAACAAAAGAGCCTAAGCACCAGATTGGTATTGGCAGACTGGAGAGTCACAAATCATGAGCAAAAGCATTAAAAATATAGTATAGGAAAAAAAGGAAAGTAAAATAAACATTTATGAAATGGTTCAAGAACAGAAAGAGGGAAAATGATGTTGCTCATCATTACATATTGTCACAAGCATCATCCAATTACAGACAGTCACATGTCATTCAGCACTCAAGACAACAAGATGTTACTAGGGTGCACAGGCATAACACTGTAGGATTGAATGCTGACAAATTGATCTCCATTAGTGAAAGACAGACAGATTCTGATAGTAGTTGCTGGAAATGCTTCAGAAATATTGGTTGCCTCTCCAAACCAGGGGAGCGCAACCTTCCACTGAATCATCCTCTCACCAGATACATCATGTTTGTCCTGCTGCTGAAAAAGGAACATCTAACTTTTTCATGATTGTGGGGATGGGTACATGTACTCATATGTAAATATTAATATACCGTATTTTCTGGCATGTAAGACAACTTTTTAACCCAGGAAAATCATCTTAAAAGTCAGGGGCCAGGTATAAAACAAGAAGAGCAGCAAGCAGTGAGTTCCGAGGTTGGGCAGGAAGAGGGTGGAAGGATAGAAACAGTAGGAGGATGGGAACATGACCTGAAATCACAGTAAGCCTGTGATTCCAGCCATGAAAGCCTTCCAGTGACAAGTGCCCACCACCTATCTCCATGGCAACCCCTCCCCCAACTAGGCCTCAAGACGCTCACTGGCCTTTCCTTGCCTGTGATCCAGTCCTGAGGCGAGGAGGCAGCAGAGGAGGTGGGGGTCTCGGGGCAGGAGGTGGCAGTGGCGCAGCAGAGGAGGAGCTGACTCCTGCCTCCAGCTTGTCTGGGTGCGGGCCGATGGCGCCGGAAGAGGCAGGGCCCGGCTACGCCATGGCCACTGGCAGCGATGGCAATGGCGCCAGAAGAACCAGCAAGGTGATGGCGCCAGAAGAACCAGCGACTGTGTTGGTGTCTCCCCCAATTAAGGGGTAGTCTTATACAACAAGTATATACTAAACTTTATATTTTTACTTGAAAAATTGGGGGTCGTCTTATACGCCCAATCATCCTATACGCCAGAAAATACGGTATGTATATATAGATAGATATCTGGTGCTAGGCCCAAGTTCTTGTGCATCCATTTAGACCAAGAAGGCTGTGCCATCTGTTCCAGGCCATAGGGGAAAACATTATGCAAAAGTTCTTAATACCTGAATGCTTCAGGAGTTGGGATGATGAGGTGAGGATTTGGGGGATCACTATGACATCGAGGTACTTTAACAGGACGGGGACTATTCCGATGAAGAGCTACAAACAAAAGAAACAGATGGCGATCTTTCAGGTGGCTTAAGAGAACACCCAATGCATGCATGTCATATTAACATGGGCACACTGTTACTGAGATCAAGTTTATGTAATCTAAATGGAATGGAAGTAGCAAAATTGAAATGATCACAATTATTTATATCTTCATTAAATCAAAGGCGGATTGCTGAATCATGTTTTATACGGGTTTACCTTTGATGAATGCCCAGAACTGGAAAAATGCAGCTTGTTGGAAGAATACTTACAACATGTTACTATATTCTACCAGCTTTACTGATTTTCAGTTTGTTTTGTACACGAAACCAAATGTAATGGTCAGTACTTTCTAAAGTTTAAATGCATTTCTAAATACCTTAGTTTTAGGATACCATACCCTACTAAATGGATCTGCATTTCTTTGGACTCATCTATAGAGGCCCTGTTGTATATCCTATTCTTTTCAAAGGCCTAGATGTCACAAATATGCAAATGGCCTTTTTTACTTGCTGCACAAGGCTTGGGAATTGCATACTAAGGAAATCTGCCAAAACCTGAAAATCTTGCAATTCCAGCAAACTTTGGACCTGTTGGATTCTTAAGTCTTTTCTTTGTTATGGCATCTATGTCTTTGCCTTGGAAACAGATGAATTGGCAAAGATAATTTATTTTTGTGTATGCGTTGTATTTTAGGGGGCATGGTTACACATTTTTGAATGGTTACGATCATATTATCATATTGTAACCATTATGATTGCCTAATAACGAGACAGATGGCAGAATTTAACTGGTTAAAGGAGACAGTTTAATGTTAAACTATAATGGATTACTTGTAGTTAAAATGTTTATAGAGTTCTATAATCTATAGCTCTAATGTTCCAGAAGAAGATATTTTAGCTGCTGTCTTACCAAGGTACAAACCTGTTACAGGACTATGAGGCTTTCCAATGACATGCCCAATACATTCATTCATCAGTGCCTGTAAGCTCTAGAAAAGAAGGAACAAGTACCATTGGGATAATTAAACAATCATATTATTTCTCATCTTACCTACTATATTTTTTCAAACTGTATAGTTAGGAACAAATAATTAATCACGGAAGATGAACGTGGCGAACCATCAAAGCTCAAGCTTCCTTCCCCGGCATCATTGAGCCCATCTTAAATGCAGCCTATAATGCTTTTAAACATGAAATGTAAGAATGACTAACATACCAAGAAGTCATCTTCTGGCAGAGCAGAAATAAAGGCTGGCTCAATGGCTTGAAGAAAATCAAAACCCTGTGTTGCCCACCTGTTGAGCAGACAAGCATTATTCTTTCATCAAAAGTTATTTTTAATACTTATATAAGTCATTCTGTTTACTGAGAGAAGCAATCTGTGTTGCTATGTTACACAAACACTTGGCTTTCTAAACACATAAGAGTAAACCAAAACCTACTCACAATTCTGTCCTCTGAAACCGTATTTTTATGAATATTCACAAGATCATGCTAGAACACTCCTAATTAAACGGGCTTCTTAAAATCAGAGAATGAAAACAGTCACTTTCCCCCAGTCTAACCACAACATAAGGTTGTGTTCTTTTGAGACTGAACAATAGAACTGAAACTACAAATAAAAATGGTTAGAGAGTTAGAGTGCTGGATTTTGACAAGGAAAATTTGGGCTCAACTTAGCTAATTGGGTGGATTTACTGAAATCAATAGTGTCCCATTAATTGTTTACCAAGGAGATTTATTACTTTAAATGCACAGGTAAAAAAAGTGCACAATATGGCAAGATGTCTATACATAGAAGTCGCTTTCCATAAGTCAAAACACAAATGGTGATGTAACAAAAGACTCTATTTTAGATTAAGTTCTGTTTAATCAGAGCATAACTGAGGTGGACATTTACCCAAGATCAGATGAACCCAAATATTTAGGGTAAATGCTGCAAGTTATTGTAGGCAAATATTAATTAGTTTTTAAAAATTTGCATATATCATACTCATGCACCATTCTGTTTCTCATAATAAATATTCCTTCAAGTAGTTATACAGTCAAGTAATATGGGGATTTCACTCTATTTGAGAAAGCAGAATCCATAGCTCTACACAATTTTCCTTCTTCTGTCAATAACTTGTTTCCTACCAACATTTATTATGTCCATGATTAAAGATTTTGCCAAAGTCTGTCACATCACAAACCACAACAGTCATCTCTTCAAATTTAAGAACAGGAAATTTTAGAAAGAGAATGTCCTCCTGAGTAAGGACAGTCAAACCTTTAGCCTTAACTAATGTAATCCCTGACTATTATGTGATTAGTCAATGACCAACAAATTATAAGAAACTGGCAGCAATTTATCATTCAGGCAATAAACAGAGGATAATATTCTATGCTGTGCCATTACTAAGCATAGCTGCCTTCCCCCATACTAACTGTGTGACAATTCAATCCTTCCTTTTCACGTCAATCCTGAATGGAAATCTAAACAATCTGGACTTTTAGTAATCTCAGGTAATAATAGTAATATAATAATAATAAAACTTTATTTATACCCCGCCACCATCTCCCCAACGGGGACTCGGGGCGGCTTACATGGGGCCATGCCCAGACACCATACAATATAACAAAATAAAACAACATATCATAACACAATATAACAGTGCAAAAATAATCATATACATTACAGCACAAATCAGAGAAAACAGTAAAAAACAGGGCGGGCCACATGAACACTTAATTAAAAACTCGGGAGAGAGAGGCATACGAATAAAGGGAACAGGGATATAAAATGGTGGAGCAGTCTAAAGGATAGAATCCAAGGGGAATAACCAAAGAGGTATATAACATTTACTCCCCAAAGGCACATCGGAAAAGCCATGTTTTTAGATCTTTCTTAAAGGCTAACAAGGTGGGGGCTTGCCTGATCTCAGTGGGCAGTGAATTCCACAGTCGGGGGGCCACAGCAGAAAAGGCCCTCTCCCTCGTTCCCACAAGACGGGCCTGGGATAAAGGCAGTGGCGAAAGAAGGGCCTCCCTGGATGAACGAAGGGATCGGGCAGGTTTATGATAGGAGATACGGTCACTAAGGTAGGTGGGTCCCAAACCGTTTAGGGCTTTATAGATGATGGTCTGCACCTTGAATTGGGACCGGAAAGTGAACGGCAGCCAGTGGAGCTCTTTGAACAGGGGAGTAGATCGTTCCCTGTAGCTCGCCCCTGTTATTAATCTGGCCGCCGAACGCTGAACCAATTGTAGTTTCCGGGCCGTCTTCAAGGGAAGCCCCACGTAGAGCGCATTACAGTAGTCCAGTCTAGAGGTAACTAAGGCATGCACCACCGTGGTCAAGTCAGACTTCACGAGGTATGGTCGCAGTTGGCGCACAAGTTTGAGTTGTGCGAAGGCCCTCCCGGCCACCGCCGACACCTGAGCCTCAAGCGTCAACGCTGAGTCCAGGAGGACCCCCAAACTGCGGACCTGTGATTTCAGGGGGAGTGCAACCCCGTCCAGCACAGGTTGCCACCCAATACCCCGATCCGACGAGCGACTGACCAGGAGGGCCTCTGTCTTATCAGGATTGATCCTCAGCTTGTTCCTCCTCATCCAGTCCGCCACAGCGGCCAGGCACTGGTTCAGAATCCGAGGGGCTTCCTTGGAGTTAGATGGAAATGAGTAGTGGATTTGCGTGTCATCTGCGTAGAGATGGCAACACCCTCCAAAACTCGAGTATATACCCGAATATAAGCCAAGGCACCTACTTTTACCACAAAAAACTGGGAAAACTCATTGACTCAAGTATAAAATAAGGGTGGGAAATGCAGCAGCTACTGGTAAATTTCAAAAATAAAAATAGATACCAATAAAATTACATTAATTAAGGCATCAGTAGATTAAATGTTTTGAATATTTATATAAAACTGTAATTTAAGATAATAGTAAGACTTAATAAGATAAGACTGTCCAACTCAGATTACCTATATACTCGAGTATAAACCGACCTGAATATAAGCTGGCCAAGACCCTTACTCGAATATAACCCGAAAGGGGTTTTTTCAGCCCTAAAAAAGGGCTGAAAAACTCAGCGTATACTCGAGTATATATGGTATCTTAGTTCTGCACAATTTGTTACATTGGCATTAATAATACTCTCCCAAAGTGATATAGATGTTAACTGTGCTCTGTTAAAAGACATCACCAACAAAAAGAAACAAAATTAGGTCTGTTTAATCATTACCTGGGTCTGGTGCCTCGACCACTCTCACATTTTGTAAGGACATAATTCATCCACTTCCTTGCAAAACTGATATACTGGTCTCCAATTTTCTGTCTGAAATCTCCGGACATCAGACGAATGACTTCTTTATGATACTAAAATATATTAAGATTATTCTTCAAGTTCTGAAATTGATATTGCTATTTGCAACTGATAGAAAAATTACACCATGTTATCCTTAACAATGATATTTTGATTTTAAAATTCTCAAACAATCTGAGATCAGTAAGAAGCACAATATAGTTATCATGAAACACAGTAACAGAATAATGAAATGTATCTATGGAACAACTTGTAAATCAAGACAATTAACATCTGCAGCAAAATAAAATTAGGTCAGTTAAAAAAAATCATGACACTCAACAAACCAAGTGTTCTAATCAAGACAAATGTATTTTAAGCATTTCTTTTGATTTTTATAAAGTTATAGCAGTTGTGTTGAATCTACCATGCCAGACTATACTTCAACTTTCCAGGAGATGCCTGAAGTGAAAAGCAATGAGCATATCACACACAACTAATAAAAATATGACAATCTTGCTTAAAGACAAGTTTCTCTCCCCTTTCTTCAAATGATACAGGAGAATGCTTCAGAAACTTTCCATTATCAAAAATAATGGGAAAAATACTCTTGAACCCACCTCAAAACCAAAATTGTAACACTGAATCATGGCTTCCCGATAATATTGCTGCAAAGTAACTGATTCTGACTCATCAATCTCTGCATCAAACTCAGATGTGAACATGCGCTCCACTCTGTCAAGTGCACTGCTTATCTTATTGCACAGCTGCAAAGCATCACTCTGGAAAGTAGAGAAAAATCTCAGCCTCAATGTTACTTGTACAAAGAACGATTCCAGAAGAACATTATGTTAAGCTAAAATAACTACTTCTTGACAAATGCACAAATTACCATGTCTTGCAATAATTTACACCGCAATCCCAGATAAAATACTTGTTTATCTGGGAGCATGTCTCACTTTATTCAGTAGTACTTACTTCTGAGTAGACACATACAAGATTATATCATTAAAAATTAAAATAGATCGTGGCACGGTTTTTTTATGGAAAAGCCTATTTCATCAGAAGCACCATAGAGCATGTCCCAGCAGACATGCCACTCATCTACAAATTGTAAATATAAAATTGTAACTCGTGTAAGAATTTTTTAATATGTTGTCGAAGGCTTTCATGGGCGGAATCACAGGGTTGTTGTGTGTTTTTCGGGCTGTATATATGTACCTCACAACCTCTGAGGATGCCTGCCATAGATTTGGGCAAAACGTCAGGAGAGAATACTTCTGGAACATGGCCATACAACCCGGAAAACACACAACAACCCAATAATTTTTTAGTTCTTCAATCAATCATTCTGTAACTATTTGTTGAAACACTGGACAAGAAATGATGAGACTCATAACTGCAGCAATTATTGTAATCTTCCAACCTTACAGTCCTTTTCGAGAATGGCACTGTCACCACTGTGCCTTACTGTCATATTAGAGCAATTTGATACAGGGCTTCATATGTCAAATCAACAGGAGATTATAGCTGATCTATCAATGTTTAGACAAGTGATGTCTTAAGCTATACAAATAACCCAGGCAGCATTTTGTAAATACATTCAATTTATTTACATGAAACTGCCATTGCAAATCATCTTTCTTCTAATTGGTTTGTGGTGGTAATTTTATAAAATGTGCTTAAAATGATCAACAATAAAAAAGAATCAGGATGATACCAACCTTCAATTGCTGTAGAGCTTTAGCAATGACTGGCTGGCTGGATGTTTGCTCCTGATGCAAAGAGATCAGCCCTTCAAAAACCTGTTGGAAAGCCTTTCTCTGGTTCACAAGATGAACAGGTTGCATGACGACAAGGAGTAGGTTATCAACCTAGGAACACAAGGTTAACTTGTTATTGAAAACTGGATCTGAATGAATTAAGTAACACCTTATTTTGAAGGTTAAAATACAGTTGGCCCTCTACATTGGTTGGTTTAAAATTTTAAACTCATATTAAACAGTTTAACAATGTGGGTTTAATGTTTTTAGATTTGATTTTTGCGGATTTGATTAATGTGTTTTCTTTCTTGGATAAGTGAGACTTTACTGTACTTCCATAACATAAAATAATTTTATGGGAAATGTTTATAGTTATACTTTCAGATTTTCTAAGGATGTTTCTTTAAAATCCAGAAAGCTCAAGTAAGTAACAATTCCACATCCTGTTTTCTATATACTATTTACCATGCTACACTGCCAGTTATGGAATAAAAATCCCAGTATCAACCAGTTCCAAAGACCCTTTTTATTTTCCCATATATTAACAAATTCATTAACCTATAAACAGCATGACAGTGCCACATCTGTCCTCAGCAGCAGAGAAGATGACACAGGCACAGCTCTATCTCATGCCTTAGACCAGTGGTTCTCAACATTTGGTCCTCCAGTTGTTCTGGACGTCAACTCCCAGAAATCCCAGCCAGCTTATCAGCTGTTAGGAATTGTGGGAGTTGAAGTCCCAAACACCTGGAGGACCAAAGGTTGGGAACCACTGCCTTAGACCCATCCACAGATGAGAAGCCCTCCCTCCATCCTAACTGTATCACTGTGACCTTTAGAGAGCAAAAAGAACAGGCAGTATGCTTCACTTAATTCCATTTTCCTTATGTTTTCTGTTATTTTGATTGGAAGCCTGAGGGCAAGAGAGCCGTTTAATTAATGATTTTTAAGCAACCCTGGAATGTTTTTTGACTGACAGGTGGGGAATAGACACTCTAAATAAATTAATAAATCAATAATGCTACAGTTACAATTATGTACAGTAGAGTCTCACTTATCCAACACTCGCTTATCCAACGTTCTGGATTATCCAACGCATTTTTGTAGTCAATGTTTTCAATATATCGTGATATTTTGGTGCTAAATTCATAAATACAGTAATTACTACATAGCATTACTGCATATTGAACTAATTTTTCTGCCAAATTTGTTGTCTAACATGATGTTTTGGTGCTTCATTTGTAAAATCATAACCTAATTTGATGTTTAATAGGCTTTTCCTTAATGCCTCCTTATTATCCAACATATTCGCTTATCCGACATTCTGCCGGCCCGTTTATGTTGGATAAGTGAGACTCTACTGTAGTTCTAAATTTTGTTCCTTTATGAAATGAAAAACCATGCACACTTGTAACTACTGCATAAAGAAGCAACCATATTGGTGATATTCTCCTCCCTCTTGCTCAAGCATACAATGAAAAAAAGTTGGGAGAATTTGGCATTTGAAAATGAGGGCAAAGTACATTACATAAATGGTAAAAAAAAAAAAGCATTGAAGGCTCTGGTTCATAGCCTTTTATGTGATTTAAGAAGACACTGACAATTTAATATTCCCTTATTTCACATGTTATGGAAAAATACATTCTTTTTTGCAAAAATAATCTTACTCAACTAAAGTCCCTTTATGGGTGGCTGAAAACAGAAAGTCAAATTCTCAAATATCCAGGATCCTATGCAAATTAAGTAATATTTCCAGTAAAATTTATCTGTGAAATATGAATCAATCAATCAATCAATCAAAACTTTATTTGTATCCCGCTCCCTCTCCGAGAAATAATAAACAAAGCAAATGGGTAATATAAACAATCAATCATAAAATGTATCATCATACAGTCAATAAAACACAATTACACAAGCCACATTAAAACAATAAAACAAGGTTAAAAGCCATGTCCAAAGTTAAAAGCCAAATTCACAATTAAAAGCCATATCTGATAAAACAGCCCTTATTTAACAAGCCAGTTTTTCAGATGTTAGGTTCTTCATATGCCTGGGAGCATAGGTGAGCATTGGAAGAGAGTTCCAGAGGCAGGGGGCAATTGCAAAGTTTGAGACGGGGGGGGGGGGGGGTGATTTGAGAGGAGGGCCTCCTCTGATGACCACAGCATCCAGGCAGGTTCAAATAAGAGAGGTGGTTTGTCAGGTAGTCTGGACCCAAACCGTTTACAGCCTGTCTTAACTTTTGGAATCCATGAGCAGTTACAATTTAGAATAACATCAAATACTATTACAGAAAATATTTACCTGCACACTTCTCAGTGTGTCAATAGTTTCCACCTGAGGAACTATTTTAATAGGCTGTCCTTCCCAAATGCTCCAGCTGTCAATAACTTCATGATCTTTTTCACTGTATTTTGTCATAAGTAAAAATGGTTCACTTGCAACTTCATCAGAGTCTTTTGAACAGTCTTTTCCTGCAGCTGTATTAAGCAACTGCAAGATAATAGGTTTTTCCCCCACAAGGTTATCTGGCACAAAGATCTGTAAGTTTTCAAGTCCAGGGATTTGTACCTGAAGAACAAACCAATATAGTCCCAGTTATTAAAGCTAGAGGCATATCAAACTTTCAGACAGGGAAGGATATTTTCAAGGGATGACATGTAACATCAGGAAAAATACTATTCTGACTCCAGTTTTCCTCCTTATGTAATGATTCCAACCAATGAAGGAACAAATAATGTGTAGGATTACACAGCAAAGAGGTGTGGGGCAACGAAAAATACTACGCTCACTTACATGAATGAAAGGGAAGGCATTCTCACATTGCATCTTACCATCCCTGCTTAGGAAGACAGGGGCATCTCCGAAGTGTTTCTCCATTAAAGGACCTACCTATCTATTGCCTTGAGAAGCAATAAAAAAGCAGCAATACAGCACCTTGGCAGTGTAGGAATGCATTCTCTTCCCCTTTCTCTTATCACAATGTACAAACACCATTGCGTATTTGGCTTGAAATCTTCTCTTTGCTATGTGCAAGACATGTTTCATAGAATAGTCATTCCATCATGTGAGCATCCATCTGCAATCAGTAGTGATATGGCTAAAAGACAGGCCTAGCATTTCCATTAAATAGATCCTGTACTTAATATTCAAACATGCATAAACCCATACTGCACACAACTTCCCATTTAGCACGTTTTGGCTAAAATGCTATGCACCTGTAGTATGGAGTAGGCCTCAGTGAATATTACCTCAGAAACATTATAATAGTTATTATTATATTATATATAATTAAACATAATACCTCAGAAACATTATATTAAAAACCATTAAAGTCTCTAGAATGATTTTACCTTCATATACTGTTGTGCTTTCAGGGCACTGAGGAACTCTCTCACAGAAGCAGACAATGTGAACTCTGCTGCTATTTCAAGATCCTAGAAATAAGAAAAGTACACTTGTTATCAACTTGAATTGTTGAGTGTATCAATGCCACTGAAAGTGAATGTCACTCAAAAATGCTCCACCACCCTATGATTTTTACCTTTCTTAACCTCTTGGCAAAACCAAGAGCTTTGGATGCTCTTTCTCTAGCTTCATGAAACAGCTCTTTTAGTGCTCGGCTGGTCTCTATAACAGACCTCCTATAAAAATAGAACAGAATTCAAGTCATTCCAAAATATCTTCATCTGTGTAGTCAAAGAAGACATTCTTTTTAAAACAAAATAAGGAACATTCTTACAAACAACTAGCTAAAAACGAGTTGAGGAGTCCTAAAATGACATATTTCACTTTTAGAGGTTGAATACAAAATACATTTGTTTTTTTAAAAAAAAATGCACAAAAAATCTTCAAATGTCCTTAGCCATTAAAGTAAGAATACACAAACTGGAAGTTTTGGCTGTACATTTTAAACAAAATAGGCTAGCATGTTTAGCATGTTTTACAAAATTATAATCTGGATTTACAAGACCACAACTTTTGGGATTCACAATTTATTATGTGACTCAAAAAACCTTCTATTCTCAACCAGACAGCACCACAACTGAAAAGTTTCTGATGTTCTACAGTTTGGGGTGTTGGGAAACAGCATCTGGGGTGCTATCCCAGTCATGGGGAATATTGAGAGAAACAGTTGCAGCAGGACGCTTTTAAACTAGGCATGGGCAAACTTTGCCCCCCCCCCCCCCCCGGGTGTTTTGGACTTCAACTCCCAGAAATCCCAGACATCTTACTGGCTGTTAGCAATTGTAGGGGTTGAAGTCCAAAACACCTGGAAAGCCAAAATTTGCCCATGCCTGTTTTAAACAGAGGCTGGATGGCCATTTGTCTGAGCTGCTTTGACTGTGCTTCTCTTGCATGGAAGGGGGTTGGATTGGAATGCCCATGTGGTCTCTTCCAACTCTATGTTTCTATTATCCTAACGGGTCTCCCAGTTATCTGCTCTTAATGAGAAGGAGTGTGACGCGGCCATCATTTTGCAGCATCCTGACTTGCAGCATCTTAGAAACACTTCAATAGTAATGTTGCCTGGTTGAAAAGGCAAGTTTTGAGGGGATGGCATCATCAGACGTAACTATGAAAACAAAGCTTCTGTCAGCTGTTCAGAGGCTGAAACAGAATAAAAACAAGAGGAAAAAAGTGAAAGCCCAGGGGTACCTGATTTCATCTGAAGCAGCACTATCATCAGCACTAGCCCAAAACTCGGCACAGCTCACTTGTAAGCCAGCATCCAGAAAGATTCCTGTTGATTTTAATAGCACACCTGCAATGTCACTGAAACAAAAATTAAATTGTTACTACTGTGAACATCATAGACAACATTTATGTAAAAAAAATTCCATGGCACTCTGGATTACAGGGATGTTAATATTAAAGTATTGAATATAAATGACATGGAAAGGAGTTCAAGTAAGGAAAAGCTCTTTGATTTCTTCGCTATATCTACCTAAGGCTCTATAAGAGAACAGAAAAAAGTATTTACCTGTTTTACTCATGCTGATGCTAATATTCTATTTTTAAATATTTTTATTGCTCTATCTAAATTAGCAAAACCACAAAGGGCCCTTACAGTTCAAGACCTTGTAGCTCCATTTGTAAAAAACAAAATTCAATTTGTAATTATTATCTGAATATCAGTTTTTCCCAGTAAAAGAGGAGAGGATTTTAAAAAAAACTTTCCAGAATCTTCATATTTCTAAATATTGAAAACTCTACTTTGTATTTAATGTACTAGAATTTCACAGATACAACTACAGGCATTCCCTGGGTTCTGAACAAGACAAGTTCTGTAGGTTTGTTCTTGAGTTGAATTTGTATGTTAAGTCAGAACAGGTACATTTACAGTTCAGTAAAAATTGTTTTGCTATCTGTGCCCCTGTTCAGAAGATTTCACCTCACTTTCTGTCCCTGTGATAACTGAATTTTGAAAAACATGGAAACAAGGAATGGCGATAAAGATTCAGTGGAGACATCTTTTCCCCACGATAACTCTCATAGGAGTCAACTTCCTAGGGGTAGATTTCTCTCATTTCCTGTTGTCGCACCCCTGTTTATAATTAGAAGTCCTCCCCCTTCCTCCTTCCATTCTTCCTGCCCTAGTTCCCCATACTATTATTCCTTACCTCCCCCCCCTTTCCTACCCTCCCCTCCCACTACCATCTCCCCAAATTTTATTATTTGCACCTGTAAAATGATTCAATAAAAATTACTTAAAAATGAATAACTAGGAGTCATATGTAAGTCGATGTTCGTAACTCGGGAACTCCCTGTAGTATTGAAAAGTATTAAATCTCCTATTAATAAAATGTAATTCAAAGCTAAACAAACATGAGCATCAGAATAACTACCAGAACAGCTTTCCAGCTTGAGCTTCACCCCCTCGTATATAAGGAGTAATTTCTTTAGTGAAATTCCATTCTTCTTCCAAGAGATTTTTTAAACTATGAGATGCTTGAGGTAACTGCTGCAGCATTTGGATCCAGCTTCGCATATAATCAAAATAAACCTTGAAATGTGAGGAAAAACCATTTAGACAACAGCTTCAAAGTGTGCTCATAAACTCACAAATGTGCTACAGTAAAAACAAAACCTTTCCCCTTGTTCAGAGCTCCAGCAGACATAAAAGTCTTTTTCTGACAACTCTGAAAGCTAAAATATAACTCACTTTTTTATTTTTCTCCATGTTTTTAAAATGACATCATTAGTATTTATAGTCCCTGGAAGTAAAGGCCCTTGTTGGGTCCCTTTTTAAAAAATAGCAGTTCCTCTTAAGTTATTGAGATCATCATTACATGGACAGGTTACTCACTTGTAACTGTGTTTCTTCAAGTGGTACTCTGTGAATTCACAAATATGGGTTTACTTCACCTGCACAGATTCTAACAAAAAGCTTCTCAAGATCTGATGTTCAAGTTTTGGCAGCAATTCCACCCACTCCTCCCCAGGGCATAAAAGGTGCCATGGCCCCACGTTCTTCAGTTCCTGAGCCGCAAGTAGCAGCTAGAAGGAAGAGGTTTGCATAGTAGAGGGAAGGAATGGGTGGGTTTGTGTAAATTCAGAAGACCACTCAAAGAAACAGTTATCGGTGAGGAACCTGTCCTTCATGGTCTCTGTGAATACACACATAGGGAGACTAGCAAGCTGAGATATAGGTAGGTGGGACATATGTCAAACCAACACCAGGTAGTGTGTAAACCAAGTATAACATTTATTGGCACATAGCAATAGAAAAGTGTGCAAATACTGCAGTGCAAAAAAACACATTACCCACCAAGCCAATGGTAAGTACAGAAGTGTCAAACGGAAACAATAACCCCTTCTGGCAACAGCAGAAGTTACTCGTAGTTAGGAAGGAATACCCTTCAATACAAACAACTTTAACGAATGGTCTATCAACTTAGTGCAACAATAGGCACCTTATACAATGGGACATAAGCAAGAGAAAAAGCTTTATAGTGTTCTTAATATAGACATTACGAAAACTCTCGATAAAGCATTTGTTATAATACAGAAAATATTTGTTGGTCTATCATTGGCTTGGGTTTACATCCAAGAGGGGGCATTAACCCTTGTGGAGGGTATGGTCGGCCCCGGTGGCTGGGACAGGCAAGAAAAAAGAACCGATATGCCAAAGGCAGTGTCCGCATGTGACCTTGAGTCCAATCTGTAATGAGACACAAAAGTCAAAGAGTTGGCCCAAATTGTTGCCTTGGAGATCAAGTCCAGAGGGATACCCCAGAAGAAAGCTGCCGAGGATGTCATGCCTCTTGTTGACTGAGGCCAAACAGTGGCCAGTTGGTAACAATGTTCGATGGCAGAAGCGATCCAGTGGGAGAGCCTCTGAGAAGAGATATGAAGACCTAGCTTGTCTGGAGCATAGGCTATGAATAATTGATGAGTCTTCCCTATAGACTGAGTTCTGCCTCTGTAAAAGAGCAGTGGCCTTTTGGCATCTAGGAGATGGTGTTTTTTCTCCAGAGGAGATGTAGGGGACTGGGAAAAGGCCAAGAGCATCATCTCCTAGCTAGTGTGGAAGGCGGATACCATCTTAGGGAGAAAGGTGATGTCTGTGCAGAGAATGCCCGGTCCCGGTGGAAGACCGTAGGGCACGTTGACCCTCAGAGCGCCAGCTCAGAGGGGCGATGGGCTGATGTGATGGCTATGAGGAAAGCAACTTTCCATGACAAGGCATGCAGCCTTCTGTGCCTTAGACATCCTTTTTGAAAGCAGGGTGCTCTTCAGCCCTGTAATTCCAGAGTTACATCTACAAGGATCTATTTGAAACATAGGAGCACCACCTTATTTTGGGATGGGATTCAAAAATGTAGATGTCTCAGACTGGATCTGTAGGAGACATATTTCATCAATTTAAGTCTACTTCATCTGATGCATGGAGTAGAACGATTGTCTTTTTACTTTTGAAATTATAGAGGTGCCTGCTTACACAGGTTTAGTAAGAATAATCTTAGATTTTGCTGAATGCAACATAAACCATTGTGCACTCTTAACACAGAATCCCCAATAATATGTGTGGTTTTTTAAAAAAAAGTCACAAAATTTGGAGTGAAAAGCTTATCACTAGAGAAAACAAAATAAAGATTATAAGAGGCATCAAGTCAGATGGACAAGAGTATAGGCTTGAAATACTAGAAGTTATGAGGAACCACTACTTACCATTAACATCTTATGCAGATCTTCCTCAAAAGAGTCAATGTTGCAGTTGTTCTTCTGTAAATCATCTAACACCTCACGTAACATAAACTGATAATATTGCTTCATTAGCAGGCCACCCTTCAAGACCTCTTTACATTCTCGTACTAACTGAAATGAAACAGTCCATAAATAGCAATAAATTTGATGTTTTTTTATTTAGAATTGTGAAATTTCTCTAACAGTTTATCTTTGGTATTAACACCAGCTCATTCGTAGCATAAGAAGATCAAGCAAAACAAAATCTACAGTTGCAGACTAGCCAGTTGCTCACAGTGCATTTCTATAGTCCTTAATTATGCCAAATATTTTTCAACCCTTTCCTCATTCATCTTCAAAATGACACAGGGCTACTTTTACTTTAATGAATGCTACAAAACAACTAGTGCTCATAAACACATCTCTTCAGCTCAAGTCTCATTGTCTACTACAAAATAATCGCTAATTATTAGTATGACTTTGAAAAAGAACTCCAGATCTGCCTTCAAATTTTCAAACTTCTCTGCCTCAACTGTAAGGAATTAGTTTAAGCCACTTTAAAATTCCAAAAAAAAATCTTAAAAGCCAAATATATCAGAAGAAACAGATACAGAATCTCACAGATTTCACAGAGACAATAATACATTTTTATAACATAGTCATTGAGTCGGGGGAGCGTTGGGGTCGGGTGTGCAACATACTGTGTGTATGTTGGGGATACACTGATCATGCCCATAAGCTATGGTGTTACTAATTTATCACATCAATCTCCAAATTGTCAGCCTCCAATAGATGGGGGAGTATGGTTCCTCGGGGGGAGAGGGGTTGGTCCTGTGTAGGGTGCTCCTACAGAAGTCGTTCTGGGGAGGAGGAGATACAAAAACACTACAATAGAGGGAAGCGCAACAGAGTCCTTATGACACTGAAGCGCCCCTCAACCCAAAATAGGCTGGGCAGCCAAAATTACAGCCCCTCTGGGCTTAAGATCCTGTTGTTAAATGCCACATCCGTAAATGGTAAGACAGCAGCCATCCAGGACCTGATCCTGGGTGAACATGCAGACCTGGCTTGCATCACCGAAACTTGGCTGAACAAACTCTGGGGGGGGGGGGGGTCAACCTCATCCCAGTTTGTTTTGGGGTGCACCAGCAGGGGTGGGAAGTGGGGTTGCAGTGGTCTATTGCGATTCCATCTCTCTGGTCAGGTGCCCTATACCGCAATCGCCTAGATTCAAATGTGTCTATCTCAAAGTGAGTAACTGAGACTAAACAGAAATGATAACACATTTTCTAATTAACTGCTTATAATAGTAAGCAACTCAGTAAAATGACAGATGACATCAGTGTAATCTTTAATAAGAGGAGGGATTTAGCTTCAAATAATGTCTTCCTTCATTCTATCTTTCCCTTCAACGAGATAGTTATTAACAAATTCTAGAATAATATTAGCTTTTATTAGAAAAGAGGACCAATATTAGAAAGAGGACCAATAAAACATATCAGGCATACCTGCTTAATACTCAAGAGAGATGGCTCCCCTGCAGGTCGTTGTTCCAATCTTAATTTGAGACATTCATGGATAACATTGAGGAGGACTCGGCAAAGAACTAGAAATGCGGGCTCAAAAGATGGTAAATCCATGGCTTTCAGTTCTTCCCATGACACAGTACTGCATTTTTGATCTGAAGAAGGCGGAGAATTTGACAACTGCACGTAATCTGAACATAAAATGGGATCTGGATATTCTGAAAACTAATTAAAAAAACAGACAGCATGAAAGTAATTTCTCCAACTTATTAGGAACTTATTAGGGGAAAATCTCCCCATGCTCACTCCCCAAAAAACACTTTAAAAACCACTATAAGAAATCCATCAATACTGCCTCTAACAAAGTTGCAAAGCTGTAGCTGTAGATGAAAGCCACAATTCAGAAAGTATAGCACACATGATGGGCACCTGCAGAGCATTTGAACATCCTCATAATCACACTATTACTAATTGATAAACAATACAACACAATAAAATACATGCAAGTCTTAGGGGTGTATTAAAAGAATTTAGACTGTGGACTGATGATATAAAATCTCTCTTCCCAAAAAAACTGTTTCCCAAGACAGCAACAAAACTGGACTAAATAAGAATGCAGAAAGAGGACACAAGTGAATTACACATTACACACCATAACTTGAAACAGGTCTAAAGCAGATCTGTGAAATATCTCCAAAAGAATTCCATTGAGTGTTAAATGAGATTAAGCTGAAGGAACAGCTATATCAACTGTCAAAAATCCTGCAAAAGCTTAAAATGACATTGCAGGCTTGTCTTAATTTATTAATGTTCAACTCAAAATATTCAATGTACCCCAAAATAATGGTTGCTTCTTAGATTTAGGTGAAATTAAAACTCTAACAATGTGCACATTTCCACTGGGATTAATGCTGATGAGGCATTTGAAAAATAAACTATATTAGCCTGAAAAAGTATGTTATAACAATATCCTTGATTACTGGTTGGGGATGATGGAAGTTTTAGTTCAAAAGCTGGAGAGCATAAGGTTGTCTATTCTAACATAGACAGAAACATGTAAATCCAACTTTGTGTCAGACCTAAGGCAGCTTTGGAAAAATTTAGCTCTAAGGACCCCCCTCATGATTATTTGGAAGTCAAAAATGGCAAGTAAAGTGAGTGGAAGCAGCCACATCGTTTTAATCACAATACCCTTAAACACCGGAGATATTGCAGACATTACAACAGATGCTTACTTACTAAGCTGTCCAAGACAGATATGTTCTATGAAAGCACCTAGGACACCGCTATTCTAAGATACCAGGTATTAACGCACAGTTGAACTAGAAAGCTCCTTCAGTTTTTATGGGACACTACACTACATAAACATATCCCAGGGTACATCAACACTGACCATTTAGGTCAGTTCCAAAGTGCAAGCATAGAAACAGGCTTCACGGCCTGGATGACTAAACTGTTCTCTGTGGAACCAATTTGAGACTTGGATCATGATTAGGCACCAACAGAGGCTAGCCTCAAACCAGTTGCAGAATCTACAGTACAGTGTTCCATCACTTATTGTGGGGGTTAGGTTCCAGGACCACCCACAATAAGTGAAAATCCACAAAGTACGGACACTATATTTATTTTAATATTTGTACATTATTTTAGTAGTTATACACTATTTTAAGTCTTTATCAACCAATCGTGTGTTGATAAATTGCCTCCTTCTCCTCCCGTTGCCGCTTGAGCTCCTTTACTTTCCCTTTGACTTCTCCTTCCTTCCTTCCTTTGGCTGTAAATTGTAATTTTTATGATTTATAATAATCTTTTAGAGTTGATTGAAAAACCGCAAAACAGCGAATCCGCAAAAAATGAATTGCGAAGTAGTGAGGGAACGCTGTACAGCATGACAGCCTCAGAGAATACTTTTTGTTTCCAACTCTCTCCACAATAATGTGGATCAGTGCAGCACTTCGGTGTTCATACAGTAATTTGTATTCTATGGATAACTTTTGCCATAATGTGCTGATGCACATTATGGACTCTATTTTGGAGTATTCACGACTTTGTTTATCCTAGTTTAAAGAGTACAACAGTGCATTTTTACAGCATACAGCCACAATAATACCAGAAGCTCTCTTATATCTTGCCTCTTCTTTCTGAAGTGTATAATTTAAACCAATAAAACAAGAACAGCCAGAAACTATAGATGTTAGACAATGTGTGACTATTGTCTTGTCCCCTCCCTCACCCCCTCCCCCATTCCCCATAAAGAGTTTTGATGTTTTGTCCACTGGCAGTTAAATTATTGTTCTTCGTCATAGTATAACTTCAAAGGACAGAACCAAGTTTAAGGAAGGGATATACAGTACTATGAAATATATTTTTACTAAGTATTAGTTTCATGACTTCATTCAACACTTTGTTGACACAGATTGCCCAAAATATTTACTGAAAAACAAAAATGCATTTTAATATTAATATGTTTAATGGTTTTAATTTTAATGACACAAAGGGTTTTTTTTTAAATGATACATTAACATATTTAGTGTTTAATTTTGCACTGTGTCCTAGTTGTTACTTTTCTTGAATCCCTATTTCGGAAGAAAGGCGGGATAAAAATAAATCTGTGTATAACAAGGAAGAACTGGCTTACCTGGGTTTAATCTTCTTAATTAAAAAGCTCTTTTAAATGCTGTTATTAATATTACTAATATTTTCCCAGTCTAACACCTGGAACATGGATTCATTCAGTACCTCAATCTTCTAAAAATCTTGCTGTTTTCTCTCATACCCCACTTCCAAAATACAATCGTTTTAGAAAAGATTCTTAGCATGCCGTGTAATTCAATTCTCTGGTCATTTCAATATTTATATTTAAAATTCAAGTATAACATTGTATAAACCATTGTTACTTATCATCTGTTGTCACTGCATGATTAAAACAAAGGCAACAAGTGGGCAAAACAACAGTCTATAACAGGGGTCCCCAAACTAAGGCCCGGGGGCCGGATGCGGCCCATCGAAGCTATTTATCCGGCCCCCACGGCTCAAGGTAAAAGGGGTTGGGCTAAATGACCCAAGGGGTCCCTTCTTCTCTTACAACCATTATTATTATTATTATTATTATTATTATTATTATTATTATTATTATTATTATTACATTGAGGCTGGGTGGCCATCTGTTAGGGGTGCTTTGCTTGTGCTTTTGGTGCACAAAGGCAAAAGGGGGTTCGGCTAAATGGCCCAAGGGGTCTCTTCCAACCCTCTTTATTATTGTTGTTGCTGTTGTTGTTGTTATTATTAATAATAATAATAACATTGAGGCTGGATGGCCATCTGTCAGAGATGCTTTGGTTGTGCTTTTGGTGCACAAAGGCAGAAGGGGATTGGACTCAATGGCCCAAAGGGTCTCTCGCAACCCTCTTTTTATTATTGTTGTTGTTGTTGTTATTATTATTATTTATTGCTCAGTGGCCAACTATAGTCCGGCCCTCCAACAGTCCGAAGGATCGTGAACTGGCCCCCTGTTTTAAAAGTTTGGGGACCCCTGGTCTATAAGCTTGTATCTGAATTACAAGAAAAATTCTTAAAATTAGAAGACCTATTGTTTCATCCATGGAACAAGTTGCACAGGATAGTAACAAAACTCCTCTTGGCACATTTCAGAAAAAGGACACAGCAAACAAAGTTTATAAATATAATAAACAGTTTCTTAATATTTGTGCCAATTCATGTTTTAAAAACTGAACAGACTCCACGCATAAGGCCCACTGTACAGCTATCATGGGACTTCACCTAAAAGTAGAGTGACTGACACTGGCATATCATATTATGGTTTTACATATGATAGTTCACATAACACATTACACTATTAAAATGAGTCATTAGCAAGCCAATTCATACCACAGGACAACTGTTTACACATATTCAATATGCAGAAGAATTATTCTAAAGGGAAAAGTAGAACAGAACTGTTGTTGAAAGCCTTAAGGTGAGAACAAGGAAGAGGGCCTTCTCATCAGCTACTCTCGGTCTTTGGCACACCCTTCAAGCCTTGCTCTCATTCCAAACATATCCATGTCAACAGGCTTTTAGGAACTGGCTCCAAAGAGCTTTAAATAATGTGATGTTTTGTTGGTTTTTAAGCCCTGACTTTTAATGAAGTTTTAAATAATTTAAATTCTATAGTTTGCACAAGAATCTTAGATGCATTTTTAAATAATGACTATTGTATTCTTCTTTCTAATCTGCACTGGTTTAAATATTTTGTAAGACATTGTGGTTCCAGCATGGAAGGAAAAGCATTAGATATAAATGAAAGAGGAACAACAGCATCAACCAATCATGTGATGATGAGAACAAGAGAAAATAACCAACTGACACATCTACATTCCCAACCTACCTCCAACTGTTGATCATTCTTTATCAATGCCATTCGGGCCCTTTGCAAGGAGCCATGCATTAACTTGTGCAGTCTTAAAATTAGCTTTCGTAACCCCATTTGTTTCAGTGCTTTATCTACAAATGGCCTATAAATAGAGGTCAAACAGTGTCTGCTGCAGCCGGCCTCACCACTGCATTCTGTGACAACCCAGGAGGTTGAGTCATCCTCGGATTCAAGCCTGTCAAGCTTTCTGGACAAATGATCCTGTGCCTCAAAGTCAAAATTTGGCCTACTAGGAAAATTATTCTGGATGGCTTGCCTGAGTTCCTCCATACTCTCCTCTGAGATTTCTTCTTCGTCTTCACTTTCCTCTGTGCAAGCCCCGGAGGTTTCCCTATCCTCATCTTCTGGGTCCATGTCCCTGAACGGACCAGGAGAGGGGATTTCAAACACTGGCCAGCCAATGTCAGAGAGATCCTTAATGCCCAAAACAGTTCCCATAATCCTTAGTTTCTGATTTAAGTCTTTTGTAATGTTTAACCAAAGACAGAGTGCCTGCACCCTGTCCTGAAAATCCTTTGCAGCGTATTTTTCATAGTCACTTTGAAGGGCCTTTAGAGATGGATAAAGTGCTTCTACATATTCTAGCAGCTCCATTATCCGCTTTACCTGTTCAAACGAGACCCGCTGCCGATGGAGGTGTTCATGGTAGCTTGAGTAGCCCACAGCACTAGCTCCATAGGCTGCTTTACACAGTCTTCCCGATGTACCATTAAGACTGGCTCCGTTTCCTATACAGGAAAGGTTCCCATAGTTCACTTTGAAAGTAAGGATTTCATTGACAATATCTGGGATGGCTTGACGGGCTGTGTACAAATAAAAATCTTGGTCGTTAATAGTCCGGCCTGCATGCCAAGCTTGCAGTTCAAGCCAGATCAATTCATTGGATCGGTTTAACTCAACAGAGGAAGTGCTTTCTTGGCCTTTTTGCTCCTTGTCCTTTTTCTTGGAAACTGAGGTAAGCTTTAACAAAAGTCGTAGGGTTTCGAAGAACTTCAGGCGGTCCGCTGGGTAATCAGTTCGAGAAGTCTGCCGTGTGGTTTTGGCTATAGGCACAGGTACAGATACTGGCGGCTTTGCATTGCTGCAGCCAAGGCTGAGGTAAGGCTTATTGAGATCAACATCTAGAATTGACTTTTTTGGCAAGGACCCACCAACTGATTCCAGCATGAATGAACACTGTACGTTTTTCTTGTGATCCCTCTCTGTTGTCCTTAAGGTGGCTCGGATCTTTTTCCCTTGCTTGTAGCTGTGTTCTTCTGAGTTCTCAACGGGTTTGAAGCTCTCTTTGTTAGGCAGCTGGTTTGGTGAGCTCATCTTTTCTGAAAAATCAGAAAATAAAAAGCATTTGGTGCACACACAAAAAGATGCAGAAAGTTCATTTTAAAATTATTAATACTTTCTCTCTATTCCTTCCATCTCTAAGGGTTTTCAGTTTTAACTGTGCCATGCTAAATGTATAAAAAATCTACTAGAAATTTCAATTTGTAACAGGTCTTTAAAATTAAGTAATGGTTTCCAAAATAAAGAGGTTGCCAATATAACATATGCTTCTAATGGTTTACAATTTTATTATCATAACTGAAGTATTCAAAATAGTACTATATTTGAAAAGTTTATTTTTACTAGCTGCCATAAAAAAACATGGTATAATGGAGTATGGCAATAAAGCACAGTTATACCCCACATAATTAAAGATAGGGCACTGTGCATCAATAAATGCTCTGAATATGTATTTCCAGATCTGGATTCTTCAGTCTAGTATGTTGTAGTGGTTTAAGTGTTGAGTAGACAAGGGTTTGAAACCCTGCTCCATCATGGAAATTTGCTGGGTGATTTTTGGAGAAGTCACTGCTTTCTCAAGGATCAAAGGAAGGTTATGACAAAACTTCTTAGAATAAATCTTGTGTTCCCCCTTCCCCAAAAAAATACTACAAGACTGATTGCCCCAAATTGAAGTTGACCTGAAGGCACAATGGCATAACAACTGATTTCTTAATTAACTTCTCCCCTTTGTATTACTACCCCCCCCCCCCCCCACAAGTGAACTGTGACTGTGGTGGAGGCTCCTTCTTTGGAGGCTTTTAAACAGAGGCTGGATGGCCATCTGTCGGGGGTGCTTTGAATGCAATTTCCTGCTTCTTGGCAGGGGGTTGGGCTGGATGGCCCATGAGGTCTCTTCCAACTCTACTATTCTATGATTCTATTAACAAGAATCTTTTTGAGATCATCTAGGTACATGAAATAGATGTCCCACACTTTTTTTGTTTCACATTAAACCACAACCTAACTTAACACCTCAAATAGATGTATTTTGCTTAACAGCCATTAATGATTTAATAGTAATAATTATTAATGCCACAGAAGAAAATACCAGAACACATTTCCCAAACAAAAATCAAGCTGATGCTGAGTCACTTTGTAAATAAAGACAGACATAACTATACTGTAGAGTATTTTAAATAATAGGTTTATGTCTGAAACCATGCTAATGGAAACATTGTGCTCAACTAATTGCAATTATAAGAAATGACTTTTTATTATAATCATCCTTTTGCTGCACATAGCAGTTGGAATCAGTGACTAACTGATAGTTCAGAGACCATAACGTCTGATGGAATGGAGAAGGATTTCATATCTTCTTACCTCCACCTACATTTTTTTTAAAAACTGACACTTGGAAGTTCTAAAAATAGAAAACAGTAAGGTTCCACATACAATTTTATAAAATTGTTTTATCTGAAAGGTTTTATTTTTGCAACACCTTTTGTATATACCGTGTTTCCCCGAAAATAAGACAGTGTCTTATATTAATTTTTGCTCCCAAAGACTCTCTAGGTCTTATTTTCAGGAGATGTCTTATTTTTCCATGAAGAAGAATTCACATTTATTGTTGAACAAAAAAATGAACATTTATTATATACTGTACAGTAGTTGTTGTCATAAACCAGCATAACTAGACAAACTGTGAATCATATCAAGAATTTCTTGTTACTACCAATATTTCCATGTATAACACTTTATGGTACGTAAATTTACTGATCCTGCATGCTCTGGTGTTCTGTTCGGCAGGCATGCTTCCAAACAAAAACTTTGCTAGGTCTTACTTTTGGGGGAGGCCTTATATTTAGCAATTCAGCAAAACCTCTGCTAGGTCTTATTTTCGGGGGTGTCTTATTTTAGGGGAAACAGGGTAGCATCGGTTAACACCTGAATGGGGAATAAAATGAGTTCCACTGCCTTCTCACAGGCATGATTGGACTGCTAAAGAATGAGAAACAGGACTTACTGTGAGGATTCATTCTGGGATGGCAAGAGGAGCAATCCACTATCCAATCATAATGGGTTGCTGATCCGTGCCAACTTAAAAAGGAGGGCAGTTACTGAAGATGCTACCTGGCTAGGCGATTTTAGAGCCTACGATGTTCAAGATTCTCCTCAAATACAGTCATGGTTACAGATATGGCAGGAGTGAGCAACCTTTTGAGAGTGGTGGTGATTTCAGCCATGCAAGATCCATGTGGGTCCTCACATCAAAGTCCTCACATGAACCATTTCCACATAGAAAACAGGCAAGGAACAGAACCAATGAAACATATTCAGCTGACACTTCCAATGAGCCAGCAAGCACCAACTTAAACTGAAATGACACATGGATGGACCAAAGGGAATCTTACAGTTGTAGCTGCTCAATTCAATTAGCAAAGATTTCTCTACCCACTAATTGCCATCAGGTGGCAACTGTGGCTATCAAACTTCAACCCACTCCCCGCATCACCTGAAACTCAATAAGCAGCAAAACAGCAAAATAATGCTCTCCATTTCTCCAATAGGAGAACAAGAATGATGTCATTCTACATCAACAGACCCTTGGGGGAAAAAGTAGCTTCTATGGATTAAGACTTAAGTCACTGGATACTACATGTAGCATGGGCTTTAGCACAACCACATCAGAGAAAGGGAGAACAGGGAACAGACTGGTTCCACCTAGCCATCCTACTCCTTAACCACATAGTACTGACATTCCATTTTCCAACCACTGCTACACTGAATTGCCAGTCAATAATAGGTAATGGCATCTTTTGATTAATCCTACAATACAATTTTGGAAGGATAAAGATAATATAGAAAACAGTTAGACATCACTAAAAGTAAAAAAGCACTGGAAAAGTGGCAAGGTATGCCAAATTTTTCAATATTGTTTTCTACAGTCTTTTGCATGCAAACTTATACACCAGTGGTTCTCAACCTGTGGGCCCCCAGGTGTTTTGGCCTACAACTCCCAGAAATCCCAGACAGTTTACCAGCTGCTAGGATTTCTGGGAGTTGAAGACCAAAACATCTGGGGACCCACAGGTTGAGAACCACTGTTATATACCATGTCTTGTACACACCTTTCAGAGCAGAACGGCTGGTAGGTCTCCCAACGTTACTTTTCAGGTGTTTTGTTGATAAACGTTTCATCTGCCGTGGGGTGCTAGGAGGAGAGGTTCCATAGAAAGTTTCAGTACTTGTTTCATCTGATAACTCCTCAGGATCAGACTCCGAGATCTTCCACGCAACATTTTCAGGCCTGTTCTCCTGCCTAAGCAGTCAAAAGAATTAAGATACAGAGGTCAATACAGAAACAGAAGTCCATGAGTTTATCTCCACCTCAACAATGGGAGCTTTCTGTATTCTTGCCACTCTCTATGAAATACAGTGATTCTCCAAGAAAATGTTTCTCTATCCCAGTTTTTAATAGAACAATTTGCCTCTGGTTGAAAAGTGTTAATGGTGAGAATATGATGCTAGCATTTGCCCAATTAACAGAAAGGTAGAAGTGATAATATTCTTATGGTCAGCAAACACACAACCATATGCACACAAAGTGTCCCACAAATACCTGTAATATAAACAAGATTAATATGAAAAAGCATTAAAAGGAATGACATATATAGAAACATGCCTATCCCCACCAAACAGATGAGCTTCTCACAAAATACACAAAATACAATTCCTATTTCTGTTTTTCAGACGAGCAGACATTCTATAGCACTAGAGAAAGTAAACTGCACAAATAGATGCTTCTCAAATTCAAGACACTTTATTGTTTGAGTTTTTCAAATGTTACATGCTGCCTATACTCCAAAGAGAGAACCTAAAGATGAGAACAGATAAAATCAGGACTATTAAAAAGAACTTCCAACTTCCAACTCTCTGCCAGTACCAAAACCAAAATACATGGGAAAACGCAGTCATTTATAATGGTTTGAAACGCCTATGGATTATTTTTACACAATGTCTAAAACCATACACCATCAGAGTATGAAGTGATGGCAAATATTTAACCTCAAATAAACCAGGGATGAAAAAGCTAAATAAACAAAGTGATAAGAAATTATTTCTGGCCACCCATAACCTTACTTCTGGGTGTCCCTACAGAACAGAAGAATTTGAAAGGATCACAGAGGTCATCCAATCCAACCCTCCGCCATGCAGGAATACATTGCTAAAGTACTCTCTCGCTCTCCAATGAAGTCTTTTTGTTACAGTAAAAAGTTCTTCCTAACATCTGGGTGGAGACTCTTTTCTGGTATTCTGAATCCAAAAAGAGCAATGAAATTAAACTGCCAGCCCCAGCTGCCTGTCTAACTTCATGAAGATCTGAAGACCAGAGGATAATCAAAGCCAACAGGTGGAACAAATTGAAAGAGAAAGGTAATTCTTAACTGCATATATCAGGTTTTTAGGGCTTTACAAGTCTTCAAACTATGACACCAAAATTGGACTGTAAAGTATTAAAGTTTAACAGCAGCACATTCAACCAAACCTGAAAATGAAACACAAGTCAAAATAATTTCATTAAAATAATCATAACATGTTCAAAATGCCCACCTCCCACCAGCACTTTTCATGCTATATCTTGCCTTGACTCCAATTTCTATATCCCTTTCAAGGGCAATCCCATGCAGAGTGAGAAATTTTAGCAGTAAGTAATTTTAGCATATTCATCTCATGTTAAAAATGGTCACCTCCCACCAGCACTTTTCTTGGTATATCTTGCATTGACTCCAATTTCTATATCCTTTTCAAGGGCAATCCCATGCAGAGTGAGTAATTTTAGCAGACTAATCTAAGGGAGAAACAGCATAAATTACAGCTGGTAAAGTACTGTATTATACTGCTTTATTTATTAGTTGTGTGTTGTCAAGTTATCTTCAGTTCATGGTGACTATGAATGAAAGACTTTCAAAAGACCTTGTTATTAGCCTGCTCAGTTCTTCCAAACTTATACAGCCTCTCTCTTCTCCTGGTGCCTTCATCTTCAAACTGTATCTGTAGTTAAACTTTACTGCAAAGGTAGAACACCTAAATACCAAATTGGTCAGAACAAAAAAAATGCTCTTTGCATCTAACATCATTTGACTTCTGAGAAGAAGAAGTTTGGATCAAGGACCAGCCCAAAACTACAAATCTGATCTTTTAGGGTGCGTGTATCTCCCTCCGAATCCAAACCACACACCTAATTTTTATTCAAGCATGTCACAGTATTTCCATTCACAAGAATTAAGATTTAGAGTCCTTGTCTCCCACTCAAATTTATCAATAGACTACCAGACCAAACATAGTGAAACATCATCAGAGCCCAGCCCAGGATGCAATCCCTATTACTGTGAAGAAAAAACTGAAAGTAGATAAATGCTATGGATATTTACTTCCTTTTATCTATGCAAGTATTATCTAGATTTTGGAAGAAACAATCAGAAGCAATACGCTGAATGTCTGGACCTCTTGGCCTGCCTTTAGTCTACAGAAGAAGATGATTGAGGGATTAAACTAGCACTGCATGAGACTGAATGGAAGAGAGATTAATTTTCCTCTATTTCATATTATCTACCTAATCAAAACTACAATTCCACTTGTGCATAGGCAAAAAGAAAAGATGGTACCATAAACAGTGCTTCTGACAGGATCTGCAGACCCTGAAATTAAAGTCTAATAATTAGGGGTTTAAAAATATTTCAGTCAATTTTGATGCAAATTTGGTCAATGAAACATGCACATTCTTGCATAAATGAAAAGTAATGAATAACATTTGTATAAAAGCATTAAAGCCCTAAACAGTCTGGGTCCTCCATATTTGAAGAAGAGCCTCTCCCTACATATGCCTGTCTGAAGATTGAGAGCTGCTGGAGCAGTCCACCTGCATTTCTCTCTAAAAGGAAACATATATTAAAATGGGAGAGGGCCTTCTCTGCTATGGTGTCCTAGTTGAAGAATTCTTTCCCTTAGAGGCCTCCTTGGCACCAACACTGGCATAATTCCAGCACAAAGTAAACATGTTTTCTTTTTCATATAAAAAAACAAAAAAACTAAAGCCTTTGGGCTTACTCATTTGGTCCAAATCTACAGCCCATGTGGTTTTAAATTGCTTTAAACGATTTAAGTTTCAAACTACATTGTTTCAAGCATTAAATTGCATAACAAGTCTTTAGCCTGTTGTAATTATTCTTACTGTTTAAAGTGGTTTCACTTGATTTTACTGTGCATCCTTCAGTGTAGGCAGAACATAAATATTTTGATAAATAAAATACTTCAGAAATGTAGAATAAATGTAATAGTAGTTTCAGGATGGAAATAAGAATTCTCGGAGATCATTAGATTATATTACGGCATGAGGGACGCTGGTGCAGGAGAGGACACATATTACAAGTCAATACTGTCTCCCACGCACTGCTATTTAACATCTAGACAAAACCACTATGTCAGGTCATTTGAGGATATGGCCTGCAGGTGGTATTCATCCTCTCTCTCTCAATTCCTCGATGACTTTCATTTTTATCAGAGTCTAAGAAGGTAGCAAAAGTACTGAACTGCTATCTGGTAGCTCTGAAGTTGTCCAGAAATTATTATTAACACTTCTATATGCATTAAGAAATAAAAGTCAATTGTTTATTAATAAATAACAAATATCAGGCCAGAAGAGAGGATAGAAAAATAATGTAATAGAAAAGAAGAATGGAATTATATATGAATGTCACCAACACATGGGATGGGAAGTCACTACATTGGGAGGGGTGGGAGGAGAACAGAGTATAACCAAATACAAATATTGTATAGATGTTAGGAAGTATTGTATTAGTTCATGCTCATATACATGTATATAGATTTGTTTCATTGTTTTTTATTAAGTAAATTGAAAATAAAAAACATATTAATTCCTCCCCCTCCCCCCCCCCCCCGAAAAAATTACATATATGCCAAAGAGAGGGGTGGAAAGAAAAGAAATAAAAATCAAGCCAATTCATTAAAACAATGCCTATCACCTTATTTGATCCTGGCATGAGCTTTCAGACATGGCTTTTTGCAATCATACAGAAATGCATACAAACCACATGATGTTTGGGACAAAATTATTTTGCAATAGTATCAAACATGAAATTATCCCTCTTCGAGTCTGATTCGTGTTAAGTACTTAGTCTATGAACCTAATAATAATAATAATAATAATAATAATAATAATAATAATAATAATAATAATCTTCATTTATATCCTGCCCCCTCTCCCTGAAGGGACTCAGGGTGGCTCACAATAGAAAAAAAAGTATACAGTATACATAATAATACTCAACCAATCAAGACAAACAACATTCATCAACCAACAAATTAGCAAATAATGATACATAAACAAAATAAACCAGTAATAACATTAATTAAACAACAAAAATGTCAGAATAAATATAAACTTGATGATGAATCAAACATGTTATACACCAAGGGCAAAAAAGCTCCTATTAATAAAATAGTTAAAATCCCATTAGTATTGGAATAAATTAAAACTCCATCACTTAAGTTGTAGTTAATCGTTGTCAAAAATCTGCTTTCACGCGCATGTTTTTAAGTTCCTTTCTAAAGGTCATTAGAGTGGGAGCCAGTCTGATCTCTTTGGGGAGAGCGTTCCAGAACTGAGGGGCCACGACCGTGAAGGTCCTTTCTCTCGTCTTCACCAGCCGTGCCTGTGAGGACAGTGGGACCATGAGCAGGGCCTCCCCAGTGGAACTCAGAGCTTGAGTAGGTTCAAGAGACAAGGTCACACAAATAGGCAGGACCCGAACCATAAAGAGTTTTTTATGTAGTAACCTGCACTTTGAATTGGGCCCTGAAATACATAGGCATCCAGTGGAGCTGCTTTAACAGGGGGCAGTATGCTTCCCACATTCAGCTCCTGTTAGTAATCTGGCCACCGCTCTTTGCACTAGTTGCAGTTTCTGGGACATCTTCGAACACAGCCCCACATATCGTGCACTGCAGTAATCCATTCGAGATGTAACCAAGGAGTGGATCACTGTGGCCAGATCAGACCTTTCAAGGTATGGGCACAGCTGGTGCACAAGTTTTAATTGTGCAAAAGCCCTCCCAGCCACCGCTGACACCTGAGCTTCAGGAGTCAGGACTGAGTGCAGGAGGACCCCCAAGCTGCAGATCTGTACCCTTAGGGGGAGTGTAACCCCAATCTAGAACCTTCAACAAGATTTTCCTGTATTTTCAGTTTGTCAGATTTCACTATGATTCAAGAGAGGATTTTTAAATTGACATGCATAGCTAACCTGCTCTCAACTGAAACTTCGAAGAATAAATCTGAAATCATTTATAATTTTATGTTTACATCTGCGAACTTAAAACACATTCCCAAAAGGATTAAACTCCAGTGTTGATTCTGGTAAGGTATCATAGATACAGTTCTAATTTAAAAATTATCTATGATGTCTTATCAAAATCAGTGCTGCTATATCATCTTTCAAAAATCATTAGGAAATTCTGTCTAAAATTCATATATTCTAACTTCCTGTATAAAATGTTATCTATACTACGTCTCATTTAGTCATGTTTCATCTGATGTAGTACTCCCACAGAATAACTTAGAACTGAATCATTCCCTTATCTAAAGGAAATGTATATTAATACTGTTTGTTGGTTAAATTGTGACTCTCCTATCTCTCAGCTCTTTGTATGATTTTTTCAACCCCAACTAATGGTTACTCCATTTTAAATACAGCTTTTCACTTGTGTTGGACTTAATGTTATCAATACATAACATAATATTTTTTAAAAATAGAGCTTTCTTTCTAATTATTATTTTACTGCACATTAATGTATTAAAATAAAAGATTACACTGATTTCTCTCCAGGAGCATTTATCAATATTAATGAGCAGATTTATAAGAGCAGTCATAATTGGCAAGCTAGAATCTACTCATCCTACTGTAACGTCACTATTCTATCTTTAGTAACATTTGCAATCACAAAGGTGAAAAAACTAGACCACAGAAATGCAACCATAGCTGCATTGGGAAAAATGTGCCTCTGTGCATCAGCTTCTACTATACCTGCCACAAGTGCTGAAACTAGGAAGCCTGACATCATCATGGGCTGTTAATAGTTTAGCAGCAGCAATTTCAGCAAGGACAGCAGAAGCTGATCTGCAGACAGAGCAGTATACTGTCCCCTACTGCACCTGTTGAGGCTGTGAGACCAGAGAAGCCATGTGCTTGGCTATAGCCCCAGACCTGCTTTTACCATAACTGCAGCAAAAAAAGAAGGGAACCTATGAAACAACTGAACAGTGCAACTCAACATCAGCCAACAGCTAAAGTAACAGAAATCAAAGCTTCTGCAGTTACAGGATTATGCTGATAACTGTTTCCCGCTGCAACCAATAAAAGCCTGTGTACACAACTGTATAAATACTTTATAATTACAGAATATTCCATGTGATTACAGTCACGCATTTTATAAGAATGCAAGAGGAATTTAAACAAAAACCTTGCAAAAAGGTGGAGAGTTCACCTGTTTGAATCTGACACACTTTCCCACTATAAACATATTTAAAAATTGGGTGCATTTTAGAATCACAGGTATGTGTGTGTGTGTGTATGTATGTGTGTGTATATATATATTCATTCCGTTGGTGGTACTGAATTTAATGTGTTTCTTATAATTGATGGTGTCTTAGAATCAAAGAAATATAGTAGGCACAAAAGAAAAAAGAGCAAGTATTTAATTTATGTCTCAGGAAAAATGAACTGAGTTTTAATGTCACCATCTGTCAGGCTAATGACAAAGGGAGGAGGAAATCCTCTCTAAATGATAAAGTCAGCTCAGAGGTAGTAAGAATGTAGAAAAGCTCAGGATACTTACAGCTTAGAAAGAGGGTGTACTGAAGCAGGGAAACAATCAGCTCTAAAGGAACTAATAATTACCCTAGAATGAGAAATTTAATATTCATCAGATTAAATTTCACTGGAAATCTGGCTGTTCGGTGCAACAATGCATCATAGTATATGTCTGAAAAATTATATTTACTCAGTACTACAACATAACTTCTAGCAAGGCAAAAAAAAACCCATTAAAGAGCTCTAACATGTAAATATGAGAATAGCTGTTACCTATGTTTCTGTGACCAGCATTTCTAAAAGATTATGAATCCACTGAGCACAGATTTTTGGGCACTTGTTTATTTTGAAGAAACAACAACCAAAATTCAACAATGGAAAAATGCCTTGAGCAACATTAACAAATTGTCAGTCAATAGAAAGTGAAATCACTGAAAATGTCCCTCCTAATGTTTAGAAAACAACTAAACATGCAAGCATTCTGGGAGTGAAATGAAGTAGTTAAATGACAACCTCAGGATTGGTGCAATGCCTAATATTTTATGTTTATATCTATGTCCGATGTTTAATGGTTTAATCCAAAGTTATATGTTATTTAAGATATGTGATGTATTTTATATTATGTGAGGCACTGGATTTTGCCATTACTATGTTGTGAACCTCTTTGAGTCCCCCCCAGGGGTGAGAAAAGCGGTATAGAAATGAAACAAACAAATAAATAAACAAACTTATATTTAAACATAAAGGGGAAAGGAAGAAAAATGAGTTTCTTCTAGCCCTTGACATAAACAGAATTTTAGAGTACTTAAGCACTTACCAAACTTCTGTACCTATGAGATCACCAGCTAAATACATTCCTTTAATATTTTTGGCAGTTCTTCATGTTCCCACAACAGAAAAATATAATCAGAACTCTTAGTTCTCTCTTAACTGGCACAATTAGAAACTAACAAATCTAATTTTTCTCCACATTCAGTTTTCTACACAGTTGCAAACTTTAACAGAAACAACATTAAACTGATTTAATATTTATGACAACAGAACTTTGAACTGACAAAGTTAAGTAACTGCATCTAAAGCAAAATAAAAAGAATTGTTTCCACTTAGCCAAAAAAGTTATCTCTGACCAATTTCTGACCAACTGTTTTACTGCAATGAATCCAGTTCTTATCAACTAGTGACCCACAAAACAGGGCATGAGCTTCAATGTCAAGAGAAGACGCAAAACTGGTTTCATGACCAGATGTTTCACACCCCTTAGGCCTCTTGATGACACTGTTCAAAAAGCTGACTGAGCAATTTGGTCTTTGTGTTACTGAGTATACTATATGATGTTTTCCTCTCTCGCAAGTTTGAACAGTGTGAACATCTGTTCTCTAGCCACTAGTTAGCAGTATTTTAAACAAGGCATGAAAATACTATTTCTCAAACACCTTCAGGTAGTCAGGATTCGATGGTCAGCAAGCATAATCAGTCTTCACTGAGACATTTTGAGGATTCTGCCCATCCACAAATTTTTCATATGTATAACAAGTCCTTGGTATCTATTCACTTATGGTTTCAGGACTTCTTGGGAATACCAGAATCCATCAAGCCTTATTGCATATAACTACACAATAAAATGATGTCCCTTAATGAAATGGCACAATCATGAGTGACTGGACGAATGGTTGCACAATGAATAGATAAAGAGGGCTGAATGCACACAAGATTTAGGATATGTCTTGAATGTGATGATGCCTCCCATCTGTGTGGGTGTTACTGTTTTGAAAACATAAGCTACAGACCTCATCTCAAACTCAAAAAAGTCCCAGAACAAATGATGCAAGGTGAAAACCGATTCAAACTAAGGAAAAAATACCAAAACAAGAAACAAATCATAGTGTTATTTTTTTAAGTGTTTTTGTAGAAACTGACATCGCTATATTGTACAACAGATAATGAGATTGGACCAAGAACCTCATAAAATTAGAACAACAACGCTTACTATAAGGCAAACATTTTTCAGTACAACACAGAGTTATATAAGATTGGGTAACAGCAAGAAGGATATCTGCAAGAGTCTTTTGTTGAAATAGTTCTTGCTCTTCCTTCCCCCCCTCCCAAATACAACTGCATTCCACTCCTAGAATTGGAAAATAAGTTAAATAACACCTATGGTATACTTCTTCCTTGCAACCTTGCTCTCATCCTATCAAATATGCTCAGATTTATGGGATAAAAATTCGTTAACTAAAATGGATCGTTAGTGTTCAGAGAACTCATCCCTGCAGCGTGCCAAGCTCTGCATTCTGCCTTTGTTATCAAGAAATGAAATGTGATGAGGCAAACCTGCCAACACACTCCCCCACCTCTTGCTTCTCACTCTCCCCTCTCCAAACCTGTACTAAAATGCTGGGGAATCCCCCAAAATATATTTGGAGGGTGTAGAAGGGAGACCCTCTAGAATAGCAGTGGTCCACTTGGAACACTCACTTTTCTCACAAGTAAGTCATTAATTTTTGTGGGTTATTGTCATATTGTCTAACCATCACCAACATTTTATTTTGTAACTGAGTAGAATTAATGACATATCACCAAAGGGAAGAAACAAAATATGCAACAGCTTAAGGGAATACTTGCAATATGTGAGATGAACCCCCAAAAAGGCATATTTTACTATTTTTCCTAAAATCTGAATAATTCTACTTCTTGCTTGATAACTGGATGAACTCCTTAATTTTAGCCCAGAGAAAATCATTACAACAGAATAGTCAGACTAAAAAAAAGGATGCAATCATTTTATATTGCTAACTTGAAAATTATTAACATTCTACCAAAGACCCAAGTGAACATGCAGCAAAGGTTTCACATAGAATCTTGTTTGAGATACCATACCGATTTTTTGTGAGCAATTATATGAATAAATCTTAGCCACATAGTTTTTCATTCCTCTGTGTTCTCTGTAACTCCTACTTTTCCAGAAAATTAGTTTGTTGTTAACATCTAAATCTGAAAAACTACATACCGCAGAGATCACAATTTGCCTGGACAATGAAATTAGAAATTATGCTCAAACTGTGGTCTCCAGTTCTGATTTCTAGGCACAAATGGTTCAAAGTCTGTTTTACCACGGACAACTTGGGGAAAGAATCAGATTAGATTAAGGGAGAAAGTGATTTGGCATTACAACTGAACAATATTGATCATTTCCCCACAATCTTGAAGTGGGGATTGGGAAAATATACATGAAAAATGAAAACGTACTAACCAGAGAAAAATACAATTTGCTCTTTCGGTTGAGGAAGTTTCTGTATGTGACACAAAAACTATTCCCAACAGAGACCTATCAGTAAAATTGGTGACATTTTTCTATGATTACCGTTAACTTCATCTGTCCAAAGAAAAAATCAACATACACACAAGAATTATGAGAAGCAAAAGTCAGGTTAGGATGCCCATAAAACTTTGCTACAGGACAGTCTTGAAATATGAAGAATAGACATCCTAGAACACTGACTAACACTAACTTACACAGAAATCTATAAATGAAGTGTAAATACAAGGTTGTCCTGTTCGTAATTATTATTCTATCCTGTATTACTAGTGAGTCTATAGTAACAGGACAACCTTGTATTTACACTATCCTAGAACACTGGCCATTCATTCTTCTTCCATCAGTTTAAGAGACCATTATTTCTTAACATTATGTACTAGGTAGGCATTCAATACGGGGAAATGAAGGCAAGGCATAGTATAGTAAATTTGTTCCTATATTATGAAATTCCACAAATATTCATACAAGTCTTTTCCCTTATCAAGAGGGATTGTTTTGTCACAACAGCATAGTCAACATTCCATAACAGCCAATATTGCTTGGTTACATAACAATACAGTCAGCCTTGACACTGAAAGCATTAATTAACATACACAAAAATAATTGAGGCAGTCATACAATGTAGCGTATTTCTTTTTGCTATAACAGCTGAAGATATATTAGCCAACAATCTATGAGTTTCTTATCATACAGGCAAATATTCATCTGACATTCAGTGTTCACATGCATGCACACACACGCGCATGAATTTAAAAGTTGAGTGACCATCCCTTGAGTCTTTACATAAATAAAAACAAAAAACTTGGAGACCTCTCTTTGTTAATCTTCCATCTGGGAATATTATCTCTAGTAACATTATCATTCAATTATTTCTGAGATTGTTTCCTTTTTATCATGCACCTTCTGAATTAATCAACATGAAAATGCATGTTAACTCCAATTAACTGCAAAAGCTTAATTAACAGAACAATTCCTCAACAGATTAAGAGCCAGGCTGTTCAATTCCCTAGATTATCTAGGACCATAACAAATAAAATAGGGAGCTCTGGCCACTCAGAATTCAGCTAAACAAAGTAGTATAGAGGCCCCTTAAAAGCTCTAATCTGTTCCATAGAGAAAAAGAGGGTTAGAAGCAGGCAGGTGCAAGTTAAGCTGATTTCTTGTGTTTTGCTTCTAACAACCAACACAGCTGGTCTTATGACTATCATCTTCCATTGATTATTACCAAATAAATCTCCCAAATAATTGAAAATTAGAGCATGTAAAAAAATGAAGAAAATGATTACAGTACTTAGATCATTAAGACAGAAACCACCTATCTACAACCATCATACTATCTAATGCTGGGGAAACACTGTGTTAGAACTTACAGGAATTTTCTGCTCCACAGACAATGACTACTGGTGTTATTCTCCAATTACAGTTGACATTAATAACAAAAACACCAAGGTAATGAAAATCTATGGTTTTAAACATGTCAGATTACATAATATTGTAGTTGACATACTTTGTTGCTTCCTGTGCATTCATTTTCCTTATCACCATGGGAATTCCATTTCACCCATGCTACAGGGCTATGTAAAGGGTTGAGCTGAGACTTCACAATGCTTTAAAATGCTTGTAACCTGCTGCAGTATTTGGAAATAGCAACAATATCTGTGATGGACCAATTATGTTACAATGCGTGTGCAGCACAGTGTTCTGATGTGTAATTGAGAGAAATTAGTTTTTCTTCCTTAAAACTGTCAGGAACACATACAATAGTCTCACTTATCCAACATAAATGGGCTGGCAGAACGTTGGATAAGCAAACATGTTGGATAATAAGGAAGGATTAAGGAAAAGCCTATTAAACGTCAAATTACGTTATGATTTTACAAATTAAGCACCATGTTTTACAAAAAAATCAACAAAAAGCAGTGGAATACACAGTAACGTTATGTAGTAATTACTGTATATAGCACCAAAACATTGCAATGTATTGAAAACATTTACTATAAAAACCTTGACTACTAACAAATTGACTACGAATAAAGATAAAATTGCATAAAATGAACTTACAGTAACAACATTGTCGAAAATTAAATCTGTAAAACTTTCAGTCCTTGCTGCCTAGAGAAAGAGCTGTGGATCCAGGTGGGAGGCAGACTGCTTTGGATAATCCAGAATGTTGGATAAGTGAATGCTGGATAAGTGAGACTCTACTGTAATCATATTGCAGTCTTAAGTATGCCCACCCCTGTAAAATGAGGCCTTGCTATTATCAAGCACTACAGTATACAGAAAAGAGCACAGTGCATAATATATAGAAGGAAGCACAGTACCAATCTTGAAAATTAGAAATATAACGTATATTGTGTGGATCCAGAAGTGAAAATGCCAGGCAAGCTTCCACGAGAAAGTATCCCAGGTCACAGCTCATTATGTTTGTATCAATGACAGGATCCTAAGAAAGAAGCCTCTGAAGATGAATTCACCAGACAGGCTCAAATGCATCCATATCTTTGCTCACAATATTCTTCCTGCAAACTTTGTCACTCACTTCTGGATAACATGATAATATAACATGAAGCTACAGAGGTAGTTGGAGCTCAATGAACTGGATAAACTACTGTACAATCTTTGTGCGCAGATGAACCACTGGCAGAAAGGCAAAGGGCCAGGATGCTTATAGCACTTCAGTCTTGGAAGAGGCAAACTAGCAAGCTTCTGGGTCAAGAGTAAAGATATCATGGCAAATACTTTTCAGCCACTGATTGGTAGATTTGGCTGGAACACTTCAGCCACACAGCACATAAATCAGGAGAGAGATAGGCCACAATGGTGACTTCAATTTTTGGGTTATCCAGAGATACCAACCAAACATTTGCCACCCACATACAAACCAGCTATGGGAATATGATGGCAAAACTAGCATGGGAGGATGCTTAATAACTTTTAGCAAAAACCATATTACAACCAAATGCTTCACCAAAGCATCTACCAAATACTTTGTATATACAGTAGAGTCTCACTTATCCAACACTCGCTTATCCAACGTTCTGGATTATCCAACGCATTTTTGTAGTCAATGTTTTCAATACATTGTAATATTTTGGTGCTAAATTCATAAATACAGTAATTACTAGGTAGCATTACTGTGTATTGAACTACTTTTTATGTCAAATTTGTTGTATATCATGATGTTTTGGTGCTTAATTTGTGAAATCGTAACCTAATTTGATGTTTAATAGGCTTTTCCTTAATCCCTCCTTATTATCCAACGTATTCGCTTATCCAACGTTCTGCCGGCCCGTTTATGTTGGATAAGTGAGACTCTACTGTAATGTAATATGATACACACACACACACTGTATACTAACCAAGTTATTACATTCTCAGACTAATATCTAATTTGCACAATAAAATATCTTTTCCAACTTCAGTTCAGCTGGAAAACCTGTTTCATAAATTATAATTTATGGGCCGAGGTGGTGCAGCTGGTTAGTAGCCAGCAGCAATAAATCACTACTGACTAAGAGGTCATTGGTTCAATGCCTGTGTTGGGGTTAAGCCTAGCTTGATGCCCACGTAAGAAGCTCAAAAACAGTTGTGGCTGTGAGTAGAGAAAGCTAGGTACCACTTAATGCGGAGAGGCTAATTTAACTTAATTTACAACACCATAAAAAAAACTGCCAGCAGCAAGCAGAGCTATGAGGAAGTACTACCATCAAACAGGGCTCAGTGTCACAGTGGATGATGAAGCGGCAGCTCCCCCTGTGGTCGGAAGCGAGCATACCCTCATGAAGCCAGAAGCTGGAAAATGTTAAAATGCCTCTATTGTCTGTCTGTATGTTGTATGTCTAATAATAGTATTGAATGTTTGCCATGTAGATGTGCATTGTAATCCGCCCTGAGTCCCCTTCGGGGTGAAAAGGGCAGAATATAAATACAGTACTGTAAATACAATAAATATAATTTCCCATAGTATTCAGAGTCGTATTATAACTTTGCCATGATTTTTTCCGATATCTAGTATAAATAAAAAATTAAAGGTGTTCCTGATCTTTAAGGATGAACCTGTCACGACCCAGGCTGCAGAGCACCAATAACCATACACAGAGGCCAGAATCTATCTAATATCTTTATTAAGGAAATATATAAAGTTAATAAAAGCAAGTGTATGAAATAGTTCAGAAGTAGACCTTTCAGGAAAGGTCAAAATTAGTCCAAAGAAACAATGTCCAATATAAAATATTAAGGTCCAAAGTTGTAATCCAATAACCGAAACACTCACTTTGCCAGGCAAAGTGAGGGGAGATGACAAGGTCCTTTAGTCCATGAACTTGAGCAAGGCTAGGAAATAACTTGAAACAAGGCTTAATACAAGGCAACAAGGAACGAGGAGCGAGAACAAGATCCGTGGAATTACTTGACAAAATCCGGAAAACAAGGCAAGGTCCGTGGAGGTAAACAAGGCTGGAAACGGGAACGAAGGCTTGGAAACGGAGCGAAGGCTTGGAATCAGGAACAAGGCTTGAAACAGGAACGAGGCTTGGAAACGGAGCGCGCTGTCCACACACAACTTACTCCAGTAGCTGACGAATTGACTCCGCAAAATCCCTTTGTGGGTAAAACACCTAAATAGGGTCTAGTTTTCCCACCAAAGAGCAGTTCTCTGGGGAACCAGAAACGAAAGCTAATCTCTGAGTCCAGATGCATGACTCCTTAAGGTTTCCCATGGAAAGCAGGCTTAATCAGCTGAATTCTTAGCAGCTATCCTAGCACTCCTACGAGAGGCCGCTTGAACTCCTCTCTGTTGTTTACAAAACTCGTGGCGAGAAAACACAGGAGATTTAGACTCAGGGCTTGTTTGACAGATTTCTGGAAGACAAATCTCTTGCAGGTGCAAGGTTCCCAAATCTGGCTGGGAAGGTTCCAATTCTGACTGAGACGGTGAAAAACCCAAGTTCTCCTCTTCATCTGGGACTACAGTGCCATGAACGGGACTACATGGCCCATGACTCATCACACTATCCCCCTCCTCAAGCCCCCTCTCAAACCGGGACTCTCTCCCCGAGGCGCGAGGCCGCGGCTTGGCGGGATAGGTCTGATGGAAGCGGCGGGTTAGATCAGGAGCATGGACTGTGGAAGCGTCTTCCCAAGAGCGTTCCTCGGGGCCAAAACCCACCCAGTCAATGAGATATTGTAGGCGGCGGCGGTGAAAGCGAGAATCCAAAATGTCCTGAACCTCAAACTCCTCCTCCCCATTCATCAAAACAGGAGGGGGGGCCGGCCGGTCTGTATCAGGGCGCACACCATCCGCCGGAAGGAGCAGGGAGCGGTGGAACACTGGATGAATGCGCATTGAACGCGGAAGTTGGAGTTTGAAAGTCACGGGGTTAAGTTGCGCCACCACTGGATAGGGGCCAATGAAACGGGCATCTAACTTCTGGCAAGGGCGATGGGAGGGCAAAAAGCGAGTGGACAGAAGAACCCGGTCTCCTACCTTGATTTCGGGGCCCGGCTGGCGATGTTTGTCCGCGTGACGTTTATAGTCCTCCTTGGCTTGGTTTAATTGCTGGAGCAAGAGTTGTTGCACCGCTGTGAGTTCCTGCAGCCAGTCCTCTGCTGCGGGAACTTCTGAGGTTTCAATGACAGGGGGAAAGAAACGTGGATGGAAGCCGTAGTTTGCAAAGAACGGCGTTTCTTTAGTAGAAGCCTGGACCCCATTGTTGTAGGCAAACTCTGACAGCGATAACAGGGAAGCCCAATTGTCTTGCTGGTAGTTCACATAACAGCGAAGGTATTGTTCCAAAGTGGCATTGGTGCGCTCAGTTTGCCCATCTGTTTGGGGATGATGAGCCGAAGATAAACGAGAGTCTATGCCCAATAGTTTTTGTAGTGCTTTCCAGAAACGAGAGGTGAATTGGGACCCACGGTCTGTGACCAAACTCTTGGGCAATCCATGCAATCTGAAAACATGTTGGAGGAATAGATCTGCAGTTTCTTTGGCCGTGGGAAGGCCATCACAGGGAATGAAATGGGCTAACTTGGTGAAAAGGTCCACCACCACTAGGATCGTGGTCAATCCACAGGAAGGTGGTAGATCAGTGATAAAATCCGCAGAGATTATTTCCCATGGGCGGGATGGGGTAGGGAGGGGATGCAGAAGCCCTGAGGGCTTTTCTCTTCTTGTCTTGGAGCGCTGGCATACTGGGCAGGTGTTGACATATTTTTCCACATCCTTGCGGATCTTGGGCCACCAGAAATCTCTTAGGATCAAATGCATGGTTTTAAATAGCCCGAAATGCCCTGCTGGCTTGCAGTCATGACACAGACGAAGTGTTTTTTCCCTGCCCGGTCCTGGGGGAATGTAAACATGATTTCTATAGCAAAGTAGCCCATCCTTAAGCGAAAAGGGAAAACGTAGTCCTTGGCGAAGTTGGTCCTGTGCCCAGGCGTCTGCTTGCTGACTAGCCCTGATTTCCTGAGCACAAAGGGGTCCTGGAGTAGGGGAAGTTGATTCAATGGGAGTGGATTTGGTGTTTCCCACTGTGAGCGTGGCAAAGTTCTCGGGTTGTAGCAGCTGGGACTCAAAGGTCTCCTTGCGCCCTGCAGCGTATTCCGGTTTCCGTGACAGAGCATCTGCTTGCTTGGTCTGGGCTGGGGTTACATAATGAATTTGAAAGTTAAAACGTTCAAAGAATAAAGCCCAGCGTTGTTGCCTTTGATTTAGCTTGCGGGCAGTTCTTAGATGCTCTAGATTTCGATGATCAGTATGGACTTCAATGGGAAATTTGGCCCCTTCTAGCCAATGTCTCCAAGTTTCAAAGGCTGCCTTTATGGCCAATAGTTCCTTTTCCCAAATGGTGTAATTTCTCTCTGGCGCGGTCAATTGACGGGAATAAAAGGCACAAGGATGAAGATGGTCTCCCACTGGTTGTAGGAGTACAGCCCCAATTGCCACATCGGAGGCGTCCGCCTGCACAACAAAAGGGGTTTCAGGATCTGGATGCTGAAGGATTGGCTGGGACGTGAATAATTTCTTTAGTTGCTGGAACCCTTTCTCTGCTTGATCTGTCCAGCGGAAAGGCTGTTTCCCACGGATGCAGCTGGTGATTGGGTCAGACCAGCGGGCAAAGTCTGGAATGAACTTGCGGTAGTAGTTCGCGAACCCCAAGAATCGTTGCACCTCTTTCTTGTTGGTTGGCGCCCGCCATTCCAATACTGCTGAAACCTTAGCCGGGTCCATGGAGAGCCCTAGTGGTGAGACGCGGTACCCCAGGAAATCTACCTCTTGTAGATCAAAAGCGCATTTTTCCAGCTTGGCATAAAGTCCATGATCCCGCAATCGTTGTAACACCATTCTGACGTGGTTCTCATGCTCTGATTGTGATCTAGAAAACACCAAAAAATCGTCCAGGTAGATGATCAAGAACCGATCTAGATAATCCTGAAAGATGTCATTGACAAAATGCTGGAACGTTGCAGGAGCTCCACATAATCCATAATTCATAACTCGGGACTCGAATAATCCGAATTTAGTCTGGAAGGCGGTCTTCCACTCGTCCCCTTCTCTGATGCGAACTAGATTATAAGCCCCCCGAAGATCCAGCTTGGTGTAGACCTTGGCTCCTCGAAGTCGGTCTAGTAGGTCCGAGATCAAGGGCAGGGGATAGCTGTTCCGCTTAGTGATATTGTTCAATGCTCTATAGTCCACCACCAAGCGTAAGTCCCCTGATTTCTTTTTCACAAACATCACTGGGGAAGCGGCTGGGGATTGAGAGGGTCTGATGAATCCCTTGCGAAGGTTTGACTCTATGAACTCCCTGAGAGCTTCTTGCTCCGGTTCAGTCAGGGAGTAGAGATGTCCTCGCGGGATCGGGGCCCCCTCCACCAAGTCAATGGCACAGTCATAAGGTCTATGTGGGGGTAATCTCTCAGCTTCTTTTTCATTGAATACATCCCAATATTCTGAGTACTTCTTGGGCAAGGTGATAATGGGTTCAGTGTCTGTGACATGGCAGACCTTGGCTACAAGGCAATGGTTTTGGCAATATTTTGAAGCAAACTGCAGTTCTCTGTTGGACCAGGAGATGCTTGGGTCGTGAAGTGTCAGCCATGGAATTCCCAAAATCACAGGGAAATGGGGAACCTCGGTAACAAAGAAGGAAATCTCTTCCATATGTTCCCTTATCCACATTCTGGTGGGTTCCGACCACTGGCTTACGGGACCCGTCTTGAGGGGGCGGCCATCGATGGCTTGCACCACACGGGCATTCTTGAAGTCATGGTATTGTAATCCCAGAGAGTCGGCATACTCTCTATCAATGAAATTGTTTGTAGCTCCTGAGTCTATCATGGCATGGACCATGACTGGCCCCTTTTTTGCTGACCACAAGGTGACCACTAGAAGAAATAGGACCCCGGTTGGCGGCTCTTGAGTGGGTTTTTTGACCGGGTTGGCGAGCCTCTCTACGCCCGGTCGCTGGCTTCCCCCGCCGGCTGTGCGCCAGCCGCCTCAGACGTCTTCGTCTCCGTGGAGGACGCCGCCGCCAGACGGGCGGGGGGCTTCCCTTTGGCTGGGCACTCTCTGGCGAAGTGGCCCCCGTTTCCGCAGTACCAACAGAGATTTAGGCGTTGGCGGCGGGCCTTCTCGGCGGCATCTAACCTGGGACGCACATTGCCCAACTGCATCGGCACCTCCTCGCTCCCCCTGGGGTATGGGGCTGGTGGCGGGGGTCTCCATACTGGACGCGGCTGGACGCTGGTGGGAGCGGGAGGTTTCACCCCAGCTCTACCGCTCTGGCCTCGGACCCATTGTTTTCTGTTGGCAAGCATGACTTCAGCTCGTAAACATTGATCAATGAGTGCTTCAAGAGAGTGGGGGGGATCCACTTTGGAGATTTCTTCCAACATCTCGATGTTGAGACCCTCCCGAAATTGTCCTCTGAGGGCTATATCATTCCATCCGGTGCTGTGGGCCAGCACTCGGAACTCGGCTATGTACTGGGACAAGGGTCTGTCCCCCTGAGAGAGGCGCCGGAGTTTATGGCCGGCTGCCTCCAAATTGTCTTCGATCCCCCAAGTCGCCTTAATGTGATCCAAGAAGTGTTGCGCTGATCTTAGGTGTGGGGAAACTTGGTCGAACAGTGCCGTCGCCCAGTTGGCCGCTGGCCCGTCTAAAAGGCTGTAGATCCACGCCACTTTGATGTCTTCTTGGGGAAACTCGGCATTGCGGGCCTCTAGATAAGCTTGGCATTGGCGACGGAAAACATGAACCTTAGAAGCTTCTCCAGAAAACTTGGTTGGCAATGCCAGGGCCGGGAGTCGGATTCCGCGTTCCTTCAATCCCTTTATTTCTCCCTCCTGCGCATTGAGCTTATCACGGATGCGGTCCACTTCCTCCTTGTCGATGGTGTAGCTGAGCGGCTGGCCTCCCGGTCCGGCTCCGGTAGACATTCTGGCCTAGGTTAATTGGTGCTTAGGGTGGCGGAGTCAAACTGTCACGACCCAGGCTGCAGAGCACCAATACACAGAGGCCAGAATCTATCTAATATCTTTATTAAGGAAATATATAAAGTTAATAAAAGCAAGTGTATGAAATAGTTCAGAAGTAGACCTTTCAGGAAAGGTCAAAATTAGTCCAAAGAAACAATGTCCAATATAAAATATTAAGGTCCAAAGTTGTAATCCAATAACCGAAACACTCACTTTGCCAGGCAAAGTGAGGGGAGATGACAAGGTCCTTTAGTCCATGAACTTGAGCAAGGCTAGGAAATAACTTGAAACAAGGCTTAATACAAGGCAACAAGGAACGAGGAGCGAGAACAAGATCCGTGGAATTACTTGGCAAAATCCGGAAAACAAGGCAAGGTCCGTGGAGGTAAACAAGGCTGGAAACGGGAACGAAGGCTTGGAAACGGAGCGAAGGCTTGGAATCAGGAACAAGGCTTGAAACAGGAACGAGGCTTGGAAACGGAGCGCGCTGTCCACACACAACTTACTCCAGTAGCTGACGAATTGACTCCGCAAAATCCCTTTGTGGGTAAAACACCTAAATAGGGTCTAGTTTTCCCACCAAAGAGCAGTTCTCTGGGGAACCAGAAACGAAAGCTAATCTCTGAGTCCAGATGCATGACTCCTTAAGGTTTCCCATGGAAAGCAGGCTTAATCAGCTGAATTCTTAGCAGCTATCCTAGCACTCCTACGAGAGGCCGCTTGAACTCCTCTCTGTTGTTTACAAAACTCGTGGCGAGAAAACACAGGAGATTTAGACTCAGGGCTTGTTTGACAGATTTCTGGAAGACAAATCTCTTGCAGGTGCAAGGTTCCCAAATCTGGCTGGGAAGGTTCCAATTCTGACTGAGACGGTGAAAAACCCAAGTTCTCCTCTTCATCTGGGACTACAGTGCCATGAACGGGACTACATGGCCCATGACTCATCACAGAACCTTGATGAAATCATGTCCTTCTCAACAAAACTGCCTCAAAATACTGTAGGTGAATTTCTTTTATTTATTAAACAAAATTATTAACAACACAAGGAAAGGAAAACTCCAAATTGTCTGGTCCAAAAATCTAAAATCCTAGTCTTAGATAATGGGTGTACCACTAGATCAGACCGAAGGTCTGTCCAGGTTTCTTTTTATTGTTGCCAGTCCTACAACTAGATCTATATGAGGTGTCCATCCAGTGTTTATGAAGTGGATCACACAAGGTGTGTTTCACATTTCATAAGAATATGAAAAGCAAGGTCTTGATTATTTTGTGAAGGACCATTTACATGTGTGATGCTATCTACATAAATTTTAAAAAATAACATTTATTTCTCACTTAGTTTAAATAAGAGTATAGTAGCAATACACCTCTCCTTAATGCATATTTATAACATGCAGTATTTGACTGGATCTAAGGTGCCATCAAATGAAAGATGCACTTCACTTCTGAAACTCTAATTTTGCAGGGGAAAGAATTTTTTTAAATATGTTTTTAGAATTTTTTCTGCACATGCTATACCTTCTTTCTGTTTTAACCTGCAAGTCATCTTGTCTGCTTGAATCTTTTTTCCTGGCTCTGTAGACTCAGTGGGGAGGCATGGGAAGCAAGAAGTGGCACTTAGCTTAATCAGACTAGTAAACAGCGGTCTGGCTAAAGAGTGGAACAAAATTGTGGGGGTCTGGCAAAGCCATTGTGGCTGCCGCCCTTCCTCCTCCTCCTTAGAAGTAAGACAATTTTAAAAAAAAAACCCAAATTGGTGAATCTACAACACCATTGATTATAAAATGCACCCCGTTTTTTGAGCAGTAAAACTGGAGGAAAATGCACCTTAGAATCTGTGAAATATGGTATAAATGAATCACAATAAAACATAATACAAATTACATTTTCTATTGTTAAGAGAAATCATCCATATTGCTCAGAGTAAAAAATAAGTAAAAGTAGTCAATATAATTTGTTGGAAAACAGTTGTCATGCACTAATACGCATATCCAAATCTCAGAAATTACTAACAAGAAAGATTCAAGTTGCTCCTAATATGTTCTATCATGAAATTTATATGACACATCATCCGAGATCCAAAATAGCACGAAGTTAAGGTTCTCCATTTGGATGACAGAGGACATTCATGGGGCTGCCTGTCTCCCTGCTTGTTCCAGTGACACACTGTATGAACATGTAAATTGCCTGGTATGCGATACTGATGGTCTTTTATATAAGAAATAATAATTCTATAGAAAGTACGTACACATACTTAATTTGCATTCCAATTTATAGTTACATAAGCATAAATTACTCTGCTTGATTTATTCGGCTTAATGAATTAACCCACATATGAATCATACTGGCAAAACCTCAGATTAGTACCTCTTGTGACAAAAGTATCTACAAGGTGTAACCCATGTCCTGCTAGGTAAAAACAGCCTGCTCATTTACCTTAGAATCATAGAATAGTAGAGTTGGAAGAGACCTCAAGGGCCACCCAGTCCAACCCCCTGCCAAGAAGCAGGAAATCGCATTCAAAGCACCCCCGACAGATGGCCATCCAGCCTCTGTTTAAAAGCCTCCAAAGAAGGAGCCTCCACCACAGTCCGGGGGAGAGAGTTCCACTGCCGAACAGCCCTCACAGTGAGGAAGTTCTTCCTGATGTTCAGGTGGAATCTCCTTTCCTGTAGTTTGAAGCCATTGTTCCGTGTCCTAGTCTGCAGGGCAGCAGAAAACAAACTTGCTCCCTCCTCCCTATGACTTCCCCTCACATATTTGTACATGGCTATCATGTCTCCTCTCAGCCTTCTCTTCTGCAGGCTAAACATACCCAGTTCTTTAAGCCTCTCCTCATAGGGCTTGTTCTCCAGACCTTTGATCATTTGAGTTGCCCTCCTCTGGACGCTTTCCAGCTTGTCAACATCTCCCTTCAACTGTGGTGCCCAGAATTGGACACAGTATTCCAGGTGTGGTCTGACCAAGGCAGAATAGAGGGGTAGCATGACTTCCCTGGATCTAGACGCTATTCCCCTATTGATGCAGGCCAGAATCCCGTTGGCTTTCTTAGCAGCCGCATCACATTGTTGGCTCATGTTTAACTTGTTGTCCACAAGGACTCTTTTTCACATATACTGCTGTCTAGCCAGGTGTCCCCCATTCTGTATCTTTGCATTCCATTTTTTCTGCCTAAGTGAAGTATCTTGCATTTGTCCCTGTTGAACTTCATTTTGTTAGTTTCGGCCCATCTCTCTAGTCTGTCAAGATCGTTTTGAATTCTGCTCCTTTCTTCTGGGGTGTTGGCTATCCCTCCCAGTTTGGTGTCGTCTGCAAACTTGATGATCGTGCCTTCTAACCCTTCGTCTAAGTAATTAATAAAGATGTTGAACAGAACCGGGCCCAGGACAGAACCCTGCGGCACTCCACTCGTGACTTCTTTCCAAGATGAAGACGACGCATTGGTGAGCACCCTTTGGGTTCGTTCGCTTAGCCAATTACAGATCCACCTAACCGTAGTTTTGTCTAGCCCACATTTTACTAGTTTGTTTGCCAGAAGGTCGTGGGGGACTTTGTCGAAGGCCTTACTGAAATCCAGGTATGCTACATCCACGGCATTCCCTGTATCGACCCAATTCGTAACTCTAAAAGAGATCAGATTATTCTGGCATGACTTGTTTTTGGTAAATCCGTGTTGACTATTAGCAATGACCGCATTTGTTTCTAAGTGTTTGCAGACCACTTCCTTAATGATCTTTTCCAGAATCTTGCCTGGTATCGATGTGAGGCTGACCGGACGGTAATTGTTTGGGTCGTTCTTTTTTCCCTTCTTGAAGATAGGGACCACATTTGCCCTCCTCCAATCTGCTGGGACTTCTCCCGTTCTCCAACCTTAGCCAGTTGCACCCTGTTTGGAGGCAGCCACAGTACCAAGCACTGCTACACAATTCTTTCATGGTTGGAATTAACTGAATACTAAACACTGGAATCACCTAAGGAATCTGATTTATAGTCATTTCAGAAAAACAGTGCATAATTAGAGTATGGAATTTCCCGAAACAAGATATGCTGCTAGTAGCCTTGTTTAGTTCACAAAAGACAAGTCTATCAATGGCTACTAGCTACGGTAATTAACTGAAATATCCATGTTCTGTTGCAAACTGTTCCGAGGCATCAGATACTGAGAAGAAAGGGGGCCTTTCTGATTTATATGCAAGCTTTCAGAAGCAGCTGGCTGGCTAGTCACTGATGGAAAAACAATTCCGGGCTAGATGGATCCTTGATTCAGCAGGACTCTCTTATCCCCTCACTGTGCACTAGCCTCTCAGAACATAAAGGTGGATTGATGCAAAAGTGAATTTCAGAAGCAGAAATGTAAAATTTAGTTGCTTGGCTTAATATGCCACAACAAGGTGGCAATCTTATGCACAAATATTTGGCCACAAACCAGAAACTATCTAATTATATATGATTCATCATAGCGGAATGGGGCTGCTTAATGTAAATGTAACTGATAACATCACTGCTACTGAAGATGAGGTTAGGGTCAAAGTTGTCAGGTTGCCTTCAGAACAGGGTTCAAAATGCTTTGAAATCTGAATATACATTTACATGACTCCATCGCTTTAGCAGGATTAAGAACGTAGTATTAAGACAAAGAGTCTCCAGTATTAATAACGAACAGTGATAAATGATCATGTAGACATAAGGGTCATGATACTTAAAATTTCCACCAACTATGTACAGCACACAGATTATGTTGGTAAATATAGTTTAATGTTTTAATAATGCAGAAATGGCACAACATACAAAATGGAGTAAGAATATTAAAATTAACACATTTTTAAAAACAAAATAATTTTCCCACATTACAATGCACATAACTGGCAGGTAAAAAGGCTGTCAGAGAAAAGATGGAGCAAACTTCTTTGCTCCAGCAGGGAGCCACCAAACCAATGGACTCAAATTGCAAAGGAAATCTCAGCGAAATATTAAGAATTTATTAACACAGCTATTCTACAATTGAACAGACCACCTTGGAAAGTGATAAACACTTCAGAACTGTAGATTTTTTCTTTTTGCAAGTATTCTTTCATAGGTTTCCAATCAGTTCTACTGGTTGATGTTCTACCCTGCGCTAATTTTTGTGTTAATAAATCCATGTTCATCACATCCATCACTTTGTTAAGCCATTTCTCCATACTAGGTACTACTTCTGTTTTCCATAATTGTGCTAGCACTATTCTCGCCGCCGTGGTGAGATAGAATATTAGTCTGTCAGTGTTTTTATCCATGTGTGAGTCAGTAATTCCCAGTAAAAAGCATTCTGGCTTAAATTCAAACTGTTTTTGTAAGATTTTTGTCCTTTTTTTGGTGTATTTCTTGCCAAAAAATTTTGACCCTCTTACATTCCCACATGTGGAGAAACGTGCCGCTGTTCTTTCCACATTTCCAACAGTTTCCGTTGGTTTTCCCTCTATTGTATCTAGCAAGTTTGTTTGGTGTCAAGTACCACATATGAAACATTTTATACCAGTTCTCCTTTATCTCCGTGGCATAGGCCCACCTCAGCTTTTTTGACCATATCTCCTCCCATTGACTCATATAAATTGTGTGTCCTATCGCTTTGGACCATTTTACCATAACTTCTTTTATTTGTTCTTCCTCTAAAGCCCAGGTAAGTAATTGTTTGTATATTATTCTTATTAGTTTGCTATTTATTTTCAAGATTTTGTCCCAGAATTTTTCTGTTGTTTCGAATCCTTTCTCTTTATCTTCTCTGTATTCTTCTCTAATCTGCCAATATTGAAGCCAATTTATAGTGGGGTCTATTTTTTTTAATGATCTTTATTAAGGGTTTTCAAAATTACATAGTTGTTTACTAAAGGATCAAGGGGAGGAGGTAAATGCTTAAAAGCATGGTAAGAGGGATAGTGAAAGAGATATAGGGAAAGGGGGGGGGAAGAGGTAGAGCCCTATAGGTTGGGTAGATATAGGGGGTGAAACGAGTGTAATCTATGGACACAGGAGGGGTAGAATAGGGAAGGAATGTTGGGTGAGGGACAGGGTGGAAACAGAAGGGAGTCTGAAATCAGGCGCCCAGGGCAGGTATCCTATGGGTGGAGGGGGGGGTAGATTTCCACTCTTCTCTTCCATTTGCTTCTCATGTTGCATCGTCATTTCATTTCTTCTTGTATATAATCTTCAAAATTTGCCCAGTCCGTTTCTCTTATAGCCCTTCCAGTGTTATTTTTTTTTAACAAGTAAGTTAATTTATCCATATTTTTAATGTCCATCAATTTCTCCAACCACATTGTTTTGGTTAATTTAATTGTACTTTTCCAATATTTAGCCACCACCATTCTTGCAGCTGTTATTGCATATGTAAAGATTTTCTCGTTATTCTTGTCTTCTTTCGGAGAATCTATCGCATCATCCTTTTGTAAATTTAATAATCCTAATAAATAATATTCAGATTTGCAGTCAAATTCAATTTTCAAATTTGTTTAACATTCCATGTGGATTAATTTCCAATAATTTTTGATTTCTTTACAATTCCACCACATGTGGAAATATGATCCTACCTGGTCATTACATCGCCAACATTTATTATTTTCAGTCTTATACATGAGGCTGAGCTACCATCTGTGAATTAACTTTATCCAGTTTTCCTTTAAATCAGTAGAGTAACAATACTTAATTTTTATGTTCCAAATATTTTCCCATTCGTCTAAATTAATTGATCTACCCACATTTCTAGACCATTTTAACATTGACTCTTTAATTATTTCAGCTTCTGTGTCCCATTCTAGTAGCTTATTATATAGTATCATTATAATTTTCTTATTTCTTTGCAGTAAATTATCCCAAAAACCATTAGTCATATTAAATCCTATTTCTTTATCTTTTTTGTAACTTTCTTTTATTTGGTGGTACTGAAACCAGGATATATTTTATACTCTTTTTGGATCTCCTCTAAATCTTTAATAGGTGGAGTGTCTGTGAATGTAATTGTCCTTTTGATAATCTCTTTGTAGGATGGCCACTTATTCCATCCCAATAGCCTCAGCTGTTTCGCTTCTAGGGGGGAAAGCCAGAGTGGAATTTTCTCATAAAAATGTCTTTTATATTTTATCCAAGTTTTAATCAAACGAGATCTTATAAAATGATTACCAAATTTTTTATTCAATTAATCTTCTCGTAACATATAGTTGGGTCTATTTTTTAATCTCTTCATGTGTTTTTAGTTTTACCTCTTGATTGGTGAATGTTAGTAGTTGTTTGTATGTAAGTCATTTTTCACCAGAGTTTCTCTTCTGTGATTTGCTTCACATGGTGAAAACCACATGGGAATTTTAGAGTGGAATCTGGCTTTATATTTGTCCCATACCTTTTTTCATATATTTTTTTTGTTTTATCTTTCCATAAATAACTGTGCCACCCCCGTCTTAGGTCTTTTCCCTCCAGTGCTAAGATTTTTTTCTTTTCTAATGTAGCCCAATCCCTCACCCAAGCCTCGTAGTATAACTCTAAGTCTGGGAGACCCAGACCCCCTCTTTTCTTATCATCTTTTAAACTATGAATTTTTATTCTTGCTTGTTTATTTTTTCCAAACAAACGTTTTAATAGCCTTCTCCCATTTTGTAAACATCATTTTGGATCTTATTACCAGGATTGTTTGAAACAGGTATAATATTTCTGGTAGAATATTCATTTTAAAGACAGCTATTCTGCCTAAAAGAGACAGATTTAAATTATTCCATCTTTTAATTTTCTCTCTTATCTCTGTCCATTTTTTCATAGTTGTTTTTTAGAAATGGGTGTTCCTTGTGATGATCTCTATTCCTAGGTATTTTACCTTCCTAACTACCTTTACTCCAGTATGTTTTCTAGTTCTTCTTTATTCTTTCTTGAGATGTTTTTGTTAACATTTTCGTTTTTTCTTTATTTATTTTGAAACCCGCTGCTTCTGCAAATGCTGTCAATTCTTTCCACCATTTAATCCATTGATTTGCTGGGTCCTCTATAATACAGACCACATCATCTGCGAAAGTACAGAATTTGTAGCTGTTGTTTTTTATTCTTAGTCCTTTTAGATCATTACCCTTTCTTATTCTTATTAACAAAATTTCCAGAATCATTATAAAGATTAGTGGGGAGAGGGGAATCCCTGTCTCGTCCCCTTATATATTCTAATCTCTTTAGTTTTGTGACCGTTAACTATAATACTTGCAAATTGTGAGTAAATTGCTTGGATTTAAAATAAAAACCAAGGCTTGATCTATCAAGGTTCCCAACATTTGCAAGATAATAAAGTAAATGAACCCTGGATTTCAAATCTAATTTTTTATTTTATAATCAAACATATTGTTGTTCCACATCCAAGGACCAGTAGAAGCCTGAATTTAAGGAACATATTGATAAGCATGTGTGCACATGTGCGTGTACACACACAGAGGTCCTTTTGGCCTTTATCACTGCAATCGTCAAGACTGCCAGATCACCATGCTATAATAATAGCAAATACTACAGTTCCCCCTCTTTTTGTAATCTCTAAAGGCAAAGGAGTGCTACTAAGTTATAGCTCACTGGTGTTTCTCCCTGATGTTTGGGGCTCTTAGTTCTAGAATCCTTGTTTGTTATGCTGGCTTGGCCAACTGGAATCAATAAAATTCTGAGGACAAAAGCTTCAGAAGCACTACAATTTAAATAATTCTTAGTTCCCTGTCCTGGTATCCATCCTTCCATTCCTTCCTTGCCTTGTCTGCAAATGCTATGAATGTTTCACTCTACTGAATGAGGTCTTATCCTGTCTCTTTCTCCATGTCTGAGCCACTCATTTTTACCCTCAGTTTCAGGCTTTTTAATCTCTTGCCCATTTTATGTCACTCCTTCCTACTATTGTTGCATGACTTTTAAGGTGTTTCTGACTTCAGCCCTAAGGCAAACCTGTTACTGGGTTTTACTGGCAAGATTTGTTCAGCAAGTGTTTGCTTTTTCTATCCTGAGGCTGAGAGACTATGACATGCTCAAACATCTGTCTCCAGAGTCATAGTCCAGCACTCAAAACTATTACAACATCATGGTTCCCATTCCTATGGTAGCCAATTTGCTTCTTATCTGTTTCAATGGTCTTACTTTCCATCCACAACATATAGTTCCCAGGATGACTGAATCCTATGGGTCCTTTGAGCTTTCCCTGCTGCTGCGTCTCTCCAAATCTTCCATTTCCTTCCACTACCAACTCCTCATGTTCATCCCTACATTCTAGGACTTCTTCTCAATCCTCAAATAATCATCAGTCCTACAGTTTGTGTGAGGTTTTATTCCAAGCCAAACTAAGAAAACTTCATTTCTTTATGCAAGGACTATAAATATTATGACAATTCAAATTCCCAAACAGTTGGAATGATCATACATAGACAGCAAATTATCAATACACCAAGATACATACAAAATTTCACTCGATCAGAAGAAACAAATTCAGATTATCTTTTTTAGCACTTGGTAATGGGAACTCTCACAGCCATTCCAAGATGAATCATGTAGATCAGTTTCTCTCCCCAGCTATATTGACTGCATATAGTGCTAGCATTTTAAAAGGAGACATCTGTGAATGTGTGCTGGTGATAAGTAAATGAATCAACAGGATGTTATCTAAACAAGAAAAATAATTGCTTGAGAATTACAAAGAGTTATGCAGCAGTTTGATAGTTAGCTAGAAACCTGAAGACATTAGATTCATGAAGCTATTTTCATTCTCATCTCTAAATATCAATTCCCACTAATGTGTAGTTATGCAATGCAATGGTCACATGATGTTTGCAATTATATATTGACTCCACCAAAAAGAAGGCAGTCATTTCAGACAAACAACCCACATATTCCAGTGCTACTGAAGATTTGATTCCTACATGTATGTTGATAATTTATATCTTTCATTAAGCTTCAGTAAGCATAACTGATCCTAGAGTTTGATGCGGGTTTACATGAGTTTTCAGTCCAAAATTTCTTGTCTTGGCATAGTATTTGCATACATCTGATTAAATGGGTTGGAGTTCACAAAAATCTTACACCAAATATTATTCTTATATTAGTCTTTAAGGGGCCACATTGCTTTTTTGTTATTGTGGAAGTTGTACATAGCATGGCATCCAAATATATTCCAACGAGCACATGTGCTAAGTCTACAGAACTAGGTTAGGCTACAGAGTGTGTAAAAAGAAAAAAAAGAAGGCAGGGTCAGTCTTGCTTAACACATACCATCCTGATTCTTCAATACTAGGTTTCTCTCCAGGCTAAATAAACTAGTAAAGCATAGTACTGTTAGTCACAATTTTGAGAGACTTGTTAAGACTGGAACTATTAGCTTGGCGACAAAATATTCTGCTGCCTAAATTCATGTGTGCTGCACCTTCAGTGGATCAGTGTCCTCTAGCTGAATTAAACACAGCATTCTTTAAAACCTTCAACATCACTCCTCATTAATTTGCATTAAGCAATGTATGTGAAGTATGACTGAATTTTATGTGTTGGCAAGGGAGGGTGTGGATGGGAGGAAATGGAAGATACAAATTAGTGGGAAAATTTACCAAATATATTTATGTATAAGTTGACCTCATGTATAAGTCAAAAGAAAGTTTTAGTGGACAAATTGTGGATTTTGATAAGACAAGGGTCACTCCACACAAGGTGGAAAGTACCAATACCAACTCACGGGGCCAGCTGCCCAAACATTTAAAAAGGGCCCAAAGTGGCACCATGGTGAAGAGAGTAGAAGGAATCAGTGCTTGTTTTAGATTTTTGAAGAGAAGAACTAAGGAAGTTCTTCCCTTTTGTTAATCTATTCAGAAAAGAGATGGTTACATTTTAAAAGGAGTGTAGGTACAGTTCTTACACTGATGTGTGGTTAGGTTAACCCAGATTTTGGGTTGTTTTTTTTACTAAAATTTCTAGGCTTATACATGAATATATAGGATAACTGAAATTGCCAGTAATGTTAATCTTCAATCATAAGCAGGCAACAGGTGCTTTGTAGCGCATCTAAATAAAGGTGCCAGATTGTAGTAAAGCAACTTAAAAATGATGACGCGCTTTTGAAAAAGCCAGAACAAAATATGTTCTCAAAGGGGAAAAGTAACACCCTTCCTGTAATTCTAAAGAAATCCCACGAACAGTTCTAAAATGAATGGTTTAGCAATTAATTAACCAATGTTACTTCATTAAATAAAATTATTTCAATGACTAATGCCGGTGCAATGAATCAATGGTGCAATTCCTGATATTCAGTATTAACACATTAATTTTCAAAGCTAACATTCCTACTTCTGGTTAAATTCTAGTCTGCATGTTCTTACTCCCCCTCCCCCATTTCAAAACCTGTGTAACTGAGGTTTGAAAGTGAAAGTTAGACCTGCATTCTGAATATACACACCAATATTCATTAAAATGTCTCTGTATTTAAGAAAGATGGAACAAAGCATTGCATTCTGCATTTCCATCTTCCCATTTGAAACTAATAGGGGAAATTTAGCACTAGAAATAATCTCTTAATGTATGCTCAAAATTGCATTGTAATATGCCAATCATCATGAAAACTCTCTTCAATAAAGGGAATCATTTGATAAATTGACATGAAAGTTGGCTTCAATAAATATTAGGAAGACAACCTGCATGAGTTAACTTCACACCTGCACATTTGGGAAACAGTATAAAGTGTGAATCTGAATGTTATCAACTTTCATATAGAGTTTGCAAAATGATAGTTCATCTGTTGAATTACTGAAAAGAGAAGAACCTCAGAAGAAAAGTAACTACCAAAATGGTATCTTATCTTTTGAATTACTGCAAAAAGCAGAGCTTCAAAATAAAAAAAAACCCACCAAGAAAAAGATCTTGGAGTCCTTGTGGACAACAAGTTAAACATGAGCCTACAATGTGATGTGGCGGCGAAAAAAGCCAACGGGATTCTGGCCTGCAAAAATAGGGGTATAGCATCTAGATCCAGGGAAGTCATGCTACCCTTCTATTCTGCCTTGGTCAGGCCACACCTGGAATACTGTGTCCAATTCTGAGCACCGCAATTGAAGGGAGATGTTGACAAGCTGGAAAGCATCCAGAGGAGGGCAACTAAAATGATCAAGGGTCTGGAGAACAAACCCTATGAGGAGCGGCTTAAAGAGCTGGGTATGTTTAGCCTGCAGAAGAGAAGGCTGAGAGGAGACATGATAGCCATGTATAAATATGTGAGGGGAAGTCATAGGGAGGAGGGAGCAAACTTGTTTTCTGCTGCCCTGGAGACTAGGACGCGGAACAATGGCTTCAAACTACAGGAAAGGAGATTCCACCTGAACATCAGCAAGAACTTTCTTACTGTGAGAGCTGTTCGGCAGTGGAACTCTCTGCCCCTGACTGTGGTGGAGGCTCCTTCTTTGGAGGCTTTTAAGCAGAGGCTGGATGGCCATCTGTCGAGGGCGCTTTGAATGAGATTTTCCTGCTTCTTGCAGGGAGTTGGACTGTATGGCCCGTGAGGTCTCTTCCAATTCTATGATTCTATGATTCTATAAGACATTATGATTTTATGTGAAAACATACAATATATTTATCATTTAAAATTACAAATGCTGGTTGATCTCTATACAGTACTCTGATGTAATAATGGGAGAGAAATCAATGAGAGATACTCAAAAACAATTTGGAATTGCAGAATTTAGTCCAAGGACTTTGTGCACTCTATGCTGTATGATCGCATACTTAAACAAAAGCTTTTTATTTTAAATGAAACTACCAGGTGCTGCAGGCTATATTTTAGAGGAAGGAACTGGCAAAACCACCTTGCTTAAGAAGACCCTATGAAATTCATGGAGCTGACTCAAGTCGACAGGTAACTTAAGGGCACGCGCGCACACACCCCAATCAAATTACTACTATGTGCTCACTATTGCATCAACACCAGCAACAGCCACTGTACAAATATTGCCCTCACAACTTCCTTTTGTAGACAGGCTGAAGCTGCAGCTGATACTAAACTGCAGAGACTATCATGCCAAAAGACAGAAATACTGGCTATAATTCTGTACATTTACTTCAGTGTGTGCATGACTGAACTCCTGCATAAACATGCACAGAACCAGATTGCTGCAGGTATATATTCCATTCTCCATCTCAGCTTCGAAAGAAAGGCCGGAAGGAGTCATCTATGGCAGGAAAGTACAAGTTGAGCATCCCACCCTTACTTGGAATTCCAGCATTCAAAACACTCCAAAAACCAAAATCATCCACATGGAAGGCAAAGATAATGATCCCTTTGCTTTCTGATGGTTCAGCAAACAAACTTTGTTTCATGCACAAAATTATTAAAAAATATTGTGTGTTCAGGCTATGTATCTGAGGTAAATCAGAAATGTAAATTTTATTGTTAGACTTGGGGGGCATCGCCAAAATATCCCATCATGCACTTACATGCAAATATTAAACACTCTGGGCCCCAAGCATTTCAGATGGGGGAAACTCAATCTGTATTAATAATACTGGACTTCGTGTGGTGTTTTAATTTTGGCAGCAGTTTCCCCATCACTTAAGACTAGAAGCCAAAGGTTCTGTGATGCTCCCCTGCACCATAAAACACCAAAGGCTCAAATTTCTTTTAAAAGCACAAATAACTATGAGTAGGTAATTCCCTTTAATTGGGTTGGGAGGGAAACTTGGGCCCTACAGACCTGGGATACATCTATACTGCAGAATAATTGTGGTTTGATACCACTTTAACCACCTTGACTCAATGCTATGGAAATATGGGATTTGTAGTTTAATGAGGCAGCTGCCCTCTTTGGCAAATAAGACTAAAAAGTTTGCAATACTATCACTCCTTGGATGATAATGATGATGACAATAATAATAATTTCACTTTTATATCCTGCTACCATCTCCCCAAAGGGACTCAGTGTGGCTTACATGCGGGACCAAGCCCAAAGCATACAGCAAAATTACCAATAAAATTCAGTTAAAACATAGTCACATATAACAGACTAATTTAACAAATTAAAATAGCAGGGTATAAAACATTGTTAAAAAGTATCAAAGCAAACCTCAAGAACCAGAATCAGGAATATGGTGGGGATTATCAGAATTAGAGAGGGCTGGCATGGTTTGTGCAAAAAGCAGATTATAGGGCCAGGACTGGGGTAAAGTGCGGAGTAACAATATATCAGTCAATTAGGCCTGGACATTCATAAGCAGAGCCTAACCATCATCAAATGCACACTAGAACATCCAGGTTTTCAGATCCTTATGAAAGGCAGACAGAGCCTAATCTCCCTAGGGAGGGAGTTCCCCGGGGGGGGGGGGGGGGGACCACTGAAAAAGCCCCCTCTCTTTCTCTCCCTCTTGTCCCCAAAAACCATGCTTAATCTTAAGGCCCATGCTGGCCCCCACCAACCATGCAGTAGATCTTAAGGCCCGCACTGGTTCATAGGGGAAAATGTGGTCACAAAGATAGGCAGGATCCAAACTGTTTGGGCTTTGTAGGTAATAACCTGCACTTTGAATTGGGACCAGAAACTTATTCCCTAGCACTGAACCATGGCAGTTAAAAGTGGTGTCAAAGTGCACCATATGACAACTTCTGCAACTGACTTCTTTATCTCAGGCTGCATCCACACTGTGGATTTAGTTTGATCCCACTTGCACTGTCAATGCTAGGGAATCAGGGGAGTTGAGTTTAATAAGGTATTTATACTTTTCTGCCCAAGAGTGCTGTTGCCTCATCAAACTACAGCTGTGATGTAGCACTGAGCCATGCAGTTAAAGCGGTGCCAAAGTGCATTAACTCTACAGTGTAGAACAGGCATGGCCCAAGTTGGGCCCTCCCTCCAGGTGTTTCGGACTTCAACTTCCACCATTCCTCACAGCTTCAGCCTCTTTCCTTTTCCCCCTCAGCCGCTTAAGTTGGCCCATGCCTGGTGTAGATGCAGCCGAGGAGGCAGCCTCAAATAGCCGTCCACCCGTCCCTTGCAGAAGCAACAGGGCAGACAGCCGGCAGTTTACTGCAAAACCAAGGGATGCTCCAATTCCTTAAAACGGGCACTGGGCCTTCCACAGGGGCCTTCCTGACCTGCTGCTGGTGGTGGTGGTGGCCGAGTCGGAGCCGCACTTGGGCTCAGGCTCCTCCATGGCGGCGGCTGCGGAGTCTCTCATGCGTGCAGCCAGGCTGGCATGGCGCCCCCGGAAGCCCCTCTGCAGCCCGGCCCGGCGGGAAGGAAAGGGGAGGAAGGCCGCCGCGGTCCGGCCGCCTCTTTCCCTCACGCTCCGGCTGCAGAGCCTCGGCCGCGCAGAGCCAGCCCTGCCGCCGCCATCTTGTAAAGAGGCGCTCCGACTGAGAGCGGAGCCGGGAGCCTCAGAGTACGGAGAGCGGCGAGGGACAAAGCCAGCCACAGGCGCTCGCCCGCTCCCTGGGTCAGAAGGGAAGGTTTGGAAGGGAGGGAGCGCCACCCGGAAGGAAGGGAGGGAGGGAGGAAAGAAGGAAGGAAGGAAGGGAGAGGGCAGGGCGCCTCTGATGCCTCTGCAAGGGACGGGAGGAGGAGCAGGGTCTCCGGGAGGAATGCCACTTTACTCCCTGCAGATGCAAAGGCGCATCCGCTGCACAAAGGGACCTCGGGGTACCTTTAAGGGTGCATCTACGCTGCAGAAAGAACTCTGCACCAGAGTAAAGACAGAGGAAACGTGTTCCTACCATACATCAAGGGAACCACTGACCGAATAGGGAAGCTGATGAAGAAATACGACCTACAAACCATCCACTGACCCACTAAGGAAATCCAACAAATGCTGCGTTCAGCCAAGGACAAGAGAGATCCTCTCTCACACCTCTGCAGGAGTCGACCAAACACAATGCAGCTGTGGACAAGTCTACATAAGGGCCACCAAACGCAGCATTGCTCAAACACCAATCCAGGAACACGAAAGACACTGCAGACTGATTCAGTCAGAGAAGTCAGCCATAGCAGAGCACCTGATGAACCAACCTGGACCCAGCATATTATAGTAGTCTCACTTATCCAACATAAACGGGCCGGCAGAATGTTGGATAAGTGAATATGTTGGATAATAAGGAGAGATTAAGAAAAAGCCTATTAAACATCAAAATAGGTTATGATTTTACAAATTAAGCACCAAAACATCATGTTATACAACAAATTGGACAGAAAAAGTAGTTCATTACACATTAATGCTATGTAGTAATTACTGTATTTACGAATTTAGCACCAAAATATCATGATATATTGAAAACATTGACTACAAAAATGCGTTGGATAATCCAGAATGTTGGATAAGTGAGTGTTGGATAAGTGAGACTCTACTGTACTTGAGAACACAAAAATGCTGGACCACTCTTAACAACCATCATGTCAAACTACACAGAGAAGCCATTGAAAACCACAAGCATGTGGGTAATTTCAACAGAAAGGAGAGGACCATGAAAAGGAACAAAATCTGGCTTTCAGTATTTAAAAAAAAACTCGAAAATCAGGACAGTAAATAAAGAACACTCAGAAAACAGGGGAATTCCAGACATGAAACAATCAGGGGCAGCTAACACCTCCCAACAAATGATTTTCCTCAGGCAGGAATCGGCCAGGCCTTGAAGCTGCAAGGCTTTTCAGTGCTAATCAAGGTGATTAATTGCAACATTCACACTTTCCTCCAACAGGCAAGAGTTCTATCTCCCACTCTGGACATGATTCAACAGATATACATAGCTCACTTGCCTAGTTTCCAATATACCTCACAACCTCTGAGGATGATTGCCAAAGATGCAGGTGAAACATCAGGAGAGAATGCTCCTGGAACATGGCCATACAGCCCAGAAAACTCACAGCAGCTCACTTTGACACCACTTTCACTGACCTGGCTAAGTGCTATGTAACTGTGGGAGCTGCGCTTGGTGAGGTTCCAACTCAAGACCTTGTGAAGCTACTAGAACTCCCTGGGTTCTAATAACATTGAACAATTGCAGTTAAAGTGATGTCAAACTGCATTGATTCTGCACCCAGAGAAGTTGGTAGCAGAAGTGCTCACAGGGCATATCTACACTGTATAATTAATACATTTTGATACTACTTCAGCTGCTATGGACCAGTGCTATGAAGTCGTGGGAGTTGTAGTTTTCCAAGCTCTTTACCCCACAGCTCCCAGGATTCCACAGCATGGAGCCATGGCCCTTAATGTAGAGCCATGGAATATTAGAGTTGGAAGAGAACCCCAAGGGCCATCCAGTCCAACCCCATTTCTGCCTTGTGGGAAAACACACAATCAAAGCCCCCCTGACAGATGTCCATTTAGCCTCTGCTTAAAAACTCCCAGAGAATGAGGCCCCTTCCACACAGCTGAATAAAATCCCATATCTGTTTTGAACTGGAATAGATGGAAATACAGACTCGGATAACCCAGTTCAAAGTAGATACTGTGGGATTTTCTGCTTTGGTATTCTAGGTTATATGGCTATGTGGAAGGACCCTGAGGCAGCCTATTCTGCTGTTGAACAGCTCTTGCCCTCAGGGAAGTGGTGCCAAATTGCATTAATTCTGCAATGTAGATGCACTCAGTGCCTCCTGCAGCAGAAAGAAAACTCTGCTTTTTCTCTCAGTGATAAAAGAGAAATTTTGTATGAAAAAATGGGATTAAGCAATAGTGGGAAGGTTTGAGGCATTACCTTCCTCTTCTTTTTTAACAATTTCTGCAAAGAAGTCTAGTTGCATTTTTTGTTGGGATGCCAGTCCTAAGAAAGGCAGGAGGATCCATGGTACAGAGTGGGCACATTGCAGACAGAACTTCCCAATCAGGTTCACTCAGGGAGACTTGCTCATCTCTTTCTGCAGGCCCATGGGATCCGTCTACTTGGGACTATTTCACATTGCATAGTGTAGTGGCATTGGACTATGACTCCAGGGACCACAGTTTAAATCCTCACTCGGCCATCAAACTCACTGGATGCCCATGGGCAAGTCACACACTCTCAGCCCCTTCTGAACAAATCTTGCCTCAAAACTGCCTTCAAGTGCCTGTTGACTTATGGCAACCAGATGAAGTCACAGAGCATTCTTAGACAAGTAACAATCAAGAGGTGGGTTTGCCAATTCCTTCCTCTGAAATTATAGCACCTGGCATTTCTTGGCAGCCTCCCATCCAAGTACTAACCAAAGCTGACCCCACTTAGCTTCCAAAATCAGATAGGATCTGGTATAGGATATAAAGTAGCAATATATTAAACCCAGTATTGTGGTTAAAATAGCACTTTAAGGACTTTTTCATAGATTAAAGGGTTTTCTATGTACAGGTAGTTCCTGCTGTTTCTCCAGACATATGATCCCTTTCCAAACACTCCTGTTTTCTGGAAATGGGTCCATCATTCAGTACTCTTGTTCAGGTTAGCATGAGCCCCAACTATATTGCAATATATTGTTGTTTCGAACTACATTATATAGCCACTGTAGACTCATATAATGCAGTTCAAAGCAGTTAAACTGTATTGCAGTGTAGTTGGGGCATAATTCACTTGCGTTTCTGCTACTAAAAGCCATGTGTGAGCCAAGAGGCCATTCAGAAAAATCCAAAATCTACTTTCTGCACATTTTTCCTTTACAATGTTTATGGAGGACAGACTAGCAATTCTCTCAACCACATAGGAGAAGGAGCATAAATCAAGGCTGGAGTTGTGATCATTACTAATGATACCAGCCAAACAAACGCAGAAGGGTAGCAACAGAATCAGTTCTTGTCTTCCAAGCTTAAATCTTGTGATAATTTTTTTACTGTTCTATTGGATTATCTTCCAAGCTGTCAGAATCTTGCAATCTTTTTTACTGTTCTGTTGAAAAATTTGATATTCAACATGAGGGCTACTTTGTTTCTGACCTAATCTATTAAAGTGATAGACACATTTGTTGCCCTTCTCATTTATAAATGTGGAATATTAGTACATAATAAAATAGGCAGCATTATTTCAAAGACCACATTATCGCAATCTATCTTTGTGAAGGCAGTTCTCTGATCAAGCTGCAACAAAGCCAGTGACGAAAGAGACAATGGCCCCAACTCCACTGCCATATAATGCAGTTTGAAACTATATCATACGGTCAAGTATAGAGTCATATAATCAACAGGCAGTCCCCAAGTTACAAACATCCAACTTACAAATGGCTCATTGCTACAAATGGGGGTGAGACAACAGAAAGTGGGAGAAATCTACCCCTAGTAAGGGAGAAACACTTCTGAAAACGTTATCATGGGGAAAAGGTGTTTGAACTAAAGTTTTAGCGCCAATCATGGTGCCTCTCTATTTGGCTTTGGTTAGACCTCACCTGGAATACTGTGTCCAGTTCTGGGCACCACAGTTTAAAAGAGATATTGACAAACGGGAAGGTGTACAGAGGAGGGCAACTAACCAAAGCCAAATAGAGAGGCACCATGATTGCTGCTAAAACTTTGGTTCGACCACCTTTTCCCCATGATAATGCTTTCAGTAGTGAATTTCCTTTCCTAAGGACCATGTCCTATGAGGTATGTTTAGCTAGGTATGTTTAGCCTGCAGAATGGAAAGTTTAGAGGAGACATGATAGCCATATATACATTTGTGAAAGGATGTTATAAGGAAGAGGGAGCCAGCTTGTTTTTTGCTGCCTTTGAAACCAGGACTCGGAGCAATGGGTTCAAATTACAGGAAAGGAGATTTCACCGGAACATTAGGAAAAACTTTCTCGCTGTAAGAGTTGTTCAGCAGTGAAACTCTCTGCTTCAGTATGGTGTTAACTCCTTTGGAAACTGTCGGGAGTGCTTTGATTGTGCTTTTCCTGCATGGCAGGGGGTTGGACAGATGGCCCATGTGGTCTCTTCGAACTCTATAGCTGTATACCAAGTTGGTCTGCTCCTTCATTTCCTTGGGATGCATCAGCAAGACCAAGGCTAGTAAAGGATGATCTTCAAATATTTCCCTTGCCTTAAGCATGGGAGAACTAGAGAACTGAAAGTCTACTTCTCTATAAATGCCAAGATACCATTTTTGGTTAGGGGAAGTCAGATTTTTTTTAATGTTTCCCTAGGTCAGTCGTTCTCAACCTGTGGGTCCCCAGATGTTTTGGCCTTCAACTCCCAGAAATCCTAACAGTTGGTAAACTGGCTGAGATTTCTGGGAATTGTAGGCCAAAACACCTGGGGACCCACAGGTTGAGAACCACTGCCCTAGCTGGTTGTCCCAAGGTGCTTTTGCAATGTAATTCGTTTCTGTAACTTGAGAAGAATTGTCCAAGAAATTATACCCCAAAACCTGATGTAATCCTTACTGAGAATAAAATTTACTTGAACTTTCAATTAAGCCTTGTAATGAAGTGTATGATTTTATTTTGTTTATAGATGACATGTTTATTTGATTTTGTTTAAACAGTCAGGTTTGGCTAAGTTTAAAATGGTGAGTATTAGAGTGGATGATGTATGGGGGAAGGTAGCCATCTTAAGGCGGGTTACCATAGCAACAGGGGCGGAGCCAACCGCCGCTTGGAAAGGAAAAGGGGAAGGTTTTAAAACCCAGCGGGCAGTCTGTGATTTCCAGTCACAGTGAAGGAACTGATTCTTGTGTAGAGGATCAGCGTGGCTCAAATAGAAGAATTTGAGTTAGATCTAAAATAAAGAGAATTATTTTAGACAGACTGTGATTTTAAATCACAGGGGACAGTCTGGTTTCAGGTGAAGGGAACCAGGAAGAACAGACCTCTATTAGGCCAGGCTAAGCAAGTTAGGGGACTTGTTTAGGGTCATTTATAGAGTCTGTGGATTAGGGAAGTTAATCCCAGTGGATCCAGGAGGATCAAGTTTCAGTGTAATTTGGAAGAAGAAATATTTTGAAAGTTTGACCACCTCATATCTGTTTGTAACCATTAAGCTAAGTGCCTTTAACAAGTTATAAGAAACCATCAAGCTCTGTACACGCAATAAACTTGTTTTGATTTTATTCCAACTAAGCCTCTGTCATACTCTTATATTAAGTTAAGCAACATCAACATCTGAAGTAAAATAAATAGAGAAAGCTAAAAAAGAACCAGTGCCATCTGCCTGACGTCTCCTCCATTGGTGGCAGCGAAAAAGATAATCAAATAAATAATTAATTAACATCATCCTCCATAAGACATCTTATTAACTGGTAGTATCTGTGTGTTTGGTAAGATCAAAAGGATTCCATTCCTGTCAGACACCTCCTTACAAGCCTCTTGAGTGCTTTTGGCATACAGATAGATTACTTTCTGATCCAGGAGGTAGGAAGGGTAAAAGTGGTTTTACTTTGGGTTGCTCATATCTCTGCCTTCCATGGGAAAAGGTGGAGAAGGTCCTTGGGTACACATGTAAAGACATGGGGATCTGTTAGGTAATCTCTTTTTTGTCCAAGGTTTTATGTTCTAGTAAATCTCATGTGCTATGTTTCTCCCCTGTCCCTTCCTCATTTTTTTGTATTTCAGGGTCTGGAAATAGTAACTGAAAAACAAAAAATACAATTTGGGAACTAAAAGCATTTTGTAGAAGGGAATGCAAAGAGAAATACAGTAGAGTCTCGCTTGTCCAACGTAAATGGGCCGGCAGAACGTTGGATAAGTGAATATGTTGGATAATAAGGAGAGATTAAGGAAAAGCCTATTAAACATCAAATTAGGTTATGATTTTACAAATTAAGCACCAAAACATCATGTTGTACAACAAATTTGACAGAAAAAGTAGTTCAATACACAGTAATGCTATGTAGTAATTATTGTATTTACGAATTTAGCACCAAAATATCACGATGTATTGAAAACAATGACTACAAAAATGTGTTGGATAATCCAGAACGTTGGATAAGTGAGAGACTACTGTAGTTAAGATACCAGGAACTGTGAAGAAACCACCAAAGAGAGTATATAATTAAAACAAACAAGCAGCAATTGGCAGATGAATATAGTTTTGAAAGGTTTCACTACTTGCAATTATTTGAATGATTTAAAATAGTCTAAATTGTGATTACATACAACAGGTGTAAAATGCAAGTACAGTGATACCTTGAGTTAAGAGTTTAATTCTTTCTCAAAATGCTCTTATCTCAAAGCAGTTTTTCCCATTGAGATGCTATTAATCCGTTCCAGACCCCTGAACTCCCCCCAAACCATTTTTGTAACTTAAATAAGACAATGTACTTTATAAATAACAAATAATGTATAAATTAACATTCACATGGAAAAATAAAAAGAAAGATCAACTTTAAAATGGTAGAAGTACAAAGCTGGGGCAAGGAAGCTCAATGCACAAAGTGAAGAGGCAGAAGCATCGTTTTCTTCATACTGTACCCATTCCAGCCTCCCTCCCTCTCTTGCTTTCTCTGTGTGTCTCTCTCTCTTCATGAAGCCAAACATGCCAGGAACAAAAACCACACAAAATCAACTAAGCCAAAGTTCCTCAACGTGGACAAGACAGCAATCTCCCAAAGTAGACAAGAGCACAAGGCTGCTCTCTTGATGCCCTAAAACCCTTTACTCTCGCACTATAACTCTCTCTGGTGTTAGCTCTTAACTCAAAATGCTTTTCTTATGTCAAAGTGAAACCAAAGCCAAACAACAGCTCTTACCTCAAAATGTTCTTAAGCTGGAGTGCTCTTAACCCGAGGTTCCACTGTACAGACAACATGAGAGTGGTAAAATGTATAAATTATTGTTTAAATTTGATATGGAAGATGAAGACATGAAAGACTTATGATAAAATGGCCTAAGATATTTGGATAGCATATAAAGGTGGAAGAATGAGAAAGGATGTGGTAAAGGGGTCTGAAACATACTTTATGCTGTGACCTTAAAGAGAACATGTTATGATTGAGCCTCATGGCTCTGTTACTGACAGACGTGGGCGTAAGACTCCTCGAGAGTCAGATACTCTCGAGGAGCGAGAGAGAAAAAGACTGCGAGACATATTTGCAGCACCATCTGACGAGGAGTCTTTCGAAGGGTTTACGGAGAGAATGGAGGAGGGGCTTGTTAGCTCAGAGGAGGATGAGATGGATTGGACTCGGGTAAGGGAGGAAGTGGGTGCCACTGGCCATGATGGGACAGAAGATGAATGGGGACCTTCAGGATTAGACCCATGGTTTAGCTGGAGGGATGGGACGGGATCCACAGCTGGAGATGCTGTTGGGCGTAGTCAGAGGTGTTCCAGCTCTGACGAGGAAAGTGATGAGGAAACGCCCGGGTTAAGGAGGACAGCTGACAGTGATGAAGATTTGTAACTGGCATAAAATGGGGCTTGAGAGCAATTGCAAATTGCGTTGGGCAAGGTAATCTGGGCAAACGCTTGGGATCCGTGTGTGTGTGGGACGCTTCCCTGAAGACTTGTGTGCTTTCCTGTGCTGTGACGTAAGTTGATTGGAATCCAGGGTCAGACGGCGGGAGGGATTGTGTGGGCATTTGTTTGTGCAAACCTGTGCTTACTCTTATTAGCTTGACCTTCCGTCGTCTTCTTGACGGACGCCATCTCCTGCTTTGAGAACTCGGACTGAACTGACCACGGCTTGTCTTCCCCCCTTCTTGGACTTGGAAAAACTACAAACGTCTGCTTCTGGCTTTGATCTACGGAACGGAACTGGTCTACTCAACTGCTACAATCCTTGGCTGATTTACTCGTGTCGGAGATCCTGTCTGCTGTGTGTGTGGGGGAGCGACGCAAGTTACTCTAAGCACAGTGTTGGCAGCAGAGAGGAATCTGCTGCCAATTAGTTGCATTCTTTGTATCTTTTGTTCCTTGGCTTTCGTTTCGTTTATACCCAGGCTGAAGCAAGCAGTTTGTTTTTACCCGGATTAAACTCCGGTTTAATCCGGTTTATCTTTTGAACATTTACTTTTGCCCCTTTTTGCTCCTAAAGGCAAAAACTGCCTGGCCCTTGTGTTTTACGGGCATTTTTGAGTTCTGTAATCTAATAAACTCTGTTACTTTGAATCTTGTGGCGTTCTGTCCTTGACAGAACATTTTTAAAATGATTCACCACTCTGTATTTTGCCTGGGAAAGTGGCCAGAACATTCAAGCATACTTTGATTATATGTGTGAAATACAAACAACAAGAAGTTTTACCATATGTGGTGGACAAGTGAAAAGGCTAAAAAGTAAGTGGTGCAAAAACAGCTGGTGCTCAATTTTCATGGGGTTAAGGACACAGGATCCCTGTGAAAGCGAAAAACCCACAACTACAAGGACTCCATTGCATAAAGGTGCCTTGCCATGGCATTAGCACGATCATGAACTCTTCTGTAGTTCTGCAACTGCAACACTTCACTACTTGGTGAATACTGCCCTCCCAAAGCTCTATAGCTGCATAATTTTTTAAATTTTTTTTTTACTGACAGACAGAATGGAAGAAAGAGTGGAAGAAATGGATAACTCTGCCCCTGGTTTGACTTCTGTGCCAGCCAACTGACACAGGAGTGGCTGAGATCCTTGCACAACTAAGACCCAGGATCACAGCATGATCAGGGGCTATTGCTGGGTCTTCCCCTTCAATAGCATCTTTATACTGGTAGTTTAGTTTCCACAGTTGCAGCTCTTTATTTATTTGTGCTTCTCCTGTGTTTTATTTTTTATATGGTAAGCCTTTGGTTTCCAGGGGGTTGTGGTTCTGGGATATACGCACCCTTCACCCATAGATATTTAAATCCATGGATGCCCAAGTCCCATTATATAGAATGGCATAGTAGAATGATATGCTTTACATAAAAGAGCAAAATCGAGGTTTGCTTTTTTGAGTTCCTTTTTTAGGGAACTATTTTAAAAATGTGGATAGTGGAACCCATGGATGCTGAATCTATGGATTGAGGGCCAATTGCATTTTATTTTATTGCTGTTTCTTAGGGTTTTTCTTTTTTTCTTTTTGTGTGCATGTTGCACTTAACCTGTATGTAAAACTTTAATTAAAATTACTTTAAAAATAAAAAATAAGGGTGAAGCAATCTTCCACAGATGCCATTTTCATAGGATGATGACTGACATTAGGATGTAGGGGAGGGGTATCAGGATGCTGGTGGGAATTGAATGGAATACAGAATGACCTCACTATGTACTTGGAAATTGAAACAGAAACACTCTCTTTTGTGACATTTTTTGCAGATCATGATTTTTGAAAAATCATTACAGATTAAGCATTCCTAAGCCAGAGATTTCTGCGGCAATAGATTATTTCCTGAAGCCTGTTACAGCCTGATCTGGTGAGTTTTACCAACCAGGCTATGTAAGGAGCAAATACAAAACAAAACATTGACCAAAGAGAGTATTTCTGCCTCAGCATATTCCCCTGTGTCAGATCCTGCAAGTCTCCAGTGCTATTAAGTCATTGCTATTCTAGGAGTGTTTAAGTCATGGTACCATAAGGTCAGAAATATTCTTAGGATTCATTCCCTCTTGGGTTAGCTAAATAGCTAAAGTATTCATTACACTTCCTGTCTTGAAAAGTTATCATTCACTATAGTGCATCTTGTCTACTTATATAATAGCTTTTAGGTGTTTGAATTTTGTTTCCCAGTAAAGAGAATTTAATGTGCTCTGTTTGTGCTCAAGTAGGTATTATGCCACCAAATGTCAAAAACTGTTTCTACCAGCATAGTTTCCCCTACATTAAATTACTGTTCTTTATCATACATAAATGTCCTGACTGTTCTTCAAAGAGTTCAGGAATGTATTCAAAGTGGTTAACCTATTCTGTTTTCACAGCAATCTTATGAGGCATGTTAGACTCATCCAAAATCTACATTGCCATATAATGCAGTTTGAAACAGCATTATATGGTCTATGTTGTAGACTCATATAATGCAGTTCAATCAGTTAAATTGCATTATATGAGTTTACGATTGGATCTATACTGACTTCTTGATCCCAGGTTATCCGATTATTCCAGATTATCTCGCAGTGTAGACTCATACAATCCAGTTCAAAGCAGATAATCTGGGATCAGATCCTGAGATATAGCGCAGTGTAGATCCAGCCAACATTGACCATATAATGTAGTTTCAAACTGCATTGTATGGCTGTGTAGATGGGATAGAGTCTTGGTGAATTTGCATCTAATCAGATCTCCTTATATCCATTTTTAATTATTCTAATTGTTACAGAAAAGGGGGTCTTTGTAGAGAAATACATTTTCTCCTAAATTTGTTCAAGTTTTTTTCCAGGCCTTTAAATCTCTACCAAATATTTTCAACCAAAGCATATGGTGCTATTTATTTATTTGATTTATCTGAAGTTCTCCGGAATATGAAATTCTTCCAACAGAGGAAGCATTGCTGAGCAACACATCTTTAAATCTGTCAGAAATACTATATTTGATTAGCTACAGTGTTCTGTCCAGAAGTTACATAACTATATCTTGTCTGCATGAAATCATAGAGCTATTTATCATCTAATTCTCTAATTAGGTATTTAAAACTTGAGTCAGTCTAAAATTAGCTACTGACATCTTTTGATCACCTTCTTGGTGAGAAAGTCCCCAGATGTAAACTCTGTCTACAGCATAAGCAGTAAAAATATAGAAATATATAGAAATCCATTTCAAATGAATTTCATATAATCCTTATAATATACTAGCTGTGCCCGGCCACGCGTTGCTATGGCGTTGTCTGGTGGTGTTGGTGAGAAATTGTTGAGGTAATGGTGGTATTGAATGTCTGTTGTATGGTTGTCTTTAAGTTTAGTATGCACATTGAAGTGGATTATCTGGCAGTGTGGTGTCAAGATAATCCAGTTCAAAGCACATAATATAAGATTCTAAATGGGTTATATAGCTGTGTGAAAGGGCCTTGAGTCTACACTGCCATCTAATCCAGTTAAAATCTGATAATCTGTGGAAGAGGCCTAAGTGAGGCCTAACTGTGCCTGTCCCCTGGGCTGAGGAGGTTGCTACGAGACCAAGTGGTTGTTTTTTTTCGTGTCAGGAGCAACCGGAGTTGCTTCTGGAGTGAGATAATTGGCCGTCTGCAAGGACGTTGCCCAGGGGATGCCCAGATGTTTTGATGTTTTTACCATCCTTGTGGGAGGCTTCTCTCGTGTCCCCGCATGGAGCTGGAGCTCATCCACACTCTCCCCAGGTGGGATTCGAACCTGGCAGCTTTCAGGTCAGCAACCCAACCTTCAAGTCACTTAGTCCACTACGCCATCTGGGGGCTACCAAGTGGGTGGAGCTTAGCCTTCAAACTGGCAGCAATTGGATAAAAAACTATTATTCCTCTCCCTGTAATTAGGACTTTATTTTTCTTTTCTTTTTTGTTGTATCAACCTAGAGCCATGAATGATGAGTTGTGTTGTCAAATTTCGAGGTTGGGAGCCTGTAGTTTTGTTGTTTTGTCTGCTGCCCTAATGCCATCACTCTTTTATATATATAGAAGGAAAAGAATCATGCTGTTTGACAGTTAATTCTACTTTTTCTGAAGGAACAAAAAGGTTCAAAAAGGAATACAACCAATATAACAAGTCATTTGTTTTTTAAAAAGAAATTAATTACCAGTACTTGTTAAAAACTATAATGCATTGCAGGAGTGAATTACAGTCTACCACCCACATTGATGGTGTTGGGGGTGTATATCCCCCTCCCCCACTATAAAAGTGGGAAAAGGACAAATTAAAAAACACAATATTTTAATCTGAGAACACCTCTTCAGGAAAGTTTAGGTCCATTGGCGAAAGTTCAGACTGGAGGACTTAGAGATTCTTACGGAAACTATATTGCCCAAATCTGCAAAGGTTATATCTGCAAATGTAGAAAGCCAAACATACCTTTTAAAATAATTTTTCAAACTCTGGCTCACAGACTTGATATCGCAGACTATTCATTAGTAGTCCTTATAACTAGTGGACGGACACCTAATGGCACACTGAAATCAAAGAATAGTCTTCTGTAACATTTCCTCAAAGACAACCATTTGCACTCTTGGCATACTTATTTTCTGAATTAAACAGAGACATTATTTAGTCTGGACACTTTATTTTAATATTAGAAAGCAAAGCCTACCTGCAGGGAAGGCAAAGCATTCAGGGAAGGAGAGGTTTGTATGGTGGGTTACAGCCCAGTGGCAAGTTCATTGGCTGCATCCCCCGATAAAAAAGTTAAGATTGAAAGTGATGGAGAAAACTTTGCCAATCAGAGTGGATAACAATAAACTGCACTACTCAATAGGTCAAACTTCTATAGCACACTCTCTTATATTTCTAACTCCAATATTGTTACATGAGTCACTGGACTGGGACATGCCTCCTGGCTGGAAGGAAGGCACGTCTCAGAGAAATGACTCATGCAGACATGCAAAGGTAGTCTGTCGCCTCCTCCAACAAAACTCTCCAGGTAATCCACATGTATTGCCACAACACTAAAGGGAATTGAATGATTGAGTCACACTTCATGCAGCAGACCTTTTCTGTCTGTCTCTACCTTTTCCATTCCCTTTAATTCAAATTTGTATATAACCACCAATATGTTAACAAAAAAAATCAAAGGAGGAATATCTGTCAACACATACAAAAGACATTTAAAACAACACTGAAGGCAACTTTCAGCTGTTATGTAACTCTCTCATCTACATGACAGTACAGTACAGTTTGCTCCCTGCTTTCATTTCATTCAAAGATTGTGAACTTTTTACTCTCCAAATGTTGTTCAACTCTCATATGCTGTAGTCACAGAGCAGAAGTTGGTCAGAAATGATAGGACTTGTAGTTTAGCCATACAGGGAGGACTGCAGGCTTCACATCCCTGGTTTTAATATAAGGTGCATCCATCCGAGATGGAGAACATGCAAAGAACCAGATCTGTCTGATAAGCTATCTGATGGCACCAACATTAAATAAACTAGATGTGTTGGGAATGGCAGTGACACATGAAAGATGATAGCCCACCCACATATTGAATCTGAGGCTATCCTGGGGCAGATTTTCAAGCTTTTGGTTTTTGTTTTTTTACAGTAACAACCTGATCCCATCCAATCCCATCAGAATTGTTTGTGCCTTTGTTTTTTTCGTGTCAGGAGCAACTTGAGAAACTGCAAGTCGCTTCTGGTGTGAGAGAATTGGCCATCTGCAAGGATGCTGCTGAGGGGACGCCTGGATGTTTTACCATCCTGTGGGAGGCTTCTCTCATGTCGCTGCATGAGAAGCTAGAGCTGACAGATGGGAGCTCACCCTGCTCCCCAGATTTGAACCGCTGACCTTTCGATCAGCAGTCCTGTCAGCTCAAGGGTTTAACCCATTCTGCCACCTGGGGCTCCTATCAGAATTGTGATGATAGTGAAGAAGTGCTGGAGAAACACCTGCTTTTGGTATCAGATTGCACTGGTATATGTGCAATAATTAATGCAATAAAGCATGTGCTAGGAAAGAATGGTTCAGCTCTAGCTGATCCCACGGAAGCTGGGTGTGCCTATCTACAACAGACAAGGCAAACAGCAGCTAACTCAAAATCCTTTATTGAACATGTGTAAACAGTAATATAAAGAGAAAAGGGGAGAAATAAATCAGCTTGCCTCATCATAGATCTGTATGAGCTTGGCCACCAAAATGGAAATAATAAGAAAGTGCATAGGTATGAAAAAAGGTAATACCCGGAAATGTCAGTTTAAATTTAAAGTTCTAATATTTAAACGTAAGTTTAAATTTAAACTGAATTTTTTATTTAAAGAAAAATTACACCTAAATTTAAATCAGTGTTGACAGTATTATAACACTTTAAATTGGACATTCCACTGATATATAAACCCTATTTGCCTAGTTTCCAACAGACCTCACAACCTCTGAGGATGCCGGCCATAGATGTGGGCAAAACATCAGGAGAGAATACTTCTGGAACATGGCCATACAGCCCAGAAAACTCACAGCAACACACTTTAAATTGTGTTCAGCAATTCACACCGATTTTATTGTATGCTGCCATGTGGTCTTGTTTATACAGAGGTTGAGGAGGATATTGAGTTGAGGAAGATATTGCCTCAGAGTTTATCCATGATTAATTATTTGAGCACACTTTTCTGAAGACTAGGGAAGTTACTGACTGCCAAATCCCCTTAATATACACACAACCCACTTTGGTTGAAACATATGTAGAATGAATAGCATCAAATTACATCCAATGCTACAAGCCCGTCAACCTTCCTAAACATATAGAAAACAGTATGCATATAATGGGTGCTTCCATCTAAATATTTAGTCACAAGAAATGTACATATTTCACTAATCCACATACATGCTGTACATATCAAATATATCATTGACTTCTCAAATCCCACTGATATAAATACACATGCCCATTTTCTCCCATTGAGTAACACTCTGTTCTCAGAGTTTGGGCCATATTATCACCATGTGTGTGTGTATATATACATACACACACACAACCCTAAGGGGGCATAACCAAAACATGTTAATGATAGATTCATCAGGCAAAACCCACACATCAATGAAGTCATCTGTATTTTAAAAACAGCATCAGGAAATGCCAGAACACTTGTACTTGTAAGAAAGGACAGGGTTTCCTGTGCAGGAAGAAAGAACAGGTTTGATTTCCACCCATTCTTGCCAAGAGAAGCCCTGGAACTTGCTTTTGGAGCCCCAAAATAAAGGCAGAAGTGTTATGCTCTGGTTGTATAATGAATAGATTATGGCTACAGGGAGAGGGGTCTCAGGAACATACTGAGGGGGAACATACAGGGGGAAGAACAGCTATCAAGCCTTTCTGCTGGGTCGGCAGAGACCGGGGAATGTGCAAAGCTGTCAAACTCAGCAGCATAGAGGCTTTTGCTTTTCTGGCACTGAGCTCTTTAGGACTTGGGTCTGCTTTGGATTACAAGCTTTTTCCCGGCAAAGAATAGTATATGCAATTGCATTCCCATGTACATTTTTTTTAAAGAAAATTATGCACTTTTTTTGTATATGTTCACCTCCCCATGGCTATACCATAGTCATTGGGGAAATGAAAACACACATACATTCATTTGAAAACAGTGGGCTCTTGGTAGCCAATGGGCTTTGTTTCCAGAACTCCCTCACCCCCCCCCCCCATGAACACCATAATCCATGGATGCCCAAGTACCATTGTATATAATGACATAGTAAAATGATACTGCTTACCGTATATAAAAGAGCAAAACCATGGTTTGCTATATGGAATTTCAGAGAAATATCTTCAAGCCAATTATCATTGAATCTGTGGATGCAGAATGAGTGGATTCAGAGGGCTTATTATATAAACACATATGGTTTAAATTTAATCACAAATGTGCATGTTTTTCAAACTTTTCATGCATAGATTCAAAATGTGCATGTTTTCGTTTGTGAACTGCATTATTGTTGTTTTATGCTTTCAGTTTGCGTCCAACCTGTGGCAACCCTAAGGCAAACGTATTACAGGCTTTTGGGGGCTGAGAATGTGTGATCACCCAAGGTCACCCAGTGGGTTTCCATTGAGAGCAGGGGTTCAAATCTGGTTTTCTACAAAGTCCAATACTCAAACCAGTGCATCACCCTGGATCTCTGCCTGGAAATCCAGAGAGCATATGGATCCCTGATTCCAAATTGTTTTCACTTCCAGAAGGTTCAAATTAGTCAATTCTTGCATTCAGGTTCATTCAACATATTTCTCCCTCATCCTCACTAAAGACTTCTAAGTTACAAATAAAGTTTGCCATCACATGCGGTCTAGAGATCAAGTTTTCAAAATCTGACTGCTTTCGAAGAAATTACTTTTAATAGGGCTCTGTAACCCTTTTAAGAGTAATATTTTAAAGTGTTTTCTTATTTTTAATGTAAATTTTGAATTATTTCTAATGTTACTGAACATGTAATTACATTTTAGCTTTCATATTTTGCATATTATGTCTAGATTGCATTTGTTTTAATTTTTAACTGGCATTCGGGAAAGTTGGGATATTAATATTTTAAAATAATATTAATATTAATATTAGAAACCTTGACAGAATTAGGCTGTTGTCAAGAGGAAAATATAATTTTAATTTCACTTCTTTTCAATCATTGTTGGCCCACTGAGAATAATTTGGAAGATAATAAGATTTCGCGCCCCCTGTACAATTAGAGCCTTTGCATGTTTACCAATAAATGAGTCTTAGTACTTTAAATGGGGTTTACACCCAGGTCAGCAAGCACAAGAGTGCAGCCTTAATGAGAAGGAAAGAGATAGATTGCAGAAAAAAGGAAACATTGCTAGATGTAAAGGACAGAAGGTCTGGAGACTGATTCAACAGGTTAACAAAACTCTGATAGCTAGAAGTGCAAAACAAATAAAGGAACATGTATGGAAAATAAAAAGAAGCAAAGGGAGCCTATGTGTGCGCGCACATGCCCATGTGCATGTTTGTACATGTATGTCTACTAGTGTTGTGCATTTGTATGGAATTGCTGTTCATTTTGTGTAGTTTCATTCATTTCATCTCATTTTCATATTTGTTTCCGCTAACGAAAATGGGGCCCCTATACGAACAGAATTTTCATCTGGCTAACGAAAAAAACGAAATTTTTTGTGCCACTGGCAACAATGGGAGGGCTTCAGAGGCTCACCCCCTCCCCACTCAGATTTAGGACAAGAGGGGTGAAAATCACCACACACGGAGGGCATATGAACCCCTTTTAGCCCAACAAACTTTTAAAACATTTGCATCTTCCCCCGATTTCTAGAGATTTTTTCCCTTTTTAGAAATAAAATCTCCTATAAAAGCAATCCCTTTGCCTTCCAGTTGGCCTGGCCTTCTTTCCTGATATTGTTTATTTTTAATTACTATTAAGTTGTAGAATTTTTAAAATAAGGGAAGAGCGGAGGACCAAAACAGAGGCAGCAAGCAGGCTACTGAGCCTGCGAGATAAGCAGAGAAGGTAAAGGAAACCCAACAAGGAAAGGATTTTTTTTAATGAGGCAAGCAGCAGCCTGTCCAAATCCCCCTAAAATCCCAAATCTCACAGTAGTCCCAGAAGTGCCCTCACCAGAGGCAAGGCACAAAAAAGGCAAGCCAAGTCAAGGCAAGCCCAAGCAACACAGCAACAACTCAGCGTCCAGCAGCGGCAGCAATAGCTCTTTTGGGTGCAGTCCAATCCTTATAGACACTCCCTGCCCTCCCTGCCCAGCCCACTTCATGATTCCTCATCCTCCGATTGACCAAGGATCACCTCCTCCCCACCTCCTTCTCTGATGCATGAGGAAGTGAATTGTAGACATGGAGGCCATGTGGCTGAAAACGAAAACCAGCACAATGACTGTGCCACTTTCAATATCGTGTCACCTATCGTTTCGTACGAAAATGTCGTCTATAGTTTCGTGTAAATGAACGTCAACACAAAATGATAGCACAAAGAAAATGAAGGAAAATTTTTTGTGTATATCTCTCATGTCTACATGCGTGTCACAATAGTAAGAGGCAGAGTTGACATTGGGCACATAACTGTTACAAGAATATGAGAAACAAGAAAATAAATCCAAAAGAAAAAGAAAGAGGTCATCCAATGAGAAGCAAGTAGTGTTCCTTATAATGATCTATAACTGGCACCATTAACATTACTCTTAACAATATCAATAAACACCAAGATTTCAAAAGTCAGTAGAAATGTTTCAACACAAACTATTTTACTGTTGTATCAATACAGGATGAACATCCCATATTCTGAAATCTGAAATATTCAAAAATCTGAAATGTCTGTCTGAATGTACAAAATTATTTAAAATATTGTATAAAATTACCTTCAGGCTCACACCTTCCAGTGTAAATGAAACATAAACATTTTTTCATGGTTAGACTTCATTTATCATCTCTGTCTACACAAATATTCCAAAATCCAGAAAAATGTGAAGTTCAAAACGCTTCTGGCCCCAAGAATTTCAGATAAGGGATACTCAATGAGCATTACACTGTCCAGATACCATTGGTGTTTCAGTGCTTTTAAATTGATAACATTCAGTTAAGACAGAGTTTTTGTAAGCCAATGGTAGCAGGAGTTACAAAAACATCTGTGCTCTTCTTTTTGGAGGGTGGGAGGAATCATCCGCTTTTTGCCCTGAATAGACCATTTCTTCATTCAGAGAGTTTCCCATCACATTTTCCCATCTTCTACAAAGAACCTTCTTAAAAGCTCAAGATTTTTTCCTATCAAATAAATGCCAGCCATTTTTGGAAAGACTGGGGCATAGTTTTGCATTCAGAAAGAGAAGGACTTCTAACAGATGTGCATTTGCAACTGGGGATGTTTCCACTGTGTGCTGAAAATGAACAGCTTTGTTTAGTAGCAGCTTTTTACCCCCATATTTTGAATAAGCTATAAACATCTAGCATTCAGTTGCTGAAAAGAGTTTTTAAAAACACGAAACAAGCACAAACTAGTTGTAATGGTTTCTATTAAAGGTTCTGGTTCTGGAAACTAACTATAAAGGGCATTCGGTGACAATTGTGTACTCTGAAAACTGCCTCGGGGACACACACAGAGTTGACAGAGTACAGTCCTCAAGTGTGTTGTTTATGATCAATGTATGGCCCTTCGAATGTTATTGTACTGCAACTTCCATCATCCCCCAACAATGACCATACTAGCTACAATTGATGAGAGTTTCAATCCACCCATTCTCCACTCGTGGTTTAAGATCAATGGGCTCACTTCTTCAGCTGAGAAACCATCAATATTTTGGAGTGTTGTGTGGTTTCCGGGCTATATAGATGTGTTCTAGCAACATTTTCTCCTGATGTTCGCCTGCATCTGTGGCTGGCATCTTCAGAGGATCCTCATCTTCATGATCCTCTGAAGATGCCAGCCACAGATGCAGGCGAAACATCAGGAGAAAATGCTATTAGAACATGGTCGTACAGCCCAAAAACCATACAATATTCCAGTGATTAAAGCCGTGAAAGCCTTCGACAATACATCAATACTTTCTTTGTTAAACCCAGCCAATCAAGACAACTTCCTCTGAGTAGAGCCAGAATTTAAATGTATTCCAAAGCATTGGCAAGTTGAAGAAAGAACAAGAAGAGATGGTATTAAGGTAATACAATACGATGCCCCTGCCCCATCCACAGAAACCAATATATATCCTTTCATTGTCCATAGATCAAAACAGAGGCTACCATGCTCATCCCCACAAAATGCATTTATTTCTTTATTTGCTTCTCTCAATATTTTCTGTTGTTTTCACTACAAATTATATAGTCACTGGAAGATACCTCAAAGATCTTCTAGTCTGACCCAATACACAGCATTTGCTATCTACAGCAACCATGACCAAGTTCTATTTCTGAAGCAAAAGAAAACCAATTGTTCGTAATCTTTTCTTATTTTCTCCTTGACAATTAACTGTGTTGCTGGGACATCTCCAAACCAGAATTCTGAAGTATCTGGCTGAAGATTTCCCACTCTGCTCTAGAACATCTAAGTCGGACTGAATCTACACTGTAAGAAAACAGAGATGGAGATGAAACTGCATTATGTAGTCATTGTAGACCAGTGGTTCTTAACCTGTGGGTCCCCAGGTGTTTTGGCCTACAACTCCCAGAAATCCCAGACAGTTTACCAACTGTAATGATTTCTGGGAATAGAAGGCCAAAACATCTGGGGACCCACAGGTTGAGAACCATTGCTGTAGACCCATTTTAAGTGGATTGAACTGCATTACATGAATCTACACCAAGCATGGACAAACTTCGACCTTCCAGGTGTTTTGGGCTCCAAAACAGCCGGCATCATATGGCAATAGGCAGTAGGCCGGTAGGCTGTTAGGAATTGTGGGAGTAGAAGTCCAAAACACCTGGAGTGCCAAAGGTTGCCCATGCCGGGTCTACACTGATCATATAATGCAGTTTCAAAGTGAATTGTACGGCAGTGTAGATCCAGCCTCAGGGTGTGAATTATGTGAATTTCAGGACATTGTTGGAGTCCAAATCCCAGTATCCCTTCCCATTTGCTATAGGCTTGGGTACTTGCAATACAACCATATCTGAAGGGCCAAAGGATTCTCAAGTCTGATCTAAATGAGAAAGAATCTCAGAGAGATATTTGGTGGGGATGTGAAAGAGGGCTTTTCTTGGGGGTTAATCCTAAACGGGGAAATGTACTTCTAAGTGCGATGAAGTTCTGGGATCCTGGGAGAGAAGTTAGCATATAAATAAATGGAATGATAAGTACAAGGGCTACTACAACCTGAGTATCCTGACATGTCGTCTGGCTGCACTTTTTTCAGCATCAGTGGGCATGGTATTATGAAAGAGGCCCAACCCAGGGTTCCCAAAAACAATGGAAAATCTGTCATGCCTCTGTCTGCAGAGACGTCCCCTTTCAACAAATGCCAAACCCACATAGATGGGGAATAGGCCCAGCTGGGATGTTGGCATTTGGGGTTTGGGTATCCAGCATGACTGTGACAGACCCAACACCTGTGACCTCATCCCAGTGTCAGGTGGCTTGCGGTTTTCACCTGCCATTCAGGAGCTACAATTTGGAAACCGAAGGGCTGCAGCACTTGCTTTTTGGAATAAGAGGTAAAGTAAACACAGAGACTAACCAACATGAGTTGTGATTTGGGAAGTCAGATCTTGCCTTGTAATAGTTCAGATAAGGAAGCCATCATTTCTAATCATAATTATTTTCCCCAGTAATAACTGTAATACTGATCAGCTTTACAGGGTTGTTGTAAGAGTAGCTCAGTAAATTAAATACTGTGTACACTGAAAAAATAACTTTGGGATCTAATTCAGAGCAAAAATAATAGTGTGTACTGTTAATATATGTTTTGTATTTGTTTCCCAAAATAGTGGAATTCCAAAAGGAAAGTCCATATCTGGCTCAATCATACCTTCCCTATCTAGTTGCAAAGCTGTGCTATTTAAAATCTACCCACCACCAACAGAAAGAGCTTGCCGAGCACTTAATAATCAAATGCACAACCAGACATTCTTTTGTTCTCAGAGCACTACAGACAGCTGACTAAGAGCCCAACACGAACATGTAAAAACTTATTCAATGTAAATGTGATTTAATGTTGCCGAAGACCAGCCCTGGCCTGAAGAATCTCCCTAGCTTGGAAACCAAGGACATTTCCTTATTGAAGCATGTTTATGCAGCTCTTTTAAAGTACATACAGGCAGTTATAAACATCAGACTTACAAACGACTCATAGTTACAAATGTAAAGGCCTGACGAGGGTTCGCCCCTTGGGAAGCACCCTGCAAGCGTTGCTAGGCAGCAGCGATCGCGGGGCGATTCCTCCTCCCTCTCCTTCTCTCAAACTCGAGAGAAGGAAAGGGAGAGGGAGGGGCCCCCCAGCGGCGCCTCGGATAATACGGACGCTTGGTTAACCAGAGTTCGGTTAACCGGGGCTCTACTGTATATATATAAATACAGTGGCGCAGCAGGTTAAACCGCTGAGCTGCTGAACTTGCTGACTGAAAGGTTGCCAGGTTCGAATCCAGGGAGTGGGGTAAGCTCTTGCTATTAGCCCAAGCTTCTGCCAACCTAGCCAACCTAGCAGTTTGAAAACATGCAAATGTGAGTAGATCGATAGGCAGAGGCAGTTCAACCACCAGGCCAACTAGGCAGCTGCCTGTGGCGCCATCTTGTTGGGGGCGCCATCGAGGCAACTCCTGTCTCCTGCGGCCTGCCTCCGCAAGATATTGAACTGCTTTTTCTGTTGATTTGTTGTAAAACATTATGTTTTAGTGCTTAATTTGTAAAATCTTAATGTAATTTGATGTTTAATAGGCTTTTCTTTAATCCCTCCTTATTATCAAACCTTTCCGCTTATCCAACGCTTTTATTTTTCAGTGATTGGTTTGGAGGGGGGGCGCCAAAATTCTGTTCGCCTACACTTGAAAAATACCTAGGGCCAGCTCTGTCGATAGGTACTGCTCCGGCGGGAAGGTAACAGTGCTCCATGCAGTCATGCTGGCCACGTGAACTTGTAGGTGTCTACAGACAACACCGGCTCTTCAGCTTAGAAATGGAAATGAGCACCAACCCCCAAAGTAGGACACAACTAGACTTAATGCCAGGGGAAAACCTTTACCTTTACCATATATATATATATATAGTGGCTGGAGTCACACTTATAAACTGTACCTGTTCCGACTTACAAACATACTCAATTTAGGTGTTGTGACTCAGCTGGAGTCCCAGAGTGACTCTGATGGGGATTGTGAGATTCAGGTTCCAGATGCTCAAGATGATGGGATTCAGGTTCAAGATGACTCTGATGGGAATTATGGGATTCAGGTTCAGAGTGTCCCTGCTGTGAGAGATGAAAAGCAGGGAGGCATTCCCACGGCAGGGAATGATGTTGATGATACTGGAGATGATACCGAAGCTAGCCAGGTGCAAAGGGAGGACAGGTCCCAGTTAGATAGCATGCAGACAGAGGCTGCTGCTAACGAGCTGTCTGGCCTTGACTAAACTGAATCTCTGGATCAAGCTGGCCGTTTGGAATTTCGGGTTCGCAGCAGTGTCAGAATAGCAAACAGGAAAGAGGTCAGAGGCCAAAGAAATGCGTTCATGCTATGGAGGGAATATTAAAGGGTGTGCTGAGAGAGAAATCTTTGTCAAAAGCAACGTCTCGTTTGAGTTAGAAGCAGCTCTTGCTCTCTTGGATTATTCTGCAGCTTGGTGTATTCAAGTTCATGGGACTATGTCATGTATTAATGGAACCTTGTTTTATGCCTAATGTTTTCTTGGATTATTCTTTATAACCTTGGTTTTGCAACAATCTTTTGGATCTTTACTTTTGCTTTTTAAGAACTATTTGTTTCCTTTTTCCTAATAAACTACAAAAGACTTCAACCTGGTTACAGCCTGGTGTGTTCAGCAAGGTGAAACTAACCTGAGGTGCGACATTAGGAATAAACTTATAGGCCTTATCTTGTTTGTAACTTGGGGACTGCCTATATATGAGTCCCAATTCTGCAAGATATAAAACATCTGTGCACGGGATTTTACATTATTATTTCCGCTCTATAAGCACTTATTCATAAGACAGTCCTAGTAAGATCCATGGGACTTCTGAGTAAATCTGACAGGATCAGTCTATAGTCCTTTGGTATATGTGCCTAGTAAACTCTCTTGGACTCACTCTTCCAATAGAAGATGCATAGGATTCAGCATCCTTACTATACTCCACCTTACACTTACGTGCAAGCAAGTCCCATAGAACATCTGAATAAACAATAAGTTCAGATTTCACTGTTTGGAACAGAGATTCAGAAAACTGCCAAATGGCTGGTACTAGTTGAGCCGATCGCAGAGGTAATATTACCAATTATACAATTCTCAGTACAAGACTGGAGCCCCCGATGGCGCAAAAGGTTAAACCCTTGTGCCAGCAGGACTGCTGACTGAAAGGTCAGCAGTTCAAATCCGGGGAGCAGGGTGAGCTCCCATCTGTCAGCTCCAGCTTCCCATGCAGGGACATGAGAGAAGCCTCCCACAGGATGGTAAAACATCCAAGTGTCCCCTCAGCAACGTCCTTGCAGATGGCCAATTCTCTCACACCAGAAGCGACTTGCAGTTTCTCAAGTCAAGACACAAAAAAGTACAAGATTTTATCAAGCTGACTCAAAGTTTAGCCAAGAACTGAAGCAAAATAGTACTACCTATGCAAGAGATCCTAAATTTGAATTCTAGAATCACCAAGCAAGGTTGAAGATACCTCTTCTTGAAAACCCAGGAAAGCTGCAATAGACAACAACGAATGAATGGCCCATCTTAGTACAGGTTGAATATCCTTATCTAAAATGTTTGGGACCAGAAGTCTTCTGGATTATTATATTATCATTATTGATTTTGAAATATCTATATGCAAATAATGAGATGGAGCCCCCCGATGGCGCAGCGGGCTAAACCGCTGAGCTGCTGAACCTGCTGACCGAAAGGTCAGTGGTTCAAATCCAGGGAGCGGGTGAGCTCCCTCTGTTAGTTCCAGCTTCTGCCAACCTAGCAGTTCGAAAACATGCAAATGTGAGTATATCAATAGGTACCGCTCCAACGGGAAGGTAACGGTACTCTATGCAGTCATGCCGACCTTGGAGGCATCTATGGATAACGCCGGCTCTTCCGCTTAGAAATGGAAATGAACACCAATCCCCAGAGTCGGACATGACTAAATGTCAAGGGAAAATCTTTACCTTGACTACATAATGAGATATCTTGGAGATGGGACCCATGTCTTGAACATTCTGACTCAAACACTACGTCAGCCCTGTTGGCTTGTCGCAAACTGCCTTTTTACGTTTAATGTTTTAACTGTTTACTAATATTAGTAAACATGTCCTAAATGTTTGATTTATATATGTACATTTCTAATTTTGTTATTTTTGAGTTGTTTTATAAGTACACGTGATGTTGTTTATTTTATTGTTTATGATTTGATCTGTTTGTTATGTTTTCACATGTATGTTTGGCATTAAATTTTGCCATTATTATGTTGTAAACTGCTTTGAGTCCCCGTCCCCCCCCCCCAGGGGTGAGAAAAGCGGTATATAAATGCAGTAAATAAAATATAATAAATAATAAATAAATGTGAAATCAATGTATATTTTCTATAGACCTTACCCATAGCCTGAAGGCAATGTTATTTGCAGTATTAAGTACCTCGTCACACCAGAGTATGAATTCGGTTTCTGCCTCCTGCAGAATTCTGGGGCTTGTAGTTTGTAGGATCTGAATGGCTGAGCTGTTTAAAGACCCCCTCCCTAAAGTGGATTCAAAGTGGATCCAAACTCTAGTGTGATGAGGTGAAAAAAAATCTTGGAGTCTTCATGGACAACAAGTTAAACATGAGCTTACAATATCATGCAGCAGCAAAAAAAGCCAATGGGATTTTGGCCTGCATTAATAGGAGCATAGTGTCTAGATCCAGGGAAGTCATGCTACCCCTCTATTCTGTTTTGGTCAGACCACACCTGGAATACTGTGTCCAATTCTGGGCACCGCAGTTGAAGGGAGATGTTGACAAGCTAGAAAGTGTCTAGAGGAGGGCGACTAAAATGATCAAGGGTCTGGAGAACAAGCCCTATGAGGAGCGGCTTAAAGAACTGGGTATGTTTAGCCTGCAGAAGAGAAGGCTGAGAGGAGACATGATGAGGGCCATGTATAAATATGTGAGGGAAGTCATAGGGAGGAGAGAGCAAGCTTGTTTTCTGCTGCCCTGGAGACTAGGATGTGGATCCATGGCTTTAAACTACAGGAAAGGAGATTCCACCTGAACATTAGGAAGAATTCCTCACTGTGAGAGCTGTTCAGCAGTGGAACTCTCTGCCCCAGAGTGTGGTGGAGGCTCCTTTTTTGGAGGCTTTTAAGCAGAGGCTGGATGGCCATCTGTCGGGGTTCTTTGAAAGCGATTTTCCTGCTTCGTGGTAGGGTGTTGGACTGGATGGCCCGTGAGGTCTCTCCCAACTCTATGATTCTATGATTCTATTTAAGTTTCATTCAAAAGCATCAGAAAGCAAAATTGTCACTATCTCCGCCACTTAGTTTCAGATCTTGGGTTATTCAAGAGTTCTGGATAAAAGATACCCAACCTGTACTTTTTAGGAAATGGACAACTCGGAGATAAGTCTCACTGAGAGTTCAATGGAGCTTTACTCCCAGGCAAATGCAAACAGGATGCTTGCACCCAGAAGCAATCCCCATTGTCTCCAGTGAGTTTGCTCCCAAAGGGGGTTGCAGATGGAGCCTTGAGAGGATCTCAAGAGACTTAGGGGGGGCCGAGTTGGGTCCTCCCATCCAGGTGTTTTGGACTTCAACTCCCACCATTCCTCACAGCCTCAGGCCCCTTCCTTTTCCCCCTCAGCCACTTAAGCGGCTGAGGGGGAAAAGGAAAGGGCCTGAGGCTGTGAGGAATGGTGGGAGTTGAAGTCCAAAACACCTGGATGGGAGAGCCCAAGTTGGCCCATGCCTGGGCTAGAGGGCCAATCTCAGCGAGGCACCTTCAGGGTTTAGAGGCCAAGGGCTGGGGGCGACCTGGCTCAGGGTTTCACAATCCCAACCCACGTGGCTTCTGGCTGTTTCCTTCTGAAAGCTCAGCTGTCATCCCGTGTGGTCAGGTGGGCTGCTGGAAAAAACACGCGCGGGCGTGACTCCCTTCTCCCTCCGGCTGTGGACACGCGGGAGCGGGGAACAAGAGGGGAGGGGTGCCCCTGGCTTCCCCTCGAGGAGACCCCAGACCCACTGACCTGCTTCTCTCCTCTGTCCTCTGCAAAGCCGCCCGCGGAGGGAGCGCCTGCCTCGTCCTCCTGTGTGGCGTGCTGCCACCTGGCGGGCGTGGACGACACTGCGGGCTTAACCAGGGACTGACTACATTGAGGCCCGATCTGTTGAGAGAGGAGGCTTAAAGGAGTGATGCTATGGGTTATTACTGCACCGGGTGACACCAACTCTAGTGATGTCGCTGTTCTTATTTGCAATTTTAAAGAGGGTAGAGAAGTTACTTTAGGGGCGACAATTCCCCTCCAGCAAACCACAAAATTCAAGGAACTGTAATGCAAATAGGTTGGTAAAGGTTTTCCCCTGACATTAAGTCTAGCCATGCCCGACTCTGGGGGTTGGTGCTCATCTCCATTCCTAAGCCGAAGAGCCAGCGTTATCCATAGACACCTCCAAGGTCATGTGGCCAGCGTGACTGCATGGAGCTCCTTTACCTTCCCGCCAGATCGGTACCTATTCATGCACTCATATTTGCATGTTTTCGAACTGCCAGGTTGGTAGAAGCTGGGGCTAACAGCAGGAGCTCCCTCCACTCCCTGGATTCAAACCGCCAACGTTTCAGACAGCGAGTTCAACAGCTCAGCGGTTTAATCCGCTGCGCCACCGGGGGCTCCTGTAGGTTCCTCCATAAACCACAAACCCCAGAATTCTACAGGAGGCAGAAACCCGATTTTAAGTGGATTTTTTCTCTAGTATGATGAGGCTATAAATTTTAAAGTAAACAATCAATAGATATAATCAGTAATAATTTATATTACTTCAAAATTTTGCTTTTAATGACTTTTTTATATTTAGCATAATGAGTAACCTTTTCTAGGGACTTTAAAACTTACTGTTAAGGACACTGGTACAGGTATTTGGTGGGATTTTTTCCAAGTTACATAGCATTTTCGTCTCAATTCTATGGAATTTTTCACAAACAGGAAACATTAGTATCACATACAGTATATAGAGAACTACATTATATGAGTAAACTTTTTTAAAAATGTTTTCAAACAGTTATTAAAACATCAGATACCTTTGTGACTTTTCAGCAACCCCTTATTAAAGCCAGCCTTTCATTTTCATGTCTTTTGTATCCATGGATTCAACCATCCACAGCTTGAATATATATATATATATATATATATATATATATATATATATATATATAAAGCCCCGGTGGCAAAGTGTGTTAAAGCACTGAGCTGCTGAACTTGCAGACCGAAAGATCCCAGGTTCAATTCCCGGGAACAGAGTGAGCAGCCACTGTTAGCTCCAGCTTCTGCCAACCTAGGAGTTCGAAAACATGCAAATGTGAGTAGATCAATAGGTACCGCTCCGGCGGGAAGGTAACGGTGCTCCATGCAGTCATGCTGGCCACATGACCTTGAAGGTATCTACGGACAACGCCGGCTCTTCAGCTTAGAAATGGAGATGAGCACCAACCCCCAGAGTCAGACATGACTGGACCTAACGTCAGGGGAAACCTTTACCTTTATATATATATATATATATATATATATATATATTTCCAAAGCATTTTATATAAGGGACACCATTTTACTATGCTATTGTATGGGACGTGAGCATCCATGGAGCATCCATAGATGGTCCTGGAACCAAAGCTCAGTGGATACTAGTGACTTAATGTACAAGAGGTATGACTGGCTTCTGTAGCCAAAGGTTTTTAATGGCATACCGGTATATGATAGAAGATTAATGCTATAGTCCAGTGTTTACTACAGTCCTGGTGCTCCACTTCTTGGGATTGGTTTGTATATTGAGCATTCCTGGTCTGTGGGTCATTGTTTTATTTTCCAGAAATGTTGGCAAACGTTTGTTAAGAGTTGAAATGGATTTTGTCTCTGCAGCCTGCTAGGAAAATAACATCTGGACTCTCCAAATACAGATTTCACCTGCCCTGCAATTAGTCATGAAAGCCTAAAAGGCACAGCAAACAGGAAGCTAAACCAGCTTTACCGTTTCGTTCTGGCTGGAGAAAGTTAGTAACAGGAAACTCCTGGCACCACCCAAATTTTACTAAGTCCATTGCCAACTACAATTGCACTGTCAAAGGACACTACCTACTAGACTGGTGTGCTTTTGAGTCTGTTTTAGGCTTCGGCATGGGACTGAGATTAAAAACCTCCAGAGAAAGACACTCCAACCACCCTCCAAGGCAGCCTCTTCCACTGCAGAATAGCTCTTATCGTCAGGAAGTTCTTCCTAATTATTAGATGGAACCTTTTTTCAATATATTAAACATATTTTGTTTGTATCTGCTGAAGCAATTTTCAATATACATTTTCACTGAAAATTCAAAATAAAATAAAATATATTGAAGTCTCACTGATTTTAGAGGGAGATATTTCAGCCTAACTCTTTCCTTCTGAAATGTATGTTCCAAGCTTGCAGCATCAAGCTCAGGATGGCTAACACGTTTGCCACTCGCGCTCCTTTAATGCACACACCAATTCAGTAAAGCATACTAAACTGAATTGCTCTCATAGATACATGTTTCCCTCAATTATTGTGCTTCGTGGTTGTCTTAAGTTTGTGTTGAACACTGGTTTTTATTCATGCATAATACAAGTGCATCGTGGGGAGTGGTATAGTGAACATAATGGTACATTGTTACCATTTAATGGTACATGAAGAAGAGACAGAAACCAAAGGAGGGAAACATGCAGACATCCTGAAACGCCCAGCATGGATTGATGGCTGTCTTCCTACAGTTCAGAAAGGTTTTTAAAGACCTAGATGTTTGGTTTCTCATTATTAGATGCCCTGTTGAATATATGTGGAACCTGGTTGTTTAAAATCAGTATCATGACAGATAGATAGATAGACAGACAGACAGACAGATAGCTAGACAGACATGTCTTGTTTAACAGCTGGTGGGAAGAAGGGATCAGAGGACTTTAAGTCAGACCTGAGGTTGTGAATATGCAGACAGGTCAACAATAGATGGGTCCAGACAAGAGGGAATGTAATTTATCCTAATTAGAGCTCTCAATTTTTGCTACACTTTGCGGGCACATTGTTGCTTGTGCAAGGATAGTCTGCATATTTCTCCATTTTCAACATGTCCAGTCTGTCTCATGAATCTGGAAAGTTTTCCTTTGGCTTCTTTTAAAGCTGTTTTATGATACTGTTTCAATTATAGATATTTGAAAAATATTTTAGTATGTTAACATTTTATCTTGTATATTGTCTAGAGGAGATTTCACCTTGAAAAGCAGCATAAATATTTCAAAATTCATAAATATTAGAGAGTGGGTGGGATTTCTACAGTCTAATCATGTGTGTGTTACTAGTATGCATAGTTGTATACAAGTCATCAATTGACTGAAATTTGATGGGATAAGAAATATGCCGGGGGGGGGGGGGGAGTTACCATTGGCTTCCTCGGAATATAGCTGGGTATGTTTAGCCTGCAGAAGAGAAGACTGAGAGGAGACATGATAGCCATGTATAAATATGTGAGAGGAAGTCATAGGGAGGAGGGAGCAAGCTTGTTTTCTTGGAGAGTATCATGCAGAACAATGGCTTCAAACTACAGGAAAGAAGATTCCACCTGAACATTAGGAAGAACTTTGTCGCTGTGAGATTTGTTCGGCAGTGGAACTCTCTGCCCCGAAGTGTGGTTGAGGCTCCTTCTTTGAAGGCTTTTAAACAGAGGCTGGATGGCCATCTGTCGGGGTGCTTTGAATGCGATTTCCTGCTTCTCGGCAGTGTCAAGACCCAGGCTACAGAACACCAATAACCATGCGCAGAGGCCAGATTCTATCTAATATCTTTATTAAAGGAATATATAAAGTCAATAAAAACAAGTGAAGAATATAGTTCAGAAGTAGACCTTTCAGGAAAGGTCAAATATAGTCCAGGAAAATAATGTCCAATATGTGATATTAGAGTCCAAAGTTATAATCCATTAACCGAAACACACACTTTGCCAAGCAATAGTGTGGGGAGATGACAAGGTCCTTTAGTCCGTTGAAGCTTGACAACAAGGCTGGAGAACAAACTAGATTCTTGGCAAAACAAGACTTGATTTGAGGCAAACAAGAAGCAAGAACAAGGTCCGTGGTGAGGTCCGCGGTCAAACGTGAAACAAGGCAGGCTTGGAACTTGGTCCGGGAAACAAGGAACTGGGATTACTAAGTCCACACACGATCTCACTCCTCAAGCTGACGAGTTGACTCCGCAAGATTTCCTTTGCGGCAAAACACCTAAATAGGGTCTCGTTTCCCGCCAGAAGAACCCTTTCCCTGGAGAACGAGAAGTGAAACTCAACTCCGTCCAGATGCATGACTCCTTAGAATTTCCCAAGGGAAGCAGACCTAATCTGCTAATTGTTTGGCTGCGATTCTGAGACTCCGGCGATTAGCCTCCCTAGCTCCTCTATCTCTATTATAATTGTCTTTTCGGGAAAACGGGGGAGAATTCTGCCCAAGGCTTGTTTGGCTGACTTCTTGAGGGCAAACATCCTCCAGGTGCAGGGGCTCCGATTCTGGCTGAACCGGTGGAAATCCCATGTTTTCCTCTTCGTCTGCCACAATAGTACTAGGAACGGGACTACAAGGCCCATGAGTCATCACAGGCAGGGGGTTGAACTGGATGGCCCATGGGGTCTCTTCCAACTCTATGATTCTATGACTCTATTCCTTGGCAGTCCCCATCCACACACTAATCAGGTCTGACCCTGCTTAGCTTCCAAGATCAGGTGAGGCTTAGGTCACATCTATACTGTCATATAATGCAGTCTGACTGCATCAAATTGCATTATATAAATCTATACTGCATTATATGCCAGTGTAGATGGGACCTTAATGTATTTGCCTTCAGTGTATTTCCTGCTGTACTAAGTAGTGCTCTCAGCATTCTTGTTGATCTGCTTTTAAAAATATGGTGCAATTTCAGGTCTTAACTTTGAGCTTCAAAACAACCCTTGGACTCTTCCAAATTTGGTTCCAACACTTTTAAGCTCATATTTGCATATAAACTCTCTGGATGTTCGGAAGTTTGGTAAGTGTCCAGGTTTTTGTGTATCTGTCCTTGCTAACCTTTTGCAAGTGGGGCCATCCCCACTGAAAGATGCAAGCTTATGAGACTGGATTTGAGATTTTCCTGTTGGGGTGCATGGTATCATTTGGGGTGTCAGAAGTTAATGAAACAAAATACATAAGACCATTAGCCAAAAGATGATTCTAATTTTAGTTGTAAACTTATGTTTTTCATCTTATAGTAAGCAAATAACTGTTCAAAAATTGCTCTGTGGCTGATTATATTTTAACCATTGTGCTAACCAAAGGACCCCAACTCTGCTGTATCTCAAATAAACATCCTCCTTTAGGCAAGCCCCGGGAGGATAACAAACAAAAGAAAGCAAACATGACTAAATCAACACTGTACCAATGAAGAGATAAGATGTAGACAAGATACATGGTCAATGACTGAAAGAAAGCAAACAAGCATGCAAGCAAGCGGGAATCCCTTTCTAATTACCAGTCAAAGCCATATTCGTTATGAAGGACAATCAGTATTGGAACAGCTCTAGGCAAAACTGAGCACAATTATACGTCAACATGCAAGCAAGAAGATTAGAAAATGTTAGCGATCATTTGGATTACATCCACCCAGAGATTGGGAAAGTTGTCGAAGGCTTTCATAGCTGGAATCACTGGGTTGCTGTGAGCTTTCCAGGCTGTATAGCCATGTTCTAGAAGCATCTCCTGATGTTTTGCCCACATCTATGGTAGGCATCCTCTGAGGTGTGAGACTTCACACCTCTGATGATGCCTGCCATAGATGTGGGAGAAACATCAGGAGAGAATGTTTCTAGAATATGGCCATACAGCCCGGAAAACTCACAGCAACCCATTGGGAAAGTTATTTCTTTGGACTGCAAGTCTAAGAATCCCACAACCAGCATGGCCACTGAAGCTATACCTGTCAAAATGAAACTTTTCCATACTCTGTCTCCAGGATTACAAGAGCATTGTGGGAGTGTGAAGAGAGCCAGTATAATATTATTGAGAAGAAATATATATCTGTTCAGAAGAAAGTACCTGCCTGATTAATTTTTTTTTTAAAATGTCAAGTGTGAAATTAAGAATATTTGAAATACCACTGATTTTCAGCAGTGTGAATGTACCTAATGTCCAAATATTACACATTACCTAATTTGTTTTTTTTAATTGTTTTTATTGAAGATTTTCTTTACAAACAAACAACCAATGAACTGGGGAAAATGTGGGTAGGGGAGGAGGGAAGGAGAAAGGGTTTTGGGTAGGGTACTGTGGGGTAAAGTGGGATTAGGAGAGAGTTGTAAGGACTTGCAAAACAGAGCTTTAAACCTTAGTAGAGCTTCAGTGCCTGTTATTTGTACCTCTGTAGTACCTATGGCATTACATTTGTTGCTGATATTCATGAGTGTCTGATTCATATATTGGATTACGTCTTTCTTCCATTTTGTATATTATAAATCCACCCAAATGTTAATCACAGATAATGGAATTCCCATGGATTTTATGAATACAGCCCATTAAATTTATTCACATCAGAAGAATGTTGGATATGGCTATGACTAAACAAGAAATGTATTGTCCACAGTTTCAATATGAAATAACCATTCAAAAAATCCCTTACCTTCCACTGGTACACCGTTGGTACACCATTGTTAGGCCATACTAAAGTGACAGGCAGGCAGTTATGTACCAAAAAGATGAAGCTTGTAATTTTCAAATGCACAAAACTAATTAATTTCACACTGAAATGGCTACAAATCAACCCATGCCTGTCACATGTTGAAAAACTGTAAGAACAAATTCTAACTGAATAAAGCTTTTAGCCATTGAATTTACAGAAAAGCTACCGAAGTGTTGTTGTGATGGTGATGGCGAGTATAGTGCCAGTCCAACAGTGCTATTCCAACCTTTACCTGGCCAAAATAAGAACGGGCATCTTCCTGGCATGAGTGTCTTACATTTAACACCCCCCTTCCCCAATTAAGGGTCCCTTTTTAATTTTTGTCACTGCAATTTAAAAAAGGAACAGGGGCATGTAATCAAGGAATATCAACAACTTCAGATCAAAACTCTTGAATATATCGTGAAATGTGTTCCACCTTTCCCCAACATCTAATCGAACCTTGAAATGTTATGTTGTAAGATGAATTCAAGGTAATGTTTGAACATTCAGACCATACAAGAGAGGCCCAGAGCACTGAGAGAATGTTTAACTCAGTTGGCTATCTCATTTGCTTGATGCTTGTCTAACTCTAAGCTGAGTCAATACAACTTTGTCCACTTAGACACAGCGCTTTCACCACACAAGTTGCCTATCCCAAAATGGGGTCTTACAAAGATATCTGTCTGTTACTTTTGTTTTTCTGCACAGGTAAGGCTGTTTTCATATCCTTAATAATTAGCACAATGGCCTATGTTGTTATAAATGGGTTGTCATCTTCTATTTATGCTGGATTCCTCATCTGTCTCTGAAATTGCCTTAGCCCAAGTAAAACCTGCTAATGTTCATAACTTATTTGCTAAATACTATATAGCTAGATTTCAAATTATTGATATATGTGCTGATGGTATATTAATATTAATATTTGATTTTTCCAAATGCTCTGCAATTTCAAGAACTATTGTTTTCACTGGGTTAGTTTTGCAGTTCTGTGCTCATATGGAGATCTAAATCCTATTGCTAATCTTGTCTAGAGTAGGCACAGCGAATCAATGATATTTACCTAGATATTGATGCACCATTCAATAACTGGGTCTACTCTACTTGAGATTCAAATAGGATTAATTTATTTATTTATTTATTTATTTACAGTATTTATAGTCCGCCCTTCTCACCCCGAAGGGGACTCAGGACTTCATGTTTGTGTTTAGTGATATTCAGTGATTCGCTTAAGAAAATGTCTCCCCAATGCACTGGTATGTTGTACAGAAATAGTCCCTGTACTGTATTTTAAAATGTATTATCATCTCCATTGTACCCCTATTCACTTCCTTCAAACTGTATTCACAGCTCCTTCAGATAATTGTCTGTTCAAGCAGTTGATGATGCCATTTATGCTTATATTTGGCTGTAGCACTACTCACCAAACAGCTAGAGATGGTGGCATACTAGATATGCATCATATAATTGTTGTTGTAGAGCTTCAAACGTATTTGATAGCTTCCACCAAAGGACAAACAAGAGCTTCTTGAATACAGAATGTCAGTGGAGTAACTTTGGAGCAACCAACATAATGACTATAAGAGTTTTGTTCTCCTATAGTCTGCTGTGAAACAGATGGCCCTTCCCACACATCTTAATTCTCAGTTTGCCAACAGTAAAGTTCTATATTCTTTTTTACAAGATCTAATTGCAGATCTTAGACGATCAAAGATCTCTCATCTTTGACCTATGTTGGCCCTATGACCCCTCAGGAATACTTTTACTAACAGTCCTGTTCAGATCTCATAAACTTGAGTTTCTCTGTATGTATGTGCCTTCAAGTCACTGTCAACTTATGGTGACCCCGTGCATTTTATAGGCTTTTCTTATGCAAGGGATACTCAATAGTGGATTTTTTTCCAGTTCCTTGTTCAGAATTAGAGCCTACAACACCTGGTATGTTTTGGTAGTCTCTCATCCAAGTACTACTGACCATGATTAGTTTCCAACATCAGACAAGCCTTCAAACCTTTAAGGTATTTAGACCCTATGGAATCCTACAGCAATGTAGTTTTTCTCTTTTTCTATTATGTCCCATTTTTCAACCATTATTCTATGACTCATATCATCTTGAGTTATGTCCAAAGTACTATAAAGCAGTCTCCAAGTTACGAATACGATAGGTTCTGTAAGTTTGTTCTTAAATTGAATGGCAGGGGGTTGGACTAGATGGCCCATGTGGTCTCTTCCAACTCTATGATTCTATTATATTGTTTCAACCCCATTCTTAACTATGAGTCATTTGAAGTCAGATGTTTGTACTTTAGGGACTGCCTATAGTCTCAGTTCAATCATTGTGGCTTCTAGTGAAACTTCAGGCTTCATTTGATTTGGATCCATTCATTCGTTTTTCTTGCAGTGCATAGGATTCTCCTCCAACACCAAGTTTCAAGTTAGTGTCTTTTTCTTGTCTTTCTCCACTGTCCACTTTCACATTCATACATAGAAATGGGGAGTACTGTGGCATGGATGATCCTGATTTTATGATTCAATTATATCTTGAAACCTAAGGTCTTATCTAGCTCTTCATAAATGCCCTTAGTCTTCTGATTCTTGACGGTAGCCTCAAGTTGGTTAACATCGTTACTAAGGATAGAATATCTCTAAAACATCTCCATTAAAGTTACACAAATGTTTACGGTTGTTATTTTTGTTTCGTTAATATTTAGTTGTAATCATACATTTGCATTTCTTCTTTAACTTTTTTTTGGAATTGTCCAAGTCTGCTAGTAATATGGTCTCATCTATGTACTTTAAAATATTGGTGTTTCTTCCTCCAATTTTCTTGGAAGAATAAGCCCAGAAGGGAAGTTTCTGGGCAGCAGCAATTGTGAGAGATGACATTGATGGATGATCTTTTATATGCAATAGCAGTGGCACTTTAGCTAACTCTGGCTAGTATGACATGGTGCTGCTCAACCACTTCTGAATGTATTTTACCTTGAAATATTTGAAATGATGTTTTAATATTTGAAAAGATGTCACTTTGAAGAAGGGGAAAGCTTGTTTTCTGCTGCTCTGGAGTCACATAGAGCAATGGATTCAAGCTGCAGGAAAAGGGATTCCAAACATTAGAAAGAACTTCCTGATGATTAATACTGCTTGGCAGTGGAGTATCCTGCTACAGAGTGTGATGGGATTTCCTTCTCTGGAGGCTTTCAAACAGAGTCTGGGTGGCCACCTGTTGGGAGTCTTTGATTATGTTTACTCGCATGGCAGGAAATTGGACTAGATAGCCCTTGTTGTCTCTTCCAGCTCTGTGATTCTAAGAAAACCCCAAAATTATTTTCCCAGGCACATCTATAAAGAACTTCACTTTAGATAATGATTTGTAACTGGAAACTTGCTTCATGAATAATGAAGCAGTCCTAAATATAACAAGTATCCAATTAATAATAATAACTCTATTTAATTTCTTACTTGCCTCTCCCCAAGGCTCAAATACATTAATTAAAACTAAGTTATAATGCCTATGGTAGATTAAAACATAAAATCATTAAATACATAGAGTCTTGCTTATCCAACCTTCGTTTATCCAACGTTCTGGATTATCCAACACAGTCTCGCTCCTGCCTTGGATCCACAGCTGTTTCCCTAGGCAGCAGGGACTGATATTTTACGGATTTAACTTCCCATAATGTTGTTACTGCAAGTTCATTTTATGCAATTCTATCTTTATTTGTAGCCAATTTGTTAGCAGCCAATGTTTTTATAGTCCGTGTTTTCAATACATTGCAATGTTTTGGTGCTACATTCGTAAATACAGTAATTACTACATAGCATTACCATGTATTCAACTACTTTTTCTGTTGATTTGTAGTAAAACATTATATTTTGGCGCTTAATTTGTAAAATCATAATGTAATTTGATGTTTAATAGGCTTTTCCTTAACCCCTCCTTATCATCCAACATTTTTGCTTATCCAACATTCTGCCAGCCCGTTTATGTTGGATAAGTGAGACTCTACTGTATATTAAAAGACATAGACATAGGTTTAAAACAACTCAACTTTGGACCTAGTTTTATAAACCTCAGTGCCACTAATTTACTATCTGATCTTGACAAATTACTACTAATCTTGACAAATGTTGCAAATCTATCAAGAACTCCAGCAGAGATGAGCTCAATATTTGTTGAGCGCAGAACTGTCAACAGCTCTCAGAGAAAAAGTTTTCTTTTGCTGGAGGTTTTTAAGCATTGATTGGATGGGGATGTTTCGACAGTGGAATCCTGAATTGGTAGGGGCTTTTGCCAGATTACCCCTGAGGTACCTTCCAGGATTATTCTTCTTAGCATTTATCAGAGATCTTTTAACCTAGGGGCACTGTCAAATCTGTTCTTACATAAGCAATGTGCCTTCTGCCTATTCATTGTACTGTAGTTATTCCCCCTTTTGTTTTCATGCTCAAAACTACAATCAAAACATACTATCATACAGAAAACCATGATTCTATTTTCAGCCTCTTGTTATCTCTCATAGAAACCATCCCCACTATTGAATTAAACAAGGCAAAAAATAGGTTTCAGCATATTATGATGTTAATCTTTTGTGGGTAAGACACAAAATGATTGTTTTGCTCAGATATATTGAATAGATTTTAAAATGTTGCTCTCTTTGAAATAGGTTTAAAATGGAATCCTATATGTATCTGTTCAGAAGTAAGCCTCACTGAAATCAGTGGGACTTGCTTCCATATATGCATACCGGTAGGAGTGTAACCTTTTTCAATTATGATGCATAATTATACTTCAGGACTGAATCAAAAGAAATAAAATCTCAGTAGATGAAATCAGAAAAAAATGTTGTTCCAACCAGCAATTTCAGTCAGATTCCACCTTATCACACGGGGCAGAAGAAGCATCCTAGGACACTTCTGCCCCAGTTCACCCATGAGGCCCTACACTACCCATCATACAAAGTTGGGCGAATTCCAGTGGGGCTCCTTGGGCAACTGGGGTGGCAGAGTGGTGGAAGACAGCGCTGCCAAAACGGAAGCTGCCCCATGTTCCGTTAGAAACAACAGGGCTTTGGCAGAGTGGCAATGCTTTCCCATATGGGATGGGAAAGCCTTAGCTGGCAGCCATGGCACTGGGATAGCCCCAGTGCTGCCCTGATGCCATCCCGATTTGCCACAGCTGTATTTTTCCAATCTAGTAATGAGAATGATATCTTAATACAGTAGAGTTTCACTTATCCAACACTCACTTATCCAACATTCTGGATTATCCAACGCATTTTTGTAGTCAGTGTTTTCAATATATTGTGATATTTTGGTGCTAAATTCATTTGTAAAATCATAACCTAATTTGATGTTTAATAGGCTTTTCCTTAATGCCTCCTTATTATCCAACATATTCGCTTATCCAACGTTCTGCCGGCCCATTTATGTTGGATAAGTGAGATTCTACTGTATTTCTGATTTCGTCCTCATCCACATATTTTCTTGTTCATGCCAATGTAAATATTAAAAATCCTAGAGTACAGTTATAGTGTCCATTTAATTTATTACCCTAAAATCTCGAACATTCTTATTTGGGGGAGAGTCCTACTAAAGTCAATGTGGAGCAAGGACTGCATAAGTACATGTAAACATATGGGGAACTGTGAAGGAAACCAGGTGTCAAAGACAGAACGCCACCAAATAGAGTATAACACAGTTTCTTGAAGTTACAGAACTAAAAAATGCCCGTAGGAAGCAAAGGACTAGGCAAACACTTGTCTTCAGTGTGAAAAGTAACAGAAACAGCTCCGTTTGAATTAAAATGGTTCGAAAGGATAAACCGGATTAAACAGGAGTTTAATCCGGATTAAATCAAAAGTGCTTACTTCAGCCTGGCAATTTAAACAAACAAAAGTTGGTAAACAGAGGTCAAAATGAACACAATAAACTGGCAGCAGATTCCTCTCTGCTACTTCGAAAGCTACAGATGAGTAACTCAGGCTGTTTACTCCTCCGTGCAACGAGCGAAATCCGGGTCCAGGCACATCAATCAGGGTAACGGCGGTCAGCAGGGTCCCAATCCGGTCCAAGGTCGAAAGCCAAGTGCAGACGTCTAGAGGTCCACAAGTTCCACCGATAGCCACAGAAGGGATAGTCCGAGGTCGTAGTCAGTCAGTCCAGCGTCAATCCAGAGTAGGTAATTAATGTCCGTCAAAAAGACGACGGAGGTCCAAGCTATCAAGATTAAACACAAGTTGCACAGAAAAACCCCACACAGTACCTCCTGCCGTCTATGCCCAGTGTCCTTGGTAACTTACGTATCCAGCAACGAATCACACCTGTCTTCAGGAAGTTCCCCAACAAGAGCCCAAGCGTTCGTCCAGATTACCTTGCCCAACGCAATTAGCCATTGATCCTAAACCCCATTTTATCCCAGTTCATAACTCCTCATCGCTGTCAGCTGCTATCCTAATTCCAGGTGCCTCATCATCATCATCCTCATCAGAGCTAAAACACCTTTGACTATGCCCCACAGCATCCCCAGCTGTGGATCCCACTCCATCCCTCCAGCCCGTCCATGGGTCTGATCCTGCAACCCGCCAATCGCCTCCCATGCTATCATTGCCGGTGATACCCAAATCCTCCCTCACACGAGTCCACTCCATGTCATCCTCCTCTGAGCTAACCATCTCTTCCTCCATTCCCTCAGTAAAACCCTCAAATGAGTCTTCATCTGTTGGTTCTGCAAATAAGTCCCGGAGCCGTTTCCTTTCACGCTCCTCAAAAGAGTCTGACTCTCGAGGAGTCTTACGACCCCGTCTCCTAGTACCGGAGCCAGAAGGCTCAACCATAACACCAGGCTTTAAAGTAGATAGTTTCTCTCTCTCTCTCTCTCTCTCTCTCTCTCTCTCTCTCTCTCTCTCTATATATATATATATATATATGTTGAGGGTAGGGTTTAGAGCCAGAATTCAGGATTTTGATATGACCCGAGAATAAGTTGAGGGTACAGTACTCACATTGATCTATGGATAAGTTGACCCAATTTTCTGGGGGTTAATTTTTTAATTAAAATTTCTAGACTTATACCTTTGTATATAGGTTAACTATTATCAGTTTTGTGTTACCTTGTTAGTTGTGAATTGTAGTGGGCATGGCTTCTGCCACTTGGCAGGGTCTAATGTTTTCAGAAGCATCATAGCCAACTATTAAGAATTATGGTGTGGAATATCAAGGATTAATTTGTATTTCGTAAACTATAATTCAGAGAAAATAACTGGCAAAGCCTCCTCTAAATATTGTTCACCTAAGAAAACTCGATGAATTTTATGGGGGCAACATTAAGTTGACAGACAACTTCAACCCCCCCCCCCCCCATATGGGTCGGTCACTTTCGATGTTAATCCATGCAGTTTCCCCCAGTTTCTAAACAGTTTAAAGACTGAAAGCTGATGAGGTATGACAAAGCCCGTCCCTTGACACAGAGGGACTTCCTGTCAGCACCTGTCATGCCCCATCAGAGAAATGTCACAGGAAATCGGTGGAGGGGGGGGGGGGAAAGAGAAGATGAAAAGAGATAGTCTTCTAAGCTCATGAATCACAATGAGACTGGAGAAAAATGAGGGATGGAATCTGTCAAATTTGCCCATGGTGAATCGCTTCAGTGATGTGGAGTAAGGAGCGTTCCTATGGACAGTCTGCTACCAAGCATTGACATTTATCTCTCAAAATCCTGTTTCATGAGCTAGGCATGGTAATTTTGTAAAGTGGTGTCTGGTGTAACAACGGCTGCTTGGGTCTATTCTAGAATAACGGGATCAGAGGGGAAAGTCAAGTATCCCATAAGCTTTTTTTTCCAAAGCCTTTTCTTTTTAAAATCGAGTGAGCGGGGACTACACTCACTTATGGGATAACTCTGAAACTGATAATTCTGGTAAAACCGGCAAGAAAAGACAATGTGTGAAAAGGAATGAGAAATGGAAGGATGTCTTTCATAACACTATGGGCTATAATGCCACAGTAATATGATGCCCCCCCCACCACCACAACCGCCCACATGGGATAACGTCCTTCTGCTTGGTGGTTCAAGGCTGAGAACAAGCCAAGGGACCATGCTTTTGTTGTAGCAATTCTTATTTTATGTGAACAGTTTAGGTTTCATAGCCTTTGGAATGTAAATGAGGGCACTAGTGCCTTTAACTTTAGCAACCTAGATACTTTATATGTTTTGTCAAATGTTTAGACCATTTTAGGCAACTTTCTTTTCTAAAGTCTTACTCCTAAGAGGAATGGAACCCAACAGGAAATGATTTGATAACATTTACCTTTATCAGCTAAGGCCTGAACAATTTGCTATGGCCAAAGCAATAAATGTCAGCTCTGCTGTTTATTTCTATCAACTTTCCTCCTTCTGTGGAATATGAGCTAGGGAAGCCATATGGGACTCTAGTAGTGGCAAAATGTAATTATAAGCTAATATAGAATGTCAAGTCTCTTTAATGGAATCCTAAAGCTGATGGCAGTGCTGGAAAAGGGAAGAGCACGAAATTATTAGGGGGACTCTTTCCCTGCCTACTATATATAGCAGCCTGTGCATGATGGGTTTTTGACTTTGTATCATGAGAAGCACAACACTTTCTAGAGTTTTCTTGGAGTTTCCTTACACTCATAGTGTACATATGTTTAAAAAAGCGATAAAATATGTAAATGAGTTCACATGCATTTTTTTACCTATGTGCTGGAAAGCTGTTTAATCAGAATGCAGGTTGCGTATATGAATAAGATATGAATAAAGAATGTTTTTTAGCCAGAGTTGTTGAAAAGTATGCTTTTGTTTTGCAGAATTTTCACTTTTTAACCTGACCTTCTTACATATATCTTTTAGTTCAAGGCGATATACTGGATAGCTATGTAAAGACAGATGGTGCTTGGATACTTGGTCAAAATAAAAAGTTCTATCGAACTCTTAATAAGGAAGAATGTGCAGCAAAATGTGAAGCTGAAACAACATTTACTTGCAGGTAATCTTTTCTACTGTATACTATGACGGATGCCTGAATGTCCTAATAATAATGTATTATAGTCTCAGATGTTTCTTGGGCTTGGCTGCAATCCTGTGCATACGTAACTGGAGGCCAGACCCACTGAACACAATAGGATTTGCTTTTGAATGAATCATCTAAAATGATCTAAAAAGGGCTCTTTCAGTAGTTAGTTTTATAGTACCATGGCTCCTTGTGATTTTCCATTTGGATTAGATCTGTTACTTGCAGCATCTGCATTTTTCATTACAGAACTACATGATGAATAATCCTTATCTGAAATGTTTTGGACCAGAAGTGTTTTGAATTTTAGATTATCTCATTTGTTAAAATTTACCTGTTACACTTATTCTGATAAGCCAGTCCTAAATATTTCCCATAACTATTGTTACACATTCCTTGTGTTTCTTTTGCAAAAGGTCAATGAGTGGTTTTTACTAATTATATTTCACTAATCAGAGCAATGTGTCTATTTCTACTAAATCATTCAGTTTTGACAGTCAGTCTTCGTTTGTCAGCCAAGTTGGAATGTGCTGCAGGATCCATGTTTAGAGCTTTTTAAACAAAGGCTGGCTGGCCATCTGATGGGGTGTTTCAGTTGTGCTTTATCTGCATGGCAGAATAGGGTTGGAATGGATGGCTCTTCCAACTCTATGATTTTAAGTTGATTTCTCCCATCTTTGTGCATATAACAAAATTACATGTTGATAGTCGCTTCTACACTATGGAGGACCTTCTTACAGCAACACCAGAGGCACTCCAAGTGGCCAGCTACTGGTCAAAGGACATTTAGTATAATGCCAAGTTGTTGGTTTTTTTTACTTTGTGTTTTCAAATATATTACAACTTGTACCCTCAGTTCGCTTCTGACATGATAAATAAATAGCAGTACTCATATACTGAGGCAACTCTTTCATGTTCCCTTTCTGTAGATAGTCACCTTTAACATTCTCTCAATTAAAATTTGCACTTAGACCCAGAACCTTTTAGCTTTTTCACATTTTCACCATATATAATAGAATGCCCATTCATTCTGTTCACACTTTCAGCAAACATTTAGAATACCTTTATACATTCTAGCCAATTTCTCCAGCGTCATATACTAATGGTACATTGTGATCTGCGAGGAAAGAGTGTATTGTGCAACATTGGACTTCACTCTGAATATATTGTTTACACTTTGTTTTATCTGATCTATGATAGTTTTAAGGTACTGATTTGGATTCTATTTGGAATCATACAGATATATTAAAGTATACTATAATCTTGCAAACTATCCGGTGTGGGCTATGCCTCCTAAAAGGTGTTTTATAAAATAATGAGTCCTTAGATAAAATTAATACCTTGCCTATCTCTCAACATTTCAACAGATCGTTCCTATTTGCACTCAAAGATCAACAGTGCATTACTTTGGCTGATAATACCAAATCAACAGTTGTGTTCAGAAGGGCAGATGTAGCGCTCTTTGAAAAAAGAAGTAAGTATATAGACTTGGATATTATGTTCTTTGCCACTCCTTATGCAGCATGGGATATTTATAAAATCTGGTGGGTTTAGGTTACCAGCAGAGGCAGTGTGAAAAGTGAGTTGTTGTTTTGTATTACAGGATTATTGCTCTAAGAGAAAAGGCAATCATCAGACTATGCCTGTTAAGTAATCGTTTCACTCTTGACCTGTCGTTTCACTCTTGACCTGTCATAAATATGGGACATCCCATTTCCAGATTAAAATGAGATAACAGACATTTGTGTTTATATGATTTACATTGTGGGATAAACAATATTAGGAAATGACCTCTGGAACTATGGGGGCTATTTTGTCATGGGTTTATGTCTCCGGCCACTTTTGGTCCAGGAGAGGTCGTTTTTGCCACATAGTTAATGACCATTGCTTACTTTTGATAGTTGGAAAAAAAAAACCCCTCCAGTGCCTTAAATGATCCATAGTCCCTAAGACATAGTAAAAATCTTCCCCTCACCCTCTGAAGGTTGTTTTGAGGTTAATATTAATTTTTGTGTCAGAATGCAGTGAGATCTCTTCTGAGGTTAAAAGTGTCCACGTCATTGTACTCAGTTTAATACACAAAAGAGACACAGTTCTTTTTGTAAGAAAAGCATCTATAAGGGTTGTTGTGTGTTTTCTGGGCTGTATGGCCATGTTCCAGAAGCATTCTTTCCTGATGTTTTGTCCACATCTATGGCAGGCATCTTCAGAGGTTGTGAGGTCTGTTGGAAACTACTTTTCATGTTTGATTTTACAATGTGTAATTTGTCACTGTTTTTATTATTGCTGTGAGCCGCCCCGAGTCCCTTTGGGGAGATGGGGTGGGATATAAGAATAAAATTATTATTATTATTATTATTATTATTATTATTATTATTATTATTATTATTATTATTATTGGAAACCAGGCAAGTAGGGTTTATATATCTGTAAAATGTCCAGGGTGGGGGAACATTCTACAGATATATAAACCCCACTTGCCTAGTTTCCAATATACCTCAAAACCTCTTAGGATGCCTGCCAGAGATGTGGGTGAAACGTCAGGAGAGAATGCTTCTGGATCATGGCCATACAGCCCGGAAAACACACAACAACCCTGTGATTCCAGGCATGAAAGCCTTTGACAACACAAAGTATCTATAAACCTGTATGTGCATTTCACAGCTGTGTGCCTGCTTCTAGACATACCTTTGCTTTACTGGAACAGAGCAATTCCTAGAACCACCATATTGCCATTGGCTAGTGTCTATACTGACAGAATTATTCTTAAAATAACAAACAACAACAAACAACAACAACAGTAGATTGCCTTCCCAAGTTCTATGTCTGAGTATTTTGATCCCTGTCAAATCATGTTGGGAATTGTATTACTTGTTCTGTCTAGAGTAAATGCATTGCATTAGTGGTCGTCCAATGAGGCAGCTAAAGACATATACAATAAATTCAGTGGGTCGTTGCTAGTTATGACTAAGGCCCCTTCCGCACAACTGAATAAAATCCCTCATTTTCTGTTTTGAACTGGAATATATGGCAGTGTGGACTCAGATAACCCAGTTCAAAGCAGATATTTTTTTTTTATTTTCTGCCTTGATATTCTGGGTTATATGGCTGTGTGGAAAGGCCCTAACAATTAGTTAAATCTGTGAGCACTAAATGAAGCCAGTTTTATTGTAGAGTGTGATAGTACTGGTTCATCCAGGCCCATGGGTTACTATTGAGAGAATGGAATTGCTCTTTTTTTGGCATATAGTGCATGTAGTAAAACAGTCAATGCACATTGAAATAACTATAGGACTAGCTCAGCAGAGTGCCTTAAGTGGAAAATGTTTCCTTATTTAGTCAGTGCGTTGGTAATAGAAGTTCTTGATTTTATGTATGTATGTATGTATTTTTATTTATTTATACATACATACCCTGCTTTATCTCCCTTGAAGTTATGTTAAGTGGTTTAACATAAAAGCATGAACATGACCACCTAACATTTACCAATATACCAACATTAAAACAGGATTAAATATAAACAGTATTAAAACAGTTGAGACTTTAACATTTTTTTCATGTCTGTTTTAAGGCTGCCCCGAAATAGTGAGCTAGGTTTTCCTTGGGTGGGTAGTGAAGGAATGGTCCAGAAGGGAGCAGATGTCTCCCGTAGGAGGACACTTGGCAATGACTTTCTCATTTGTTCCTTCACATTACTGTTAGAGTTCAGATTTCAAAGAACATTAGAAGTTGGAACCAATTTTAGAAGCCTTTAAGGCAGTATTGGCTATGGTTATACATAGTGCATATGTAAGTTTGCTTGCTGGATTATGGGACATAAGAATTTCAAAGGTTTAATGAATTTTTCATCTTTGAATAATCCATTATTCAGCAATCTTCTGTCATGAAATAGGAATCCCTGTTTCGACACTCCTCCACACTTACTAAAAGGAGACATTGGTTACTACTTTTGTGTCTCATGTGCATTCTCTTGTCTTGCCAGATAATATTTTAACTGACATTGTTAATGCATTTAGTTAAAACAACCTAAAATAGCTTTTAGTGCATTTTAAAAACATATATACTGGTTATTTACCTTATACCCTCCAAAAGCCCTGATTTGTCAGGGGCAGTCCTTATTAACCCTCTATTGTCCCACTTTTTCAGATGCTTTAAAAATTCCCAGCGTCTCTCTCTCCTCCCACTTTGGTTAGCACAGAACCTACATTATACATCTTCAATGCAGGACTGTTCATCAACATCCACTGCAGTGTTGGCAATTAATAAATGATAAGCAATCGCTTGGCAATTCATTTTTATCCCCTTAGCATGCAACAAATAAATAAACAGATAAACAGATACATATTAACCCAGTTTTATCCTTTCTCCTTGAGTGCAATCAGTGAAGAGGTACTATCGCATATTTCTATCTAAACTGCTTCTAAAGTTTTGCAATTATTGACAAAGGAAGATTCCAGCAATGTATTTATTTCTGTATCAAAAGAGTTTGTTTTCTCTACTAAATGACAATAGAGAAATCCTTGCAGATTTCTCTAATTATTAGAAAAAACAGAGACAGAGGACTGCTACTTGATATGTATGCACTTATATGAGCATGCACACGCATACACTCATGGTCCTGATTTGTACACACACACACACACACACACACACACACACACACACACACACGTATATATAGTAACCCACTCCATTTCAAGGTAGCATTATCATGTTTTTCCCTACTCCTGCAATAAATGGTTGAGGATAGAGACTGGAGGGTAAGGAAATATACAGTTATGCCATGGACTAAGCATAATTGCAAATACTTGGGACCTTTAACACTACAAATTATAATGCCATGATTCCATTTTAACAATCCTAGTGAAAAGAGATTTATAATTTAAGAAATAGAAACTCTCAACTAAAGAGCATCTGTTCTACAAACTCCAAGGTGTTGTAGAATAGCAATGTGGCAGTTAAAGCAAAATCACAGTCCTATAAGCGTGCAATGTGGAAGGCTCCCAGCAAAGAGGGGAAACTAAACACAGTAATGTTGTTTCCAAACCATACACAAGGCACTTTGGTATCCAAAGATCACTCCATGGGGACAGGAAAATTTCCTTGTGGGAGAAGGAGTTTGCTTGAATGAAATTGCTTGCCATCTATTACATTTTCTACATAATCCATCTAGCCCGTTCACTACCAGGTCTAAAGACAAATAAAGAGTATGAAACACTTGTACACCACAGTGACCAATCCCGACCAGCATTTACTGTACTACCAGCACCACAGAAATCAGTGAGGGACCTGAACTAATCTTCCATTATCAGCATGCAGTTAGAACAGAGTCTCTGTTTCTTCTCATCCCCACTACATGCATTTTTTACCCTTTAGCAACTGTGAACTTATTTATGAGCACTGCTCAAGAAAACAGTTGTTTGTTTTGTTTGACATATAGTAGATATCCAAAGTATGTACTGTAAGTTAGGGTAAGACTTGCAGAGCCCTCCAGATGTTGTTGGATTGCCACTCCCACAGCAGGAACAAGCATAGACAGTGGTGAATAATGCTGGGAGTTGCAGTAAAATAACATTTATTTATTTATTATTTCCTTTATATATCTCTTTTCTCACCCCTTGGGGAACTAAAAGCAGTTCAACAACATCTATAAGGCCACATATTCCTATCACTGCTGTAAGCAAAGGAGGTTGCATTTTATTATATTCCTGGAAGTTTCTGGAAAGAGAGCAATTTGTATACACACAGCAAAACACAACTAGTTAGTTTGATTATATTTAATTATAAAGAGGCAGATGTAAACACCTCACATGTCACCTGACACTTGATGGTCTTACAGTACTTAATCATGGGAATGTTATGTAGAGAAAACAATGACATCTGGATGTCTTCTCCCAAAATGCTTCCCCCTTAATCTTCAAAACATTGAACACACTTTACACTTGTTACACCTCTGGATGTTGCTGAGTTCTGCTCCCCAGGAGTTTGGCCAGTTAAAGGAGATGCTACAGGTAGCAAGTCATCAGTGTACGGAATGAAACACTCCATTATTGACTTAAGCGAAAGGTCAGCTACACACATACTGGTCTTTGGATTAAGGTGCATTCATAAATCAGTGCTGGTGTATTTTCTTTGTGGTGGCTGAAATAAATATATACATAATTTTTCTTTCAGTTTATCTACTTGAATGCAGAAGAGGAAATGGGCATGACTACCGAGGAACAGAATCTAAAACTCAGGGAGGTGTGGCATGCCAGAAATGGGCAGACAAGAATCCTCATGTACCCAAGTATGACATTTTCTCATCAGAGTGAGAGTTGCTTCCTGTTTCATGCAGTCCTGCAAGTGTCTAGATGTTTGATGTGAACTTGATATTCTGAGCACATTTCTGCCAAAGTTAGTTACAGCTAAGGCTGCTAATTTCTGTAAACATCTTGATTCTGCTTCATCAGCCAAAAAGACCACCAGAACAGTTTTTTGTTTAATCTAAATCAGTAAATCATTTCCATTGTAGAAAATGGAAATAACAACTTTTGCTTGACTATGCCTTTACTCAAATGGGAAGTATTTCATACACATGCATATTGCAGGTGTTAACAGAGACACATTAGATGTGTTCAGCTTTCTAACATACTGCAAGAAGCATTTATTCTTCATATGAGGTATAAAATATGAAGTGGCTCTAGACCAGGTATGGGCAAACTTTGGCCCTCCAGGTGTTTTGGACTTCAACTCCCACAATTCCTAACAGCTGGTAGGCTGTTAGGAATTGTGGGAGTTGAATTCCAAAACACCTGGAGGGCCGAAGTTTGCCCATATGTGCTCTAAACACATAAAAAGAATTGAATTCTTTATCACAGATTGTTTAATAATCAATATTTGATTTTAGAGCCATTTAGTTTCCTATTTCTCTCTGTTCTTCATTCAATTTGGTAATACAGTTTTCTTTCAAGAAGGTTTTGTGCATCACACAAATGAGTCAGATGACCCGACAGGGTAGCATTTCTGTACTTCCTGGTTGCAGTGTCAGAAATGAACGAGAAAAGGATTAACCAGAACCTGCATTGTCCCACTGGCAAGCTCTCCATGATAATAATTTATGGCTGCTTAACAAAAATTTGATGAAAGCTCGATTACTAACCTGCAATTTGGATAGGATGGGTGAGCAGCTATTCATGTCTCAACATTTAATTAGTGTCTGTTTTATAATCTACACAAAAATGTTTTTCATTTTATGAATTGACATTATTTTTGGCTTTTGCAAATTGTGAGAACACATTGTGCCTATTTTGTAAAAACTTTGTGACACATCTGTGACAGACCAACTAATTCAGACTACGCCTAGATATTATGCAGAACAACAACTGTCATTGGAAGCAAAAGTACATATCTCCTTTTTCTCCATGGTAGTGTCTACTTATCAGTATCAAAAAGTTCCTCTGAAAGGGTGTATTCACACTGCACAATTGTCGTGGTTTGATACCACTTTTAATACCATTATAACAACCAACGGTATCCTGGAATTTGTAATTTAGACCTGCACTTAGGGATGTCTGGTACACTCTCCTTAACTGCACCAGCGAAAGATTACCAGCAGACAATTCTATGTACCTCACAAAACTGCAGATCCCAGGATTCCATAGGATGGGGTTATGGCAATTAAAGTGGTAGCAAAGCCCTAAAATTGTGAAGTATGAATACACTTCTGGACTATCGCTTCCAGACACACACACACACACACACACACACACACACACACACACACAGCAAACTTGCTGGCCAGATAATTCTCAAGTTTATAGTCCAAGAAAGTAACTTTTCCAAGCCATGCAAGATTATGATATGGTCATATTATGAGTTCCTCTGTATATGACAGAGTCAATTAACTTGAAACACCACGCAATAGTAATACTACTATACCCTCCTCATTCACTCAAACAGACATCTTAGGGCAATAGTTACTAGAGTGTGATTTCTTTTGAAAGGAAGGATCTACTAGCATTTTGTAACTTGATTTATTTGCAATTACTCAAGTAGGTAAGTTGGAAACACACACCTGAAGGAGTTTTACAAACAGGATTTCTACTTTCTACATAAAACGCCCAAAGAGATGACGGGATCTATATACCCTCTAAATGTCTTGGCTAATTCAGTTCAAATTGAAATGTAGTTATTGATTCTTTTTATTGACCCAGAAAAGTAAATCGGAATGAGATTTTTATATCCTAAGTAACTACTGGGTCAACCTCTGATTGCCATACTGGTAAACTGTGGCTTAGCATTAAGCCACAATTGACCTCAACCTACCAGGACTATTAATTGTTGCTGTTGCTCTGAAGGACTAATAGCAGCTTCAGGGGGTAATTTCGATTGGGAGGGTTCAATTTTGTGGGAAAAGTTCAATAATCTTGGCAAAGGATAGACTCTCCAGTCAAATTCAAACTCCAATTAACTGCTTAGAAGTAAAGATGCTCTGAACATGGGTCTGCTAGGTGGCATCTAGATTTTAAGCTAAAAATCTTCCATGTCAATGGAGTAGTGAATCTACGCCATGTTTAAGTCTTTGTTAAAGTTCAGACTCGATTCACACTAGATGACATTTGCAATCTTATTGCAATCTCACCACCAGCAACCATGGCCAGTTTGTTTTCCATTGTTTTTTATAGAACTTTATTTCACTGTTTGGACTGGACTGAAAAGAGGCATTTGTATAGTCTAAATCCATTCAACACTCATAGAACCATGGGTAACAGATGTTTTCTTTTTTCCTTTTTACTAGTTTCTCACCTGAAAGTCACCCTAATGAATCATTGGAAGAAAACTACTGCAGGAATCCTGATGATGATGAAAAAGGTCCTTGGTGCTACACCACAGATCCTGAAAAAAGATATGATTACTGTAGCATCCCCGAATGTGAAGGTAGGTTTGCAAAGCATAACATTTTATATTTGAAAGGTTATTTTAACTACTGTAAATAAGTATCACTTAAGAATGAGGGAATCTCTTTTCTTTACCAGCAATGTATTATTTACAAAGGCCAATTTTTTTTATCTCACTAGTAGATTATAGTTTTGTCAGGTTTGGTGAAAACTAGTCCTCTCTCCCTGCATGCTCAAGATATCTGTTTTTCTGGCTGAGCACCTCTTCCCAAAGCCATTCCTTGGCCAAGGAAGGAAAGGCACACAACTAATACGCGTTTGGGCTCTGACACCTCCAGCCCGTAATTCTGATTGCAATGAGGGGGAAAGGATTCTACCACTATAATCCATCTAAATAATCCCACTTACAGCAACAACCATAACCACAGATTATTACATCATTAGATTTCTTACTGCTCAAAAATCCATAAATGGTTTCCAATCTTTCAAAAAGTCTTCACTTGACTTATCCTTTAGAATCCATGTTCTTTACATCCCATATATTATGTCATCTTGTCTGATATTCTCCAGTGCCAAAATAAAAAAGAAAGGCAAGAGAGGACCCATTTGTATTTTGTTTGATCTCATTTTATTGCCATTTGCTAAGATCTGGGACCTTATCTTCACATCTTTCATTAAAGTCCATTTCCTCCAATACTAGGGATAAATAATTCCTCCCAAAATCAATTTTTTCTGTATTTTTTTTAAAAGTCAAGACCACCTTTTTGTCATTGTTGTGTGCCAAAGATTCAGTAATATTAAAGATATTTCTTATGTTATTTCTCAATTATTTTTTTGGCAGAAACCCAACCCAATCCTCATTGATGGTCTGAAAGATGTGTCTTCTTATTTGGCGTGCCAAGATAATGATAAATATCTTATAGAAAGGTCTCTCACTCTTGCTAATATCTCATCTGTAGTTTTTTTAATTTAAAAATCAGTGTAATATAGGCATTTTTCAAAAAATTAGGCATCCACCCTTTCTCTAATAACTTATCACACACCATTATAATGGTTGAAGTAGCCCATCTTTGAATTTCTGGCAGACCTTCCGGGTCTGGTACATTTCCAGATTTATTTTTTATTGATTCAGTACATTTCATAATTGTCTCAGGCTCATTCAAACTTCTCTTTTGTTCCAGACTTGTCCAACAGAAGTTTATCCAAATAGTGTTTCATATCTAAATTTTTCTCATTGACCTTTGCATGTAAGGTTCAGCAAGATTTTAAAGGCTTTTAATATTTTCAAGTCATACATTATAAATAGGTATCCTTTCTTGATCTTTTTTACATGTTCCTTTATCCTTTCCTGTCCCACTTATAGGAAAGCCACATCCCAGGTTTATTTGTGAATTCAAACTTCTTTTCCTTAAGATACAATAGTTTGTCATTCATTTCTTGGACTGTAAACAATGAGAACTGCTGTTGAATTAATTTAATCATTTTTAAAAAAAATTATCAAAATTTGTATTCTGGAATCCTCTAGTTCTCTCTATTTATCTTCCCTTTCTTTTTTCCAGTATAGAACTATATTTTATAAATTGCCTTGTCATATAACTTTTGCTTGCAACGCAAACTACCATGGGAACTATACCGTTATTTAAGTTCATCGCAAAAAAATCATTAGTTGTAATATTGTCATCTTCAGAAATAAATGTTTATTAAGTCTTCATCTGAACTATGTTTGCTTGATTTTCAAGAACATCATGGTGAGATTATAATCTGTGTTTTTTTGTGGCATGGGGTACGGGTTAAAACATCCAATATTTTGTCCATTACTATGTTGGTCATATTACTAGAAATTGAAAACATGTTTATTCTAGAATAAGATTCATGGCATTTTGTTTTTTTAAAAAAACCAGTGTTTAGCTTTTGATTGCAAACATCTCTATTTATTAATCCAAATTACTCTAGAGAAAATATTAAGAAGAACAAAGGAGACTACCTAGAACATAAATTATGTATTATATATTTAAAATAAGATCTAGGTAAATTCCTTCAGTATTCCGTAATATCTTCCTTAGAACAGTTTTTTTTTGTGATCAACAAACCTGTTCTACTTGCCCACACAAATCAGATTTTGTGGATCTTGTTCAGATGCCTCTCTTAACAAATTTTCATAAAACATTTATTTCTCATTATTGGGATCACAAATACCTATTAAATGCATTTCCTTCTCATTCCAGTTGATTTCCGCAATTATACACCTGCATTTTCCATCTTCAGAAATCAATTAGTTTCTAATAATTTGTTTTTTTTAAAAATGACAGCTCCATTACATTCCAATTTTGGGAGGAAAGGGGGTTATATATGGCGAAGATGTAAATCTCTTCCATTTAAATCTATGGAAATTTGTTTTAGATAACACTATGTAACAAAATTTGAAGAAAATTCTGTACCCATAAAATAAAGTATGCCCATAACATAAAGCATAAGTCTAATAAGATGAATCTTCATGAATCAAACAATGTTTACATTTTCAGAGCAATGCATGTACTGCAGTGGAGAAAACTATCAAGGTAAAATTTCCCAAACAGAGTCCGGACTTCAGTGCCAACCTTGGGCTTCTCAAGAACCTCATGCTCATGGATATATCCCAGCAAAGTAAGTCCTCCTAAAAATGAGTTCATTGGCCATTACCACTAATAAAGATGATGATGTCTCAAATTGCGGCATGATTAGGATGTGGAAAAATAATTTTAAAGGTGGATTCATTTGTGGTCACCTGAAAACTTATCGGCTGAAATGATTATAATACATTGTCAGTGGATATGCTATAGACTAGAAAGGTTTTCTACACAAATCTCAATAAAATGAATATAACCTGTGCAAGACTGGTGAGGCTGTATGGTGATATGGAGTAGATCAGAGTTTGGGTAAAAATATTTTCTTGGGACTATAATTGCTAATATTTCCCACCTATTCTATATTTAGAACTGTAGTCTAAAAGGTAACTTTTTCAGATTCTGCATGGAGGGTGGCACTATAGAATTTAGCATGCAGTACATATAGGTAAATCCCAAGACTTTGGATTTAAATCTATGGAAGCTTGTTTTAGATAACACTATGTAACAAAATTTGAAGAAAATTCTGTTTCTGGTTTGAAAGTGTTATTTTCTGTTTAATTGAGCAATACTTACTTTGAAAGTAATTGTTATACTCCAGAAACTTCATTTTTGTGGCTGCCACAAACTATGTTGAATTGATTGTGACTCTACAAGATATGCATTATAAAACTGTAGCAAAATGTGCTGCAGGATGTCCTTTTCTATGTTTTAATGATAGACCCAATTAGGAAATGACATTAAAATCCAGGTACAAAAATCGTGTTACATAGCGTATTCAATAGCTCACACATGCTTTGTACATGGAAAATCCTGAATTCGTGGAGACTAGTAAAATTGAAGTCCTCTGTTTAAAATCTTAAAAATCCAGTACAAATCAAACTAGACAATACTGAATGAGATGAAAAATTGTCTGTTTGGTGTGGTGGCTACATATGCTGGGATGTATTCCTCAGCATTCAGTCAAGAGAAACTTTATCTTTCTTATCTAATATTCAGTTTTCCGGAAAAGAATCTGAGGTCAAATTACTGCCGTAATCCTGATGGCGAACCTCGTCCTTGGTGTTTCACCACCAGTCCAACCAAACGTTGGGAATTTTGTAATATTCCACGCTGCAGTAAGTTTTATTTGGACTAAGTATGGCAAACTAATAGTAATGGTATAGTAATACAGTATGACCCCTTATCCATGGATTTGATATCCATAATTTTATTTAGCCATACTCCAAAAATAGTTTGTGGGCCTTTCTAGGTCCTCCAGTGCAATTTTATGGTATGCTAATCAGTTGAAGTATAGTCAAAATATAGGGTTTGCTATTATCCACAATTTCACCTATCCCAGGAGTGGGGGATTCCTTGGAATGTATCCTCTGTAGATACAGGGGTCATACTGTAATATTTGTTTATTTTGTGGGTGGGGTAGCCAGTGCAGAATATCAGTTTGAATGATAAAGGCATGGGGCTATCTAGTTATCTCATAAATCATCTTGCTTGTGGACTGCTTATAGGAAAGCTGATGGAACAGAATGCTAGGCTAAATAGACCTTTAATTTTCTTTAGCAGGGCTCTTCTTTTGCTCTTCGAGATTTGAGTGAATGTTGCATTTGAAGCAAAATGCAATTTGGGCTGGCTTGCTTCCCATTGTTTATTCTGAAGTTGCTGACCTCATGTCTTTCTCGATATAGCTACACCTGCTCCAGTCTCCATTGTGGAGCGTGAGTGTCTTGAGGGAAATGGAGAAAATTATCGAGGGAAAATTTCTGTGACAGTATCTGGAAAGGCGTGTCAATCCTGGTCAGCTCAAACTCCTCACAAACATATGAGAATCCCAGAAAACTACCCTTGCAAGTATGTGAAACATCCATTGTTGCTAGAGCCTTACAGTTCTAATGAGTGAATAAAGTAAGCTAACTTCAAACATGAGACATTTGAGAGACCTTTCTTCTCATATCTTATTACCATTGCATCTTGGCCTCCACGCAATGTTAGGAGAGGGTGGAGAGTTAAGTTAGTGAGTATCATTAATCTTGATTTCAGACACCTCAGTAAGAGGGTTCACATTATACTGTGTTTTCCATTTTTCTTGCCTTCTTAAAAGGAGAGAGGAAGAAGATGCACCTTTAAGACTTAAAATGTCCTTCAACTTTAGCTTTTGTGGGTTGAGGTAGATAATATTGCCTTACAATAAAAGTTACTACTTTGAATTATAAATCCAAGGACCCCTGAATCATTATAGCCAAGTATAAAAGTATAAGAAGGAACTTTTTCAAGTAGTGGTTTGAATTGGCAAACCAGTTTTCATTTCAGATTATACATATAAATTATACAAACATGAAAGAAATGAAATTCATGTTTTGACTTTGTTCCCATTTCCAAGGTATCTTATTATGGATCTAATCACATTGAGGTCTGTAAGCCAGGCGATAGGGGGAGGATTTGCCAAGGATCATGGCGAATCTGGTGGGGGAACCCGTTGTCCCTGCATTGCGCCTTACCTTGTTGTCGACCACGTTTTAGGGGATCGGGCCCTTAAGGAGAGACCCGATCCGGTCCTGAGAGAACGGACCTTGGCGAAGCCAAAAGGAGAATTACGAGCCGCAATACAACCTGAAGCCGAAATGAAGAAGGTCCGCCAAAGTTGAAGGAAAATCCGCCAAGGAGTCTTTATTGAGCAATTCAGCTGAAGAGGACTCTAGTAGCGATCATTCGGTCTACTAGGGTACCATACAATCAAAATAAAGCCATACTTATACAAAATTTCAGTCTGACAACCCTTTGAATTTCGCGCCCTGCTTCCCCGCCCATCTGATCGTTGATAGGCTAGAAGGTTGAACGAGGCGGGCTTTCGTTTCCCGCCTTGCTCCGTTGGCCCAATAGGAAGCTGCCTTTTGTCTCTACTCGGGCCAATCAGGAAAGAGAAGGCGGGAGTTATCGAAACAATGAGGTGACGGGACAGGAACTAGCGGATTAAGTCCTGCTAGACCAATGTCTAAAGGGTGCTTAATTTATTAATGGCAGCAATCAAGGGTGTCCGGGTTTCTGTCACGTATACAGATTTTAGATATGCCTTGGGGTGTCAGAGATGGAAGCAAAGATGGGTGGTGATGAGCCATATTGACAGGCTCTGCAGGGCGCCTTCCTGAGGTGTCCTGGTTTTTCCTTTGGGTGAGATATGACAATGTTTGCCTTGGGGCGAATCACCTTTAGGTCAGCAAACTCCGAATTCGGCGACTCAAGCCCTATATTGTCCATGCAATTTGAATTTGATTGGATTTAGCGGTGGCAGATTATCCTTTTGTTTTTGGGAAAGGAAGCCTGGGTCATAGGAAATGGGATAAGTTCTGGGGTTCAGGTTGAGTTCAAAATATTTCCTATTTGATTTCATGATTTGACAATTATATGAAATAAAATGAAAAATAAAATAAAGTTGGAATATAAACCATGCTGGGAAAAATACATATTTTCCGGGGATTCCAAAGAGTACAAATACATATAGGCAGATAGATAGATTTCATGGAAATAAGGGAGAATTCATAAAAGTGAGTTACATTTCATAAAGGGGAATCATGAATGATATAAACAATTGAAAATATTTGATAAGAACAAAGTTCATAACATCTGGAGAACCCAGCATGGAAATTCATAAAAGTGGAGTTTTAGCAGCATGATTTTACAATTCATGAAGTTGTTATCTCTTGCCTCAGGCTAAAAGGTCAAACACCTTTTGTGCAGAGAGTCACAGTAAACTCCAGTAAAAAGTCTCAATCACCTTCTACTATAAATATATGGAATATAGAACATAAAGTCTTGATTTTTGAACTATCTTTTACAAAGTCCTGGGGGGGGGGTCACCTCGATCACAACCTGATCCCCTGGGTGGAAGCATCACTGCACGGCTTTCCCCCGTTCTTCTCTATGTGACACGGGAAGCCTCCCATGTTGTTGGCACTACTTCTTATGACCGTTCGACCTCACTTCAGGCACAGAACCTTGCCGGAAGTAAATCTACTTAATGTGATGGGATCTGGGGGGCTCCATGCCTGAAGTGAGGTCGAACTGTCGTAGGATGGGCAATTTTGGTCATCTGCTGAAGTAATATAGACAAATAACAGGTCTTCCAAAATCTGGGAGGAAAAAAAACCATACAAGCAAATATAGATAAATATTGCATGAAAGTGAAATTTAAATATTTTGGGTCCTATTTAAAATCAATGTGGAAGTTTCAAGCATTAGCTGTTTCTGTGCACATTATATTTCAGAGGTTTAGAAGAAAACTACTGTAGAAACCCTGATGGAGAATCGAGGCCATGGTGCTATACCACAGATTCCAATACACGATGGGAATATTGTGACATTGCTAATTGTAATGCTCCTGCAGTAGTTACTGGTAAGAACATTAGTATTTGGCCGTCTGTGATAAATCTGAACAGAACATTTGGCACTCCAGAACTAAACAAGCAGAGGAAGTAAATACCTTTTAGTTAGCTGCCTTGAGTCCCATCCTGGTAGAAAGGCAGGGTATGAAGGAATGGATGGAATCCTTGCAAAAATTAAATGTAACGTATTTGTCTATGATTTCTCAAATGAGTTTTTTCAAATACGATCAGGCACTGGATGTTGCATGAATACATCCCGTATTACATGCTTTTCAACAACTGTTTTGCTACACTGAGTTTAATCGTTTGCATTTTTCAGTTGTAAGTCTATCCAGGCTGATCTTGAAATGTAAAAAAAAATAAATAGCTTCTGTCCCAAAGTCAACAACCAGAGGTTTACCTTGCAGGAAGAAATCCTACCAAACCAGGACCATCTCTGGAAAACAAGATACACCTAGATCAGCAAGAGATAACTGAGGATTGGTTTGCTATTGCTTCCATAAATTTCCTCAAGATACCAATTTTGTTTGACTTCAGAATCTAAGCAGAATCAGGGACAGTTCGTACTTGGTTGGGAATCCACTATGAAAGCATTTGGCGATGTGTTTTCTGTAGAAAGTTGGTGATCCTAAAGTGAATGTATCCTGGGTTATTTTTTCACAAGAATTATTGGGAGGGGGTTTTCCCTCCTTTTCTCAATCAAGGTCATCCAGTGGATTTCCATGGCTGAGCAGGGATTTGAACCTTAATCTCCCTAAGTCCTAATCTACATTCAAATCATTACACCCTGCTGGGGAGAAAAATCATGCCTAAACTTCTAGAGAGCTGCTGCCAGCCAGCGATGATAACAATAAGCAAGATGGCCTCAGTATAAGGCAGCTTTTTAATCTGAGCTTCCCAAAATGATCCAACAACTACCTAGAATAGGAAGAATATCAGTCACTGAGAAAAGTCCTGATGCTTTTAAACTAAGTCCATCTCACCTTTATTTACCAGTTCCTAAACGTTTCTCAATATTTGCACAGCTATAAACTAGGCAATTTTACAAAACTAGGCCTTAACAAAATTGGTCATTATAGATATGAAAATAGTGTGTATGCCGTTCATGTCTATATCTGTGCTTTTTTGTTTTGTTTGAAAACAGCTGCGGCACCTGTTCTTGTCCCACAAGCTCCAGCTGTGGAAGACTGTTACGAAGGCACTGGCACAAGCTATCGGGGTACAATGGCACTGACTGTTTCAGGAAAGAAATGCCAAGCATGGAGCTCTATGAGACCTCATTCTCACTCTAAAACCCCATCTCAATTCCCAAACGCGTATGTATGCTTCACTCATCTTCAGAAGATTGTGTGCAGTTGTTCATGAGGCAACACACAAAAACGGGTTGCCACACTTGCAAAATTTTAAAAAATACGTTGATGTGATTTATTTTAGAAACAGAGCCACCTGGAACTTCTACAGCTTGAGGCATGTTAACCAATGGCAACTGCCTATCCAAGTCAAAACCTATTTAGCAACCAAATGTGCTGAGACTGATGAGACAGAAAATCTGAAGGCACCTTTTTGCCTCCTTGGTAGCAGAGCTCCTACAATAATTAATTGAAATGTTATCAATTTCTTTTTTCTTAAATTTGCTCTCTGACTCTGCCAGTGCTAAGAAAAGGAAAGAACAAGATTGGACAGGAAGCAGTTGCTTTCATCTGCAGCCATGGATTCATGATAAAATCTAGCTGTGAGCCTATTAGTGGCCTAGAAACTGGAAAGGTGCACCAGATAAATTTCATTTGCCCATCACTCTGTAATTTCTTTTAACCTGCTGTAGAAATTGCACGTCTAGTATTAACTTGTCCTTAAAAATCAGTTGAGCTGAGTGGTTACAAGTGCAAGTTTATGCTAGTAGGGAGTTGGCAGCAGCCATCTTGGATATACTCTTTAATTTTGCAATAGAAAGTTACTATGTCATTTACATACCAAAGTATTAAGACTGAGAAAATTAAATAACATAATAAAACAAATTCTACTAAAATACAATAAATATATCTATATTTATAGAGACCTAAGAAACAACTACTGCAGAAACCCAGATGGTGACATGGCACCGTGGTGTTATACAACTGATCCTCATACAAGGTGGGAGTTCTGCAATCTGCAGAAGTGTGCTAATCTTGTGCAACAACGTCCTCAGTCCACAACACCAACAAATCTTGGATCAGGTAACCAGTAACAAGTAATATTTTGCCTTAACCGGGGACTCTTTGGCCCTCTTGACTCCCAAAAGTCCTAGTGAGCATGATCTATGGTAAGGTGTTGAAAACACTGTAGTTCAATACCTCTCGAAGGCCAAAGGTTTCCCAGTCCTGCCTTCTCCAGTCCTCACCAACAATTATTTACTATTGCCTGGGATGCTGCTGTCAAAGAGAATGTCTTTATTGTATAAATCATATCCTCTGTATAGAATGACAGCAAAATCTTGCCCACTTTTGTTTCACTTTAAAAGATTGCAGGTCTGGAAAAGGTGAAGATTACCGTGGACATATTGCCTCAACCGCAAGTGGCAAGACTTGCCAAGAGTGGCGCTCGCAGACACCACACAGACATGATTCGTTCACACCACAGACTCACCCACGTGCAGGACTGGAAAAAAATGTGAGTAGCATGGTTCATTAAAAGTTTTAAAAGAAATTTAGAGACACCAAAAAGTTTATAAGATAACATTTATTCCAACTCTCTTGAAGAAGTTACAATTTACAAACTCTGCAGTGCTGTCCTGCACATTCTAACCTCCACAATCCCCCAGCTACCAGGTCACACTAGACCAGGACTTCGTAAACGTTTTCCACTTGCAATCCCTTTTCACCTGAGAATTTTTTACATGACCCTGGGTATATAGGTAAAAAAATCAAACATTTACTGAATTAATCAGCATTTGCAAAGCTTTCTAAACAGGCTGATTTTCCTTTTTATGAAATACAGTTGAAACATTTTCTGCAGAATCCATTGTAAACACTGCATGTTGTTACTAACAGATTTGTGTAAGTGGGTAGCATTCAGAAACCTTCTACTGTTTCCAAATTTTTGTGAACCCAAGATTGAGCTAAGGGGGCTCCATTTGGGGTCAGGATTCTGAGGCCCCTTCTACACTGCCATATAAAATCCAGATTATCTGCTTTGATTATGTGGCAGTTCAAAGCAAATAATGTGGATCATCTGTTTTGATAATCTGGATTATATGTCAGTGTAGAAGGGGCCACAGTTTAAGAAGCAGTGGACTAAACATTAAAGTGAGAGAGGTATTACCTGATTATCTGCTTATCTCAGATTATCTGGCAGTGGAGACTCATATAATTCAGTTCAAAACAGATAATATAGGATCAGATCCTGGGATATAGGGCTCAGGCCCTTTCTACACTACCATATAATCCAGATTATCAAATGAGATAATTCATATTATCTGCTTTGAATTGGATTTATAATGGTCTCCTTTTGTAAAAGAAACTCTCACTGGAAGAGCAGCAGAAAACGAGCAACATTATGTGATGAGTCCAATTTGTCAGCCCTGTGTGATAAACCCATTAAAATATTTTTAAAAGAGTTTGAAATCAAGTACCATGGGGCCTTTATTACACATAGAGACAGGCCAAAAGCTGGATATGGGTGTATCTACATTATAGAGTTAATGCCTAGTTTTACGGGATCTTTAGCCTTTCCTTCCAAAGAGTGCTGGGACCTGTCTCAGTTTTACCAGAGGCGTCCAAATGACGCCTCCGGTAAAACTGAATTAATTTGGAACAAACCAAGGTTTAGATACCCCATTAGATCCAAGCCTTCCTAAAAGGCCTGGGTCTAATGGGGTATTAGGCCTGTGGGGACTCACCCCCAAATAGTCCTGGGACTACCCGGAGGTGATTTCCCATTAGCATCTTGCACCTTTTGAGTTCCTGATGCCCAAAGGTGCAGGATGCCACCCACCCCCTCCCCACAAGCCCAAAAATTACTACTAAAATAAAGTAAAACTTACCTGTCCACCATAACTTTCCTCCTCACACCCTCCTGGAATGAGGAAATTATGCGCCAGGAGACAAGGGGGGCAAGGAGGGTGCAAGAAGGAAAGTTATGGTGATCACATACCTTTTACTTTATTTTTTGGGATAAATTAGGGGGCTTCAGGGTGGCTGCTTGCCACCCTGATTTTAATGTAGGCACCCCTCCTCCAGGAAAGCCTGGGTTTTGGGGGAAGAGTGGGGATGGAAATACACACCAAAGCAGGTTTAAAGCCCGCTTTGTTATGGATTTTGGGGCTGTCTGGAAGGACCTTTGGTTAGTGCACATATAAACCTAAATGTAGTTAATGTGAGTATAGTGTTCCCTCACTACTTCGCGGTTCACTTTTTGCGGATTCGCTGTTTTGCGGTTTTTCAATAAACTCTAAAAGACTTTTATAAATAGTAAAAAATTACAATTTACAGCCTAAGGAAGGGAGGAAGGAGAAGCCGAAGGCAGAGACAAGGAGCCCAAGTGGCCACGGGAGGAGAAGGAGGTGATTTATTAACACACAATTGGTTGATAAAGACTTAAAATAGTGTATAACTACTAAAATAATGTATAAATATTAAAATAAATATAGTGTCCCTACTTTGCGGATTTTCACTTATTGCGGGTGGTCCTGGAACCGAACCCCAGCGATAAATGAGGGAACACTGTAATAAAAACTCACAGCAACCTAATAAAAAAGAATTTCTAGTTAGGAGAAGAGTGAATAAGGATCATATACCACAGCACTCACTCCGCAACCCATAGGCCCCTTCAACACTGCCATATAATCCAGATTATCAAAGCAGATAATCCACATTATGAGTTCATACTGCCATATAATCCAGTTCAAAGCAGATATTCTTAATTTTATATGGCAGTGTAGAAGGGGCTATAGTTTCTAGAGAGGTAACTCTATGTCTAAAGTAGACCCAAGCAGCTAACCAGAAGTGTACAGCTGAGGTACAACTTCTTAACTATTTTTATAATTTTCAAATCTCTTCTATGTTCTCACAGTTCTGTGATAAATTTTATTTTGGCTAGTTGGGTAATAATAAAGAAGAAGATAAGACAAAATCTTTGTGTCTTGTGTATGAACCCACAAAGATTGCACCTTGCTTGGTTTTGTGATTAATGTTATTTTGTTTTTTATAGTACTGCAGAAATCCTGATGGTGATGTTAATGGTCCTTGGTGCTATACCACAGACCTAAGTAAAGCATGGGACTATTGTGATGTCCCAAAGTGCCGTGAGTATGCTTGTAAAAATGATCACAGGACAGCAGTCTTTTTAATGTTGAAGGCCACATTCCCTTGGGAGAAATGCCTCAAGAGTTTGTTGTATGTCTTTCGGGCTGTGTGGTCATGTTCCAGAAGTATTCTCTCCTGACCTTTCACCCACATCTATGGCAGGCATCCTCAGAGGTTGTGAGGTATGGATAAACTAAGTAAGGAAAGGAAAGAATATATATCTGTGTAGAGTCCAGGTTGTGGCAAGAGTCCTTTGTCACTGGGAAGCCAGCATTAATGTTTCAGTTAATCACCCTAATTAGCATTGGAAAGGTTTTGTCTCTTGCCTGGGGGCATCCTTTGTTCAGTCATTGGCTGTCCTCTGCCCTCAGAGTGTTGGTTCCCATCTACTGTTTTGATTTTAGAGTTTTTTAATACTGTTAGCCAGATTTTGTTCATTTTCATGGTTTCTTCCTTTCTGTTGAAGTTGTCCACATGCTTGTGGATTTCAATGGCTTCTCTGTGTAGTCTGACATGATAGTTGTTGGAATGGTCCAGCATTTCTGTGTTCTCAAATAATATACTGTGTCCAGGCTGGTTCATCAAGTGCTCTGCTATGGCTGATTTCTCTGGTTGAATTAGTCTGCAGTGCCTTTCATGTTCTTTGACTCTTGTTTGGGCGCTGCGTTTGGTGGTCCCTATGTAGACTTGTCCACAGCTGCATGGTATCCGGTAGACTCCTGCAGAGGAGAGAGGATCCCTCTTGCCCTTCGCTGACCGTAGCATTTGTTGGATTTTCTTTGTGGGTCTGTAGATAGTTTGTAGGTTGTGCTTTTTCATCAGTTTGCCTATGCGGTCAGTGGTTCCCTTGATGTATGGTAAGAACACCTTTCCTCTGGGTGGATCTTTGTCTTGACTCTCATGGCTTGTTCTTGGCCTTGCAGCTCTTCTGATGTCTGTGGTGGAGTATCCATTGGCCTGTAGAGCCCAGTTTAGGTGGTTGAGTTCACCTTGGAGGAGGTGAGGTTCGCAGATTCTTTGTGCACGGTCTGTCAGGGCTTTGATTGTGCTCCTGTTTTGACTTGGGTGATGGTTGGAGTTTTTATGAAGGTATCTATCTGTGTGTGTAGGTTTTCTGTAAACTGTGTGGCCCAATTGTTGATTGGGTTTGCGGATGACCAGAACATCTAGAAATGGCAGTTTTCCTTCCTTTTCTTTTTCCATGGTGAATTGGATGTTTGGGTGGATGCTGTTAAGATGGTCCAGAACTCAACAAGTAGATGGGAACCAACACTCTGAGGGCAGAGGGCAGATAATGACTGAACAAAGGATGCCCCCAGGCAAGAGACAAAACCTTTCCAATGCTAATTAGGGTGATTAACTGAAATATTAATGCTGGCCTCCCAGTGACAAAGGACTCTTGCCACACCCTGGACTCTACACAGATACAGTAGAGTCTCGCTTATCCAAGCTAAATGGGCCGGCATAAGCTTGGATAAGCGAATATCTTGGATAATAAGGAGGGATTAAGGAAAAGCCTATTAAACATCAAATTAGGTTATGATTTTACACATTATGCACCAAAACATCATGTTATACAACAAATTTGACAGAAAAAGTAGTTCAATACGTAGTAATGTTATGTTGTAATTACTGTATTTACGAATTTAGCACCAAAATATCATGATATATTGAAAACATTGACTACAAAAATGGCTTGGATTATCCAGAAGCTTGGATAAGTGAGGCTTGGATTAGTGAGACTCTACTGTATATATTCTTTCCTTTCCTTACTTAGTTTATCCATACCTCACAACCTCTGAGGATGCCTGCCATAGATGTGGGCAAAACGCCAGGAGAGAATACTTCTGGAACATGGCCATACAGCCCGGAAAACATACAACAACCCTGCATTGGGTGTCAAGGAGTTGTCAGCTCCTCCAATATTCCTCACCCTCAGTGCGAGAACAAAAAGTGTGTTTTTGTTTTCAGCCATGGTTTCCACAATTTATACTCAATGTATTGTATGTGTTTACAGTTTGCACCTTCAAGTCCTCTTCCAATCAAAAGTGCACATAGGACTCACATTATAATAGTCATCATTCTTCTTCCCTGTTAATGAAATGGCTGGGGCTATTTTGAGGAGCAAAATTTTATGAAGGAAAATGTGAATTTGAATAATTGTATATGCCCCTTGACATACAGCAACCCCATTAATTTCATAAGGATTTCTTAAGCAGGAAAAACTGATGTGATTTTGATATAAATAAATGAGGGCCTAATCCCCCTTTGCAACAATCAGCAAATCTTAAAGAAAATGAATAGGCAGGCTGCAGTCATTGTGCTTCATTGAATTTACAATCCAACACATAAGCAGGAGAATACAGATAATGTATATGGTATTTTCTTTAACAAATACAGAGTACCTGGCTATGTGGTGCTCCACCTGGTGGCACTGAGAAGCTACTGGTCAATGTTTGCAAGAAATGTGATGATAAGAGAAGCACAAACAAAAGATGGAAGCGGGATGCGGTAAGATAGGGCACCCCAGACACTTATATAACTGCCCCAGTGACTTCTGCTAGCACTGCCGTGTAACCCAGTGCAATATGGATTTTATATAGCTGTGTAGAAGGGGCCTTAGAAGTGCTCTATGGAGAATTCTGATGAGTGGTTTTCAGAGTTACAGAATTGTTGCTCTCCTTAAGATGTTAATACATTTTACTTTACTTTCTATGTCTCTCTCCTTCGTTCTGAAGCTCCTCCTGAATACGAATGTGGGAAACCCAAATATAAACCATTGAACTGTATTGGAAGGATCGTTGGTGGGTGTGTTTCAAATCCCCATTCTTGGCCCTGGCAGATCAGTCTCCGAACAAGGTATGGAGTACGTGCCATTATGTTATAAAGAGTCTCTCAAGAGTGGTGGCTGGAAGAGAAGTGGAATAAATCGCATATAGCATATGTGTATCAGTCATTATTGATTCCAGAGGGGTGGCTGGATATGTAATTCCAATGCCTTTAAATCAGCAGACTCTTGTGATGGCTTAATGACGGGCATTTTTCATCATTATTCTTATTCTTATTATGTTTATTTATATCCCGCTTTTTCTCTCCACAAGGAGACTCAAAACCGCATATATTAAAAGCATTTCAATACAATTTAAAATCTACAAGCATACAAACATTAAAACAGAATTAAATAGCATTGGTATTTTAAAAATAATTTACAATCCATAACAACATACGGTAGAGTCTCATTTATCCAACATAAACGGGCCGGCAGAACGTTGGATAAGCGAATATGTTGGATGATAAGGGGGGATTAAGGAAAAGCCTATTACACATCAAATTAGGTTATGATTTTACAAATTAAGCACCAAAACATCATGTTTAACAACAAATTTGACAGAAAAAGTAGTTCAATACGCAGTAATGCTATGTAGTAATTACTGTATTTACGAATTTAACACCAAAATATCACGATGTATTGAAAACATTGACTACAAAAATGCGTTGGATAATCCAGAACGTTGGATAAGCAAGTGTTGGATAAGTGAGACTCTACTGTATTCAGTTAAAAACCACAGCATCCCCTGAATTGATCTTTAAAAGGCAGGTTCATATAAGGCATAAGTGTTGGCTTTACATAAATATGGCTACAGTACTTTTAAGCAATTTGTGTCATATAATCATGAAAAGGATGTGGAATATGACTATTCAAACCAGTCTGCTGGCCAGTGTTGGTCCAGAAGCCATCATCAGTAAGTTTATAGAAAAGAAAGTTGTAATCAATGGGCTAAAAATGCTACTTGCCCTCAACACATTGACTTCTTGCTCCATCCTAGAACACTGCCAGGATGGATCCAGGATAGAGAGCGCCGGAGCCCTTCACACAACGCAGGGCTACTTCCTGCAGGGCTCTGTCCTAGTGCCATCCTAGAAGCATCCTAGGATGGAGCAAGAAGTAAAGAAGAAGAAGTAGGCTATCCATGTTCTCATTGCCAGCAACAAGGCCAGCGTGGGGAGAAGCTGGGGAAAGTGGAGATGCTGCCGATGTAGGGCACAAGGTGATGGTTTTCCCCACTGCCCCACAGTTTCACCACACTGCCTGGCAATCCCCCCTGCTGTCACCTGCATTTGGGACCTCAATGTCGGGAGGTCCCTAGGCTTGTTAGGAAAAAAAAAAACAGTCCTCCAGATCAAATAGTCTGAGAAACACTACTCTGAAAAACTGTACCATTCTATTTAAGTGAGACAGATTCAAGATGGGAGCAAAAATTGGTTTTGTATAATGTTGCCAAGACTAATACATTGATCCCCCCTTTCTTTTAGTTTCAATATGCACTTCTGTGGAGGCACTCTGATAGACCCAGAGTGGGTTCTGACAGCAACTCACTGCTTAGAACGGTAAGTGGATCTTTCCCTGGATTGTGAAGTAACATCATGTGTCTGCCATGTTGCCACTTTCCTTAGGCACTACAATGAATTAGGTTCAAAATGGAAGATTAACAGCATCAAGCTTCCAGTTTCCATGTGAATTAACAGAGGAGTTCATTAGTCATGACAAATAGGTATGAATCCTTGTTTCCTTAAGATATTCTTACCTAACAAATCTGTCTCTTGTAGGTCATCAAGGCCTTCTTCTTACAGAGTGGCAGCAGGACTGCACACAGAGAGGGCTTCAGAGGCCTCTGCACAACATCGAAATGTCCAGAGACTTTTCAAAGAACCAAGTGGAGCAGACATTGCCTTGCTGAAACTGAGCAGGTATCCTTGGAGTCATGGTTTTCAATTTCTAATAGTATGCCCAATTTGTATCACTCCATCTTGATGGGGTAACTATCGAAGTAGTTTTGTTCAGTGATGGTGAAATGTTAGTATTATGGTTGTTTGATGATTGTTTGATCATTCATCTTTCTCTGACTCTTCTGTCAATAAATGTAATAAAAATTATATTACATAAGCAATTCCTTTCATCGATCACCATGCACACAGTTCTGTCATATGGCTGTTGTCTTTTGGGGGCAATAATGATCAGTCTGCAAGATATCTTTGTGTTGTATACGTCTATAGAAGAAATTGTAGATCTGGCTTCCACAGTGACATATGTGGCCAAATATGATTTGGGATTGCTTTTGTATGCTGGGTTCCCTAGTATATTGCAAGAAGAAATAATGTGTGGTCAAAGTGGTTTCTTTTCAGAAGATAGGCATAGTACAGCCCTTGGGCCACAAGAGACCTCTGTACTCCATATTCATGTTTTCTGAAGCCCTATACCATTTCTCCGAGCCTCCAGGTTGATGAGATTTGGAAGCAATGTTTCCCCAGATCCTCATACTACTCTTGATGTCTCTGTTTTCTGCTGATGTCCTTCTCAAAATGGCAACAGCAAGGCCCCCTCCACACAGATGTATAAAAGCCACATTGAACTGGATTACAGTAGAGTCTCACTTATCCAAGTCTTGCTTATCCAAGCCTCTGGATAATCCAAGCCATTTTTGTAGTCAATGTTTTCAATATATTGTGATATTCTGGTGCTAAATTCGTAAATACAGTAATTACAACATAACATTACTGCGTATTGAACTACTTTTTCTGTCAAATTTGTTGTATAACATGATGTTTTGGTGCTTAATTTGTAAAATCATAACCTAATTTGATGTTTAATAGGCTTTTCCTTAATCCTGCCTTATTATTCAAGATATTCACTTATCCAAGCTTCTGCTGGCCTGTTTAGCTTGGAAAAGTGAGACTCTACTGTATATGACAGTGTGGACTCAGATAACCCAGTTCAAAGCAGATATTGTGGATTATCTACCTTGATATTCTGGGTTATATGGCTGTGTGGAAGGGCCCCAAGTGACATGATGTTGCATCCTTTTGTCAAGGTAACTGCAAAGGAAAACTGAAATATTTGTGCTTAAAATTGGGGAGTACAGCCAATGTGGGAGAAAATTGGCCATAGCCATCATTTACTTGCCTGCCAGCCAGTTGTGTAGCAAAGCATGGTCCCTTCCCCTTTCCCCACATTTTAGGTTTACTGCCTTAAAATTGTAGAGTCATGTTTCTAAAATGACATGCCTCATTGTATATCCCCCCCCCTTTTTTTAATGGTTGCGAAATGGTTAGGCAGCAAGAAATATGTTAAAGTAACAGAGCTTTAAAAATGATTTCTGAAAAGTAGGAATCAAGGTTATGCTAAATGTATCTATGACCAACATGGCAATAGTGGGATAATTCTTCAGAATCCAGTATATTATCACATTTCTGCTCAATTATAGATGTTTTAAGCATGTCATTAGGTTCCTGCTTCTGAAAAGTCACTTTCCAAGCTCTGCAAAAATAGCACACCAAACCAGTCATCTTCAAAATGATTTTTAAGCGGTTCTCAGAGTTTGGGTTGACAGAAGAAAAAGTATATTGGTAAATAAGAGAGATGTTTACAAAACAGCTGCTTCCTCTAAAAAGCTTAAGTTTATCTTCATTGTACCAAGCTTAATCGTATGTCTATTTTTCAGATGTTGGATAAAGTGAAAATAAAGGTTAAAGAAAAGTCATTTCAACTCAGCAGAATTTTATTGATTTCAGTTTTTGTACTTTTGTTTATATAGAAATAACAAGACATTTTCACAAGGAGAGCTGCATTAGAGAGTGTTTTTGTTTGCTATTGTGTGACTTGAAGTTATTTCCTACCTGTAGTAACCTCAAAGCCTATCATAGGGTTTTCTTGGCAAGATTTGTTCAGCGGTAGTTTGTCTTCTTCTGAGTGTGATTTGACCAGGGTCATCCAATGAGTTTCCATAGCCAGAGGGGGATTTGAATCCTAATCTTCCAGAGTCCAGTACTCAAGCCATAAAAACACAAAATTGTTTTAAAATTCCTAGCTATTTAAAAAACATATAATAGACCTATGAGCCAACTTGAGTCCCAATTTTTGAAGAAAGGTGAGATTTTGGTGCCATGTTCCTTCATAGAAGATGACCATACTGACTCCTTGGTTATCAAATAAATAACCAGAACAACTGGAGTGCAAGAAAAGTGCAAACAAATTCAAACTTCTTGCAAATGTTTCTTTCAGCCCCCTACTGATCACTGACCAAGTAATTCCAGCATGTTTGCCTCCAGCCAACTCAATGGTAGCAGGTGGATCAGAATGCTATGTCACTGGTTGGGGTGAAACAAAAGGTGAGTAGCCATTCAAAACATCAAACATTGTTACAGTATGCTATATATTGCCTTTTTTTCCAAACCTGGTTATATCATTTTTATCTCCATCTTTCTGATTTTTGTTTTACCTACATGTGGAGGAAACTAGGTTTTTTTCTTTGGCGTAATGAAATTTCCTATTAGAAGCTACAATTCCCATGATTCCATAGCGTTGAGACATGGCAGTTGATGTGATGTTAAAATGCATTAATTCTACAATGTAGATACACCCTATAGCCCACTCTTTGAGAACAGCGTACATTATGGGACTACTCCCATCTAGTTTCTCATTTGGGATGAGATCTGCTTTCCTTTTACAGTGTAACCTTAACTACATGCACAAAACCATGAATTGCAATTCCTTTAGCTTACGTTTCTTCTGATACCAAAAGGCTTATAATATAATAAATTCACTGATATAGCAGTGCTGGAGTTTCATTGTTGTGCATAGTATTTGTCCCTTATTTGTCATTATGGGTGGGTACTGGTTTTGACAAATGGACAGGCCTTGAATTATGATTTGAATTTGTGTTATTTTAATTGATGTTTTAATAATTAATGCTTTTGTAAGGCCGCCCTGAGTCCCCTTTGGGGTGAGAAGGGCAGGGTACAAATGTGGGAAATAAATACTGGTTTTCACTTCTGCTAGAACATACTACCTGATCTCTAGCCTCATCTCATCCCACATAGAGAAATCTTTTGTAAACAGTTCTGTGGCACTGAAGCCAAATGAATGCAAATTAATCAGTTTCCCTCTACTGGTGCTGCTTGTCCAATTTCATTTTCATTTTCTCTCTTGCTTGTGAAGGAACTGGTGGAGATGGCCTTCTCAAAGAGACGGGCTTCCCTGTCATTGAGAATAAAGTATGTAATCGGCCTGAACTTCTGAATGGCAGAGTCAGAAACAGTGAACTCTGTGCTGGCAATGTTGATGGTGGCACCGATAGTTGTCAGGTAAGAGAAGCTGGGGAAGTCATGCTTGGCTTGAGCCACAAAATGCCTGGCATCTCATGGATGTTACTACCGTAGTGTCAAAATGTTGGATAGTTTAGCCTTCTGCTGCCCAAAAGTTGAGCAGGAATGTAAACGGACAACAAACGATTGGCTTTAGCTTTGGCTAAAGGATCTACCAAGTCCCAGCACAGCTTTCAATCCAACCTAGCCATAGTACTGGTAGAAATTGTTTATTTCAAGCATTAGGTTTTTTTTATAGAACCTCAGCTTTATGCAGACAGCAAAATGGCATAAGCAATACCTCATGCATGTGTGGCAATCCTTATTTGAGGTCTGGGTGATAAAGACTGAATGCATCCAGTTTAAGAGGATGCTGTCAGGATATGTAATGTTATTAGTTCTGGCCATGTAATATTTCAGATACAGCATTTCTTGCATAGCATAAATTACAGAACTTAAATAATACAAGACATGGGATGACATCAGCTATTGTCAATATAGAGTTGATTAGGCTCACTAAAATAAATCAATGTTCAGGTGAATTTTTAATTTTTATTTTATGCCAGCAAAAAGAGGATTCTCCATCCCCATGTAAATGCTAACTTTAGAAAAGACCTTTTCCTGAAGTCCATGGAAGGATAACAGGGGGTTGGATCCTTTGTCTGCCTGGCTTGGTCCCATTAATTACCATCTCTCTCTCAACTGGTGGCATCTGGGTTTTTAAAAACCTATATGTTGCAAACCAAGAGGTGGGAACATTTGGCCTTCCAAACGCTTTGCACCTCAACTCCCAGTCCTTTATCATTGGCCATGCTGGGTAGAGATTAATGAGAGTTGTATGCCAAAGAATGGAATTAATTATATATACGTTTTTAAGGTTTTTATAATGTGTTTTAACAATGTTATTAATGGATCTGTTTATATTGTTTTGTTTTTATCATTGCATTTTGGGCATTAAATTTTGCCAATTTTTGTAAGCCGCCCTGAGTCCCCTCGGGTGAGAAGGGTGGGGTATAAATGTTGTAAATAAATACATAAATAAGGGCTTGGCTGTTTTAATGCCATGCCTGTGCCCAGTCCAAGTGCCCTGGCAATCTAGCGAGATAATTCATAACCCATATTTAAAAATATCAATATCAGTGTACGCTTTCATTGCTTTCTGAGTTCCTCCTTTGTTCATTCCACTTCTCCCTTGTATGTAGGGTGACAGCGGAGGGCCTCTGGTCTGTTCAGAACAAGGAAAATACGTCCTTCAAGGAGTCACCTCTTGGGGCCTTGGCTGCGCCCAGCCCATGAAGCCAGGAGTTTATGTCCGGGTTTCTAGGTTTATTCCATGGATGGAAAGAACAATGAAAGAAAACTAGTCTATAGTGACCTTTTGTTGAAAGTAACCAAGAGAATGAAGGAGGGAGAGAGAAAAAGGAATTTTGAGTGCAATGTTATGAAATAATTGACTGAATGTTAAATAAATATCATGTACCTCCCCCAAGCAATACAACTAGATTGGCTCACTTTCTATCCCCATACAAACTCACTCATTTGCTCAGTCTTAAGAGCTTGTTGAACACAAGGTCAAACTAGATAGAATGAGGTACATCCAAGAAGAAAATAGCCACCCTTTCAGAAGAGTTAGTAGTATCTAATTAGGAAAATGCTGCAATGCGATATGAGCACCTTTATGCTTTGTTGCATAGAACAAATTGAAGTTGTTAAGGCAAGGAAGTGATTTTAATTGGGAGCATGGAAGACATTGCCCTTTTCACCAAGTGACACAGCCCTAATCAGAATATTACCACATATAGGGGGTCCTATTTGTTAGTCTTCATATCTAGCTTTTTTCTTACCTGGAGGTCATATTGTTCACTGCTTAATTCAGAGCCATAGTGAGTAAAATAAATTCTTGTTAAATCTATTGTGTTCATCTCTTCTGATCCAATGACACTGTTGTTGTTGCTAATGTTGTTGTTGCTAATATATCTTGGCTTTTTATCAGTCCAGGACTCATGGTGACTTATAAACATTAAAACAGATACAGCCCATTTTGAGAAGCACTTTTAAATATAAAAAATTACTTAGCTGCCAACATTTATTTGCATTCAAGTGTGTTACCTTGGTTGACTGCAGCTGAAATCTGGAGCACATGTGAATCAACATGATTCTACTTAATAAAACGCTTTCCAGTCTCATTCTTGCCCCCTAAAAAATTATCTCTGTAATGGTATACTGGTTTATTTCCTACTCTAGTGATTGTGGGCAGGAATTTTGAATAACTCAGTGCAAATCAGGCAATCTAAAAAAAACATTTATTTCTGGAGAAATAAAGAAAACCTGATACACAAGATTTTTTTAAATGCACATTCACCATTGAATTAGTTTTAAAATCATACACATCTTATAAGAGGCCGACTTGCATGTGTTTTTCTGTAGGATAAATGAAGTAGTACCGACTGTTGTTCTAGATGAGGAATCCATATTCTTCTCAAATATGTCAAAAGGTACATCCAGCTTTTTCTTTGTGACCCAAATGAGCATTGCAAAGCACTAATACAGAAGTATTTCTACATCCCTGTGTGTAGGAGGATACTTTCATGTACAGATTTCTTTTGATAGCGTGAGATGCTGGATTTCTGCCCAGCAAAGTAGTAAAACTTCCCTAGAGATGAGTTCAGAAGTTCAGCACTGAGTAATGGACAACCAGAAGCCTCTTCAACTTAGAAAGAATGTGCATAGAATGTATATATAACTGCTCAGAGGCCATATCATCCAAGAAGGAAACATTTTCTTGATTTTGAGTAAATGCAGTCATAAAATACAGTGAGACTGTTGGACTGGTGTTGATTTGGAGCTACCACATTTTGCCTTAATTAGCCTTGGAATATCTGTTGAGTCTGTTCATTGTTAAGATGTAAAGATTGTTACAAGCATGCTGTAAAATAATGCCATTCCTCACACACATTCACACACCCATCACAAATACAATAATTAGTTTATCACTACTTGTAACATCTGTTTCTGAATGTCATGCTGGAGACTGCTTACAGGAGGGGTGGAAATATCTGTCAGCTGCTTCCTCATCAACAGGGGAACAAATCCCTCTTGCTTGCATTGGATGCTATCTGGTAAGGAGGGAATGAGGGATTGCCCCAATAACATTCCTTAGCTACATGAATAATGTACTACATAGCTAAGTGAATAACAGAATTGCTGCAATATAGGAATTGCATGCTACAAAATATGACATAGCACCACAACTGGCAATCATTCTAACTTCTTTATGTCAGATATTTGGAAAACGAATGAAGTAACTTTAATTAGAAGCAAGTCCAAAGAAGTTTGCTTTTCAGAAAGCTTGCTTAGGTTGTTGCTTAAGTAAAATTGTCACATGTCGGTGCAGTGACAAATATGTTCTGGGTTTTAGTCGGAGCTTCAAAAGAAGCTATCCAGAGTGCTGAACACTATCCCCAAAATAGAAATGCCTTGGGTCACTCCTTGTAAATTTGAACTAAAATGTGAACTCCTCTGTCCCACTTGCATAGGAGTCACTAGCTGCCTCTGTGATCTATGCAACTGTTTCAGAAAATGTGTTCCAGAAGGCAGTTTTTCTTGTCTTCTGTTTTAAAGATGAGGACATTGGAGCCTTTTCCAGAACAGAGCAAGACTTTACCAGTAGCTCCTCTTTCTGCAGGTGCTCATCCACAGTTGATTCCACTAGTTTCCAACTCAGCTCCTCCTGCTGGGTGGGGAAAGGAAGACTCTTTTTAAAAAGTAAATAGAGTATGTGGGCCAAACCAGAGGTACAACTAAACTCAGCTTTCTCTTTAATATTCAAGTAATGTGCAGACAGTACCAGCCATGGGCATGGTGGGAGGTGATAGTTGTTAGGATCAAACCAAGCATAAAATGCAAAGCTCCTTCTCTGGTGCCGCACAGCTAAAACTCCTTCATACACAACTACAGATACCTTCCAACAATGAATTTTCTTTAAGACTGCAGGAAGGCAGGAAAGGGTTAAAGCCCCTTCCCAAAACCAGATGCGATCCGGCAATCACTTCACATCAACTGATGCAACTTTCTTTTTTCCTTTATTTTAAAGGAAAATACTTTGCATATTCAATCAATGCTTGGATAACAATGGACCCTTGGTGGCTGCTGGGATTTCACACTATGGACACCAAAATCCATGGATACTTGTCCCATTATATACAATGCATGCAGCAGGCCTGCACAACCTGCAGCCCTTCAGATGTTTGGGACTCGAACTCCCAGAAGCACTAGCCAGCTTGTCTAATGGTCAGGAATTCTAGGAGCTGAAGTCCAAAACACCTGGAGGGCCACAGGTTGTGCAGGTCTGGAATTGAGAAATGATGTCTCTTCTATAAAATGGCAAACTTCAAACCAGTACCAAAGACTGCCTGAGGATCTGTGAAATAGCGAGAGACTATAGCTGGGTATGCCTATACATCAGTGTAGTCAGGGTTTGGTTTTTGGGTTGTTTCCTGAAATATTTTCAAGCCATGGGTGGTTGAATCCCTATATGCAGAACCCGTGGAAACAGTGTTGAAAGTATTACTTTTAAAAGCAGCTAGGTACACTGATAGGTCTAAGTTTCTAGGAAAGGACTAATAACTATTCCAGACACAATTACAAAACAAACCAACTCTTTAATTTCCCATTTCTAACAGCTTGCCTTTTAAGTTTTTTTTTATTTAAGAAAACATGCATCTGAAACACAATTTCTTCCCATCCAAATAATTTTTGTTTCAACATTCCCAACAGAAACACAAGGCAACAACATGAGGTATAACATGAACCAGCATTTGAACTACATATTCCTCCTCCATCATTTAGAGAGGTCATACCTTGCAACTATTACAGTTCACATCAAAAAGGAATGAAATTACAGTAGAGTCTCACTTATCCAACACTCGCTTATCCAACGTTCTGGATTATCCAACGCATTTTTGTAGTCAATGTTTTCAATATATCATGATATTTTGGTGCTAAATTCGTAAATACAGTAATTACTACATAGCATTACTGTTGTATTGAACTACTTTTTCTGTCAAATTTGTTGCATAACATGATGTTTTGGTGCTTAATTTGTAAAATCATAACCTAATTTGATGTTTAATAGGCTTTTCCTTAATCCCTCCTTATTATCCAACATATTCACTTATCCAACATTCTGCTGGCCCGTTTATGTTGGATAAGTGAGACTCTACTGTACTACTAATTAAATCACAATCAGAATGGGATATAGTTTTACCTTTACAACTGTGAAAAAGAAACAAGTGCAAGTATCTGATTATTTCTGATTAACAAAGGGTGCATGCACCCAGCAAAACTAATGCAATTTGGCACCCTTTAACTTTAATGGCTCAATGGTAGAGAATTAAGGGGGTTGTTGTTTTACAAGGCCTTTAGCCTTCTTTACCAAATAGTGCCAGTGCCTCACCAAACAACAACTCCCATGATTCAATAGTGTTATTGAAAACCAGACCCCAAAATGATGAATCCCATAGTCCACAGCCCCATGGATGAATTAGGGTGTCCATGTTGACCTCATTCCTGATTTTTAGAGTTATTTTCATTAAAAAAAATCCTGGAATGCTGCACAGACACTGTACACACCTCAGACCTTAAGGGATGACCTTAGTTAACATCATCCCCTCACAATACCCCGAGAAGACATAAAGAGCCTACTATGGGCTCACACAAGAGCCTCTGGGTCTTTTCCTCTTTTTCCTGAAGTGATCTGACTTGTTTCTGGGAATGTTTCTTCCTCTTCTTCACCAAATTGGACCCACTCCTGGGGCTCACATTGAAATTAACAACACCCTGAGCTTCTTTTTTGTTTTCCCAACTGAAGCTGAGATATCAAAACCTATTCCAACCCAACATCTCCTGCCCCACCATATTCCTTTCCACTTGAGTAGATCAATAAATAGACAAGTCTTCAAAATAATCCAATGACATTTTATTAAATTTCCCACTACATCTGGAGCCAATAAGCGATGACAATGGATGACGAAGCTCCTGACCAACCAAGGAGCAGATCCTAGCTGGCCATGTGCCTTTATTTTGGAGAGCTGTCAAAGTGCTATAAATATTTCTCTATGTTTGTACTGAGGTATGTCAGTGCTTTGGAGCGCAGACTCCACTGCCATCCTCTTTGACCTCTGATTTTGCTTTCAACCCATCTGTGTCTCATTTGATCCTTTGGGAGCTAGGCACTCTGGGCCCTGAACCCACAATTTTAGCTGAGCTGAAATCACATAACATTAGCATTGAGCCATGGCAGTTAAAGTGGTGTCAAACTGGATTAATTATACAGTGTACATACACCCTAATTAATTAATTAATTACTTCTGTGCTCTGCATTGAAAGCCAAGGTACATCTAAGGCCCCATCTACACTGTCCATATAATGCAGTTTCAACTGGCAGTGTAGATGGAGGCACAGTTTGACACTTTCTTTTTCAGGGGTAAGGAGCAATAGGCCAATCCATTGATGTTAAGTAATGGCATTTCCAGGCAACAGAGTGCCTCTCGCACAAATGAAAGAAGCTGTATCTCAGTGCAAATTGAGAGAAGTGTTCAAGAACAATGAGCCTCCTCCATTAGATACAACAATGAGCAATGGAAGATGATGAAATGCTCACTAGTGAGTAGAAGATAAAGTTTACATTTGCACAGATGTATATTTTACCTGGTCCCTAGTACTGCACCAACCAAATGCCTGATATATGGAATAATGAAAGTGGAGATATGCATTGCTATTTCTGCAAGTTGGTGTAAAGTAAAATATTAATCATATCTACAACATTTGTGCTGAGCTAAATACCAGCACTCAGTTGAATCCACATAGGCAGCCAGTCTCTGATTTTAATGCCATTATCATTTAGGAAAAACAGAGTGCAGGGAATACAATTTTGGGTTTTCCACCCAGCCATGAATATTTTGTAGACCTTGTAGATTTTTGACTGGAACAGTTTTTTTCATAACTTTGAATAAAAAATGTTTTTCCCTTCATTGTGATTCAGTTCCACTAGCTCATTTGAATGGTTTTTAGAATTTTCAGATTTTTTCACAAATTTGTGGACCACTTCTACAGTTCAACAACATACAGTTGGAGAAGATAGGTAATAATCATATAGGCTAGATACGTACAAAGAAGTATGATCTTAGACAAAACAACTTTTGCAGAGGATGTGAGTAATCTTTTAAAAGACCTGCACATAAGTATTCCCAATCAGGAAACAGTAATTATAGAAAATACTTTCAAAATTGTAGAAAAACAATGCCTTGTTTACTGTAGATGCCCTTATATTTTTGAAGAAGTGCTTTAGGAATATTTGTTTTGACACAGCTGGATCCACCTTCTCCATCGGGTGGCTGAGGATGATCTGGCAGTGCATCACAAAATATCAAACATATGAGCTGGAATTTTGGTGTGTGTTCCCACATCTTCTGCTGTTACTGTGGTGAGAAGAAAAGAACAAAAAAGAAAAAGAAAAAGCAAAAGACTAGTTGTAATCATTTTCAGATCGCAAGACTTGAGAATTATATTCCATTTTTATAACTGTCACGGTTGCATCCTATGGAATTTAGGGATTTTAGTTTTGTGAGGCAGACTTCTAGATGCCCTTCCCTAAACTCCAAACTCCAGGATTCCATAGGATGTAACTAAGGAAGTGAACATGGAATCATCGTGCTATAGTTATGTATTGTGAAATCTCCCCATGACTACGGGATGGGCAAGAAGAAATGGCCTTTCTTTCTGTGCATATTGCTACTGTTATTATCTGGATTTGGGCTCCATGTGGTTGCTTCCAGACATCTTTGCACATATCTGCACGCTCACAGAAAGAGATACTCACAAAAAGCAGAAACACACATGGTGAACCATGGTCTGGAAATGTAAAAATGTATTCAGGAAAGTATACATTAATATGTAAGGCTGCAGGTAAGGTACCTTGATAATTGTTCAACATCCTCTATTGTCTCTGGTAGGGAGAGTCCCTTTGTCTCAGGTAAAAGTATGACTAGAATCCCAGACAAAACAGCCAATATACCTACAAGACAGTAAAACAGAAAATATACAATTTCCTGTCAGCAACAAACACAAACATCTCAAAGTAGTTTGGAAGCCAGGAATAAGAAAAACAACTGGATAAAGACAAAATGAGCATGTGGGTCATGAAGTCAAGACTTCAACTTGTCCAAGCATAGCAACATTCGATTTTCTAGAGTCTAATGTTTGGTGCCGCTGTTGTTGATTTGCCATCCATCAATTGATTCAATGATTCTACTATACCGGGGACTGGTAGTTGGTTTTAGACTTCAGATGACAACTAGAATTGCTCCAATGGCTCTTGAATTCCAAAAGGAACTTTCTAGAGTATAGCATTATCAATGGAAATAGAGAATGAAGATCTACTAATACATTTTCTGAAGTTAGTGTGAATGGCAACAGAACATGGCCTTGAGGACTAGCTCTCTGTGGAAAACAAAACTGTTCTATTTTTAATCTGAAAAATGAGTTGAATAAACAAATAGGGCTAAGAAACATTAAAAGCTTTCCAAATATAAAACATAAGAAAAGTACTACAACAAAGAGACTAAAATGCTAGGTGTAAGTATAAATCATTGATGTAGTATTTTCATACATGAAATATTAAAATACTACATCACATCTGCTATTTGTACTCAGTATCAAAATGCTGAAAAAATAAATTCATGATAAGCCAAATTAAAGGAATTGGGAACTATAATTATAGGGAATAGTTTACAATCACATTTAATTATTGAATTATAGTTAGTATACATTGAATACTAGCTGTTGAGTCTCAGCATGTGTTGTAGGGCAATAGATACCCCGCAAGTGCTATTTAGGTCATTTCAAAAATATAGTTAAATGTTGTTTCAATCATTCTTTCTGGGAATTGTAAGCCACTCTGAATCCCCTTCAGGGTGAGAAGGGTGGGATATAAATATAGTAAATAAAGTGAAAATCTTAATAAAAGAATGGCAATTCTGCAAAAGTGACCATTTTAAAAATAACATCTTACAGTAGATGATTAGAGGAAGCTCCGACCAGATGTCTGATAGACGGTAGAGTAAAAAAGGGGCCACAATGCCCCCTATATCACACAGACCTGAACAGAGAGAGACACCAAAATTTCTGTAGGGAAAAGAAAGGTAAATAATATTAATCACACTGAATACTAGGGTGGAACCTTTTTTTTTTTGCCCTGAAGCCCCCCATCAGTCCCCCAAAGCCCCTCAACACCCGCCCCAAACTGAATAAACTTTGAATTTAATTTTGGTTACTCTGTCCCAAAAGCAATTAAATAGTGCCTCTCCATGCATGAGAATACATTAAAAACTATCCCTTCCACACAAGCCTCCAGAATCCCATACCACACTCAGCACTTTTTTTTTCTTGACAATCCTTCAAACAGCAAGCCTTAATGCCTCTTCCTTGCTCTATGCCAGGGGTCCTCAAACTTTTTAAGTGGAGGGCCGGTTCATGGTCCCTCAGATTGTTGAGGAGCCGAATTATCATTTGAAAAAGAAAAAAAAAGAAATTCCTATGCACATTGCACATATCTTATTTGTAGTATAAACGTCGCCACCCCCCAACAACAATTATTTATTTATTTGCTACATTTATACCCCACCCTCCCTCACCCCGAAGGGGACTCAGAGCGGCTTACAAGTTGTATGTACATACAATATATTATATTATTAGTATAGTACAATATTAGCATTATATATTAATATATTGCACTATACCACTATACTGTAATATTATTAGTAATATTATAGTACATTTAATATATAATATATAATTTATATTATTATATTATACAATATTATTATATTATATTATTATTAATAGCCACCCTGAGTCCCCTATTGGGTGAGAAGGGTGGGGTAGAAATACTGCAATAAATAAATAAATTATTATCAATATTATATGTATACACAATATATTATATTATTACCATAGCACAATATTAGTAAATGAAAGAAAAATACAATATTTAAAAATAAAAACAGTTTTAACCAATATACTGTAAATCTTTCAGGGTTTCAATGGGAAGTGTGGGCCTGCTTCTGGCCAATGAGATAGTCAAGTTAAGTAGGATTTTTATTGTTGTGTGCCTTCAAGTCATTTCATACTTTGGGCGAGTCTAAGTGTAAAACTGAGGGCGGGGGCCAGGTAAATGACCTTGGAGGGCCGCATCCGGCCCCCAGGCCTTAGTTTGGGGACCCCTGCTCTATGCTATCTCTCACATTTTAAATGCTTTCAGATCCCATGCTGGATGTGATCTTGTCAGATATTTCAAAAAAGTTAATTCCACTTACCTGAATACTGTGGGATACAGTTCAGAATTTACAAGATATACAAGTTCAAAGGTTATGGTGATTCCAAGCCTTGCTAAGATAGCTACTGATGTAATTAATGATGGCATATCTGTTGAGACACATGCAAATGAAACATTAAAATTGTCCTTTTAACTGTGGGATCCAATCAACAAGATCATGTTGATGGTCCCATTTATTATGGCTCTCCCTGCTCTCTAACCTTATTTTCAGTGCAGCTTCTTCACAGAAAAATAAGCCCCAGAAGGAGCAGGGAAGATGATATGCGTGCATGATACGTTCTTCCTGACTGAGTTCATAAGCATAAGATGTGGACACAACAAAATGGGAATGTAATATTATATTCCTTACCCACTCTTTAGTTTACTGTTATCTGGCCTAGATCTGAAAGAGTGGGATTATGTTGCTATATTTTCCTAAAATGAATTAAATTGCAATCTCCAGATTGCAACATATTTTAGAAGAATTACTTACACTGACCTATAGGTAGCACTAAAACACTACTGTTTAACTTACAGTTTCAAGGTTTAAGAATGAATGGAATTTGGGAGGGATTTAAAAAAAACCCAAAATCTTCCCAAAGTACAGAAAAAAGCAAAACTGAACCATCTGGTATCATGGTCCTAATCCTTCAAAAAGATTGCCATGACCACTTTGTATAACCAATCTTATCTGATTTTGGACACTAGCCCTAGTTACCTTGTGATACCTTGAGTTAAGAATTTAATTTGTTCCATGACTGAGCTCTTACCTCAAATTGCTCGTATATCAAATTGAATTTTCCCATTGAAATGCTATTAATCTGTTCTGACCTCCCTGAACCACCCCCCAAATATTTTTGTTACATTTTTAAAATAAACTTTATAAATAACAAATAATGAATAAATGCACATTCACATGGAACAATAAAAAAGCTCAACTTTAAAATGGTAGAAGCACAAAGTTGGAACAAGGAAACACATTTGAGGCAACTAAATGTGTGTTGGCCAGTGTAACAGCAAGGCAGAACCTGCACGTTCAAATGTAACAATAAAAAAAAGAAAGATCAGATTGACTACATGCGGACCCAGAAGGGAAGATAGCAAAACATCTAGAATATCCCATCTAAAATCACTCACACATATCAGCCCTTCCTAGACAGTCCTTTCATAGGCCTTAGATAATCTTATAATTGCTTACAGAGAGCTGTGAAACCTCAAACAGCTATTTGCTATGCAAACTAGACCATGTAATAGAGGAAGAAACACTGGAACCAGCTAATCCATCATTGCAGAAGCCAATTCTGTTTCCGTATCTACTCTGACACTATTACTACAAGACATATCTCACCCACAATTTTAATATACCTGTTGCCTTGCCAGCAGCAATCATTGCCAGCAGTGGTCTACTACATTCTTGTTTGTTGTAGTGTGCTTTCAGGTCATTTCTGACTCATGGCAACCCTAAGATGAACCCATCATCATGTTTTCTTGGGAAGGTTTATTCAGTACAGGTTTTTTCATTTCCTTCCCCTCTAAGGCTGAGAGTTTGACTTGCTAGAGATCATCCAAAGTGTTTATATGGCTAAATGGGGAATCGAAACCCAAGTCTTCAGAAACGAAGTCCAACATCCAAACAGCCACACCACACTGACTTTTGTACTAACTTCTACATAGAACAAATATGTTATTCTGTGTAAATATTAAATAACCATTGAAGAGACACTTCAGCCCCCAAAGACATTATAGCACAGATCAAATAGTAGTCATTCTTGAACAAAAGAAATTCAAAGAGGGATTTTAACATGAAACAGCTGATTTTATTCAACTCAGTTTCTTGTGGTCTGGATGGAGGCAATGTTTTTTTTATCAGACTACAATTATTAAATGGGTCATCATTGCAAAATTTACTGTCTATCATAGTATCCAAAGTAATTACCTTTGCCAGTTCTTTTTGGACTTCATTTTCCTCCCGATCTCACTGTTTATATTCCTGCACCTTATGTATCTGAAGTAGTGAACTGATCTACTAATGTCTATGCTATGTTAAATATATTAGGCTACAATGCCTCAAATCTTGGGGTACATCTACCCTGTAGAATTAATTCACAACTTTAACTACCATAGCTCAACGACGTAGAGTCCAGGGATTTGTATTTTGATGGGACACCAGCACTCTTTAGCAGAAAATGCAAAGACCTTGTGAATCTACAGTTCCCATGATTCCATAGCATTGAGCCATGGCAGTTAAAGTGGTATCAAACTGCATTAATTCTATAGTGCGCTTACTTAGGCGATCCCTCATTGTCCTTCCAAGTGTAGTGCCTTGGTGGTGGATATGTAGGTAACTGTAGAGCCCTATTCTTGACCTACATGTTCTTCCACGGTGAGGACATCAGTTTCTAGGTGGAAGGCGGTCACGGTCAGGGTTGGCTTGACGTGCATTCCTCTTGGCAGGTTTCTCCCTTTCACCCTCCATTCATGCCTCTTTAAATTCCGCAGCACTGCTGGTCACAGCTGAACTTCAGAGAGAGCACTCAAGGACTAGAGCCTCCCAGTTTTTAAGGTTAGCTTTAAGCTCATCTTTAAATCTTTTTTCCTACCCACCAACATTTTGTTTTCCATTCTTGAGTTGAGGGTAGAGTAATTGCTTTGAGAGACAGACAGTCGGACAATGTGGCCAGTCCAGCAGAGTTGATGACGTAGGACAGTGGTTCTCAGCCTGTGGGTCCCCAGGTGTTTTGGCCCACAACTCCCAGAAATCCCAGCCAGTTTACCAGCTGTTAGGATTTCTGGGAGTTGTGGGCCAAAATATCTGGGGACCCACAGGTTGAGAACCACTGGCATAAGAGTATTGCTTCAATGCTAGTGTTCTTTGCTTCTTCTAGCATGCTGACATTTGTCCACCTGTCTTTCCAAGAGATTTGCAGAATTTTTCAGATGCAAAGCTGATGGAATCATTCCACGAGTTGAGTGTGATGTCTGTAGACAGTCCACGGTTTGCAGGCATATAACAGGGTTGGGAGGACAACTCTGTTATACATGCTCCCTAGTATGTTATATATGCCCCCTAGTATGGGTACTGCATTGGAATTTAAATGTAACATACCACACTTATTCAGATTTGATGTCTTCCTGTTTATCCCATCTGTCCCCAGAAAGCATGGTATTTTTCAGATATGTGTTAAAGAAAATAACAATGAATCTGACAGACTCACTTTGCTTTTAATCAATTTGGATGACTGGCATTATGAGTTAGAGTGTGGCATTTAAAAGCAAGGTCAACTCACAAATGTTGCCCTTTTTACCAATGGGGAAAAGTCTGAAGTCTACAGAAACTGGACAAAAGAAAATGTTTGCCTCCATTTTACCAAAGAAATTGATTGCACAGAGTGTTCTTTAAATTACTATGGGTACAAAATGTTTGCAAGTCACTGCAAGAAGGACATAGCCAACAAAGCAAATAAGAATTATAGTTCATAGTTCTTCTGTCACTTGCAATTACTCTCAAATCTCTGTAACCCATTCCTAACACAGTTAAGGGTTCTGCCCCCCTTCTTGGTACTTGGCAAAGGCACAAATAGGTTTTCTAAGAATGATTTACATTTGTTCAAACAATGCTATCATCACCTTTAGAATGAATTGGCTTTTCGTGTAAAAGATGGTATCTGTTTCATTGTTCAAGCAAGGAAAAGTCTTGCTAGAACAATGAAACTGATGGTGTTTCATTCACAATTCAACCGGCACATGCTTTTCCTACTCTTCTCTCCAAAAGAACATAACATATTAGGCAAAATGGGTTGGATCCTGACTGAAGCATGTGCACCTGGCATGGGAGGCCAGGCATTTGCTAACCCTTCATCTTTTGGTGACCTCTCTAGCCCCCCAAACCTAGCGGGCTGGAAAACCCTGCTGAATTAGGTAGAAGCTTCACTAAGAAGCATGTGCAGATCTTGGATCAACCCAAGTGTTAAAGAATACTATTTTGAAATTTATTTTGTGATTTTTCTCATCCTGTAACTTTTTAAAACCACGTCTGCAGTCACATTGCGCTCATATGGCCAGGAAAAAAATTCATTTTACATTGATAGTTTTTTTCCTTTGCAGCTGACATTAATCTTGCCTTAGTTTATCTCTTGATGCCAAAATACTGACCCGATGGCCAAAACAAAGTTCAAAAATAAATTTTAAAGTCTCTTTTGTATTTCACTGACCTCAGTGAACCTTTCAGTGATGATGTCAATTCAGGACCACCTGACAGGTGCTGTCAAGTCATGCATTCATTCCATGGAGGGTGCTGACAAGTTAGTGATGGAAGATTAATGACAAACAGCCTATTACCTTGCTGTATACTCCAGGATTTATACAACATTAGGCGATTTATAGGCAAGGGGTTCAGATGAGTGGAATTTGATTCCAAAGAAAACTGATGTAACAATTTTGTCAAATATTAAACTCTTCCGTATGTTACGATGCATCATTGTACTATAGCCATTTGAGGATCTTTTCCTAAAATTCTTGCTTATATATCAAATTTTATTTATTTATTTCTTATCAAAAGCATTGCATAAATTAGTATAAAACTGATAAAAAATAGAAGGAGCACAAGTGGCCAAGTATCTTTTGACCAAAAATGGGCAAAAGCGATCACATTTTCTGTAGTCTCAAACAATTCCTCCTCCTTACATGAGGCAGGACACTGCAGACAAGCACACAGATGCAGCGTTGTCTGCTCTGCTCCACAGTCACACAAGGTGATGGCTTCTTTTAGGTAGTGCCACCCCGCCACCCCCCCCCCCAGACTGTCTTTTGATCTGCTCACTCCACCCCCGAAATCTGCTCAGGAATCTCCAAGCTTCCGGAGGCAGACCCTCACAGGGGGGGGGGGGCATCCAACTGGGATTATCCAGCTGTATCCAGGGATTATTCCCCTGCTGTTGCCAGGGGAATGTTGAGAGGAGCGGTGGTCCCCATGAAGCCCGATTTGAGTCCACTGGGAGGAGGCCGACAATTACGCAGTGGAGGATCCCCACAGTGTTCAACCCAACTTCTCTCACAGTTAGCAGCAACCCCCAGTCGCACATCGGGGGGGGGGGGGGGGGGCAATGCCAGCTAGCCTGTAGAGTTTATCAACAGGTGTAGGTTTAAGATATCCTGTTATTATTCAGCATGTTTTGTTCAATGCTAACCCAAAAGCATTGCTTTGTATATCTCAAATAAGAACAGTGAGAAACATAACTGGTGATGGTTTCAACTGCTGAACTCCCTACCTCTTGGATCTGCCATTATTTTCAAGAATTAATGTAAGATCTTATTTCAGCAAGCTTCCAAGGACAGTTGAGGATGTTTTGCCTGTTTAAAAATATTTATATATTTAAAAGTTCTACCTTTTAAATACATTCCTGCAAACAAAAAGCAGTGAAAAGGGGGAGATTACCTTTGGGTAAGAATGCAGTAATTAAGCATGCAATCCCGGCCATAATTGCACTTGAGACAAAGAGGGGGCGCCGCCCGATGCGGTCAATTGTCAGTAAGATTAAAAAGGCCGCAGGCAATTCCATCAGTGCCGAGATGAAGAATTCCAAATAGAGATTTCCTTTTATGATCCCCAGGCGCAAGACAAGGCCTTGATAAACCACTGCACTTGTGAACCTTCAAAACAGCAAGAGAAAACCAAGAAGGTACATAGATCTGAAAACATTTTGGTTTGTATAAGATCAAACAAAGAAGCTATAGAGGTAACATAGTTTGAGCTTACCAGGCATACATTAGGATTAGAGTGATTTTTCTCATCTGTGGTGTTCTAACCAGATCAAAAAGAGACGGATTACTAACTTCATTGTCAGAGACTGTAATCTGAGTATAAATGTAAAAGAAATAGAGATCAATAAAAACTGATCATACAAATAAAAATATCAGTAAAGGAATGTGTGCAAACAATGTTGCCCCAAAAATGTGAAAAGACCGATAAACGAGGGAAATACAATATTGATGACAACAGGATTGAACTTTTTTTGTGTTTATGTCTGTGCATAAAGTTGTTAACTGCTAAGCTAATACAATTTAGATCCTAGGCCAAGAATATCAGGTCCATCAAATTGCTCACTTGCCTTGTAGGCAATTCAATGATCCAGAAGGTGGAAAAGGCAACAAGGGGATCAGCTATTTTAGATCCTAACCAACAGTGGTGACCTGGTAAACAGGATGGATGTAGTGGGTTCTTTAGCTAGGAGTTTGTTATACAGCAGAAAGGGGAAGCCGAGCATAGTCAAACACACACTGACGTTAATAAACGTAAGGAAAAACTGAGCATATGCTAAATTATAATGTAAAGATGTGGGCAGAAAATATTTTATTTATTTATTTACCATATTTATACCCCACCCTTCTCACCCAGGAGGGAACTCAGAGCGGCTTTACACATAGGCAACAATTCAATGACCTAGAATCAACATACGGTTAAATAAACATTTACATTAAAACAAAGAATTAAAACATTTTTGAATCAATGTAATAAATGCAATTAGTCAGTTACACAATGTTTAAGGCCACTCACACTTTGCCATTATAATTGGCCTATCGCTAGCAAGGCACTGAATGCCCATCTAGGAGTTACAAATTAATAGATTTTCTCAAACTCCTAGCTTCATTTTGGAAACGAAGATGTGGGAAAAAACTTCACCGAGAGTACAGCATGTCAGAGCACTTGAACCTCCCTTTTTGGTACATTCCCAGGAGCAGGATGCTTTCTCCTGGGCGCAGAGCCAATTACCACAGGACTTATGTGTCCCAAAAGACCCTGGAACAGATCCCAAAAGCAGCTGAGAAGCCACATATATTACTAAAGGCCAACCAATTGCAGATGTGAAGAAATTAGACTTTTTCCTATTGAAATTGTGGCCACAGAATGGTGTGAGCAAAGGAATACAAGCCCAGTATCAAATTCAATACTCTCAAAATATTTTGTTGCTAAACAAACTGAAGACTCTGAACAGATGGACACTCCACAGCCAGTAACACATTCCCTCACCCACAGGCTTGAATGTGATCTTATGGGAATGTGTCTTTCAATGAGTTTTTATTTAACACCATTTAAATTACGGTATATGGAGGTGCACTGAAATACTCATATAGAGCATCAGCTGATGTGTAGCTATTTGTGTTTCTTGCACGAGCTTGGGAAAACTGTTGTCTAAGGAGGTGTTTGATTATGGTGTTTGGTTAAGGACTGTGACACTGGAAACCAGGCTCTGAATTCTCAATTGGCTATGGAAACCCACACGGTGATCGTAGGCAAGTCAACTCTCTAAGCTTGCGACGGAGGCAATGGCAAACTGGTTCTGAACAAATTTTGCAAGGATAACCCTATGATAGGGTCATTTTAGGGTCACCTTGGGTCAAAAATGACTTGAAGGCACTATAAATTTAATGCAAATCATCTTCTTGAAATGATGTTTCCTTTGGGAGGGATGTCTCCATTGGTGCCATAGAGACTTCTATCCAAATGCAAATAGCAGCTTTAAGAGAGTGATTGTCACTGACAAACTCCATCACCTCCACATTAATAAGATGAGAGCCTTTTGTAGCTGCTATGTGCATTTTTAAAATCTTCCTTGATTCTGGGATGCCTACCACAGATGTGGGAGAAATGTCAGGAGAGAAAACTTCTGGAACATAGCCATACAGCCCAAAAGACTCACAGCAACCCAATGATTCTGGCCATAAAAGCCTTCGACACTACCTATTTGCCCAATTAACATAATTCCCGTTTATCCTTGCACAACCTGGTCTTCCTTTTGATAAGCATCTTCTGAGGAGCTGTGCATATTTCTGAATTTTACACCCACCATTGCTCAGGTGACTGAATTTTGTATCAGTAACTGCTTTAATGATTGGCACAGGATTCAATTCTTTCTGTTCATTTGTCCCAAATACAATATATGTGAATTTGTTTTTTAAATGGTTGTAACGGGGATTTTTTTTTACTCTTGTACACTATGAATGTTTAACTATGTCTGTTTTAACTGTGGGAAGTCACCTTGAGTCCCAAACTGGGGAGAAGGTGAACATAAACATGGTGATGGTGATGATGAAACAGCAGATTTGTGATTTTTCCACGTGGCTGCCTTAACACCCTTTCCCTGCAATGTTTTATCAAAAGGCTGACATCATGTCCGATTGTCGTTCTACTACATAGCACTTCCCAACATGGAATGGTCAATTCTGTCTTATTCCCATGTCTGTCTCCATATTGCTCCTTTATGGGCATGAATTACATCGTGGCCGTTTTAATTTTCAGAAAAAAATCTGGAAACAAAATGCACACCACTTATATCAATTATTTTGTTTATTTTTGTCCCTGCCTAAAATTTTCTGACAGAACAAAACATTTTGATTTGTTTCAAGTAAAAAAAGTTCTTATTTGTAAAGCTTTCTCTGATTACTCCAACCATCTATTTCTTTGACTACATAAAGAACCTATGTTAATTTGTATATTGTCCATTCATGTAGTGTTGATGCATATTGCTTTAATTTTTTGGATCTGTGCAATATATATTTGTAAATAAATAAGTAGACACATTTCAAAAATTGGCAGACATTGAAAATAAAAAAATAAAGTATACATATAATCAGTACCTCAGAAAAATGTGATGGAAGGCATTTCCCATTGTCTTTGGCAATGGACTGCATAACCTTAAAGGCTTTTTCTCCTTCTTTGCGAGTTAGTAGCCACCGTGGAGATTCGGGTATCAGCCTGCCAAAGGACAGAGGTCAATGAGGTTGCATCTGCTTGGTGCATTAAGAAACCAAAGAGATGTACTGTCTGTGTGACCTGCAAGAGGCTAATCGACATATTTGTGAGATTGTTCTGCTTTCCAAATTTCCCTTGACAAGATTATTCCTCTTGAACCCCCCTGCACTTTTATTTTGTTGATACAAACAAGTATCTTAGGAAACTTCGCAAGCAAAGTCAGAGTTTATAAAGTAAAACACAATATAATTGAACCATGTAATACCAATGAACTATAAGAGTGACTTAAACCAATAAGATAATTCTACAAAGAATTGCCCCAAATTTGGAAGTGACACTTTATGAATCTGCTGGAAATTCTAATTAATTGAATTCACTCTTTCCCTTACACTAACCCAGCTTACACAGTTAACCTCCAACTAGTTTTCTATTAGCACACTACTATGCTGGCACTATAAACCAACTTGGAACCAATTGGGAAGGAATCCATTTTCCTGTATGGATGATCAGACTGTCACGCCTCGAACCAGGTGAGGACACTGAACACAGAATCTGGACTCAAACCACTTCACAGGTATTTTCCCCCAATTACCAGGAGAAATGTGCATCAGTGCATCAGAGTCATATGGGTGAAGAAAGGGAAAGTGCCAGTTAACAGCAGAGATAACAAGTTACCCCACCCAGGGGGTGAATTGGCCCTTTTCTGCCCAGCCATGCCCTTGGAGCATATCTTGGCAGCCCAGTGTCAGCCTGTTTATTGCTTGGATGGAAGACCACCAATGAAGACCAGACATTGTAGCCTATATTTCCAGAGGAAGAAACTGGCAAAACCACTTCTGAGTATTCCTTGCCTAAGAAAACCTTATGAAATTCATAGGGTCACCATATATCAACAGGCAGTTTGAAAGCCTACACACACAAATCAATTAACAAAAATGTTATAGTAAAGTGGATAATTTTCAGCCTTTCAGGTGTTGTTGGGCCACTACTCACCATCAGGTGATGGGAATTACAATCCCAAATATCCGTAGAGCCATATATTTCTTTCTCCTGTTTATACCAGAAAAAAAACACTCTTAAAAGGTATTAAATAAGATTAATTATCCTGATAACAGAAGAAAACAGCAACAAAATTACCAATAATATAGCAGAAAAAGGAAGTTGGGGAGCGTTGTAATTAGCTGAATCCACCACCATGTTGAAATTAAATAAGCAATTCCAGGAAGGATGATAACTCCAAGGGTAAAGAAGACCTGGATTATAATCCCAACAATCCTCCGCTCTTCTGAGCCAACTATCTCTGTCACTGAATTGATAAAAAAGACAAATAGAAAACACTTAGAAAAAGCAAAAAATTCCTTATTAATAAATCTGAATGGGATTATAGAAGGTTATGGCTGTGTTTTATATGGCAGATTTTTGCTTTGATTTTAATTTGTGTTGTTGGAGGGGGGTAAACAAAAGTGAATAGGAAAAAAATGGGCCATACATATTTGATGCTACACAATATGATAAAATATTCTGCTAAATCATTCCATACACACTCTTTACAGTAAAACTAATGTTAAAATGTTAAACTTGCTCAGAAATGACTGACAGTGGTTAGTGAGACAACCAGCCAGATTAATGCTATGCACAATCAGCTTCAACAACTATCTAGAGCTGGTATCATCTGAGGTCAGTGAAAGAGAATGTGCTAGGTTAAACAAACACACCAATTTTGTCTTTAGAATAAACCACAATGAGTAAAGTTCTGCAGCTGACTCAATTCTCTATTTACATATGTCTGCCTACCTTCTTGGAATACATTCATTGGATTTATTTATTCTAAAAAATATGAATCATAGATTTAGAATAAATAAAGTGAAATGTCTTCACAGAAGCTCTGAATCATATGAGATCATCTTGTGACTTTCTGAAATGAACACAACCCAGGAGACAGATTTGGCTGCTTCCGAGATATCAATAAACGGACTGTTCTTAAAATTCCAGGAGAGGGTGCGGGGGGCAGGAATTTGTTCAGCAATCCTCATTTCCACACATAGACCATGTGTTTATCAGGTCATTTTCCCTGCATTCATCTATGCTACTCCTTCTTAAACAGTAAAAGGTTTCTTAACACCACTAATTTACACAAATCTGTAGCAAGAAGATGCATTGCTTACAGTGGACTCTGCAGAAAATGCTTCAGCTATGCTTCACAAAAAATGGAAAACAGCCTGTTCAGCCAGCCTTGCAAATGCTGGTTTATTATAATTAATGTTTGATTTCTATACTTATTTTCTATACCTATGCACATTAACATTTCTTGAACAGAAATGGGTCACAAGTGTAAAAAGTTTAAGAAGCCCTGTTCTGTACAAAACAGTTTATAACAATTTGATATTTTTTTAACTATCATGTCTCTAGCCTGGTGAAGGGCTTGCAGCCATTTTAGGTAGTGAATCATATGGCTGCTAACTGAGACCCCTTCTACACTGCTCTATATCCCAGGATCTGATCCCAGATTATCTATCCTCCTCCTCCTACTCCTTATTATTATTCATACCTCGCTTTATCTCTCCTGAAGGGGACTCAAAGCGGCTTGACATAAAAGCATCAGCATAACAATTAAAATATACAAATGTGCAAACAGTTTTAAACTGGATTATATGAGTCTCCACTGTCAGATAATCTGGGATAAACAGATTATCTGGGATCAGATCCTGGGATATAGGGCAGTGTGGAACGAGCCTGTGAAGGTATGTATTGATCACTGGCTGGAAAGGGAGGCGTGGGCAGAGTCAAGAGGGGATTTAACCATTAAGGTATGTGTCATGAGATAATTCCAACCCTGAAGATCCTGAGTATAAAAGCAAAATAAAATCCTTTCTTTCTCAAAACTACAACTTTTATGGATTGATCCCACTGTTCTCTTTCTGTGCAGAAATTTCTAATAAATCCTTGTTTTTCTCACCATCCCAACATTGCCTGTTTTTGGCTAATAGATGGATAATTGCCGGGGCACCTGTGAAAGGTGTCACTGGTTTGTCAAAGACTTTCATGGCCAGAATCACTGGGTTGCTGTAAATTTTCCTGGCTGTATGGCCATGACCCAGAATCATTCTCTCCTGTATGGTGTGGGAGGGATGGCTCCTGCCCCCCCACCTTCTGGTATATTCCAAGAAGCCTGCAGAGAGGTCTAATGGTGACCCAGTATGTTTTCCTTCATTTTTAAGGCTGGGGGGGGGGGGGGTTGGTTGTCCCCATGCCAGCACAGAAATTACCGGAGAATTCCCTCATCAAAGTAGAAATCTTAGGATTCTACAGGATGGAGCCACCAGAGTTAAAGTAATAGCAAATGGCTATAAATATTTAGCACAAATATTCTATAAGTCAATTATATCAAGGCTTCTTAAACATTTTCCACCCGTGATCCCTTTCTGCTCAATAATTTTTTTCATGACTCCTTTCTACATGAGAAAATTTTACGTGACCCTGTGTATATAGTTATATAAAATCAGCCATACATTTATTGATAACAAACCAGCATTTACAAGGTGTGCTAAACAGGCTGATTTTTCTTTTAATGAAATACAGCTGAAGCATTTTCTGCAGAGTCCACTGTAAAAAAAAAGGTTGCTAAGAGGTCTATTTAAATGGGTGGCATTCAGAAACATTTTACTATTAACAATTTTTGTGACCCCAAGATTCAGCAAAGGACGTCCACAGTTTAAGAAGTCCTGTATTAAATAAACAAGTCTGCATTTAATATGCCCTTTGAAAAATCAAATATACAGCTGTTAGGCAGGCTAATCACTATCAAAATTGCAACTGGTGAGGAAGGTTTGTAAATTTTCTTCCTTGGAAGACTCATGCTGAAAAACTTCTATTTGAAGCTTCCATTTGCATCATTGGCTGCAATACTTCTAGAATAGCAAATGGACTGACCGCACCAGGACCACTCCATGATCCTTTGCAGCATTGGTAATGCATCTGTTCATCTCAAAGTGGAAGGCATCTGAAGGAATAACCCCATCCAACATCCATCCCACTTCCTCCCACTCCCCCATTAAAAGGAAGAAGTGAAAACACACCACACCTTACCAATAACAAAGGCCGTCATCCAGGTTCCTTTTCCAAATACACCTTGCAGAAAGCGAAATATTGAAAATACTACAATGTTTTCTGCAAAAGCCATTATGAGGCCACACAATCCTGCCCCAAAGGCAGAAAAGAGATAAATGAGGATTCTGCCATACCTGACAAAAATAACAGAAACAAAAAAAAGAGAAAGGAGAGATGTTTTTCAAGCATCTGATAAAATGTATACAAACTAGGTGTACCTTATCTGCAAATTCAAAATGCTACAAAATTGTCCATATGGGTGGCTGAGATAATGAAACCTTTGTTTTCCAATGTTTCAATGTACACAAATTTTATTTCATGCACAAAATTATTACAAATGGTTTGCATAAAATTACCTTTGGGGTATGTTTGTGAGGTGTACTGGAAACCTTAATAAATCTTGTGTGTAGACTTGGGTCCTATCTCCAAAATATATCATTATTATGCAATTACCCCAAATTCCGGGGGGGGGGGGGGGGGTCCAAAATCCAAAACATTTCTGGTATTAAATATTTTGCAGAAGGTATACTCTGGTCCCATTTACAGTCCCATATAAAGCAGTCTAATTGCATTGACCTACATTATATGGCAGTGCTGATGAGACCTGTAAAAGATTCATTAATACAAATGAGGTTCGCTAATACAAATGAAACATTTTTTTAAAAGACAGCATTGTTATTTAGATCATTTTGTAACAGCAAAGAGTCTGTGACCAGACATCTGTTAATAAGTAGCCCTGTTGCATCTTTGCAGCCCTTTGATTGAATTGTACACAGACACACTGGTCTCAGGGTTACTTGGAGACAGAACCACAGGGTGCCATCTTCAACCTGTTCAATTTAGTTCCATTGAAACTGATAAGATTTAGTTCTGAATAAACAAGATTTTTGACAAGATTAATAATTAAATCATTCTTAGAATCCTTTTACAGTACACAATGATAACACCATGAATCCGTTTGAAAAGCTCTGCCTGACTTACCGGGAGGAAAGGTTGCGGTGGCAGGGCGCCCTCCCGGCTGCCATGGCATTGGAGGGGGCTTCTTCCTCCCAGAAGCCTCCTCTGCGGTGGGGGATGTTCCTACCGGCTGAGCAGCCAGTTAATCAAGGTGGCCCCCACTCGCCCCCGTTGGCCAGGCTGGCCGCCCTCTCGACCCCCGGGCAGCCTTAAAAAGACTGCGGAAGGCTGCGCCAGGCAGCACACCTTTCTTGTGTTCCAGCCCACCCAACCTTTATATTTGTTGTTCAAGTTCATGGTTTTTGTTGAGCATTGTTCCTTTGTCACAACTTTTTGGTGTGTGGCATGGGCCCGGAATCCGGTTTGCTTATCCCTCCCCCCATTGGTAATTCTCCAGGCATGCAATGATGTATTGGGCCGGTCGGTAACAGCAGCACCCCCTGGAGTGGTTAAGCAGTATCGGACAGCAGCGGGCTGCCTGATCCCCAGATCCAGGAATCATGCATGGCTGCCAACCTTGAGTCTCTTCTGTAAGGAACAAACAAGTTGTGGCCATTTGTTATCCCAACACAGTGTGTGTCTCATCTTTGAGTTTGCTAGCGGGAGGCTCTAGTCGCACATGCCCACGCAACTGCCATGTCAGCATCCTATGGAATATTGCAATTTGTAGTCTGATGAGACAGTAAGGCCCTCCACCAAATAATTTGAAATGCCTCACTAAACTACAATTTCCAGGCAACTACAAGATGTTGCTCTAACAGTTAAGATGGGACTATATTGCTGTAATAGTATAGTGTGAAAGAGCCCTAGTTAAATATTGTGTTATCTTCTGAGATAAAATTTGTTAATATGTTTTACTTTTGCCTTTTTTTAAGTTAGGAGGGGTAAATTCTCAGCAAAAGAGAAATAGTGGGAAGAATGGGACTCAAACCTTTCCCCACTTTCTTCTGCTTCTTCATTCTACCTGTGTCATGGTTTATTTATCCTTCTTTACCTTGGTGAAGCTAATGGTGGTTTCCCTTTTAGCCTTACAATCAGTCTGCAAAGCAGGTACATTGTATATGTACTGTATGAATAGCCATCAACATTGTGTGGATTCGAAGGCTGATTCTAAAGCTGAGTGAAGACTTCCTACTTCTTGATGCTTTTTGCAAAGGTACAAATCCCTCTGCTTTTTTTGGATCAAAAAGCCACCCACAAGGAATCTTCCTTTTCATTTCCACACAGATAACATTGGATGTGAAGCAGCCTGGTTTTTCAGCTAAAAATATGTGGTTTCTATATTGGTTTACCTGTCAGCAGCGTAGCCTAGAGTGAACCCTCCGATTAAAAACCCCAGGTTGAGAACAGCCTGTGTCATGTCTATCATCCATTTGTTGTCACACACAAGGTCAAACTATGGAAAGAAGCAAACAGATACATTAGAATTCTGTAAAGGACAAATAAAGTTTTGTTCAATTGCTGATGCTGTTGGTTTTGGGAGGTGTTGGGGAAAAGGCTGGGGAGAGTCAGCCCTCCTGTGGGCTTAGAAGGGCACTTCGGTACATGCCACTGGTGGAAGGGAAATTGAAGGCCACGGAAAATGGCATGCAGAAGGTTAAGAAACTGTTCTGAATGGGAAAAGTTGATGGTATCTTTGAAAACTTGGATATCTTCCAAAGGCCGGTGCCTTCCTTCAGTGAAAAAAAGTCCACCTAACAGCATATTAATTCATATTGTTATGACAATTATTTCATACCTTTCAGCTGACCTGACTTGGCTGGGGCAGTCCTGATGAATCTTCTTTCATCCCATTTTTATCTGCTTTTAAAATACTAAGATTTTTCTCCCTACCACTTCCTCCTCCTCATTCTAGCTTAGTTCACTTGCTGGGAACTGATTAAAAGCACAGAAGAAGTTTGCCATTGGCAGCCATTGAAGGACTATATGAATTTGCAAATATAAATCTTAAGAAGACGGAAACGAAAGGTCCCTGAAAATGGACTAAAATAAGGGGAAAGACAATTTTAAAAATTACAAAGAGAATTAAAAATATAAAATAACACAAAGAAGAAGACTTCAAAACAAGCCCCCTTTTTTTCTTATGTATTCACACCTTCGCCTTTTCTCATCCTTTTTTCACCTTTTTTCATTTTTTCTCCTACCTTCCCTTTCCCATACCAACGCCCCCCCCCTTTCCAACCTCCTCTACCTTTTAATTATACCTGGTTCAAAAACTTTCAATAAAGATTTAAAAAACAAAACAGAAGTTTGCATACAATTAACTGGAAATCCAAAATATTCCAAACATTGAATCTTTTTTCTGCCAGTTGTCCACCTCTGCCTTTGTGGAAAGGGGGCTAATCTGGTGGGGGAAAGAGAAGAAAGCAGCGGGGGGGGGGGGAGAGAAGACTCTGTTTACACAAGAGCTTTGTCAAAAGCTGGCATCTCAGATGCTCCCACGCTTGCTTTCCACCTTGCCAAGTGGCAGCACGCAGTGGGAAACAGCCATCAGGGTGAATGTGGAGTGTCCCATTGGCCACTATTTATATCCATCTCATGAGTTTGGGGGGGGGGGAGGTTCCTCTTCCTTCCTGGCTGCTTTTCTAAAAGGGTGGGAAATATGCTGAGAGCCAGGGAAGCATCTGGGGCTTCGTATAACTTTGTATCTCCCCCCCCCTTTCCCTCCTCAGGACTCCTTGAGACAAAAACTCAATGAGTGCTGGAATTGTGAATCTCTGTATCCATTATTCGCTGTGTATATGCAAATACTGGTATACTAAACATTTAAAAATCTGAAAAGCTTTAGTTCTAAGAATTTCAGAAAAGGGAGACTCAACATGTACTACCAAAAATATTTTAAAAGAATATTACCAGTGCCAGTACATATCAACAGCATGGAAAAATAACTAGACTAAGAAATTAGTGAAACTATTTAGGCCTATATTTGGGGAAGAGGGTACTGGGCCAGTGTGAAATGCTGTGCTTTAAGGATGGAAACAAAATAGCTGGAAACCCGTTTCTGGTTTTCAAAAACTAAGATTTTTAAAATATTAAATAGAAAGAGACCCTGCAACCTCTTGGAAATGAATAGTTTTGCCTGTAAGCTGCCATTTTTGCCATGTTTTCTTAGAGCAACACTCCCTTCCCAGTTTACCGCATCCCAGTTTTTCAGTGGTTTGTCCCTGTAAGACTTTAGTGGAAAAGATGCAACAGAAAAGAAATAATAAAAGGGAGATGAGAAGGAAATGTCAGCCAAGATCCTGGTTTAGGAGACACATTAAACATTTTTGCCATGGTAGAACTACAAAATGAACTCCTGGATTTCACCTCCACCATGACCATGTAGTGGCTGGAGAGTGGGGGACAACTGGCTATGTGACAATCTGGCTATGTGACAGTAGCCAGCATACAAGAAGAACATCATCTGGACCGCTGGAATACCCTTAGCAATGGGATCTCAAGTTATCCCTCATTCTCCACCAACAACTAATGGTACTAACTCTAGTTGTTTCAAAATACAGCAGCCAGCTTGGTTACAGGACCATCTAGGAGTGAGCATATCACGCCTATCCTAAAGTCATTCCACTGGCTGCCAATTAGTTTCCGGGCAAAGTACAAAATGCTGGTTTTGACCTTTAAAGCCCAACATGGTTTAGGTCCAGGTTACCTATAGGATCGCCTTCTTCCGTATAATCCACCCTGCACATTTTGACCTTCTGGGGAGCGCCTTCGCCAACCAGCTAGAACTTGACTGACCACAGTTACCCAGAGGACTTTTTTATCGGCCAAGATTGTGGAACAACCTGCTGGAAGAGCTCTGACAGTTAGATCAGCTGTCGGAATTTTAAAACCACCTAAAAACCTATCTCTTCCAGCAGGCCTACCCAGCCAGTTGAAAGCATGAATTTTAAACCCATGCCATGTGTTTTGGTCTCTGACCTGTGTGGTTAATGTGTATTTTACATAAATGCTTTGATTTGTATCTTTTATGGAACTGAATTTTCATGTGTGTTTGTAGAATTTTTATAGTATTTGTGTGTTTTTAACTGTGCTGCGACCCACTTTGAGCCGTGGGAGAGGTGGGTGAGAAATATTATTATTATTATTATTATTATTATTATTATTATTATTATTATTATTGGAGGTGCGGAGCTCTGTAAACAAGATGGACTGTGAGAGTTCTGACTATTGCACAAGAGAAGTAGAGAATATCATGCTCTGCAATGACAGAAGATGAAAACATATATGCACATTGGACTTAGACTTGCATATGTAATAATAGAATGCTATCCATAGTATGTGTAAGCCACATCTGGTTGTAACAGAAGGCTCCTTTTCTCCTTAAATGAGTTTAATCGGAATGACCTTCTCCAGAATATACTTAGAAGGGCACAGGATATGTATGTCTGTCTGTGAGTCCATCTGTGTATCCGTTGAGCAAGCTGTCCTGGCTGTTCTGTTGGATGGTTGAAAGAAAGAATCTGAAAGAGGTACATAGGTGAATTTAACTTGAATGCATTTACATTACAGAATTTAACTACTGTAGTTTGATATTATTATTATTATTATTATTATTATTATTATTATTATTATTATTATCATTACGCCGCTTTATCTCCCCAAAGGGCTGTGGCACAGCTGGCTAGTAACCAGCTGCAATAAATCACTACTGACCGAGAGGTCATGAGTTCGAAGCCCGGTCGGGTTAAGCCCCCGACCATTAAATAGCCCGGCTTGCTGTTGACCTATGCAGACCCGAAAGACAGTTGCATCTGTCAATTAGGGAAATTTAGGTACGCTTTATGTGGGAGGCTAATTTAACTAAATTACAACATCATAAAACTGCCAGCAAAACACGAGGAATGGAATGAGGAAGTACAGCCACTACTGGACAGTGAAGCAACAGCTCCCCCTGTGGCCGGAATCATGAAGCTGGAAAAAATGTTTAAAAAATGCCTCTGTGTCTGTCTATATATGTTGTTTGTCTGTTGGCATTGAATGTTTGCCATATGTGTGTTCATTGTAATCCGCCCTGAGTCCCCTTCGGGGTGAGAAGGGCAGAATATAAATACTGTACATAAATATAAATACTGTACATAAAAGCGGTGATACCATTTTAACTATCATGGATCCATTCTCTGTTAAGTCTGGATGTGTAGTTTGATAAGGTATTTGGAATTATTCTCTAGAGAGTTGTAACAATATGATGCAAGCTTATCTGCAATATGCAACTACAGCCAGTATATACATTGCAATGAAAAAAACAAACATTTGCATGGCCATTATGTGACCCTATATGTGTTTAGACACCAGTGGATGTATGGGTAAAAGCTGATTTTGTCCTAAAGATAAACATTTTCAATTGGAATAACAACAGTGTTGCATCTATGACTATGTTGCTATGTTGCTGACATCCAAATGTGCCAGACAACCAAATTCCTTCTTCTGAGAAACCAATTATTTTTCTCTGAAGGACATATTAATCTGATACACTCAACCAAGAGTGTATATAGGCAGCAGACCAAAATGTGTCCTCCATAGGGAATGAAGCGCCAAGATCACAATAAAAACAAAACAGCCTCTGTGCTTCAGTTGACGTAGGAACTTGACAAGTTGTTCCAGAAAGCTGCATCTGCCTTTGGGAGAAAATGTTAGAAGGAAGGATGTTCTTTCCCTCCTCCTGAAATTCACCATCCACCCACTTACCCCACCATTCTGGGAGCAGTCAAACAAGGACAGCTAGCTTTAATGACCAATGTCATGTTTACTGTTTTACTATTTACCATTTTCCCATACTTTTGTTTGTCATTGTTTGGAGAAGACATGAAATAGTCTTGAGATTCCAATAAACACAGTAGTGCCACTTCAAAATGCTCATGAGAAATAATGTGCTAGGATACTACAATCTCTTGAAATACGGAAAACTTACTTATCTGGAAGAGGAGAAAAAGGCTCCAGGCATGCCTTCAGACATGAAATTCCTCATCTATATTCATGTTTCATCTGCAAGTGAACTGATCCTTCATGCTGTAAGTCTGGGGGAAGCTTTCTACTGAGCTAATCATGAAGCCTACAGCAGCACTTATCCAGGAATAACAAAACTCATTTGGATTCAATAAAACATATTTCAAAGTATTTCTTAATGGCCAAACAGAGGGATCCTGACTTGAAGATAGATGACTAATGCCATCTTTTATTTGATTTTTTGAAATTTGTTTCCTCCAATACAAAGTAAAATTACTTAATATTTACACCTGTTTAGATGGTTTGCGTGTTTTGGTGCCTAAATTACTGTAAATACAGCACCCACCGGTATAGAACCTTCCTAAAAGAATCACAACATTTTGCCAATATTAGGGACCAGTGACCTCACACAGAGCAAAGCTGACCCAGATCTTAGTAAGAGGCACTCAGTGACTGCAAATGGAGAAAGGGAAATTTATTGCTTTTTTTTTTTTTTTACATTTCTTCTCAGTAACCCCATAGCTTTGGGGGCAGGATGTAAAAATAGCCTGAACGGCATAGGTCATTTCACTATGACATCTCAAGTGAAGAAATGCAGATCTGCAACTCTGTTATCATCACTTTTCTTCCCCTGCATAATTCTTTATAATTTTGGCCTGATGATGAAGACAATGGGCTCTGAAAGCTGGTGTGATTAATTTTGCACTTTCTAGGTGGCCCAATAAAAATGACACAACACGACTGTTTGTTCTATGGTCAATATGCCTATGACTGTACTTTCAAAATTTCATGTAAATACAGATAGCACATTTATGTTGTAATTTCTGAGTCAGAAAAGTCAAAATGTTGTGCTTATTAGAATGTCGAAGTGAGGATACTGACTGGTTCATTGTTTAGTCCCTTCAGCAATGAGTTTTAAAAATAAGGATATTTTCAGAAGGAGTGCTAATCAAAAAGCACAGTGTGATGGTACACAGTTTTCCTCCTCATTTATTTTTCCTTTCTGTTAAGAAACAAAAATGGAAGAAGAACATATGGTGGGAACATATATAAAATAACAACACACTGAGTATAAAATGTGTGGAGACCTTTTGAAACTTCATGAATGAAGTTGGAGGGTATTAAAAAGAGTTTCTTCTTATTTTAAAAGCCTTGGCTGGAAGGACCCTACAAGATCAGCCTCTATTCTTGGTCCCATTTATTCTGAAGTGAAGTCCCACGACTTTAATTGACTGACTTCCAACAGATTATTCAGTCCCTCCAGCAGCAGCAGCTGCACCAACAAAAGCATGCTTAGAATATGTGGCAGTCTGGCTGCTTTCACAAGTCGTAATTCACAACCTGCAGAATTATAAAGCTAGACCAGACCATTGTTACTTGCATAGCTCTGCCAGCAAACACTGTGTTAGAGAATACAGAAAAGTTAAATGTAGTAAGCCTTGATTAATACTTAGATGGGAGACCGCCAACGAATATAATGTGTCATAGGCTATATGTCAATGAATGAGCTAGCAAAACTACCTCTGATGTTTCCTTTTCTAACGTCCCATCTACTCTGCCATATAATCCAGCTCAAAGCAGATAATCTAAATTTTATTTGGCAATGTAGATCCAGCCTGTGTTCTTCCTGCAGTCATCTCCTACACTATACAAAGGGGTGCTTGGATCCTGGGTGGATTTCTGCATGGAGATACTTTCCAGCACTCTACTAAGGTAGCAGAGTGTGGCCCCTTCTACACAGCCATATACAATCTAGATTATCCGCATTGAACTGGATTATATGGCAGTGTAGACTCATATAATGCAGTTCAATGCAATTCAATCTGCATTATATGAGGCTGGATCTACACTACCATATAATCCAGTTTCTGAATCCAGGTTATTTTCTTTGAACTGCAGTATATGAGTCTACACTGCTATATAATCCAGTTCAAATCTGGATTCAGAAACTGGATTATATAGCATTGTAAATGGGGCCTAATATTACCAGTATTTGCAGCATCCTTTCTCTCTTCTCTTTCTTTCTCCTCTTTCTTTCTCCTCTTTCTTTCTTTCTTTCTTTCTTTCTTTCTTTCTTTCTTTCTTTCTTTCTTTCCTTCCTTCCTTCCTTCCTTCCTTCCTTCCTTCCTTCCTTCCTTCCTTCCTTCTTCCTTTCTTTTTCTTTTTTGCTTAGCATCTTCTTGAGAGTTTCTTAAATTTCAAAATCCTTCCACAATTCCATCACAAACAAATATTATGAAGGTCCTTGTTTGCTTGGTAGATGTTTCAGGAAATTTGCTATTTTGAACATGGTCATTTGAGAATAGACTATGTTTTTCTAGATTTTTGTGGCTGAAATGGATGGCATTGACCTTACCTCAATTTTAGACCCCAAATTAAAGCTAGGATTTAGCAATGCTGGAAACTGACTTATACCACATCAGACCTATGACTTCATCACACTTACCAAATTCAGCGTCCTAGGATGCTTCCAGCCTTCGGGGACAGAGCCCCACACCGGCCATCACACAACACCATGTGACTTCTGTCGGAGAACCTGCCCCCAACCATGGTGGAAATGCCCCCCAAACATGGGAGCCTTCCTGTGTTGTGCTGGCATCAATGGAGCCAGCATACTTCTGCCCTGTTTGGGTGACACTTCCCCTGTGTGATGGGGGAAATGGCACCATGCCAGAGTGGCGTGTGGGGCAACAGAGTCACCACTTGCTTCTGCTGTTTTGCCATGCCTGCCGGTGAAACGGCACGGGCAGGGTGTCCCTGTGTGATAAGGTATATATACCATATCTATCCCAGTATTCAATACTGTAACTAGAAACATTTCCGTCTCTTTCTCTCTGACAGAGATATCTTTTTCATCAGCTCCTACTTTTTATTTTGTTTTGATTGTGTATTCCTTCACAGCAGAATTGGGTTGGATGGAATTCTATGATTTAAGTAGAAATGGAGGATCTGAAATCTAGGAATTTTATCATGCAAGGTACACATTCTGCTACTGAACCACAATCTCTCTCTAATATATTGTCAAATGAGAAATTGCTCATCTTCACAATGAGGACTAATAAACTCATACTGTAACTGAAATGGTACAGTGTAATTTTGTTGCCTCTGTTTTCAAGTGTGTGTGTGTGTGTGTGTGTGTGTATGTATGTATATATATATATATATATATATATATATATATATATATATATATATTCCCATGGTGTTGCTATTCTTTTTCATGCATCTATCCTTTTAGACTTTTCTGTTTCAAAGAGTCAATACAAATGGAACAGTGCTGGAATTCATTCACACGTTTAGTTCTGGCACCATGATTGAAAGTTATCTATAATCCTTTTAAGCCATAAGGAAAATTGAATAGGAAAAGTTGAATCATAGAAGTTCACTCTCAACGTAATTTTATAGTAATGCACTGTTAAGTCAAAAAACTATTGTTGGATTATTTGGAATTCTCTTACCTCAGTAGCAATGCTTGAATGGGGGTTTTCATAACGCCAGCCATCCTGGCATGTAGTAAGTGGCACCTTGCCCAAGCTGCCATTGGGAAGACGAGACAGTGGGTCTTCAGTACAGCTGGAGCAGGTATGATTCCATTCCACATCATACCTCTTGCACTGGGATGAATAATTCATCAAACTCGAAGCAAGAACTGTGACATTGTACTCCTCTTCAAACGTCCATGCGCAATGTTCGCTCCGTTCAGCTGCACAAGGAATCCTGCACCAATAGTGTTCGGGATGTTGTCCAATAAATACAACTCCGACAAATAAAAAAGAAAAAGTGATCCCAGTTTGGCAAAGAAGGAAAAAGACCTTCTTTTGAAACCTTCCAAACTCCCCAGCCTCTTTTAAGACCTCGTCAAAAGATGGCATTGTCGAAAATGGTTGCCTCCCCCCTCATCAAGCCAGATGAATCCAAGTGGTGGCAGCAGGAGTCACTCCAACCCAAGGACTACAGGCATATCTTCCTATATATCATGTAAGCTCATTCCCATTCTCTTATTCGGACTCCTTCATCCCCACAGAGGTAAAGAGCTTCAGCAATACTCTGGCAGAGCAAACTTTAACTTCAAGTTCCCATCTCTCTCTCAGTCTATCTCCTTTTCTGTTTCATAGACCACAGAAATGCACACAGTGTTATAATGTCAGTTTGGCACAGTGCTTACACACGGCAACGTAGAATTTCACTACAAAGTTGGCAAACATACAGCCCCAAAAGAAGGGGCGTATATTTCCTATCTACGGAAAGGAGAGATTATGCAATAGAAACACTTAACTCTTCAGGAACTGGCAATTCATAGACAGAAAGAGAGAAAGCAGAAATATGGATATTGTTCTTGAAAAATCAATCCTAACATATCCTCTTAAAAAATATGAAAAAGAGGCCACTTGCAAAAACTCACATTGCCTCTCTCTTTTAATTCCCAACACCTTAGAAGTATTTAAGTCAGTACATGAAGATATTTAAAAATATAGGATAGATACCTCTATAACTTTGATCAGTGAGATTAGAGAATATGGAATAAGGTAAGAGAAAAATATGGAATGTGGAAGAAAAGGTAGATCTGTATAATGTCAGTTGCTGACAATTGAAGCTGAAGGACTTGAAATAATATTAAAGTGGGCAGAGAAAAAGGAGAGAACTGAAAAAGCAAACATAGAAAAGAAGAACAAAATGACACGAAGCCACAAGGGGGAAATGATTTGAGAACAACAACAACAACAACAACAACAACAACAACAACAACAACAATAACACTTTATTTGTATATCACTCTATCTCCCCGGAAGGGGATCAGGGCGGTTTCCAATATAGGTAAAGCATTCAATACCAACACAGAAGAACATACATCACAACATAATAAAAACATAAACATAGTTACTATTAAAATTGAAGAATTAAAACGAGTTTCAAAACTATTCCATTGGGTGAATTCAGCTACCAATGGTCAGAAATTCCAAGGTAGGCCTAGACAACTGTGAGAGGCTGGGCCAGGGCTAATGCAGCAAAGTAACATAGATCTGGGGGATAAGTGAAGTGCAAACTGATGGCCAGAATAGGGCCTGGGTTTCTCGATCTTGATCTCAAGAATGAGCCACTGAGAGAAAATTGACCACATTGTCATAATTACTGAAATTATTATTGCCATAGTAATAGGAATTGTAATGAGCTTTTTTTTTTTACTTTGTCTTTCATTTTTATGTTGACTAATTTAAGAGTTTGTGTTATAGTGTTGCAGTGTGGATGATCAGAGTGACATTTATGGAATAGGTTCAACCCCAAACGTGGCTTTGAACCAGTTCCAGAATCTGTAGCATCAGTGGCTTGACAGCTGCTGGAGAATGTGTTTTTTTCCATTTCTGGCCTAGATGTGCACCAGTATTCCAGAGGTGGAAACAAGAATTGAAGGTGATAGTAATAGAGGTAATCAGTTACTTTCCTCAGGTGGTCAGTTGGGTCCTGCTACACAGCCATGCCCTTGGGGTGTTTTTCACATTCCAAATTTTACAAAGTGCTCCAGTGTAGAGGGTGTCTACAATGAGTTTTGCATCCTTTAGAGCAGATTTCAGTGACAGATTTTGTATTTCTAGGCTCAAAGATTACTGCAGATGCAGACTGCAGCCAGGAAATCAGAAGACGTTTACTTCTTGGGAGGAGAGCAATGACCAATCTCGATAAAATAGTGAAAAGTAGAGACATCATAGTGGCAATCAAGGTCCGCATAGTTAAAGCAATGGTGCTCCCCGTAGTAACCTATGGATGTAAGAGCTGAACCATAAGTAAGGCTGAGCGAATGAAGATAGACACGTTTGAACTGTGGTATTGGAGGAAAATTCTGAGAGTGCCTTGGACCGCAAGAAGATCCAACCAGTCCATACTCCAGGAAATAATACCCAACTGCTCACTGGAGAGAAGGATATTAGGGGCAAAGAAGAAGTATTTTGGCTACATAATGAGAAGACAGGATAGCTTGGAGAAGATAATGATGCTGGGGAAAATGGAAGGAAAAAGGAAGGAAAAAAGGAAGAAGGGCCGATCAAGGGAAAGATGGATGGATGGTATCCTTGACCTTGAAGGAGCTAGGGGTGGTGACAGCTGACAGGGAGCTCTGGTGTGGGCTGGTCCATGAGGTCATGAAGAGTCGGAAGCGACTGAATGAATAAACAACAACAGAGCTGATTTTGCTCTGCAATGTGGTTTTGATTGTTCCCACACTGCAGCACTTTGAGGAGCTTATTTTAGATTTTCTCCTGACTCTTCTTAATGTGCTTTATTCCCCTTAATTCAAGCTGCAATATGCTTTGGCAGTATGTACTATATAGCCAACACAATTTGAAGCCAGTATCAAACTGAATTATATGGTCAGTGTAGAGGAGTCCCTAGAAATCTTTTCAAGAAATCACTAGCATAACAATTTCAATATACATTTAATGAATATCCCACCTTTCTCCCATTGTGGGACCCAAGGTAGCTCACAGAATTTATTAAAACAACACAGTGATTAAATATTTAAAACAAATAATTGCATTATAACATCACTAGTTCAAAACAATATAAAAGTACAACAACAATAAAAGTACATGTAGTCCCCAAGTTACGGAGAAGATAGGTTCCGTAGGTTTGTTCTTAAGTTGAATTTGCATGTGAGTCAGAACAGGTACATTTTTAAAGTGTAACTCCAGAGAGAGAGAGAGAGATGAGAGATGAGAGATGAGAGATGAGAGATGAGAGATGAGAGATGAGAGATGATAGATAGATAGATATGATAGATATGATATATATGATAGATATAGATGATAGATAGATAGATAGATAGATAGATAGATAGATAGATAGATAGATAGATAGATAGATAGATAGAGATAGATGGTCGTCGTCGTCTCACTCGTTCAGTCGTTTTCGACTCTTCGTGACCTCATGGACCAGTCCACACCAGAGCTCCCGGTCGGCCGTTGCTGCCTCCAGTTCCTTCAAGGTCGAGCCAGTCACTTCAAGGATACCATCTATCCATTTCGCCCTTGGTCAGCCTCTCTTCCTTTTTCCTTCCATTTTCCCCAGCATCATGATCTTCTCCAAGCTTTCCTGTCTTCTACTCCATTTCTTCGGTGTTCCTCTTGTCCGCAGTAGTAGATTTGGAGATAGATGATAGATAGATAGATAGATAGATAGATAGATAGATAGACAGACAGACAGACAGACAGACAGACAGATATGCACTTTGGATAGCACAAGGAAGGGTTAACAGTCTGTGCCACTGTTCAGAAGATTTCACCTCACTTTCTGTCCCTATGATAATTGGATTTGGAAACATTTGGCTTGTTGTAGAAACAAGGATTGTAGATAAAGCTTCAGTTGAGACCTCTTATCTCAATGATAACTTACTCAGGGGCGAATTTCCCTTCCGGAGAGAATTTTTTTGTCACTTCCTGTTGTCTCAGCCCTGTTCTTAACTGGGAGTTGTATGTAAGACTGATGTTTGTAACACAGGGACTGCCTGTATATCACACATGCACCATTTAAAATATTCATCTACATAAGCAATTTCCTTTCTATATGTTACATATACATTTAATTTACATCACAGGCTTTAAGCATCAACAGTGAAGGAGTCCTAGAATGACGTAATAGTCTCATCAGCTAATGTTGTGTTCCTTCAAGTTGTTTTCTACTTACCATGACCCCAAAGTGAACCTATTATTAGCTGCCTCCTGGATGACCTTACTATGGAAGGTGGTGGTCAAGAGTCTGGAACAAATGACTGCTTGAAAATCTCTCCTATAAGATCAGTTTGTATAGTGGAAGCAAGAACTCAGTCTTTCAATGAAGTCAACAGTCACTGAGTATATTGATTCTGAATCACATCCACTGAGACTGGAGTCAGGATATGATGAACTATGGAAAGATGTCATTGATGAACCCGACCATTCTCAAGGATATATATGCTCCTCTTGACCCATAACTCACAGGCTAGATACTTATTCTAATGGAACAATCTTTTAAGCATCCCTTGTACACTACCTATACCTGTCTGTATATTATTTTTTTCTGTTTTTCATTTCTATTTGTTCTTGAAAAACAGATAAATACCAATTATAAAGCATAAGTTAAACAACCAAGGTCTGCTTAAACAAAAAGTATTTGCAAGCTGATTAAAAGAAAACAAGGAAGAAACCAACTGTCCTCTTATGGACAGAAATTCCACTCCTGAGAGTAGCCAATGAGAAGGCTTTCTCCTGAGTCCTCACCAGAGATGCCTGTGATGCTGGTGGAAATTAGAGTACTTTGAATTCTGCCTGGAAATAGACATGTAGACAATGAAGGTGTTTCAAAGGGGGAAGTTTCTTTTAACCAATTCCAGTCAGGAGCCTAGGTGCATCATTTTAACCTGCCAGAGTTTCTGAACAGTTTCCAAAGGTAGTCCCATGTAAGGTGTGCTGCATGATTCCAAACAGGATGTGATTAAGGTATGTGTCATCATAGCCAGATCTGAAAGAGCAGGGCTAGGGATTATGTAGCCCCAATGAAGGGATTCTGCATGATATGTTATTGAGGAACAATTACTACTGAATGTGGCCTCTTATTTGTTTATTTATTTATTTATTTCCATTATTTCTATGCCGCCCTTCTCACCAAAGGGATTCAGGGTGGCTCACAATCTGGCAAAATTCAATGCCGTATATAATACAAAAAATAAAACATAGGCAATTAAAACAATCGATTTAGTATAATACAAAAAATACATTTAAAACAGTACAATAAAAATATTTAAACTATACTGTTCCTCTGGAAGGAGTATAGATCAAGGTGGCCTTGAAGGACCTGAATAGGTAAAGAGGCTTATAGAGGTTTGTGTTAATGTCATATTTGCAGAAGATTTTTTTTCCTACACCTGTGTTGTCTTGCAATTTTACTGCTTCTTGGTAGTGGGTTGGACTGGATGGCCCACAAGGTCTCTTCCAACTCTATGATTCTATGATTCTATATCATAGGATGACCAGATGTACACAAACCATGTTGGTTACATACTTCCCAAATTCACAACCATATATTTAAACCCGTAGTCATAATATAGTTAAAAGATGAGTTTATTTATATGTCCCCTCTAACAGTTCCTCTGTGTGTAATTGGTCACAATTACATGAGGTTTTGGAAGTGTTCAGTTGCCACAAGTCCTCCACTTCTTGTAACAATGGCTCTACTCTGAAATTGCTTTTGGTTTGAATTGCTGATATTTTCTGTCAGCTTGAATTTGTTTTAAGAAGACTTTCTGTTCCAAGATCCTATCTCATGGTTGAATCCCATGACTGCTATTGATCTTATGAACCCTTCAAAATATTCAGTCTGGAGGATTATTTGGTTTTAATTGCTGTTGTTTTTACCCTGTTACATTTTTATCCCCCTCAAGTAACTGGAGGACAATTCTGTGAGTCCTGTTAAACCAAAAGCGGGCAGTTGTAGCCATGGTCCTTCAGTTACTAGAGGGGGATAAAAATGTAACAGGGTAAAAACAACAGCAATGAAAACTGCACCTCCCATCGCCATCAGGTAATTCTAATGGAATTGGAATCCAACACCATCTGGATAGACACGGTTGCTTACCCTTCCAGTGGGATTCAGAATCAGAAAACTTCACAGCTTATAGATATTGAACCTAAGTCTTCCCAATTCAACCCTAATTGTAGCTCGGATAGGGGCTTCCAGGTTCAAGTCTTAGTAGCCCAAGCCAACCTAGCCAATGGTGAGGAATGAAAGAAGCTGCAATCCAAGCATAATGACTACTACCATGTTCCAGAAGGACATTAGGCAAAACAATGTAAAGAGGCAAAATAATTGTGAAGAGGCAAAATAATGCAGCTGTTTGCCCTTTCAAGAACTTACCTGGCATAGCCCTACTTGCAAAGTCACTTGCCAGAGGTCAGAACACGGCATCCAGCATAAGATCAATGGTGAGGAGGTCAATCTACCCCTTTACCATTGGTCTCATCCATGTCTGGGCTCAGCTGAGGGGTGAGTAGCTGCCCCGAGGAGAAGAGGAAAAAAATGCATCTGATCTTAATTGGGGTAGGAGAAAGTTATAGCCATCAATACAATGTCAGTGTGGTATTATGTATCAGTGTGGTTGCTGCGAAGGGTCTAGGACAGGTCCAGGGCAGAATATTGTGAACTGCAGCTGATTTATTTTGAGTATTCCTTGCCTAACAAGACAATATGAAATCCATGGGGTCACCATAAATCATCAGGTGATTTGAAAGCACATACACACACCAACATATTTTCTTACTGTATATGTATGTCTGTGCATCTTTGTGTGTATATAGAACTAACTGTGGGGAAAGCGAGCATCATTTTGCCTTGCTTTTATTTTCTTTCTTCTCCTTCTGTCTTTTCGTTTCATTTCCAAAAGGTGGCAACACTAGATAGATATTTCCCATGCCTCCAGGTCAACATATTAATTTGGAGCTTAACCTTGAGACATGGGAAATGGCATTTTTCCATCAACTCAGTCCATGGGGTTCCTACTTTTTGAAGACATGAAGAAAGCATAATGCTGTCCTACAGGATGTGCTGCTCATTTTTCCAAGGATTTCAAACTATTTAGAAACCATTCTACTCACTTATATAAATATAAGGGGTTTTTTATAACTATAGAAATAAATATTTTTGGTTTGTAAAAGAGCAAAAGAATTTGCACACATCTATAGAACAAGGCTAAAATTAAAAGGGATAAACAGGGAACTGAAGTTAACTAATGTCAGTATTTTTCAGGCTGTATGACCATGTTCCAGTAGCATTTTCTTACTAACTAATATAAGTATAAACGTTTTGTCAAAGTTCAATAACTCACTCTTAAACATCTCAGCAATGCTCTTTTCACCCTGCACATAGTGCAGATGTATTGTCAATCTTGTTTAAAATTTCTACAAGTGATATTTAACTGTATTCTGAAAGGGAGATGGCTATATTTCATTGACAAACCATCTTAGGCTGCAGTTTGCAGCAGTCCAGTTTCAATATTTGCAAAATAACAAAGTAAGGCCCCTTCTACACTGCCATATATAATCCAGTTTATCTGCTTTGAAGTGGATTATAAAGCCAGACTACTACAGATCTAGATAATCAGATTTCTCCAAGAACACCTGGAGTTGCGAGGCCACCACACATTCAAAGACTTTGCCAAAATAAAGAAATTGCTAAATCTTTTTACCTCCAAGAATGCCTCTGTAGGAATTTCTAGATCTTCCAACATGGTTCTATGATTAGTTTCTGATAGAATCTGAAAATAAAAGCACATTGGAGGACCTATGGCCCATCTTCATGGCACTTAACACCAAAGGGGGAATCAAATCCATAGTGACTACATGACACACAGAGCTGATTACTTAGGATTAATAATACAGCCTTGAACCATATTAACAAATGCTACTGCTCTTCCAAAATTTCCCTGAGAATCCAGAGCAAATAGTGACTTCAGGCCCATGTAAGCAGTTGGGCTGGTTCCAAGGCCAAATTGGCCACAACTGTTTAGATGGCTGCCCATCTCTCTGCTTCAACCCCAGCCTTGAAATGGCTGGTGGCCCTTTCTTGTATGCCTTCTACACTGCCATATAAACCAGATTATAAAATCAGATAATCCACATTATCTGCTTTGAGCTGGATTATATGAGTTTACACTGCCATATAATCCAGGTCAAAGCTGATAATCTGGATTTTTAATGACAGTGTAGAAGGAGCCTCAGTAAGAGGCGTAACATAAGTCAGAGTGCTGGGGCAATGGGGAGAAGAGAGGGTAGAAAGGAGGAGGCAGTTTCTCCCTCTTCCTCCATTCTGACCCCTCACTTTAGTGCCTTGGCTGTTGTCACTCCTGTCACCAAGGGAGGCTCATCAGCCATTTCAAAGTTGGGGGTCACAGTACTGGGTTTGGTGTTGCTGGATGGGAAATACTACCTCCCACCTCCACAGAGGCCCAGGGCTGGTAGTAAAAACCGAATTTGGGTCAAATTTTGAGTTTAATACTCCGGATAAGCCCTGGGATATTGTGTCCATGAAGACTTGTCCCTAGAGATTCCTAGAAAGGTGTTCTCTCCAGAAATCTTTAGGTCTTCCAGCATGATTGGAGAAAGTTGCCTGGGTGATCTAGAGATTCCCTTTTAAATTAAATCCATGAATAATTATATCTGAAAAAGTCAAAATCTCAAATGTGGAGGGACAACTGCATTTGCATTTGTATTTGTTCACACTGTAAAGTTTCAGGCATTGTTACATGTGTTTGTTTCTTATACTTCATTCTTTCTGCTTTACTTTCTTTACTGCTTTGTCCAAAGCACATATTATTCTCATCGCTAAAGCACTTTTATATCAAGTGGAACATCTAGAGCACCGTCTACATGCCAGTGTGTCCAGACTTGGTGCAGCTGTCATCTGGCCCTCCTCCATCATAGTGTCACTACTCTGCTCTAAATCTGTCATTCCTCTCCTTTCCATGAAGAGAGACATATTCTGCAGCAGTAAAATCCTGTAGACTGAGAAGCCTTGAATCATGCCCTGCATTTTGTCTTGTGGTTGAACCACTACCTAAAAAAGAGTTCCAAGAAGTGCTTTGTTTTTCTGTGCTCAAGCCAACCTCCCAATCTCGTTGAGGGACTCCAGAAAAATGCTACTGCCAAAGAAGTAATTCACATTTAATCTGGGCCTTTTGAAATTCTATACTTCTTTCTTTAATCGCCTTTGACAATGTTTTTGGAAACAAGTACATCACAGCAATTTATCAAGCAGTCCTCTTACTATTCTCTCTGCTATTACATAGTTTGTTCTTGTTAACTGCTAGTAAGCTGGCTTAAAGTTATGGTGACCATATGAATTCCTGGACCCAGTTTGGACATCTGTCCTTTCTAGCTTCATAAAGAATTTCTTGAAGAATTTAAATCATCACTTTGTTTCCATTGCAAATGAATTCAATGATCCTGTATTACTGCAATCTCTGGTATCTGCCTTCCTGAGGGATAAGGCATGTATATTGAGCACTTCAGTATCTGGGTCATTTAAATTATAATTAAAATGCTGCATTTCATCAAATATACTTTTTCCTGTTTAAAGGGCTTAAAAAACAGGATGTGCCTGGGATTCAATAGTGTCTGTCTTACCCCTGAGAGAAAGGAGGAGGAGGAAGCGGGAGGGCCTCAGCCCCAACAGCAATGCCAGTCCTCATCATTTTGTTCTCAGCTTCAGCCAGATGCCTGTTTAGTAGTATTTTTGCTAAGCGCCACTTTCGGCTTCCATTTCCTCCTAAGTGGACCCATAGATTTAATAAAATAGACTCATGCACATGACTGGCTTTAGTTACTATGTACAGTAGAGTCTCACTTATCCAACATAAACGGGCTGGCAGAATGTTGGATAAGCGAATATGTTGGATAATAAGGAGGCTTTAAGGAAAAGCCTATTAAACATCAAATTAGGTTATGATTTTACAAATTAAGCCCCAAAACATCATGTTATATAACAAATTGGACAGAAAAAGTAGTTCAATACACAGTAATGCTATGTAGTAATTAATGTATTTACAAATTTAGCACCAAAATATCACGATGTACTGAAAACATTGACTACAAAAATGCGTTGGATAATCCAGAACGTTGGATAAGCGAGTGTTGGATAAGTGAGACTCTACTGTATCTTGATTTAAGAAGGTGGGGAATATTATTTCCTGGATCACACCTGACCTCTTCAAGGCACCCTCATGTCCATGTCGTTGAAGTAGACTGCCGTTTAGTAGCACAATTGGGTTATTTTAGGCTTTGGGCTCAATAGTTTAGTGATGAGACTTTTTAAAAGGTAGACATTTTATTTAACTTACTATAACTCATTCTGCTGAGAGGGACCATGGACATTAACTCAAAAGTCTTGCCTAGATGGCATCACTAGTTATTTAATTGAGATAAAACAGAATAAATTTGTAAAGAAAGCCATATATACACATATGTGATTTATATACATATATATGATTTATCGCGTGGGTTACGTTCCAGGACCACCCGCAAAAAAAAATTCCACGAAGTAGGGATGCTATATTTGAACACTATATAGGGACGCTCCCGCCGCTGCTGCTGCTGCTTTGTGAGGAAAAAACAAAGCTGCTTCAGACTCCTTTTCTCTCCCTTTGGCTTTCCCTTCCTTCCTCCCTCCCTCCCTCCCTCCCTTCCTTCCTTCCTTCCTTCCTTCCTTCCTTCCTTCCTTCCTTCCTTCCTTCCTTCCTTCCTTCCTTCGGTTTCTCCTTAGGAAGGAAGTAGAAAGAAGGATTTATAATATTATTTTATGATTTATAATATTTTAGTGTGCATTAGAAAACTGCGAAACAGCGAACCGCGAAGTAGTGAGGGAACACTGTATTACAAATTGCCTTATTCCCCAGATCTTGGCATACTATGACCAGCCAGCATGGATAGTCATACTAGCAGAAGGTCTCTGGAAGTTGTAGTCCAAAATCAGCGTCTTGTGAAGTTCTGTATCCTCTTTTGAAAGAAAGTCAAACAATGTCTCCCTGTTCTGAGAAATAGGAAGTGTGTCACCACTCATTCCAAATATTCCAAATATTGAAGAAGAAGAAATAATACCTATATCCAACAAAAAATTAAGAAGAATGGCAATATACCAGCAGTGGTTAACTGAAAATGTGAACCAGAATTCTGAGGCGCTGCTTTCTAAATCTTAACTCATGGAGCACATGTGAAAAAGAGTTCATCCCCTGTTATACAAACACCCTACTGAGTCATAGAACACACAGGCGAGCTTTGATGGGAGAGCCCACCTCTGTCATGTAGGACCGCTTCACACATGCCACCAGAACTGACATAGATTTCTGCGATTCCAGTGATGCCCCTCCATGGCATGGGGAACTCATCACCCCATACCCCACAACCCCTGACTCACCGACATTCCCATTCCACTGGGAGAAGTGTCTCCAAGGCAATACAGGAACCAGCATGCACTGGTTCGCCTTCCAGTGGCGCCCCACCAGAAGTTGCAGTGTGTTATGTAATGGGAGCTGGCAGACACAATCGTAAAGAGGAAGGCAAACTGGTGCATGCCGCCGATTTCACCCTTGTCTGATGAAGTGAATTGAAGGCCTGTTCCATGGAGTCTACTGTAGTTTTGTAAAACTCTACATCTGTTTAAAAAGCTTGATCATGTTGGCTCCCCACTACAGATCTTTGACTTTTCCGGTATAGAGAGTGAAGGTACTAGGGAAGCAATATAGCTTGTAAGTATAACTCTGTGTGATCTTGTGTGGATTTAACAAGTGATGAGGGCTAGGGTTTTAAAGGCCACAACAAGCTAGTTGATGTTGGTGGTGAGTTTCTAACTTATGGTGACCCTGAGATGACCCTATCATGGGATTTTCCGAGGTTAAGAATTTGTGGTAGTCCAACATGTAAACCATTATGCCATGTTAGCTGTAGTAGCATGAGACTTCCTCAGGAATTTGCCTCATGCTACTTAGTAGAGGTTTATTATTTTTTTTTTAGTAAATTTGTATAAGGTTGTATTCTGGGAACCCAATCCTACGCATATTTATTCAGAAGCAATAGGACTTACTTTCACTGAGTTCAACAAAACATACTTTCCTCGTCATTTCATTGAACTTGATAGAACTTAACTGCCAAGTAAGTGTTTGGAGGATACGTTGAACTGACTCTGGCTGTCATTTAAAATATGACTGTTCATTTTCAAAAAGGGCCTCTAATTGTGCTGCCTGCCAGATAGAATGAAATGGAAAGAATTCATGTTCTTTTTAATACAATACTTGTAAAACTATTTCAAGACATTTTAGTAAACTCCTTTGACAGACTGTTTCTTTTACTTTGGCTTCCTTTATTATATTTAGTTTCTAAGCATCAAAAGCCGCAATAATCAGGGTTTTATCTAATCTGATGTTGTCACTGTGGCATTTCCTCAAATTTCCTTGGCATATAGACACTTTGGCATTAACACTAAGTTAATCTTCCTTCCAAGAAGTTGGAAAAGTTTCCTTTTTTGGACTAGAACTTGCAGTACCCCACACGAGATGGCTGTTGTACCCATTAAATCTATATCCTTTGCCACGTAAATTCCCCATGTGATTGAAAATCTTGGTCACATAGATTTTTGACTTTAAGAAACCTAAGGAATAGCAAATGGAATGGTAAGAGGCCATGTTGGTGGGGGGTTCTGGGATCTGTGATTAAGAAGTAATTTTTCCAGACTCTGCATATAGTATGCACCCTATATTGTGGCCAACTCCAACACCATCTCTCCCTTGGAGCTGGATGACTATATCAGTGGCAGACTCAGTTTTGTCTATAAACTGAAAGGATATTTGGAAATCATTCCACTGAAGAAAAGATACTTTAATATGCATTTTTGGCTGGGGTTGAAATAAAAAACCTGCAATAGTCCTTCATAGTTATCTTTTTTTTTGTATGAATGACATTGGTAACAATCTGGATATTTGTAATGTGCTCACTGGAATATTTTGTTGCACCCCTAGACTGCGGAGACACCTCAAACCACACTGAAGCTCCAGACTATGAGCAAAGCAAGTTGTTTATTGAAGAATATATGTAAGCAGAAGCGAATCAAAGTTCAAAGTCAATGAAAAGGGGTTTTAGTCCACCAGGTACAATATTGGAGACTCTTGAAGCAAGGGTCCATGGAAATCAAACACAAGAATAAGCTTCAAACAAGGTATCCAAATTAATCCAAGGAGCAGGAACAAAACTGGAACAAATAACAGGATCTTTAAATGGAACAAGAAATCCAAACTGCAAGGCTTTCAGGAACAGTGACTTGATAATCCAAAATCCCCAGGAACAAGAACATTTTGAGAGTTGCTGTCCACAACGCATAGGATCCAAACTATGGCCACATCCATATTGTTTATATTTCCTGGTATTCTGGACATTGATAAAACAGTCCTTTTTACACAGCATGTTAAACTGAAAGATTTGGGTTTTGATGTTGTTTATTATTTTAATTCTTTGTTGTATGCACTTTATCTCATGATAGATGACACATTTGGATGGAAGGAATAAGGAAGAAAGGAAGGAGGGAGGGTTTAATCCTGCATCCTGAACCTCCCCATCCATTCTATAAGATTTTGTACTACATAAATTTAGCAACAGCAAAATAATAAAAACTAACTTCTAAAATTATTTAGATGTTGACTATTTATGTTGTTTTGACCCTTTAGCTTCATGTAACTAGCTGAGTGATGTACCCAACTGCTACACTATTACTGGTAAAATCACTGTTTATTATTCTGGGAAAGAGACAATACATTCTCTGAGGCATAACTGGTTGATTTTGTTTAGATTTGGTTCATCACTGAAGTCAAGTTGCCCAGCTGAATCACATATGCTGGACAAAAAACATTCTAAAGAGGTTATGGCTGGCTGGGGGGCGGGGGGGGGGGCATATTTAGACATAGGTCATTCATTTATCCTGTCCAAAGCAGATGTTTACATCCACTTACTCATGCTATTGCCAGATATTCTTTTTCTCTGTTATTCCTTCTGTGAATGTCTCTCCTTACAAAGAAATGGAATTAACTTACCATGTAAAGATTAGAGGATTTCTTACCCACTATTGCAACTAGTAAATTTTTGTTATTGACTGTAGGTAGAAAGGATATTCAGTGTTCCACAGAACAGGCAAATCCAGGAAGTTCTCACAATGTTTTGCTATTAGAAGCTGAAACATCCTTCCCCCAACCTGATACCTCCCAGATAAAAATCCTGAGCCAACACGATGAGAATTATGATCCAGCACAGTTGGAAAGCACTGAGATACAAAACCTTTTATTTTAAGCAAGCTGCTACAACAAAATTAGGATTTGATCAGTGACCGTTGGCCAATCTAATGTCATTGGGCAAGCAAATCCACTCTGACTTTTAGTTTTGAACTATCCATAGTCCTGAACCTATTCTGGGAACAAAACAAGGAGCCAGTAGGATTGAAAATGTGCCAGATTGATGCAAATTATGTGATGCATGCAAATTTTTTACACATAGACAGTAAACATAGTTTAGAGATTTACAAGCAGAGGCATAAACTAGATTCAAGGCATCTTCTTACCCCACATCCCCAAGTTTTCTTTCCTAAGTGAATTTACAATGTAGAAAGCTAACTTATAACAAATCCAGCCAAGATGAAAGGGGTGGTGCATCCATGTGATCATACACATAGGGACTCACATGCAAAGGGCATCAGAGATGGGTCATTTCCTTTTATGATAAGGTCCTAAGACCTGCCTAGCCCAATGTCTGTTTCCCACAATAACTAACCAAGTACCGCTGAAAATTCTTTAAAGAAAGCATTGACCCTTGTCCATTCTTGTTCTTTGGCAACTATAGTTCATAACCGTGTTGCTTGTGGTCCTGGATGCAAGATATACCAGTAGTTATTTGCAGGGTGGCCTTCTCTATTAATAGTGCAGCAAATTGTGTGAAACTAAAAGTGCAAGAACTAGGCAGACCAGATACATTTTATGTCTGCTGAAAGCATAATAATCTTTTAAACACCTTGACACGTTGATGCTGACGCATAGGGACTGGCAAAGGATCAGCACACCAAGCCAGAGATGCACTGAAAGTGCACTTAAAACAAACTTTCATGCAGATATTTGAGAGCAATGTAGTGCTCCTTCTATAAATCTCATCCAAATGTCCTTGATTGCCTTTTGCTGTATTCATATCCTGCCTTTTCCGAAACAATTGGTCATCATGCTGATTTCAGCTCTGTGGGAGAAATTCCACACACAACCTAGCAATTGAACTATAAAAAACATTTTATGTAAAATCTTCTGATTTATAATCTCACCTTAAAACAGATGATACTGCAAAGTGTGTTGTGTAAGACTAAAAAGCCAAGCCCCGAAGTTTCCTAATGTTATCTCTGTAGATTGTACAAGATGCTAATGGTACAGCTATGTGTTACCAAGAACTTGGAGGTAATGCTTAAGAGCCAGAACCTGCTGGTACTTCATACTTGTGCAATTGGCCAATTACGCAGTTGGATAGCCTTCTTACTGGCTTGTATATGGTGGTCTTCTCACATACAATAATTCCCAGATTGTTTGTGGTTCTTCTGAAAGCCATGTGGACACAGCTTCTCCACTTTTGTCCCCAGTCTGGATGCCTTGATTCTTATAATGAAATGGAGTTGAAACAGAATATTGTTGAGATACATCAGCTAGAAATAAAAGACCCATTCCCAAGACTGGCAAAGGGGCGAAGGGGCGAGGCTTCCCCTTGTCCCTCAGGCTTTGGGCTTTTCGCTGTCTACCTTTGCCAGGTAGGCAGCAAAAGGGACAAGTTGTGTCAGCCAATAATGCTCAGTGTCAGCCAATAGTGCTGACAGAAGAAAAGTCTGTCTGCACTTTTCTCTGAGGCAGAGAGTGTGACTCACTCAATACAACCATTTATTATACTAGCTTATGTATCTAGGTATGCATTTCCAAATGCTAATTTCTAAAAATTCTCATTGCTAATGTTATCATTTTATGATTACTAAATGACACTAGCTTGAATGCATTTTTCAGGTTTTCTGATTGTTTAATTTAATTAGCAAAGTAATTTTCCCATTAATGTGATTTTATAATAAATAAAAATATTGCATAATCTGTGCAATTAATTTATATTAATTGAAACTTCCCCTTTTTATAATATGGTTATTTGCTCAATAGTATATTCATTATACTATTCCCCAGTGTCCCCGGTGGCGCAGAGGTCCCCAGTGGCGCAGCGGATTAAACCACTGAGCTGCTGAATTTGGTGACCAAAAGATCAGCGGTTTGAATCCGGGGAGTGGAATGAGTGCCTGCTGTTAGCCCCAGCGTCTGCTAACCTAGCAGTTCGAAATCATGCAAATGTGAGTAGATCAATAGGTACCACTCCGGCAGGAAGGGAACAGCAGTTCATTCAGTCATGCCAGCCACATAACCTTGGAGGTGTCTATGGACAACGCTGGCTCTTTAGCTTAGAAATGGAAATGAGCACCAACCCCAGAGTCGGACATGACTAGAAAATATAAGAGAAGAGTAAAATATTTAAGGATTTTCTGACAAAGTAAAAAAAAAACACATTTTCATCCAATTTAGAGCTCTGCTAAATTGTGGATAATTTTCTGTTTTTGGATCAACATTCTATATATCATGTAGATTTTTCTATCATTTGGCTGTACGTATAACATTTATACAAACATATACATCTCCATAAAATTCTTTCATACATGGAACTATAATTTAATTAAAAAAACAGTGTGGGCAAAACAGCAAATAAGTTTTAAATTGTGGAGGCAGGCAGAACTCATCTATCAATTATAGGCTCAACACCTTGGTTGCCAACCTGGAACATAATGAATGTTTTTAAAAGTCTTTTAAGACTGAAAGAGAAGTGGGGTTTTTTCTGATGTGAATAAAAATTAATTTGTGATGAACAACAAGAGAAATGAGTTATTTTAGCTCAGCCCTAATTGTAATGCTGTTCACAGAAGTTGCTGAAAGCAACAGCTGCACATTCTAGAAGGCAGTTGAATGGTAAGCACTTAGCAAATCAGTGAAAATGAGAGGCAACTGTTATAAAGCGGCACACAAAAACAAGTACAGCCAAACCTTCAAAGGTAACCGTGAAAAAAAGTCTTTTTCTTCTTGTCCCTCTGATAGATTACCTTTTCACAGAAAGCCTGGTGCTGAAAGGAAGGATTTGGCCTGACGCTCGCTCTTCAATTAAACTAACTGCAGAAAGGAACATTCTAATTGGATTCAGGTAGCTGCAAACAGTGTTATTTGGCAAGGATGCCCAACACTTAGCTGCTGGGACAAAAGTCCCCAAGAAGTTCACAGATGCATTTGCGTAACATGTTGCAAAAGATCTCAAACAGTAGCTATGAATTCAGTGGGGACAGAATTAAATTAAAGACTGGTAAAGAATGGGATGCGTGCTAAATGCAACTTTGAATGGGAAGAAAAGGGATTATTAATTTCACACAAAAGGGTATTCCTTCCTAAGGAAAGGAGGAAGGCTCTCAAATTGCCACATTTTAAAAACAATTAATCACTCAAAAGAGGATTTAGTAACAAAATATAAATGTGAGGATCCTTTGAATTTGGAACAAAATTCTATTATTTAAATTGAGTACGTCACAAACTAAATATAGTACTTCCTGAAACTTCCCACTTGTGTATAAATTGTGCCATTTTGAATATATATGGGCGAGTTCTCTGGGTTTGGTGCCAGGACCAGGCCTGTAGCGAGGGGGGGGGGGGGTTAGGGGTTCAACCCCCCCCCCCCCCGAAATTTTTCAGGTTATAAAAAAAACCTGGTTTACTCATGAATTTTAACTGGTTAACCAAATCCCCATGCTAAGTCTATGAGACACAAAACATTAAGAGTCCCTCCAGGCACTATTTCAAGCAGATATTGACAGGTTTGTAGCGGGGAGGGGTCTGTGCTAGGGGTTAACCCCCCCCCCCCCCGAAATTTTCAAAACCCCTCCCGAATTTTTTTTCTGGCTACGGCCCTGGCCAGGACTGCCTGTGGGTACCAAAATACATGGATGTTCAAGTCCAATTATATACAATGGCATAGTAAAATGTATTTATTTATTTACCGTATTTCTATCCTGCCCTTCTCACCCCAAGGGGGACTCAGAATGGCTTACAGCTTGGCACAATTCGATGCCACGTCAAAACATAAACATACAAATTAGAAATACATTAAACATTAAATAATTAAACATAAAACACTCACATATAAATACAATTAAAACAGGGTTTAAAACAGCAATTATAACAATAATAATAATGATAAAAAAATCTTTACAGTAGAGTCTCACTTATCCAACATTCTGGATTATCCAATGCATTTTTGTAGTCAATGTTTTCAATACATCGTAATATTTTGGTGCTAAATTCATAAATACAGTAATTACTACATAACATTATGTAGTTATGTGTGTATTGAACTACTTTTTCTGTCAAATTTGTTGTATAACATGATGTTTTGGTGTTTAATTTGTAAAATCATAACCTAATTTAATGTTTAATAGGCTTTTCCTTAATCTCTCCTTATTGTCTAACATATTCGCTTATCCAACGTTCTGCCGGCCCGTTTACATTGGATAAGCTAGACTCTACTGTATTTGTATTCCACCCTATCTCCCCAAGGTGACTCAGGGTGGATTCCAACATAAAGCAAACATTAAATGCTTCCATAAAACAAACACTGACATAAAATCCGAGGGAAACCCCACATATAAAAACAGCAGTTAAAACTTAACATCAAATTAAAGCTAAGATCAATGAATTAAACCTAATATCAATAATTTAAACCAACATAGTCAGACAAAAATTATATAATGACATAAACTCTGAGCAAACATCTATATTAATTTACAGAAGCCAACTGGAGTTCACAAAGTTGTGTGAGTTAGTTGTGTGGCCTATGGTAGTAAATTGGGCTCACATACACTAGAATAGCCCAGATACAAAATAGTTCTCAACCAGGGCCCTATAATGGTCACTCATTGACTAATCCTCTTCCTCTCCGTATGCTAGTGAGCAGAAGTAGGTCTTCAGTTGTTTTTTGAAAGAGAGGAGGGAGGGGCCAGCTTTATTTCTTTAGGAAGGGAGTTCCAGAGGTGGGGGCGACCATGGAGAAGGCCCTCTCTCTCTCTTGTTCCCATCAGCCATACTTGGGATGGGATCGAGAGTAGGGCCTCCTCCACTGACCGCAGTGCCCGGGCTGGTTTGTAAGACAAGATGCAATCAGTCAAGTAGCCTGGACCTGAGCTGTTTAGGGCTTTAAAGGTAATGGCCAGCACTTTGTATTTAGCCTGGAAGCAGACCGGCAACCAGAGGAGCAACCACAAAATGGTGTCCCTTATATACAATGGCACAACCAAGGTTTTTGATTTTATTTTTAAAGAAATGTTCAAGTCAGGAATTATGCAATCTGTAGGTGCAGAATCCATGAATTAAGGACCTGACTGTAGAAGTTTCCACAGCTGAAGAATTAATTCAGGATTATATCTCACTAAGAGAATGCTAACCACAATGTATTTTTGTTTCTTCCTTGCTGTCCTCATGCCACTAAGTGAAAACTTTTGTATTCAGACAGGCTTTCCAAAACTGACAGCTAAGGCTTTTAAAAGTGTGCTGTTTAGCCAATTTCCCCCCCCCCCCCTCTCTGGTTTTAATTCTACTTCATTTTAAGAATAACTTACTGCGTGAAGTTTAATTTATGACATTGGAAGTGTTTTTAACTGCATTTGCTTTCCCTTTTCTGAGATAGGAGTCCTAACCATGGGGGCTACAGCAGGATAAAAATGAAGAAATAACATATAATTATATTGTTAAATGTAATATAATATGATTAAATTAAAACCAATTATATTATTGAATATACTTTGATATAAAACGATGAAATTAAATCTAATTATATTATTCAGTACAATTTAGCATATCACTGCCTTTCCATGGTGGTAGTATTTTCTGCTCCCTGCAAACCAAAAGGCTATGAGCATGCAAACTGAATGAGTATCTGTGACTTCTTTTGTCTCCCTTTTTGTTGATGTCTTTCCTAATAGGGCGTGATGACTAAGTGGTTGTCCTAAGATCATCACACTTCTTTCTGATTTATCAATGACTTCCTGAGGCCTGTTTTGTTTATCCCCGTTTTCTCTTCCATGTTTACCTTTGAAAGTCCAGCAAGCAGTGTGCTGTGATAGGGATCATGGGCTTCTAATTGTTATCCTATCTTAAAACCAAGTGTGCTCATTTCTCTGACGGATGCATACTGAGCAGTAACAGACACATCCTGTGTGTTGTTTGCTTGCCTGATTCTTGTGCCAGAAGGTCAGAGTACAAAAGTCCTAACATGAATTTTTTGTACATGATGATATATCTAACCACAAACATGAGATTATGCTATTTTACAAACCAACAAGTTACCAATTGTATAGAAGTTGGTTATAAAGGAGAATTTCTTAATGACAAAGGACTGCTGAGAAAACTATAGCCCATCATCGTGTAGATCTTGCTTCAAAAGGACATGTATAGACACTTCAGCTTTTCACCTTTCCCCTAAATCTCTTCACCAGTTTAGCTTGTCGACTGAAGTCCAAGCTGTGTTAGCATTACCAGGAGTTTATCTTTATAGGTGGTTCATTCCAGTGCTGTTTTCTTTGCTTCTTCAATTAGTAGGAATGGTTCAATCTCAGCCTAAATGTGAGAGATGATTACCATGAGAGTGCAAATCATTTATCTCTCCAGAAGTTGCTGCACTCATTTCTGAGCAGACTTGGCCAACACGGTCAATAGTGAAGGCGCCTGAGAGCTGAAGTCCAACAGGAGCTGGAAGTCTTCACAATACAGAGGTGTGAAATATGTTAAAACATGTTTTCCATATAGAAATCATTTCCCATAAAAGGAAAGTAAAAAGGATTGGATTCTATTGATTAATCCTGATGACAATAAGTCTGGGAAATGAATCACTGAATGGTGAGGAAACACACAAGTAAATCCCATTGATCCAATGGTGTGACTGACAATGGAATTCAAGTGTTAGTGTATATATGATCAATTGAACATGGATTATGGAATTCAAGCTCCAAGTAGATGTTTATAATAAAACACACTTACTAAATGTAATTATCTATCATTATTATTTATATCTTCACTCCCAGCAAAAAAACCACTTCTAGACTATTTGCAATAATACAGAGTCTCATGCCAATAACCAAAAGACACAATGCAGCTATTTACAGCTCTTTATTCAGCCTAACAAATTTTCTATAACCAAAAAAAAAAAATTGATGGAAGAACCGGTGGAATAACAAGAGAGGATTTTACATCATCTGCAAAATCCAGTGAAAAAGGCAGGATTATGGTGTTATAAAAGTTTGATCGAACATTTCTATTAGAGTAGCTGAAATATTATATTTAAATGGATTCAAAAGTAAAAAGAATGACAAGGATAAAGTGTAATACAAGGATACGTTCTCAGCTAGTTCCAGGAGACACTGGCCAAGAGTATCCAGCTCTATGTGCTGATTTTCCATCTAACTCCATGGGTCTCAACCTGTGGGTCCCCAGGTGTTTTGGCCTACAATTCCCAGAAATTCCAGCCAGTTTACCAGCTGTTAAGATTTCTGGAAATTGAAGACCAAAACATCTGGGGACCCACAGGTTGAGAACCACTGCTCTAGCTGAAAGGGAGACTAGCACACAGAGATAATCTAGGTATTTTTGAGCATTGATCAGAGATACAACTGGATGGAAATTCCTTTCCCTCACTCCCTGTAGCCTGCAAGAGGAGCTTGAAGAACCCAAACCTTCCATGGACTGTATTCTTCTGATCCTTCACAATAGAAGTAGGCAATTGTATTTGAAGCAGGGATCAATTTCCCCCCAGGCAGAACCAGTGTCAAAAGTGACAGTATCAACTTCTGTCCCTCCCAAATGGTGATCAGAAGTGATCTTATGATGGTTTTTGTTGTCATTATAAGGAGAACTGCAGGAGCAAATAGATTTATTTGAGAATAGTAGGTGGTCTTGGAGAAATATGTAGCTGAGGTAGAGATTTTGCTAGTTTCATGCATTTGAAACATTATCTGTGAAATTTCTGAGACAAAAATTGTCTTTAAATTGTGGCAATTAGGTAGACTCGGGAGGCTTGATAGGCTGGAAAAGTGGAGTCCATCAAGTGCATGCAGCCTGCAGACACATTGATCCTTTATGGTGTGATTTATACATGGTATTAATCATAGGTAGTTTTTTTATAACTACATATTCTTCTCATGCTATTTTCCCACTAAAAATAATCTCCTGTTTTTCTTCCCATATTTAAAAATGCAAGAGCCTGAAACTTTTTTCTTCAAGGGCAAAAAGTATGTGGAGGCATAGGGTTGAAGTGGATACAGAGCATGCAACTGATTTGAGAAACCATCTCCTGTAAAGGATTTTCTCTTCAGTTTGCAGTCTTCATGGTTCCATCTTGTCAGACAAAGCACAACAGAGATAATGAACTGTAGTAGGGTGAGTGTCTTGTGTACTTTCACTCTAAGGAATTTATTTCCCTTTAACATATTTTGTTGTCCTCTGCTTCAGAGGCGAAGACTCACAGGGTAGAACAACAAACAACAGAACAACATGCTGTATTTTTCTAGCATATTTGGAGGAGCCAATTCATCAGGGAACCACCTCCTGGCTCATAGCTGTTTCTCTTAAGAAGGACACATATCAAATAGCTGGCTAAGCCTGAATATATTTTATAATGAGTATATTATATCTTACAGAACACCTCTATGTAACAACCATAGCATATCTGTGGATCAGACTTAACAGAAGAATCTCATCCCCATCTATCCAATAATCTGGAATGAAGACGGGCATGAAGATACTTGCTAGTGCAACAAAAGGAGACTTGTTAAGTGAGATCCTGCTTCCAAAACGGAACCATTTTATTTTGAACACCAAGTACCTCAAGAATTAAACATGATAGTTGTACATTTTAATTTAAAAATATTCATTGGAAACCTCATATAACTAAAAGTAACAATACAGATCTTCAGCAATCATGTTTTCACTCTTCACATTGGATACTGAATCCTATCTCCTAGATATGCTCAGCATGTTGGATAAGACCTTAAAAATTTGGACTAAAACCTAGAATGGATTAACTGCTCATCTGACAGAAAAGCAGAAAGCTGTGATTGCCAGCAGAGAAGAGATTGTCTGATAGTAGAAAACATTTGCTCAATCAAAATGTAATATGAACCCAATATCTACAGGGGAAACATTTGCGTGGATATGTGAAACCACAGATAACCGAGAATCCTTTTCAGTTATATGAACAATGGACAGAATGAGAAGAAATGTAGTTTGTACAAGAATTCTTAACTGAATAGCTGGAACCATGGATAAGTGTATTCATTTATAGTTATCAGGGTCATATTCTCCACCCATTGGATGCAACGCTTGAAAATCTTCATACTAAGACATGATATCTACTGAATCACTAAATTTAATAATACCTCTGTCTTATTTGGGCTTCCCATAGGTGCACATAGATCTGCTGCATGCTAACCCTCTGGTCAATTCTTTATGTAAAGTTAGTCATCTGAATATCAGTGGACTGACTTTCAGAAAATCCTCCAGTACTTTCTGACCGGGTAGCAAAGACTACAACCAATGGGGAGTCTGTTCCCTTGTCAATCGGGAAGCATCTTGCTGATGCTTAAACAAATTATCTCTGACCCACATGTGAATTGGGTCAGTGTACTGGGCATTAGACACTTGTGATGTACACCAGACATTTCTGGTGTGCACTGAACACATCTGAAATGCATTGAACAGTTGTGCATTTGCACACAGAGCTTTGGGCTTTCCCGTAGTGCTCTGACACTTCCTGGCTGGTGTCTAGATATGCATCAGGTGTGTCCCAATATGCATCAGTGCCATTATACTTTGGAGCTGTGGCACATCAATTATTCCACTGGCTATCATTGCATAATGAAGGCCTGCACATTGAAATGTCACAACAGACCCCACCCTCCCCAAGTGAATATGGACATTAAAATACCTAATACACTTCGGAAGTAATTCACATGTGGCTCAGAGATAATTTGTTTAAGTCTGGGTTGGAACATCAGTGAGATGCTTCCTGATTGATTCTATTTCCCATGCAGAATAACTCCACTTATAAAGATGAGTACCATGCTGAATTCCAGCCATATGATCTATATATATAAAAGAGTGATGGCATCACGGCAATTCACAAAACAACAAAAGTACAGGCCCCCCAACCTCAAAATTTGACAACACAACCCATCATCCACGCCTCAAGGTTGATACAACAAAAAGAAAAGAAAAATAAAGTCCTAATTAGAGGGGGAGCAATATTTTTTTTATCCAATTGCTGCCAGTTTAGAGGGCTAATCTCTGCCCACTTGGTTGCCTAGCAACCAAGGGACAGCCAGGTTTCAGTTAGGGGACAGGCTGATTTAGGCCTCACTTAGACTTCTTCCACAGATTATCTAATTTGCACTGGATTATATGGCAGTGTAGACTCAAGGCCCTTCCACACAGCTATATAACCCATTTATAATCTTATATTATCTGCTTTGCACTGGATTATCTTGACTCCACACTGCCATATAATCCACTTCAGTGTGCATTTTATACAGCTGTGAAGAAGGGGCCTCAGATAATCCAGTTCTGAGCAGATAATATAAGATTAGAAATATACAGTAGAGTCTCACTTATCCAACGTAAACAGGCCGGCAGGATAAGTGAATATGTTGGATAATAAGAAGGGATTCAGGAAAAGCCAATTAAACATCAAATTAGGTAATCGTTATACAAATTAAGCACCAAAACATCATATTATACAACAAATTTGACAGAAAAAGTAGTTCCATGTGCAGTAATGCTATGTAGTATTTACAGTAGAGTCTCACTTATCCAACACTCGCTTATCCAACGTTCTGGATTATCCAACGCATTTTTGTAGTCAATGCTTTCAATATATCGTGATATTTTGGTGCTAAATTCATAAATACAGTAATTACTATATAGCCTTACTGTGTACTGAACTACTTTTTCTGACAAATTTGTTGTCTAACATGATGTTTTGGTGCTTAATTTGTAAAATCATAACTTAATTTGATGTTTAATAGGGTTATCCTTAATTCCCCATTATCCAACATATTCGCTTATCCAACGTTCTGCCGGCCCGTTTATGTTGGATAAGTGAGACTCTACTGTACTGTATTTACAAATTTACCACTAAAATATCACAATGAATTTAAAACACTGACTACAAAAACATTGATTATGAAAAGGCAGAATGCGTTGGATAATCCAGAACATTGTATAAGCGAATGTTGGATAAGTGAGATTCTTCTTTAATATGAAATAATTACTGGGATAGAATAATGCAGAACAATATAATCTCTAAAACCAGGACAGTAAATAAACAGGGGAATTCCAGACAGGAAACAATCAGGGCCAGCTAACACCTCCCAACAAAGTATTCCCATCATCAAAGTCTGGAAAATCCTCTGTTTTCTCAGGGCCACAGACAGTAGAAGCACATAAAATATCGCAAACAACACCACTCTGATAACAAGGGAATTCCAGACAGGAAACAATCAGGGCCAGCTAACACCTCCCAACAAAAAATTCACTCAGGGAGGAAACAGCCAGGCTTTAAAGCTGCAAGGCCATTACATCCTAATCATTTTTCCTAATTGCAGCATTCATACTTGCCTCCAACAAACAAAAAAAAACCAATCAGAAATATTGTATATTCACAACCTTTAGGAAATAATATCCCCTGATGGCGCAGTGTGTTAAAGCGCTGAGCTGCTGAACTTCTGGACTGAAAAGCCACAGGTTTGAATTGGGGGAGCGGAGAGAGCCCCCACTGTTAGCTCCAGCTTCTGCCAACCCAGAAGTTCGAAAACATGCAAATTTGAGTGCATCAATAGGTACTGCTCCGGCGGGAAGGTAACGCCGCTCCATGTAGTCATCCCACATGACCTTGGAGGAGTCTACGGACAACGCCAGCTCTTCGGCTTAGAAATGGAGATGAGCACCAACCTCCGGAGTAAGACACGACTGGACTTAATGTCTGGGGAAAACCTTTACCCTTGACCTTAACTACCACCAATTCCTTAATACTTTATTTCCCATACCACCAGACTTCGCCACAGCAACGCGTGGCCGGGCACAGCTAGTTTTTCATATAATGTTTAAAGCAAAGCTGCCCAGGGAGGGGGAAACTAGGACAATTTGTTCCCGATAACTACAAAACAAGCATCTCCTTGTCTCAGCTCCTGTGCATATCGTCAGCAGCAGCCAAAACTCAGCTTCATTCAGCCACAAAAACGCATGATTTCTTATAGAGGGCAGTGCCAGGACTCCAAACTTCACACTCATAGAACTTGGAAAAGTTCCCTGGTCTTGGACTACAGTTCCCAGACTTCCTTGGCCAGCAACAAGAGGAATAGAAGAGGTGAAGAGCAATTGGAAATAAAAGCTGCAATGCATGGTTTGTCCATTTACCAAGTGAATTAACTCCGCTGTGACTTTTGTTCTGATCTCACACAGTTATGTAAAATAAACAGCTTTGCTGCCAACAAAATACTGAGACACTTTCTGCAAGCTGCCTCAGATGCAAGAATGCCAACCTTAGATGACATTTTAGAGCATGTTGGGGAGTTTGGATTGTACCAGAAACGGGCGTTTCTTGTGCTGGCTTTGCTCTCTGCTGCCTTCACCCCCATCTATGTAGGTATTGTATTCCTGGGTTTTATACCAGAACACCACTGTCAGAATCCTGCAACTGCTGAATTAAGAGCCAGATGTGGCTGGAGTCTTGAAGAGGAGCTGAATTACACGCTTCCAAAGGAAGTGAATCATGGAAACACTGTTGCTAGTCAGTGCCAGAGATACGACATGGACTGGAACATCACTGAGCTGGACTGCACAAATCCAATAGATCTTTTCTTCGCTCATGGCAACAAGAGCAGTATTCCACTCATTCCCTGCCAAGATGGCTGGTTTTATGATGGCCAAGGTTCATCCATTGTAACAGAGGTAAGGACTGCTTGCATCAATTATTAGCTGTTTACATAGACCATAGTAATATAAAAAATACCAAAATCAAGGCCAGACCCACCCTTAGTTAGAGTAAGGTGGTTCTTTGGCAATTGATGCATAGGAAGAGGGCCAGAAGCAGCAGGGAGATATTGAAAGACAGAACTATAGTCTCATCCACAAAGCATCCTCCTGCCTTCCAGTGCAATAAAAGATTCTGTCCTGTGATAAATTCCGCATCCATTGCTATATCTTAAACTAGGGCAGCTACACAAAAGGTGGAATCAGTTTTTGTCCCTCTATTCTGCTCGGGTTAAGCTGCCATGATACTTTTTTGTTAACATGGAAGTTAACAGACATTGTTTCTAATTTTAATTTCAATAGATTTACTAGTGGGGAAGCAAAGTAGCCCATTTTTCATCATGTTTTGGTGCAGTTTTGCAGTGCATCAGTTATTTGGAAATGATATTTGGCTGAAACCATTCTTTTAACTTTTGAATGATTTTTAAATGCTATAGGGATGGTTAAAATGTAGGAGTGCTGGGCATTCAAAAAATAGAATTGATATTTGAAGCCCGCAGACTACATGTTCCCCACTTCAGCCCTGAACTTTGAAAAGTGGGATCGTTTTAGATGACACAGTTATAGCACTCCAATTCCACTTTAAGTGCCATAGGAACATTATTTGAAATCTTGTTTTTTCCAGTTTACGGACAAATATTTAGATTTCTCAGGAACAGAGCTCCAATGTCTCACCAGACTACAAGACATATGAATACATAGGGCTACAATAATGTAGTATGAACGAGTTTCAAGGCATCACCTGGCAGCTAAGATACTCATACTAAAGTCACTCCATTGGCTGCCAACTAGTTTCCAGGCAAAGTGCAAAATGATGGTTTTGACATTTAAAGCCCTACGTGGCTTGGGTCCAGGTTATCTACAGGATCACCATCTCCTGCACAATCTACCCTTTAGGATACTTAGGTCCCCTGGCAGATGCTTACTCCAGCCAGCCAGAACTCGACTGCAGAGTGTACCCCAAAGGACTTTTTATCATTTGCCCCCACAACTGTGGAATGACTTGCTGACAGGTCTGACAGCTAAACTAGCTGACAGAATTTAAAACACAATTAAAGACCCATCTCTTCCCACAGGCCTGTTTGGTCAACATTCAATCACGAGTTTTGATTTACATTCTGTTGCTACTACCCTGTTTCCCCAAAAATAAGACAGAGTCTTGTATTAATTTTTGCTCCAAAAGATGTGTTAGGCTTGTTTTCAGCAGCAAATAGGGGGAGGGGGTCAGATGGGGCCGCAAAAGAGGGAGGCTGCTTCACCTGGGTGCCCAGAAGGAAGAAGGAGCAAGAGGATCACACCACTGCTGCCTCCAACTCGGAGGGGAAGGAGGAGAAACTGGCCAGGCCTGAATTCACTTCCTTTGGATGCCGGGTGCTTTCTCACAGTGTAAATTGACATCCTGGAATATACCGGGACCCAGAACATTTTAATCAAATATGGGACTATCCCATAAAATCTGGGACACCTGGCAACCCAATATAGGAGACTTGTAGAAGAAGGGGAGAAAGAGGGAAGGAAAGGGAAGGGAAGGGAAGGGAAAAGAAAAAGGAGAAAGTCATAAGTTTCTTCCTAATGTCCTCCTGATGTGCCAGGAGGGGGGGAGGAAAATTCCTCCTATCCTCCCTCATCTCATAGCACATCGTTTCCTCCACCAGGAGAATGTGAGGAGGGAACTTATGGTGGTCTGGTACATTTTATTTCACTTTAGGGTACATGTGGGGATGGGGTGGGCACCATCCTGCACCTTCCAGGAACCCAAAAGGTTCAGGATGGCAATGGGGACTCACCCCTGGGTAGCCCCAGGACTACCCGTGAGTTCCCATAGGAAGGCCCAGATATAATGGGTTATCTAATTAATTCACAACAAACCAGGGAAACCTTGGTTTGTTCTGAATTAATGTGTTTTTACCCGAGGCATCATCTGATGCCTCCAGTTGAAACCAAGACAGGTCCCGGGATAAGGGCCTATCGGAATGGGCCCTACGTCTCAGAGAGCAAGAGCCATGAGGTTCATCAGTGCTGATTTGTGTTGTGGGGAAGCAGGTCGTTGAGGTTTTCTGTTTGTTTACAGTTGGTGTTTTTTGCTGATATGTTCCAGCTCCCCAGTTTGGGACAGCTGGAGGACCTTTACTTTAGATCTGGGATCTGTATTCTTTTTCTTTTTCTCTCTGTCTCTGTCTCTATCTATCTATCTATCTATCTATCTATCTATCTATCTATCTATAATATTGGAGTCTCTTCCAAATGGCTGGACCTGCAAACTTGTATTCTTCCTCTCCGCAGCTGTATTCGGGCTAGAATGCTTAACTCCTTGCTTTCTAGCTCAGGGACCTGATCCTGCTCCTGATCAATAGCCTGAGAAGTGGTGTGTTCTTTACAGTCCAGCTGAGGGTGTTTGACTGTCACTGATATGAATGACCATCCAGCAGGGAGAGTGGCAATTCCCAGTGGTGGTCCAGAGTATTGCCATTCTGGATTAACCCTGTGTTAAGTGGCCCATGTAGATGGGCCCTCAGTGATAATTCATGGACTAATGCTGATCTTTGAACTGTTGGTTGCCAGTCCAAGGTGAATATGATTTTGGAATTACAAAACAATGGGATGTTTTCCAGTTTAAGAAAATCCATGTTTGGATTTAGAATAGAAAATTGAAATAAATTTTCCTGCATATTCTTTAATCTGGATATTCTTTTGTTTTTAGTTTGACCTGGTATGTGAGGATGGCTGGAAGCTGGATCTGTTTCAGTCATCTGTGAATGTGGGTTTCTTTGTTGGGTCCATAGGCATTGGATACATGGCTGACAGGTTGGTCTGATTCTATAAATTAGGGGAGGAGGCTTACTATTTCTATATGTGCATCTACACTGTAGAATTAATGCAGATTGATACTATTTTAACTGTCATGGCCAAATGCTATGGAATCATGGAAGTTGTAGTTTTACAAGGTCTTTAACCTTCTCTGCCAAAGACTGCTGACGTCAAACTGCATTTATTCTACAATGGAATGTGACTGATTTAGCCAAGGAGTAAATTCACTTGCTGTTTTTACTCCCATGGCATTTGTTGAGTCATCAGCCTTTTATTGGTAAATAACAACACATGCTATTTTTCTCTATAGGTTTGGCCGTAAACTGTGCCTGTTAATCACCATCCTTATCAATTCCGTCTCTGGAGTTCTCATGGCTGTTGCACCAAGCTACGTCTGGGTGGTGATCTTCCGCTTAATACAAGGGTTGGTTAGTAAAGGAGGCTGGTTAACAGGCTATATCCTGAGTAAGGCTCTTTATTGTTGTGTCCTTCAAGGATTATATAAGTAAATTAAAACATCCTATAAAATTGTTGTTGTACAATTAATTTAGGGAGCCTTGAGCCCAGATCAAAGACCTAAGGGGAAATTTATGTAGTCAGAATAGAAAGTGAGTTTCAGTGGGCTGTACTCCTGATTAATTATGTATTGGGTGGCACATTTAGCTAACTGATCAGTGCTGATCAAAATGTAAATGGAGGAGATATGAGTTCATAGGACACTTTTTCATAGACTGTTCTATTTGTTGTATTTTGCATTGAAATAAATGAAAAAAGAAGAAAATATTAAGCATATCCTTCTAACAATGACTGATGGCTTTCTATACTAAATTTAAAGTATTTTATCTCCTTTAACGAATCCCCCGGTGGTGTAATGGGTTAAACCCCTGTGCCGGCAGGACTGCTGACCGACTGGTAGGCGGTTTGAATCCGGGGAGAGCTTTCTCAGTTCCAGCTCCCCATGCAGGGACATGAGAGAAGCCTCCCACAAGGATGGTAGAGTATCAAAACATCCGAGCGTCTCCTGGGCAACATCCTTGCAGACAGCCAATTCTCTCACACCAGAAGTGACTTGCTGTTTCTCAAGTCACTCCTGACACAAAAAATAAAATCTCCTTTAACACTACCGATAGCACTAGGAAAATCAATTAACTAAAGCAACATAATAAGAATCCATATTCCTTTGATAACAAGATAGATAAAAATCTAAATATGTCATATATCTGATGAAGTCAGCTTTAGCCCATTGAAGTTTACACTATTACTTTGTTAGTCTTCCAGGTGCTATAGGGATCCTATCAGTTTTGCTGCCACAAATTGACATGGTACACATGAGATGCTTCACGTTTATTTATGTGGCACCTCAAGCTGAGAGTATTTTCAACTAGTTTGAATTGTTCTAAGTCATAACAAAACAGGAATATACTAAATGCTTCTGATTTTTATATAGAAAAAGTACTCCCCACAATGTTATAAATGCCTACTTTGGAAAGTATTACACTTCCCCTTATTAAAAATGTCTTAATATATTTAAATTTATTAAATCCACAAATATCAAGGTAGCTTTTACAATAACAGGCTTAATTATTATTGGCATAAACACAGGCATAACTGTGGTTGTGAAAATGATAACCTGGATAGACATAGCAATCCTGGAGGGTAGCAGAATCAAAGATGGAAACGATTATGAAATATAAGGACCTACAACCTCAGATTCAGCAGCTCTAGGAAGAATAAACAACTGTGGTTCCAATAATAAAATGACAAAACATCTGGATGAGGACAGGACATTACACCATCACAACATACTGCCAAGAAAGCTTTCTCTTGTCTTTCCACATGGTGTATTGCTCATACTACTGAGACACAAAAAAGCAGTGGTTCTCAACCTGGGGTCCCCAGATGTTTTTGGCCTACAACTCCCAGTAATCCCAGCCTGTTTTCCAGCTGTTAAGATTTCTGGGAGTTGAAGGCCAAAAATATCTGGGGACCCCAGGTTGAGAACCACTGCAAAAGAAGATCATTGAGAGAGAGTTTAACGATCAATCTGGCATATATATACATAGGAGGTCTATAGATTTACTAACCTTTACATAATTCTCCCTTACTTAATGTTGATCGTGTTTTTCTATCTTTCCAAAGTCACAGAATTTGTTGGATTGGACTACAGAAGAACAGTTGCTATAGTCTACCAAATGGCCTTTACTGTTGGGCTCCTTATATTTGGTGCTATTGCTTATGCAATTCCTCACTGGAGATGGCTACAACTTGCTGTTACATTGCCAAATTTCTTCTTCTTGCTGTATTACTGGTAAACAAGACTTCATTGTAGTAAGAAAAGATCTTCAGTAAAATATATGCATTGACAAATGCAACCAACAACATAATGAGCTATACCTAATTCCTCTTGGTTAGGCCCAATTAAGAGTTTCTGATACTTTGTTTCATGTTCAAAATTATTCAGAATGTTTTGTTTGAAATTAGCTACAGTGTATGTGTTTATGAAACATCAATTTTGTTTTACGCTTGAGTCCCATCTCCAAAATCTCTCATGTAAATATAAATATTCCAAAATCTGGGGGGAATTCCAAAATCCCAGGCATAAAGGGTGCTCAATCTTTATACATACTGCAAGCCATGCTCTTGGTGTTTTAGGTGCCTTCCAGAGTCCCCAAGATGGTTGATAGCCCAGCAGGAGAGTGATAAAGCTCTGAAAATCATAAAAAATATTGCCAAGGCAAACCAGAAGAAGCTACCTTCATTTATGGAGGTAAGCCTACATATTTTCCCTTCAAAATATTTATTAACCAAAAATTAGTTCTTATATTATATACATATTATTCAGATTTAAAAGGCAAAAGTCAAGAGGTGTTTAATTGTCTTATAGTGTTCTTATAGTGTAACTGCCCTCAGATCAGTCTATTTTGCTTTCAAGGATATATTGTAAGCAACTTGTGGTGTTGTGTTGTAATAATAATAATAATAATAATAATAATAATAATAATAATAATGCCAATATGTTGCATCGAGTCAGTGTTTTGCTATACTTAGTGTTGTACTGGGACAGAAGAATGCATAAAGTCAAATCCTCACTCAACCATGTGTAATATTGGGTCATTCATTTTCTCTCAAACTAACCTACTTCATGCAGTCTTGTGGGGAGGATAATATGTGGAGGGACACTTATTTCTTAAATATTTGTGAAAGTTCAATTCTACAAGAAGGTTGCTTTGATGATGGCTGACTTTACCATTAAGTTGAGACGGGTACCTCTAGTGACACTAGATGATGTAGAGTAGCAGGAAAGTAGGAGGGTCAGTGTGATGTAGTAGATTGAACATTTGACTATGTGCCCATCTACACTGCCATATAATACAGTTTAACTGCATTATATATGAAAAGACCTGTAACATGGGACATTTTTTGACATTACAATTTGGAGAAAGGAATTAAAGGTGTGTCACATGTATGGATATGCTTGTTTATATCCATAAGCAATTAAAACAGAGACATTTTTCAACTTCGTGCGAAAGGAATTTGCATGGTTCTTATAAAATCCATCATGATAGCTTTGGGTATTGTTCTTTTCTAAAAATAGTGGTTAAACAAAGGTGTGAGGTGGACAAAGGACAAAAGTTCTCTGAAAATAGGTTAAGGGAAGTCCTCTTGCTTTCTTCTGTTGGGGGTGCTTTGAATGCGATTTTCCTGCTTCTTGGCAGGGGGTTGGACTAGATTGCCCATGAGGTCTCCTCCATCTCTATGATTCTTTTTCTGGAAGTTTATCTTGAATCCCTGAAAAAATGGCTTAAAGCTTTCAAGCTCAATTGTTTTCCCTTTCATCTCCCCCCTCTCCCCTAAGTACCATACATTGCTTCATTTGATCTTTTAGAACTTACAGTCTGAGGAAGATGGGGAAGGAAAGCTACGCCCTTCCTTTCTAGATCTCGTGAGAACACCACAGATAAGGAAACACACTCTCATCTTAATGTATACTTGGTAAGAAATTTTCACTAAAAAACCCTTTCCCTTCAAAAGCACATTTTTTTATATCAATCACTTTCCATCAAAATGTTCCAAACCCTCTGGAACGCATAATTCACAGAGTAAAACCATATAGTCCCCATACTGCAATGTGTTAACTAGAGCCCCATATACACTTTCCGCATCTGCCAATGCCACGTCTTCTGAAAACCAAACACTAGCCTCTGTTTTTCTTTTATATTGAAATGTCAAGCTTTCTTTCAGAATTTCAACACAGTTTCAAAAAATATTTTTTGGATTACTGCTCTTAAATCCTCTAGCCACTAGTGCTGGATGTGAGATTCTAGAAATCGTAATCCGAATTATAGTTTTTTGTTTACTCTGCAGGGTGGACTTTCTGGATGAGCAATGTCTTGGGGAAAAGATATGGCTTCATTTGGCCTCTGTTCTTTGTCTAGGTTTACAAGCTCGGTATTATATCAGGGCCTCATCATGCACATGGGAATAGCTGGCGGCAACATTTATCTGGACTTTTTTTACTCTGCTCTTGTTGAAATTCCAGCTGCCATCATACTCATACTCACAATTGACCGAGTAGGCCGTCGCTATCCTTGGGCTGCAGCAAACCTGATGGCAGGAACTGCCTGTCTCATTACAGCCTTTGTCCCTGAAAGTAAGTGTCAGTGATTATCACATTTGCCTTTTATGTGCCAACAATTATCACATTTCTCTGTGATCTGGTTATGAGTTACAGGGCTTTTTTCCCACATAACTCTTTCTAGTGCTTATGCAGAAATTCAAAATATTCCAAAACCCTATTTTTTTGCTGCCAGGCACCCTTGGAAGTGGCCACAAGGGAGTGGCCCTATTGGTCACTACCTGTATCCAGCCCAGAGATAATGAAAAAGACTCCCCTCCATTCTTGGTTACTTTGCTAAAGGGGCAGAAATTATGTTACAGTCCTTGAAGAAAAATTCTTCAAGCACTGAATGTATGACTAATCCAGGCATGGGCAAACTTCGGCCCTTCAGGTGTTTTGGACTTCAACTCCCATAATTCTTAACAGTCTACCTGCTGTTAGGAATTATGGGAGTTGAAGTCCAAAACACCTGAAGGGTCGAAGTTTGCCCATGACTGGCCCATCCTTCAACTATGTTTATACAAATACAAGTATTCCAAAATCTTGAGGGGGGAAATCTGAAAAAATTCTGATTCCAAGCACTTTGGATAAGGGAGACTCAACCTATATAGATCTATATATATAAAAGAGTAATGGCATCAGGGCAGTGGACAAAACAACAAAAGTACAGGCCCCCCAACCTCAAAATTTGACAACACAACCCATCATCCACGGCACTAGGTTGATACAACAAAAAGAAAAGAAAAATAAAGTCCTAATTAGAGAGAGAGTAATAATTGTTTTTATCCAATTGCTGCCAGTTAGAGTGCTAAGCTCCACCCACTTGGTTTCCTAGCAACCTACTCAGCTCACGGGACAGGCACAGTTAGGCCTCACTTAGGCATTTTCCATAGATTATCTGATTTTAACAGGATTAAATGGCAGTGTAGACTCAAGGCCCTTCCACACAGCTATATTACCCATTTATAATCTTATATTATCTGCTTTGAACTGGATTATCTTGAGTCCACACTGCCAGATGCACTTCAGTGTGCATTTTATACAGCTGTGTAGAAGGGGCCTCATATAATCCAGTTCTAAGCAGATATAAGATTATAAATATACAGTAGAGTCTCACTTATCCAACATAAACAGGCCGGCAGAACGTTGGATAAGTGAATATGTTGGATAATAAGAGATTCAGAAAAAGCCTATTAAACATCAAATTAGGTAATGATTATACAAATTAAGCACCAAATATCATGTTATACAACAAATCTGACAGAAAATGTAGTTCGATACTCAGTAATGCTATGTTGTAATTACTGGATTTACAAATTTAGCACCAAAATATCACAATGAATTTAAAACACTGACTACAAAACATTGACTACTAAAAGGCAGACTGCGTTGGATAATCCAGAACTTTGGATAAGCAAATGTTGGATAAGTGAGATTCTACTGTAATATGAAATAATTACTGTGGTAATCCAGAACAACCCAATTCTGCAATGGAGGACACAATCCAAGCACGCCCAACAGATGGCCACCCAGCCTCTCAATAATAATAAGAATAAGAATAAGAATATTGTACAATCCTAAGATTAGCAGATACCCCTAAGGATCATCCAGTTCAACTTCCTTATATCATGCAGGAGGACACAATCCAACCACTCCTGACAGATGGCCATCCAATATCTGCACAATAATAACACACATCGAATCATAGCATCAGACAGTTAGGAGACACACCTAAAGGCCATCCACTCCAACTCAACTCTGCCATGGAGGACACAATCCAAGCACTCCCAACAGATGGCCACCCAGCCTCTCAATACTAATACTACTACTAATAATAATAATAACATCATACAATCCTAAGGTTTGGAGTTACCCCTAAGGGTCATCCAGATCAGCTTCCTTCTACCATGCAGGAGGACACAGTCCAAGCGCTCCTGACAGATGGCCATCCAGCCTCTACATAATAATGATGATGAAGAAGATAATAATAATAATAATAATAATAATAATAATAATAATAATAATAATAAAAGCATAGAATCCAAGAGTTTGGAGAGACTCCTAGGGACCATCCAGCCCAACCCTTTCTACTATGCAGCTGGACACAACCCAAGCTTTCACAACACATGGACAACGTATAAATACTATACAATACTAAAGGTAAAGGTAAAGGTTTCCCCCTGACGTTAAGTCCAGTCATGTCTGACTCTGGGGACTGGTGCTCATCTCCATTTCTAAGCCGAAGAGCCGGCGTTGTCCGTAGACACCTCTATCCTCACCACTTTCACAGTACACAAATAACCAAATGCATACTAAACATAAAGACAACCATACAACAGACATTCAATACCACCACTACCTCAACAAGTTCTCACCAACACCACCAGACAACGCCACAGCAACGCGTGGCCGGGCACAGCTAGTACTTTATAATATCAATTGTAACTATTTGTTGAAATGTAGCTCACCAATGAAAGGAAGATTGACACATTATTCATCAGCACACCACTCACCAGTGTTGCAACACTGGGTTTTTGAGTATAGCTGCCTTGCTTTTAATGGGAGTGGATAGGAGGGATTTACAAGATCATACGTCTAGCTCAGGCATGGGCAAACTTTGGCCCTTCGGGTGCTCTGGACTTCAACTCCCACAATTCCTAACAGCCTCAGGCCCCTTCCTTTTCCCCCTCAGCTTCATCAAGCCAAATGTCTTCTCACTGATAAAAACCTACTGACACAACTCTATAATCCGGCAAGTAGTTTTTTCAATCCTCAGTGTGCTTTTGTGGCACACAACTGCTTGGAGAGGAATTTTGTCTCCGTCTCCAGTCCATTAACAGATTTGAATTGATTTTTATATTTGAGTTATTTTTAATATACGGTAGTTTAGATTTGCAATGTTGGTTTTAATTCTGTCAATTTTGTTTTGAGGTGTTTTCTTTTCTTTTCCAGTCCTTTACAGGGGGTAGCTTCCTTTTTCAAAACCCTGCCCTTATTTTGTTTTTGCTTATGTATATGGCTGCTTTTTCTCAGAGCATCTTCCCAATTTTTGCTTCCAAAACATTTTTGGAAGGACATCACCTAAGAAGATTTCAGGGAGAAGGCATTTAGTGCATAGCAAGTAACACAACATCGAGTTTGAAAAATAACCATAAAAGTAACACAAGTTAATATTTTTTTAAATCATTCCAAGGTCTGCTGTACATGCAATCCTTTGATAAGGAGTGTGAGGCTAGCCCTATTTAAGATTCAAAACATTCAAGAGTTAATTTTCTTTAAATGTGTGAAGGGGGGTGCACTAACCTTGACCCTCTGTCATACGTTTCCTCATATGAAAGGGAAAATCTGAAGCAGAGACCCCCTATTTTGTGTTGTTACTCGCAACATGAGTCCGATTATGTACAAAAGCACGCAAGGTATGCTTCATAAAGCGAAATGATGGGGCTGTGGCGCAGCTGGTTAGTAGCCAGCTGTAATAAATCACTACTGACCAAGAGATTATGAGTTCGAAGCCAGCCAGGGTCAGATTGAATGCCTGACCATTAAATAGCATAGCTTGTTGTTGGCCTAAGCAACCGAAAGACAGTTACATTTGTCGAGTAGGAAACCACTTAATGCAAGGAGGCTAATTTAACTAATTTATGACAACATAAAAACGTCCAGCAGCATGCGGAAGAATGAGGAAGTAGTCCATCAAGGACTTGGTGTCACAGTGGAATGTGAAGCAGCAGCTCCCCCTTTGGGGTGAGAAGGGTGGAATATAAATACTGCAAATAAATAAATAAATAAAATGAGAAGGGCTGGTAGATAAATGAGAGGTGTGCAATACTACATTAGCTAAAAGATATTTCTATCTTCATTTAAGTTGGTGAGAAATAAATCTGGGGTGTTATATATATGTGTGAGAAGTTTTGTTTGAAAGGACTTGAGAGGTTGGGTTTTGGTAATAATGATCATGAATTCCTCATCTGCCAATTCTTAGCTTACATCTGCCTTCTTTAGCTATAATCTTGTACCCAGACCCTTGGGATTTTCATAAAAATCAAATAGATCCAGCAAGGCTGGTTTCTGCCACCGGCTCCTGAAGTAGAATTACTGATCAGAGTTTTTTTTAAAAAAAAATATCAAATGTTATCAGGAAAGAAAACCCACGAGACGCTAGGAAAACATTCAGCAAAAACTCTTTTGCAATGTCTTTTCAGATCTGTATTGGCTTAAAATGACAACTGCTTGCTTAGGCAGAATGGGCATCACAATGTGCTTTGAAATGGTTTGCTTAGTCAATGCAGAACTATTTCCAACATTCCTCAGGTGAGTGAACCCCCTTTAGAGACTCTAGGACAGGCCTGGGAAAACTTGGGCCCTCCAGGTATTTTGGACTACAACTTCCACAATTCCTAACAACCGGTTGTTAGCAATTGTGGGAGTTGAAGTTCAAAACTCCTGGAGGGCCAAAGTTTGTACATACAGTAGAGTCTCACTTATCCAAGCTAAACGGGCCGGCAGAAGCTTGGATAAGCGAATATCTTGGATAATAAGGAGGGATTAAGGAAAAGCCTATTAAACATCAAATTAGATTATAATTTTACAAATTAAGCAGCAAAACATCATGTTATACAACAAATTTAACAGAAAAAGTAGTTCAATGCACAGTAATGTTATGTTGTAATTACTGTATTTACGAATTTAGCACCAAAATATCATGATATATTGAAAACATTGACTACAAAAATGGCTTGGATTATCCAGAAGCTTGGATAAGTGAGATTCTACTGTACCTGCTCTAAGGTAAAACAACATCTCTTCTCAAAGCAGTGGTGCTGTTAGACCAGGAACACAGCACCCTAAATGGACAGTCATATCTGTCCATTTGGGGTCTTAACACTGACCAGGTTGTTCAGAGTAAAAGGAAGCATGTGGGCAGCAAGTGGCCAGTGAAGACTTCTGCCGTGTGCTTTTTAAAATAATTTCTTTGAGTAACTGGACCAACCAGGTGTTGGGAGCTGGGGGACAGGAGCAGACTTCATAAATATTATGACATTCCATTTTTTTCAGCTGATTTTGAAATGTCTCTGTTTTTCTGGCATCATTCCTCTTTCCACTTTTGCCCTCAGTTATTTCAATTGCTACAAACTGAGATCCCATCTATGCTGACCATTTAATGCAGTTTTAAACTGGTATTGAAGAAAGCAGTTTCGTTGTGAAAATGATTAAAATAGGAAACCTGTAATCCGTTTAAGGCCAGGATGGGCATTACACAAACCACAGAGCACAGATGTGCATAAAGGATTTTCTTTCATGCACTATTGTAGGTGTTTGTTGTTTATCCATCATAGTTTGAAGCTAGCTTTGAACTGCATTAAATGGTTGGCATAGATGGTGCCTACATTCAAAGTGTAAACATGTTTGCACTCAGTTAACTTGGTGGGGAGAGGCAGGGCAGATTCTTGCCCATCCCAGTAGACTCAGCCAAAAGCAAACAGCTGCGGCCTCTCCCACTTTGTGTATGCTTTCTCGTTAATCAGTTTTTCCCATCTGACTACAACCCAATGTTGTTTCTTCATATTTTTCCTGGCCTCCATATGAGAAATATTGGAGGATGTATGTATGCATATAGGGATGGGAAAAGGTTTGGAGCGGTTCCACACATATAATTATCTCAGGAACATTCGCGTTTTAAAAAAGCGAATGTCACCAGGTCCCCATCCACAAACACCCTAGAAAATGTGTGCATTCTGGGGTGGGTGTCCAGATGTTCTGCCGGAACTTTCCGGGGGAACACCCGGATACTCTAACCCCCCTCCCCAAAAGCCCCCCAAATCCCTTTGAAAAGTAAATTAACTTACCGGGCCTCCAATAAAGTGGTTCAACAGCTCTCCTGACACATAGCAATGACACGTCAGGTAAGTTAATTTACTTTTCAAAGGGGTTTGGGGGGCTTTTAAAGAGCGGGTAGGTGTTGTCAGTGGAAGTATGGGGTTTATCCCGCGCCTTCCTGGAAGGCACATAATAAACCCACTGACAAATTAATTCGCCACAAACCAGGATTTTCCTGGTTTGTGGAGAATTAATTCGTGTTTTCCAAAGACGTCATCTGGACAGCCTCTTTTGTGGCAGGAAGTCCCACATTAAAGGGGCTGTCTGGATGCATTGTCAGTAATAAATAGAATTCATTGGAAGTGGATTGCTGATAAAACTGCCTTTTTGTGCAATAGAAGAGGATATCTTTAGGTATGTTGCTGCTCCTTTAAGGTGCAGCTATATAATTTGTAAAATTTCTTGTAGTGCATTCCAGAGCAGAGGAGTAGATTACTTGGAATATCCTTCCTGGCTAGATCTGAGGAGACTGTGAAAGATTACTCAGTCAGCCTTTGCATCACAGTACAATAATCCCTTTAATCCCTTTCACAGTCCCTTGTGAAATCACAAGGAATGGTACTTGTGATTTCATTTATCCATACTTGACAAATATGTCTTCCCTAGGCATTTTCTAGGTCCTCCAGCTCTGCTTTGGTATTTTTATGTCAGGGTCTTTCATTTCAAAAGGATTCACTATTATCCACAGTTTAATATATCAGCTTGAAGTCCAGGGATATGTCCCCTACCGATACAGAAATTTATACTATATGGAAGAAAGAAATCATCATATGTCATAATGTTATTGTCAAAGTGGCTATAATGGTGGTTTCTATTAAAAGAAAAATGCCAGGAGTGTCATTTGATTCTTCAGAGCCTGACAGACAAAAACAAAAAAAGAGAGGGAATATGGATCAAATCTACTTTTGCTCACTTTTTCAATAGTTCATCACAGTTCTCAGCTGAGAATTCTTCAGAGACACTATTTATGGTTATCTTATGTGCATGCGTTTGATTTTGTATTTTAAGGAACCTGGGGGTCCTTGCCTGCTCTTCCATGTGTGATATTGGTGGGATCATAACTCCGTTCATTGTCTATCGGCTGGCAAATATCTGGAATGAATTGCCACTTGTCGTCTTTGGTAAGAATTTGATCTTGTTCTTTTGTGTCAAATGAGAATATATGATGCTTTTAGAGTACTATGTGAGAGGATCCTCAGCTATAGATATATCTAACAGTCAAGAAGCTCAGATAGAAGCTATGAATCTGCAGGCACTGACGCTGGAAAGGAAAAAAATGACTACTTGTATCTCAGATCGGAGCCCCTGATGGCGCAGCGCGTTAAAGTGCTGAGCTGCTGAATTTGTGGATCGAAAGGTCACAGATTCAAATCTGGAGAGCGGAGTGAGCGCCCGCTCTTAGCCAAAGCTTCTGCTAATCTAGCAGTTCGAAAAAATGCAAATGTGAGTAGATCAATAGGTATCGCTCTGGCGGGAAGGTAATGGCGCTCCATTCAGTCATGCCAGCCACATGACCTTGGAGGTGTCTACAGACGAACACCGGATCTTTGGCATAGAAATGGAGATGAGCACCAACCCCCAGAACTGGACACGACTGGACTTAATCTCAGGGGAAAACCTTTACCTTTACTATCTCAAATCATATGTGCTGTTTCATGCAATAAAGACAGACCATACTTGCATACCTGAGAGATAGATATATATTTTGAAATGTCAGAGGGGGGTGTCATTGCAATTGTATAAAACCTTTTCACCCAAGGGAGTTCTTCCTGCAATTTCACTTACCAGTGCCATTGCTTCCAGAAGAGTTTATAGGCATCTCTCAATCCCTCAGGGCAAGTCTATGGTATTTTTGGGTCAGAAGTTGACCTCCCACCTTCAAGCATTTGTACAAATGTGTATTTATTTATTTACTTTAGTTATATTCCGCCCTTCTCACCCCAAAGGGGACTCAGGGCGGATCACATCGACACATATAACGTGATCCCCGGGCCCAATCCACAGAGCACCCACAGTGGGAAAGACCAATGTTTTCTGAAAGACCCAAGTGTTTCCACTTGTCAAATTTCTTTGGCACAAAGCAGAGTTTTCCTGCCTTGTTCCAAACAAATTCGTTTTTACCTGAGGCGTTGTTTGGACGCCACAGGTAAAAACGCGGGCACTCGTGCATTTTAGACACTGTCTTGATTCGCCCTTAGAATGTATCTCCTGCAGATAAGGCGGTCTGACTGTAGCATTTATTCGGAACTCTCCTGCTCAAGAAGTCCCAACTATTATCCCAGCCCATTTTCTGCCTAAGCAGATCTCCATCGGAAGGTTGAAAGTGGATTACCCAGTAACACCCGTACTGACCCTTGCAATGGGTGGATTAGTCAAGACTTCGTTTCAGTTTCCTCAATGCTGTCGTATGAACCTATGAACTATTGTGGAAAATTAAAATGGCAACTCCAAGTCATTCTTGGAATGTTATTGCTGTTACCCTGAGAAGTTACCCTGAGGGGGTTAATAAGTGTTAATGCAAGTATAACTAATGCTTGACACCTTCTGCAGTTTGGTCATTTTAATTATTCAGAGTTTTTGCTATCATGTTTTATTTGTATAACTATGCATTCTTTAAAATTTATTTCTTACTATTTTAAACTGAAATTTCTTATTGTAATAAGTCTGTTAATGATCATTTCTCATATTTTGATATTGTTTTATTTAATTATGGCATTTAATATATGCCTTTTTATATGCATGTAAACTGCCTTGAGTCCCTCTAGGGCAGGAACGAGCAAACTTTGGGCCCTTCAGATGCTTTGGACTTCAACTCCCACAATTCCTAACAGCCTCGGGTCCTTTCCTTTTCCCCCTCAGCCCTTAAACTGAGTTGGACCGGGTGTTAGGAATTTATTTATTTCCAACATTTATATCCCGCCCTTCTCACCCGAAGGGACTCAGGGCGGCGTACAAAATTGGCAACAATTCAATGCCTACACATAATTAAAACAGCAATAAAAATCAAATAAAACAATTAAAACAATATAAAGATATAAAACATATGATTAAAATCTAATTCTTCCAAAATCCTCGTGCTGTAGCCGTAAATCAGTCCGGGTCGTCTTTATCATTTAATCTTCGAAAGCCTGGGCACATAGCCATGTTTTCAGGGCTTTTCTAAAACTCAAAAGGGTTGGGGCTTGCCGTATTTCTCTGGGAAGGGTGTTCCACAGCCGGGGAGCCACCACCGAGAAGGCCCTGTCCCTCGTCCCCACCAGCCGCGCCTGTGAGGCAGGTGGGACCGAGAGCAGGGCCGCACCAGATGACCTTAGGGATCTTCCTGGCTCATAAGAGGAGATACGTTTGGACAAGTAGATTGGGCCAGAACCGTTTAGGGCTTTATAGGTCAAAACCTATAGGAATTGTGGGAGTTGGTCCAAAACACCTGAAGGGCCCAAGTTTGCCCATGCCTGCTCTAGGGAGAGACGCGGTCGAGAAATAAAGTATTGTTATTATTATTATTATTATTATTATTATTATTATTATTATTACTACTACTATTACTACCGTGTTTCCCCAAAAATAAGACATCCCCTTTGCTCAGGGCTCCCTCAAGCCTACTGCCTGCTAGCTTGACTGCTCTCAGATATGAGAGCTGACAAACATCCTTAGGATTCTAAAAACACAATCAGAAGAAATGACAGAAAACTATTTGTCAAGACCTGTGACTATATTTTTGGTCATTCTAGGATCCATTCACTGTACGCTAATAACCTATTACTTATGTCCAGGTGTCCTTTATATATTTTTTCTGAATTTTTAGCAGAAAATATATTTTTCTCACATACATTGAATTTCTAGAACAGACAGGTAATTTTTCATCTTATGAAAAAAAAAACCTCAGATCATACATAAATATTATGTGGAGGAGTGGAGAAACAACTTTCATCAACAAATATCTGTCATTTCCTGCAATACACAACAGTAATGCATTTTTGGCATGACTAACATACTGCTGAAATGCTGTAGTATTGCTTAATGCTATTTTGAAAACATAAGCACATAGCTTGACTTCAACTGACCTTTTGTTTGTGCTGTGTTTCCATTTTCAAGCTGTGATTGGCCTCATTGATGGTGTTTTGGTACTACTCTTGCCAGAAACCAAAGGAAAAACTTTACCGGAAACAATAGAAGAAGCTGAAAATTTGTACAGGTATAGTCCCATTAACATGTGCTAAAGCAGAAGAAGGCAACTACAACCTTCCAAAAATTTATGGATTGCTGCTGCCATGAATCCCCATTTCTGGATAGGGCTGGTGAAAGCTTTATGCTACTATTATCTGGAGAAGCATTATGAGCAAACGGTGTCTCCTCAGTACCAGAATAACAATTGAATGGTCATTTCTGATCTAGGACAAACCTATGGCAAACAGGGCTTTCTTGGCATGATTTGTTCAGGGTGGGTTTCCCATTGCCTTTCTCTGAGGCTCAGAGAGTGTGATTTGCCCAAAGCCAAACCAGTGGTTGAATGGGGCTCCTGATCTCCAGAGCCTCAGGATTCAAACCTCTACACCTCACTGGGTCTCCAGAATTGTCTTCAAAAGCTTTATTCAGTAGGAAGAATACTTACACATTATCTCAGTGTCAACTAGAAAGAGTATCTTGACAAGTATCAGCCATCAACCGGAGGTGAAAAATTATACACCACCAAAGGAGGAAAGATGGAGAAGGAGGGCCCAATAGACTCAACAAAAAGCAAACTGTTGCAACTTCTCCAAGCTTGTGTGTTCTTCCTCAATAATATCTTTTGCCATTTTGACCACACTTCAATGCTGCTTGTGCCATGTTTCACCTGTGAAATGCGAGTAGACAGAGTCGGCCCTAGGTATTTTTCAAGTGTAGGCGAACAGAATTTTGGTGCCCCCCCCCCAACCAATCACTGAAAAATAAAAGCGTTGGATAAGCAAAAATGTTGGATAATAAGGATGGATTAAGGGAAAGCCTATTAAACATCAAATTACATTAAGATTTTACAAACTAAGCACCAAAACATCATGTTTTACAACAAATCAACAGAAAAAGCTGTCTTGACTGTGCCCCCATATGTTTTGCGCCACAGGCGACTGCCTAATTTTCCCCATTGTTGGACCGCCTTTGCGAGTAGGTATAGATACTAAGAGCCCCCAGTGGCGCAATGGGTTAAACCGCTGAGCTGCCGAACTTGCTGACCGAAAGATTGGTGGTTCGAATTTGGGGAGCAGAATGAGCTCCCGCTATTAGCCCCAGCTTCTGCTAACCTAGCAGTTCGAAAACATGCAAATGTGAGTAGATCAATAGGTACCAGTGCTCCATGCAGTTGTGCTGGCCACATGACATAGGAGGTGTCTATGGACAACGTCAGCTCTTCAGCTTAGAAATGGAGATGAGCACCAACCCCCAGAGTTGGACACGGCTAGACATAATGTCAGGGGAAACATTTATATTTACCTCTATGGATATGATTCACTATCATCTGTCATAGTTGGCTGCTGCTCCTGGTATGGATATGCCTATTTGCATACTGAGATATGAGCAGTTAATCTGTGGTAGCTCCAAGAGCTATCAGCAGCATCCAGCCACACATCTGGAGCCATTTTAGACTGACAACCTCATCACACTGATTTTTTGCTTCGTCCTGGGACTCTTCCAGGACGGAGCCAAGATGGAGACCCCACCCCCACCCCTGGAGCCCTTCACACAACTCAAGGCTACTTCCAGCGGGTTCTATCCTGGAAGCGTCCTTTGGACAGAACCCAGAGAACTCAGGAGGCTCCCCGTATTCTCATTACTTAGACTTGTGCCAGTGCGATGTCTTCCCTGTGTGATGGGGAAAGTAGAGATGCGGATAATGCAGACAATGTGGTTGATATGGGCATGGGATGACAGTTCCCCCCGCTGCTCCATGAACTTGCCACGCTGCCTGACAAATCCCCCCCCCCCCCCACTGTTGCCCATGTTTGAGAGCTCAATGTGATGAGGTCCCTGGTCCACCTAACTCTCCCCCATTTTACTATGACAGCACTTGAATCTCATGAATTTCCCAATGTGCCTGAATATCATGTTGCTACGGTGTTTCAAAGCAACATGATATTTACGCACACTGGGAAATTAAAAATGGTAGATGGCCACCATTTTTAAGGTAATGTGTGATATAAGTAAAAGTATACCTTTAATAGTGCATTAGTTTTCAATCTCATTTCTAATATGTATTCAATCTGTTTTTCTGTTTTTATTTCTACAGACAAGGAAAGCCCAAAGAAAACATTATTTATCTTCAGGTTAAAACATCAAACGTGGCACCTTATTAGGGACAGTTTTCTCCAAGATTTTTTTCTCTTTGGTGATACATGAAGGAAAGGGAACAACATCCTTTGGCCTAATTCATTAAATTCTGTAACCCTCTGATTCTTTGCTCCTACTATGACTCCAGTGCATTTTTCAGGATTCTGCTGTCCTAGAGAGCATAAGTTAGTATAGACAGTGCCTCCCAGTGTAGCTTTGAGGAGCTGTTCTGTCTGAGGATGCCACAATGCTAGGAGATGCATATAAACAAAAATCAAATGCATCCATCCAGACATATGCATGTGCAAGACTCTCTGATTCTAACAGGCAACAGATGATCATGTGCTTAACTTCTGCATTGAAATAAATCAGAAAGAAGTATGTTTAATGTTGGCCAGACTCTCTACCAAGCAAAAGTTGGCCAACAACAAATTGTCTTTTTAAAAATTGGAAACTTCTCTGTGCCCCCGGCATCTGCACAATGGGTTTCCTAAGTCCCCCTGATGTAGATTTTAGCACATTCATAATTAGGGGTACATCTTCACTATAGAACTGATCCAGTTTGATTCCATGACCACCCATATCTCAATGCTATTGAATCATGGGAGCTATAGTTTTAGAAGAGTGCTGGTGCCTCATCAAGCTCCAAATACTAGGATCTCACAGCACTGAGACACGGCAGTTAATGTGGTGTCAAACTGCATTAATTTTACACTGTAGCTGCACCCAAAGTTTTGCTATAGCTAAGCAAAGAGGCGTATGGCATTCAAAGCCCAAGCAGCAGCTGCACTCCCATAGTTTGACCGCTCTAGCTCTGGAATTTTTTGTATCAAATAGGAAACTGTTTTGGCCTTCAACTCCCAGAAACAGCTGGTAAACTGGCTGGGATTTCTGGGAGTTGTAGGCCAAAACACCTGGGGACCCACAGGTTGGGAACGACTGGTTTACAAGCTCATCCGAGATAAAGAGAGGAATCAAGAAAGTCAAAATGTAAAACAAACTGGCCAAAAACAATCAATGCATGATAAAATCCCTTTAATATTTCTTACTGTAGATACACTTCAACCAATCAAGTTCTCATTGCTTTGGGATGGCATATTTGTTTGTTTTGTTTTGTTTTTGCTTTCTATAAAACCACCCCTCTTCATTCTGAATCTGTGTCCATCGTCCTTTTAGTAGATATGACTGCAATTCTAAGCATTCACTGATGCCATTAAAATAAATTAGATGGCAGAAAGAAAATTCTTGTAGATGTGTCTTGTGTTGAAATTTCATCAGCCGATCCATTTAGTTTCATAAACTCTGTTGAATGTCTTGATGAATTTTTAATCTGATGAATATGGAATTTCATTGTGCAACTGACAGGACATTACTTTCAAGGGAAAGGCTACAAGGTATTAGTGCAAGATCCTGATGAAATTAATGGTAACAACATTTATAGGAGAAAGCTGTAGAGAAGGTTGATTACCAAATTAACAAAAGATTATATTCAGGGAGAAAGCTACAATATTATTTGTGAAGGAAAGAACCACACCCTGTCTTACGAAATGTTGTTTGTGATAAATAAAAGAAGTGAAAGTTAACATGACTCCTTTCCAGTGCAAATCAATTGTGCCAAAGGTCAGAGACGTAAGTGGCTTGCACTTAACTATATACAGTATCCAGCATTTAATGAGTTCTGGAAATATTTAGCATTTATACGTATTTGTAGATTTTTTTCCTTTCTGGCTGGCTTTAGGTGCTTATCCAGCCAACTTCTGTCTGCGCATTTAATATCCATAGATGCATTGGGGAGATGTATGAATCAGAGCAAAAGAAGCTGAGAATTCCCATAGCGTTCAATTTGGTTTCATTGTTGTCTTTAATTTAACCCTTGGGGTACTCCATCCTATGTATATATGTATTTATTTACAGTATTTATATTCCACCCTTCTCATCCTGAAGGGGACTCAAGGAGGATCACAATGCACATATAGATGGCAAACATTCAATGCCATTAGACACACAACATTTATAGACAGACACAGAGTCAATTTAACATTCCAGCTTCCAGGCTTCATGAGGGTATACCCGATTCCAGCCACAGGGGGAGCTGCCGCTTCACCATCCACTTGTGACACAGAGTACTTGATGGAGTACTTCTTCATTCTTTCGCGCACTGCTGGAAGGTTTTATGTGTCTTAAATTAGTTAAATTAGCCTCCCTGCATAAGCAGTACCTAAATTTCCTACTTGACAGATGCAACTGTCTTTCAGGCTGCATAGGTCAACAGCAAGCTAGACTATTAATGGTTGGGAGCTTATTCCGACCCAGGCTGACTTCGAACTCATGACCTCTCGGTCAGAAGTGATTTATTGCAGCTGGCTACTAACCAGCTGCGCCACAGCCCAGTCCTTTGCACGCATACCTTACTCTATCTCATCCATCCTCCTCAGGTATTTGATCACACAAAGCCATTGTTTAAGCTCATGGTAAACAATAAATCAGTTTGGGCCCATGGTAGTTTTGACTTGTTTGAATAGTTAATGTTTGGCTCAAAAGTAACTCTTAATTTGAGTGTTCTTGGAGGAAAATATCCAGTTTTTTAAAATGTCTTTGTACCAGAGCTCAAAGGGGTTATTGTTTTTATGATCACTCTCAAAATCTCCCATTTCCCCATGGAAGCTAGCTAAGAAAGCTAAGAAGCTGAACTCTTAAAAAGTAACTTCCTCAAACTCTGGCTTCTCAATAAAACATTATTTCTCATCATGATAAATGATATTGTCTCTTCAGACCCAGCCCTAATTGCCAGCCTGGCATCAATTCATCAAGAGGACCGATGTCTCCGCAGATGAAAAGTCCATCCTAATGGAATGTATAGAAGAGAATAGTAGGAAGATATGATGAGGGAAGGGGATAATAACATAAAAATAACAGAAAAACTGATTATTTCTCAGATTTAAATATCACTCTTCTGTCAAGAAGTTCAAGGACAAACTAGGCATTAGACATTTTCATGGAAAAGGTACTATATAGCTGAAACTGAGGCAGAAGGGGCCGGGCTGTGGCGCAGCTGGCTAGTAACCAGCTGCTATAAATCACTACTGACCAAGAGGTCATGAGTTCGACGCCCGGGTCGGGTTAAGCCTCCGACCATTAAAAAAAAAAAAAGCCCCGGCTTGCTGTTGACCTATGCAGCCCCGAAAGACAGTTGCATCTGTCAAGTAGGGAAAATTTAGGTACGCTTTATGCGGGAGGCTAATTTAACTAATCTACAACACCATAAAACTGCCAGCAAAACACGAGGAAAAGAATGAGGAAGAACAGCCACCAATGGACGGTGAAGCAACAGCTCCCCCTGTGGCCGGAATCGTGAAGCTGGAAAGATGTTAAAATGCCTCTGTGTCTGTCTAAAAACTGAATGTTGTTTGTCTGTTGGCATTGAATGTTTGCCATATATGTGTTCATTGTAATCCGCCCTGAGTCCCCTTCGGGGTGAGAAGGGCGGAATATAAATACTGTAAATAAATAAATAAATAAATAAAATCAGCACACCTATAAGGAAAAGGATTCAATGTTGGCAGCTTCCTAGCTTAGAAAAAAATCAAGCTTTTGAGAGCATTGGAAAAGGTAGATAAGAGTAGGAGAAATTCTTTGGGGCTCCAATGACGTCTTTTGGAACTGCAATACAGGCTCTTGCACACTATACATTTATAGTGCTATGATTCCACATTAACTACCACGGTTCCATTCTATGGAATCCCAAGCTTGGTAAGACCTACCACTTCATCACATTTACTAAATTCCACTGAGTCCTACACTTAAAATCCTGTAACCCACTGGGTTCATCACATTAGGTTGCGTTCAAGTGTAGGGTAGACCATTCTTTCAGTATATTAAACATGGGAACCAGCATTCTTTTCAAATGTTTCAGGAGATGGTAGGGAAGTGGATTTTTGGGGAATGATCCAGATGAATGGCCAATTCAGTAATGTGATGGCATTTGTTGCTCTCAGGATTAAAATTAGACATTTCCCCAATTTGTGGTAGGGAAAACTGTGGGAGGAGCCAAGATACCCTTGTTAGGGAAAGTTAGGGAAAGTTTATTATGCCATGTCTCCATGCTGTGCAGTGTAGTTTCCCAAGGTCCATACCCTTCTCTGGGTGCATTGACACTATGGAATGAATGCTCTTGGATTCCCCCCCCCCCTTTTAAATACCATAGCTCCAAACTATGCATTCCTGGGAGTTATAGTTTCCCAAGGTCCATACCCTTCTCTGGGTGCATTTACACTACGGAATGAATGCTCTTGGACTCATCCCCTTTAAATAACATAGCTCCATACTATGCATTCCTGGGAGTTATAGTTTCCCAAGGTCCATACCCTTCTCTGGGTTGGGTGCAATTGCACGTAGTTGTTTTTGTTTGTTTGTTTGTTTGTTTTTTCGTGTCAGGAGCAACCTGAGTTGCTTCTGGAGTGAGAGAATTGGCCGTCTGCAAGGACGTTGCCCAGGGGATGCCTGGATGTTTTGATGTTTTACCATCCTTGTGGGAGGCTTCTCTCATGTCCCCGCATGGAGCTGGAGCTGATAGAGGGAGCTCTCCCCGGGTGGGATTCAAACCTGGCAGCCTTCAGGTCAGCAACCCAAACAAGGCTTTTATCCCCTAGGCCATCAGAGGCTCCTATCTACACTGTGAAATGAATGCAGGTGGACCTTACTTTAAATACCATAGCTCCATACTGTGTAGTTCTGGAAGTTATAGTTTCCCAAGGTCCACACCCTTCCTTGTGGGGCAGCCAAGAGAGAGAGGGAGAGTGCATTGCCACTTCCACCAACCCACCCTCCCTCCCTCCTTTCTTGCTTCCTTCCCCGATGGGGCAGCAGAGAGAGAGGCTAAACCGAATACTTGGGGAATTGAAGACATGTAACAGCTAACATTTCAAAGAGAGGAGGGGTTTTTTTCCAGCAAAGAACACGGGGAGGGATGATGGGAGAGCCAAATCTACAGTGTGATGGCCAATTAACTGAAAGAATACTGAGTACAATTGATAGATTTAACAGTGTGATGAAGGTAGGGAAACCACCCGTTTCATTTCAACACGGAGTCTGATTGAGCTCTACTCTGCCAAACACTTCCCTGCTTCAATGTGATAAAGTCCTTAGAGAAGGCTAGCACACCACCTCCGGGTGTTTTGGACTTCAGCTCCCAGGATTCCTGCCTATTCCTGGCAAGGGCTTCTGGGAATTGGAGGCCCAAACACATGGAGGACAGCAGATTGTGCAAGCTTGCCTGCCCTAGAGCTCTCTAGCTAAGAATGATAAATGTCCCTCCCACAATTGCAAATCCCACATTTCCACAGCCTTTAAATAGAAAACATCGTGCTATAAATTTGTAGTATGAAAGTGTTCCAAATCATGATGTAACACCATTTTTTCCTAAGAATGTATCCAGGCTGCAAGAAGACTGCAGGATTAAAAAAATAATAATAAACAAACTCCATCAATTCCATGTTAAAATGAAAGACCCACCCACACCCTTTGAATGTGTCTGCTAATAGAGGAATTACCAATAACCACTTCTTTTTGAGGAGGAGAAACGGGGGGAGGGGGGGGATATGTTCAGCCCAGAACAAGGGAGATGGATTGTGTGTGTGACGCATGTTTCCCCACAAGACCATGTGAACTGAACAGCCACTTCAGAGCTCTAGCTAGTTTATTTATAAAAGTATGTTTATACAGTTCATCAGGACTCTCTCCCCATAAAGTGAATGTTTTCATTGCCTGCTTAAGCACCATATATAGGCAACAGCTGAAAGAATACACATCAAATTGACTGTCTTCACTTAAGCTGTTTAGTATGGTATCGATGGAAGTTTTCTACATCATCAATGGTCTCCGGCAAATTTCTTCCTTTGGTCTCAGGCAGAAGTAGCACTGATCCAGCAGCAATTATAGCAACTACAGCTGCCCATGAAATACATAAAAGGCAAAGTTAGAACCCAATATATTACATTTTATTTTTATAAAAATGGTATCTAGTTTCCTAATTCAATGGGGCAAGCACCCATGTGAGCTACAAAGAAAACTTGATGCATTGATTTAATGCAAATGGGCAGATTCCATGATCAATTGCTCAACAAGGTAGAAGTGAATTGCTAGAATTTTTTTGGTAATCTTAACTAGCTCTCTGTTTTCACGGTTGTTAAAATGGAACTGTTGTACCATATTCATACCTTCTAAAGCAGTGGTTCTCAACCTATGAGTCCCCAGGTGTTTTGGCCTACAACTCCCAGAAGTCCCAAATAGTTTACTAGCTGTTAGGATTTCTGGGAGTTCAAGGCCAAAACATCTGGGGAGCCACAGGTTGAAAACAACTTGTCTAAAGCCATGTTGTGCCATGTTCATGCCATCTACAACAGAATGCAAGATGTTGGAACCTCCCTTAATTCACAGTTTGAAGCATTATCCATTAGCAGGAGGAAAGACTTTAGCTAAAACTGGAATTTGTAGCTGAGGATCTTTTAAAATAAGTTCCCCTAATTTTGTCATTTTATTATATGTGCCTTCAATAGCACAAATAATAAAAATATATTAGTAATATCTCTTTTTAAAATTAAAAAACAACACAAAATAACAATAGCAATAAAATAACACAAAGGAGAAAAGTAAATATTTTAAACAAAAGACATTCAATGGAACCTTATATGTGTCTGCTCAGAACCCAAGGGGACTTAGGTAAGCAAACCTAGGATCACATAGCGTGGCATTAAAATGCTTCAGCAACCTGTGATAGAGAAATTACTTACTGAAAACTAAAAGTGGTAGCTGGTGCCAGATCTCTGTCAGTCTGTACACAACAAATGGGGATATTATTCCACCAAAGTCACACAAGGAGGAGCAGACCATCACACCTAAGTTTCTAATTTTCAAACAGGAAAAAAAGAGTCACTTTAAAAGTTTGCGCACATGTATACATAACTACAATATGTGTGTCAGATAATGCATACAATGGGGGCCCCGGTGGCGCAGCAGATTAAACCGCTGAGTTGCTGAACTTGCTGACCAAAAGGTTAGTGGTTCGAATTCAGGGAGCAGGGTGAGCTCCCACTGTTATCCCCAGCTTCTGCCAACCTGCAAATGTGAGTAGATCAATAGGTAATGGCATTTCATGCAGTCATGCCAGCCACATTACCTTGGAGGTTCTACTGATAATGCTGGCTCTTTGGCTTAGAAATAGAGATGAGCACCAACCCCCAGAGTCGGACACGGCTAGACGTAACGTCAGGGGAAATATTTACCTTTACCTATGCATAACTACAATATGTGTGTGCATACTATAGAGCTTGTATAACATTTATGGCTTAGAGACATTTTCTTTTCAGTGGAAGATGAAAGATGTTGCTACATATCATTCATTTGTGGATAGGGAAAAGATCCAATTGTGTCCAAAGGCAACAATTTCTTTATCAAAGCAAGCGAGCCAGCTAGGGAGGGAGGGAGGGATGGGGGAGGAAAAGAAAATGGTCATAAATCTATTTCTGGTTTTGAAAAACGAGATGTGTGTTCGTGTGTGTTTGGTGCAGGAAGATCCTGCAACCAAGTTAAAAGGTGAATTTCAAAGATCAAGTTAGAAAAATAACTTTTTTAAAAAAAAATCTGTTGTAACCACATTAAGTCCCAAATTGAGGAAAAAGGATGATGATGATGATGATGATGATGATGATGATGATGACAACAACAATTTCAGAGAAGGTGTCACTCATGGTGGGTCTTGGAAGTGGTATAATTGAACCCTATATCAATAATATTTTTGGAACTCAGTTGACCAGGTGTTACTGAAATCACAGAGGAAACCAGCATGGATAAAGGGGGGAATATGTAATATTTTCAGATTGCAGTTGACTGCGAATAACTGAACATATAAAAATGAACCTGCAGTTAAGGACTACACACAAATCTATAATAATTCTATAATCCCAGATATATACATGGCGCAGTTTCATAAATTACCACACCTGGTATGGTGAGCATACCTACCTGAGAAATGTTGGATACAATTCAGTATTTACAAAGCACACCATTTCAAAAGCCATTGTGATTCCAAGTCTCCCCAGGCTAGCTGCAATAATCTTTAGCCAGTGCATATCTGAAAAAGTAAACAATACATAATTTTCTGGAATATCTCCTTGCAGAAAGACAATTAATAGTTACAATTAATTAATAACAAGCTGTATTAAGCTTTTCCAGAGAAATGAAAGTAAATACATTCCCATTTTTAAGCAATAAAAATCTCAAAGGACACTGTTAACACAGATTGACAGGACAATATTTTAATTTTGAATGGATGAGAATACACTTAGACCCTTCTCACTTTTTGTGCTATTGGCAGAGCATACTGAAAGTAGAGCAGGCTGTTGAGCTTTGCAGGTAAAGATGCACTTTCCCCAAAATGTTGTTATCTCCAATTTTCACAGGAAAACAGACACATGCACCTAGCTTCAGGTTAACAAGTTGCTACCACAGCCTATGCTCACAGGATGGCTTAGTTATTTTAAGGTCAGCTATGTGTATGAAGAGGATATGTATCCTAATCAGATATGTATGGTGTCCACCATCCATGTTCAGAAAGCTCCATGTTCTTCTCAACAGGTATCTAGGTAACACTATAGGACAGGTAGGGAGTCTCTCCAGCCCCTAAATGAAGTCCCAGTCAGTTTTCCTTAGAGTCAGATCTTTTTCTGTGGATAGATCATTCATGAAAGATACCCAGCGACCTCATCAGACGGGGAAATTTTGCCGTTGTATGCCGCTTGCTCTCCCCTTTCGCTGTGGAGCTCATTACATGACACACATTGAATTCTAGCCAGATTCCATGACAAAAGGGGAAGGCAGGTGATGTATGCCGCCGTGGAAGCAACATGGGAGGCTTCCAAAGGTAATGTAATAAGGTTCCAAGTCCTGTGTTTAAGAGGTTTTCTTTCCCTGACTGTACAGTGGATTAATTTTATGAGAGCAGCCATCAGAGACTTGAGGGAACCAGTAATCGGCAAATATGTGCTTTTTAAACTCTCTAATTTTATTTTAATTGTACATTTACATAAGCACGTGGACTCATAATTTTAATTTTAATACTTTCCACATTCAAATTATTAACTTCATAATTTTAATTTGTTTACTTTCCATGTTCAAATTATTGATTTAATCCCAAGCCCCCATTCCTCCATTTCCCTTCTTTCCATGTTTTGCCTTATCCCTATTTCCCAATCTGCTTTGCATCCATGATCTTAAAGCAATAAAACAGATAAATGTGGTTTCAAATGCATAACCAGCATGGGGGAGACTCTCTGCCCCCAAATAATCTTTGCTTTACATCCCTAATACTAAATTCAACTGGTATGTGTCACTTTATCTTCACCTATTGTATACCTTTGATTCCCTCTACTATTATCAGTCATTGATTGAAAGCAAACTGGCTCTTCTTTAGAAGGCAAGAAATCTATTTGGGCACCAAGGCACTTTTAGGTGCCGCATCTCTAACCAAATCCCAGCTCCCAAAACTCGATCAATCTGTAAAGTCCTTTCAGCTGCTTTTGCCATCTCCAATCTCTGATGCTGTTTCCATTCTAGATTCTGGATGGCAAATGCTAGCTGTAAGTTTTAGAATGCATTTTGATTTTACTGAGAACTGAATCGCAACATTTTGAGCGGTGTGAAATCCAAAAAATAATGAGGTTCTGATTTGCCCATGAGCCTGGAAGTCTCATGGGTGCATCTCTGCACTGTAGAATAAATTCAATTTGAGACCAAGGGCTCAATGCTATGGAATTTTACAAAGTCTTTAGGCTTCTCTGCTAAAGAGTGCTGGTGTCTTACCAAACTACAAATTCCACAGCACAGAGCCATAGTAATTAAAGAGATATAAAACTGCACTAATTCTACAGTGTAGATGGACCCAAGTTCCAAAGTCAATTCATATATTTCTTTTTCAAAAAAGAACTAATTTTCTTAAGCAGGTCTTCTAGCCATTAAACAGGTTTACACTTTGCTTATAGAGTTTCCAAGTTCTATTCTAAATCAAAGTAACTAAATTGTATATCAACAGGTATGCTTAACTTGCCTTCTGGGGTAAATGCTGCAACGAGACAAGCGATGCCTGCCATCAGATTGGCTACAGCCCAGGGATAGCGGCGACCCACTCGCTCTGTTGTGAATATGAGGATGGCAGCTGCTGGAAATTCAACAATGGAGGAGTACAAAAAATCTAGGTAGACATTGTCTCCAGAGATTCCCACGTGCATGATTAGTCCTTGGTATGTTATGGCGCTTGTGAACCTAGGGGAAAAAAGAGCAACATTAGTTAACTATCTAGAAATGTGTTACTTGACAATAAGATCAATTTATTTGATATAACCCATTAGGTTCTCAAATTATATTTCACCACCTTTCATGTAGGCACATAGATGTTCAGAAAAAAATGATGTATTACGGGAGCATGCACCATGGTTAGAGCTAGACGTGTCTGATCCAACCTCTGTAGATTTTTGTAAATTTATTTAATTCCCTATGAGAGAAGTTACATCCTCATGGATGGAAGGCAAGACTGACTCTCTGATAGGGTCTGAAAGCAAATACTAGCAATTAAAAGCTAGTTACAAAAAGACCTGGAAGCAGAGGAAGTCATAAATCTTGCAACTGAAAGCAGCAACTTCAAGGCTGCGTCGGGTGGAGAAGGCAGCGGACTGTGGACTGTGGGATCTGAGAGTCTATATGGACATGGATTCAGCCGGAGAAACTCAAAAGGTAATGACAACCGATGACAAATTAGATTATTTAATGAGCCTAACAAGGACATGGCCATATCTATACAATAATTGACAGTGGAAGTTCGGGAATCCAAAATTAGGCTGATGGAAATAAAAAATATCAGAGAAGAAAATGAGAGGAACATCTCGGGGTTAAAGAAACAAATTGATTCTTTGAAATAAAAAATAACAGATTCAGAAAATACATATAGGCTCTGTAATTTGTGGATTAAGAAAATGCCTGAACACATTAAAACTATGATTTAATCAAATCCTTAATTCAGTGGTTCTCAGAGTATGGATTACAGTTATCTGATCAAGATTTTGAAAGAGCCCATTGGATTTTACCTTTTAGGAATGCTAGGAAAGGAGTTCCTGGAGACATTGTTGTTGCTTTTTCTAAAGAAAGGATCAGAAGCTCAGTCTATAAGAAACTGAGGAAAATCTGGGATTTACAATACAAGGATCATAAAGATCATAAAGACTATAAAATATTTGTCTACCCTGATCTGATTAAAAAAATGCTAACTGAAAGAGAAACTTTGTGTCTGATTACTAGAAGATCAGTTGCAGCTGGTATAAGATTTACTTGGAGATTCCTGGTGGTAATAGCTATCTTCAAGGATGGAAAAAATATACAGCATAATCATTTGCAGGAGGACAGGAAATGTTTAACACTTTCACCTTCATTTGGACAACGCAGAAGACCAGTTGACTGGAAATGAGCCATAGCCAGAGGGCCAAAGTCAGAAGAGGGATAGAGACAAACCCCTGGAAGAACAGAGGGAGAAAATGGGGGGCAATAATCAGAGGAGGAATAAAACAGGGAAAAGTGGACCTGACCAAAAAAGGATGATCACTAGAATGGACAAAAATATTTTTTTTAAAATAGTAGAACAATTGTGGTCAGTAAAATATTGCTTAAATGTTTGATAATTCTAGAAATAGTTTAAAATTAAGGGGAAGCTTGTAGTGGGGAGAAACTAAGAATTACTCAAATTGGTTGGGGGGGGGGTTCATTTGTGATTTGAGCTGTGCTAAATCTTGGGAGGAGTAAGAAGCATAGAAGGTATTTGTATATTTGGGTCAACAAGGAGGGGGCGGAGAGGATCAGGAGGTGCATAAACCTAAGGAGTTATCTGGAAGATGGCGAGAAGAAGCTTCTTAGCTGTTCCTCCCACAGGAATTGAGGAGAAATTGAATGCCACAAGGGGAGGGGAGGGAACAATAAAAAAACAGTGATAAAGAGATATGAGATCATGAAGTCTTTAATAAATACACAAACAAATGTAGATGACTGAATTAAACATCATGTCCATAAACACAAATGGTTTACGCTCACAAATTAAGAGGCATAGATTATATACACTTCTGAAAGATAATCAAGTAAATATAGCTCTCCTGCCAATAAGTTATTATTGGTTGTTGTTGTTGTTGTTGTTGTTGTTGAGGATTTAATAGTCAGGGGCAGTGGCCAGGAGACCGTGCTCCCTTGTTTCTAAAATTGGTCTATGATATCCAGAAAACTGAAAAGGTTAAGATTTAACCCATTCATTATTCTTAAGGAAGAAGACAAACAAAAGTTAACAGAAGAAATTAATAATTACTTTAAACTAAACCTGCGCTAAAGGAAGATATTATATGGGATGCCTTTAAGGCAGTCATGAGGGGTAAATGTATTGCAATGGAAAGGGGTATCAACAAAAGAAATAAAGGTGGTAGATCAGAAACTTTAAAACAGGAAGGAGAGAAAATATTCCATGACTTACAAAATAACCCAACAGAAGCGACTAAGGAAAGATAAAAAAAAAACAACTTGATACATTAGAGAAAACTGAAGTGACAACAAGATTGGCAATCTTTGTTAAATTTAATGACATTTATTCTCAGGAACAATAGTATGAAATCCATCACTTTCTCACACTGCTTGGATACCAGTATTAAATCTTTCATGTCAGCATATGCTAGTATTTTTAGTTAGCATACTAAATACTAGTAGCTGTTTACTTCTAAAATGTCCATAACCCCACTTATACTGAAGCAATGATCTGAAACTGGTCTTTGTACTGAAAACGGTTTCTCATTCTAGCTCTCTTCCATCTTCAACTGTCACTCAACCAATTACCGGTATGAACATGTGCAGGACAGGCGTATAGAAGGCTTGCAAGGGAATAAATTAAAAACCTGAAATAAAATGTCTCTTACCAGTTATACATTAAAATAAGTGTGTATTTTCTCATCTGTGGTGTTCTTACAAGGTCAAGCACAGAAGGATTCTGTTTTGCATCTTTTTCATTGTCTTCTTCAAGATTGATACTCTGTAAGAGAACTGTTCTAAAATTAATGAAGAGCAGAGTATTTGGTTTATTTTACAGCTGTTATAGATGGTGAACAATAAATAAGCATAAGGCATTTTCCAAAAAATCACGAATATGGCTGACTGTTTCTTGTTATCTGACAATATTAGATGTTAATGTTTGTATTTAAGTCTAATATCTATCACTGATATTTTACAACAGTTGAAAGTTAACATGCAATGCCACTAAATAATTAACAGTATTTTAATTGTTACAATTGATTGTATCCAACAGTCTTTATTTACCAGTGGAATAGACACCTCTGTTGGAACAATTTCCTTCTACACTGGAAACCCACAATCAGATGGTGGAGAGCAAGATCTACAGGGGGAGGAGAAGTGCCCTGATCAAAACATCCAACAAGAATTCAGAGTGCCAAGGTCAGAAGCCATGGAAAATCCTCAGAATTACACAGCTGCACTCTTCCTGATACCTTGACTGTAGTCTTTGCTCTGTCTGCAGGAAATAACCTGAGCCACACAACAGGGCCTATGTCCTTCTTGGGGACTTCAGGGCCCTTTCCTTCAACTCTTCTTCCTCCTCTGAAGTCAAAATGGTCTGCTGAATCAAAGGAGGACTCAGCAAGCAATCAGAGATCCATTCCAACTCATCCACTGGTACATCTGCTTCATCTTCTGAGAGAGATGAACTCTCAAGGGATGACATCATTTTTCTCACCATGGCTCCCCTCCACAAAGCAGAGGGGTCCCAGTTTCACTGGATAGTATTGGTGGAATTGCTAGCCCCAAGTCTGGAGCATGGACATTGGAGACATCTTGCCAAGAACATCCCTCCAGCCTACATTCAACCCAATCCACTCATTGACAACCAGTTAAGTATGAACCAACGATGTGATGAGGCAGCTAAAAGCCAATGGGAGTTTGGCCTGCACTAATAGGAGTATAGTGTCTAGATCCAGGGAAGTCATGCTACCCCTCTATTTTGCCTTGGTGAGACCACACCTGGAATACTGTGTCTAATTCTGGGCACTGCAGTTTAAGAGAGATGTTGACAAAGTGGAATACGTCCAGAGGAGGGCGACTAAAATGATCAAGGGTCTGGAAAACAAGCCCTATAAGGAGCAACTTAAAGAACTGGGCATGTTTAGCCTGCAGAAGAGAAGGCTGAGAGGAGACATGATAGCCATGTATAAATATGTGAGGGGAAGTCATAGGGAGGAGGGAGCAAGCTTGTTTTCTGATGCCCTGCAGACTAGGACGCGGAACAATGGCTTCACACTACAGGAAAGGAGATTCCACCTGAACATTAGGAGGAACTTCCTCACTGTGAGAGCTGTTCGGCACTGGAACTCTCTGCCCCGGAGTGTGTTGGAGGCTCCTTCTTTGGAGGCTTTTAAGCAGTGGCTGGATAGCCATCTGTCGGAGGTGCTTTGAATGCGATTTCCTGCTTCTTAGAAGGGGGTTGGACTGGATGGCCCATGAGATCTCTTCCAAATATATGATTCTATGATTATTTAAGTACTATAGGTGACCACAGTGATGGGAATCACCCATGATCTCAGCTACCTCATATTATTCCTCATCATCCACTATTATGAAACATAGAAAAGCAGACATTGTCCCAATCTGAAGGTCAGGAGGTTGTATTTGCAACTTGTTATCAGCAGGCTTATTTGGCCCACCCAATCTATTCCTGGAGAAGGGCATGCATTGCTTGTAGTTCCTTTTGGAAATTAGTCTGCTGCTGGAAATGAGAAAACTGGGAGGGTATTCATAATTTGCAAAGAAAATATTCTGTGAGATAGAAAAGTGGTACAAATTGTTGTAAGCTAATTCAGGAGGGTGTAGCAATTCTGCCCAGTTATCCTGCTGGTAGTTTATATAGCACCTTTGTTATCATTCCAGTATGGTATTGGAATGTTCTGTTTGCCTGATACGCTGATGAGATGTGAAAACGACAGAATTGAGTCTGTCAGAACAAGGCTATGAATTGGGGGCCATGATATAACACAAAATCCATTGGTAATTGAAAAATGCTCTGGAAAAACAAGCCTGTAGTGTCCTTGGCAGAAGAGATTATTTGTCTTTCTAGGCATATAAAGTAAGCCATCTTTGGGAACCAGTCATCATTAAGATGGTGTTATTGTCCTTCAAGGGCAAAGAAATCTGTGATGAAATCCAGGGATAGTATTTTCCAGTGCCCTAGGAGCTGGTAAGCTATAGCAAACCTGCTGGCTTGCTAGGTAGATCCTATGCTTGATGGCAGTTTGGGCAGGTGTAATCATAATAGTCTATGTCTACTTAAAGGAATCAGAAATCCTAAATCATAAGGTGGAGGGTTTTAAACAGAACAAACTGCTCTGCAGCCTAATTATTGTGGCACTGATATATAACATTCATGGCAGGAAGCCTGAGGAAATGTAAAGTTGATTGTAATGATACAGAAGTAAATTCCAAACAGTATACCTAAATTTTTCCCTATGTGGCCATCATGGTCACACTAGAGAAACGTCAGACTTGAGAAAAAACACTGTGAATTTGATGTTTAAATTAGTCCAGAAAGTTGGAAAGTGTAAGTGCTGCAGTAAGTTCTCTGGCTATTCAATGACTGAGTCCAATTCCTGGTCCTTCTGTGTCATATATTCAGATTTCCTGGAAGGGGCATTGGTTAGCCAGTTCTGGGAACTGAGAATATAGGTGACTTTGGAATCAAATCCGGTCACGAACTGTGACCTATTTGTTACTGATTAATTTGGTTGGCTGATTAAGCTGTCTGGAAAGATCCCAGCTTGCAGCAATCAGTGTGAAGTTGTATTGGGTGCATAGTGACCCCCCAACAAATGCCACCATGTTTCAAATGCTGCCTTTATCCCAGATAATGCAATGCCTTTAAATATGAGTCTACTGCTACTGCAAATGCCAACATCAGAGCTATTCATCTGACAACATACCAGGGATGTTATTCATTGTACATGTAACATTTGACATTCACCTCAAAATAGGGAGGTAAGGTTTTCTTGTTCTTTTTGGCAATGTCACCCACAATTTCCATGGCTTTGGCATTCTGTCCTCGGGAGAGCAGCCATCTGGGAGATTCGGGAAGGCACCTACAGGAATCAAGGCAGCAGAATAGCAAAGGGTCCTATTCCAGAGGAGAGCCTGTAGCAGAGAGACTCACAGCAGATGGCAATACAGGCATGCTTGTATTTCAGCCTTCTCGGTTTATTCCATTTGTGTTAAAACAAACTGCCAAGCATCACAACAGAACTATAATTGAAACTTTGCCATGGTCCTTTATTGGGGCCAGGCAATCTTATACTGAGGCATGCAGATAAGCCCAATTTCCCGTGTGAACTCATGTACATAGTTGGGCGGGGAGTTGCCTGGCTGTGTTAAGCCCTCATCAGAATTGAACATAGACTTCTCCATAGCTCTTGCATCAAACTTAGAATATTCACACTATTATGATGGCTGATTGCATTAGACCTGTTTCCTGAAGCATTGTGAATAACATGTGCAATCTTTTAATGACATGTGCAATCTTCAACCAGTCATGCATGTTGACAAAACCTCCCCTAAATACCTCATTTTATCTGCTGCAGTTTCCCCAAACTGGCCATTTACTTGCTTGTAAAGAACAGAGGAAGATCCAAGTGTTGAGCTAGAACTCAGGAAGACCAGGATTCAAATCCTTCTTAGCCAAGAAAGCACACTAGGTGACTTTGGGTAATTCACACTCTCTAAGCTTCAAAAGAAGAAGGCTATGGCTAATTGTTTCTGACCAAATCTTTTTTTAAAAAACATGATAGGCCCACTTTAGGGTCCCCATGCATCAGAAATGACATGAAGACATGCAATGACAATGAGAATGGAGGGAATGGAGCAATGTCCAGCTATGTTCCCTTAGCTAGAAAAACAGCCATGATGTCATCCCCTAGGACCTCCAAAGGACTTCCGGAAGGTCCCAAAGGATGCCCCGTACAGGAACATAGCTACGATAGGTAAACGGCTGACTGTCCCATGGTGCCTTCAACAACTGTGACTCAAAGTGACTTTTTGCTATATAGACCCAGTACTTTACAGCTTTATCTGAGGTTCAATTTCTTGGCTGCAGAATGTAGACATTTTTTTCAGGAAGGAATGTCATAGCAGTAGGACATTGGAGCTTAAGGTCATCTTACCAGTAATAGAGCAAAAGCAGAAAAGTTGGCAGAGTGACAGCAAGTTGAAGCCACCGCCAATGGGGAATTGCATAAGCCAAAGCATCAAGGATCAGGAGACCAATAGCAAATGCCGCTTGATAGAGAATGGCCACAGTCCTCCGGTAGCTTGCACCAACAATTTCTGTGACTACAAAAATAAAGGAATTGTTTCCACATTATTATAGTTATGCCAAAGTAATGGGATACAGATCAGTCTCAGTTTGATGTAGAAAGAAAGAAGGCTGAGCGTCTAAATATTTTGAAAGTATGATCAGGGTAGTCATATTTGCTTCAAATTGAACAACTTTAGTAATGGAAGATGTGCCTTGTAAAGGGATAAAATTGAATCGTGCTACTATTGTTTCAACTTAGTAAGGTAAATTTATAGCTATACAGTAACAAAGGGGTCCCTTCTTTTACCTTCCATATTTTCACCAATGATTGAGCAGTTGGTAGAAGAGGTAAGTTATTACTAAGGCCTAAAGCCAGCTTGTGCAACCAAACTTTTCCCCCCTTTATTCTGTTACATCTGTTGCTTTTCAGAGCATGTGCTGTCGAAGGCTTTCATAGCCAAAATCACAGGGTTTTTGTGTGTTTACCGGGCTGTATGGCCATGTTCCAGAAGTATTTTCTCGTGACGTTTCGCCTACATCTATGGCAGGCATCCTCAGAGGTTGTGAGGTATATACATATATAGGTTGCCTGCCATAGGTGTGGGCGAAACGTCAGGAGAGAATACTTCTGGAACATGGCCATACAGCCCGGAATACACACAACAACCCTTTTCAGAGCATGTTTTGGGGATGCCGTGTGTTGGGGCAAGTACAGGGAAAAGAAATTGCCTCGATTGTTCTATGGACACAAATAGTTCACTGGCCTATGACTAGTAAAAAATAATGCACACATGAAAATGCAGATTTTGCAAGAATTCAGAGACCACTTTTCCTGAAATTATGGATCTGTTTGTTCTGATAAGAGATCTGTTGACACTGCTGTGTTTTAATCTGAATTGTTTTTTAATACTAATTATATTTAATACTGTTTCAATATTTGTATATTTTAAATTGTATTGTAATGCTTTTAATGTTAGCTGTGTTGAGTCTCCTTATGGAGAGAAAAACCAGGATATACATTATTATTATTATTATTATTATTATTATTATTATTTTATAGTTTGATGCTGAGCATGCTGGGCTTCTTAGTTCCTTGAAGCTGTGCTCTGGGACATTATCTCACACTATTCCCACAACACAGGATAATGGGAACTTACCATCATGCTAATGTTGGATTTGTGCAGCCACTGGCATCAAACCATTACAGCGCTGCTGCTGCTGTAATGTAATGTAATGTAATGTAATGTGTGAAGTCATAATTTTGGGCAAGCAGTATAACTCCACTTTCCCACTATGTTGCTCTATCTTACTTTGTTATTATTTTTATTAATATTTTTACAAGTGCATTCAGTTTTCTGTCAGCTTTACTGCTTTCTTTTATTTTGATAGCATATTTTTGTCATACTTCAATCAATTGTAAATCCAATTTGATCAGAGACTTTGGCAGGACAAAAAAGGAGGGCAGGTGCATGCAAGGATGGCTTCCTTATACAACCTGCAATTACAGAAGCAGCCTAAGGTATTTTGCTGCCTGAAAGAAAGAAGCAAATAGCATCCTTTTCCCTTATCCTCATGTCAAGGGACACAACTAGCCAAAAACTTCCCAGATTATTTGAGCACATGAGGCAGAAAATTCCAGAAAAATCTATCTCATCTCTATTCCTAGTGGAAAAATATTTTAAAAATCAGGAAAAATCCCCAAAAATCTGCTGCCCTCTTCCCAACTCTGTTGCCTGATGTATATGACTGGCCCTGTGGAATTCTCTGACAATGAACTATCACTTCCCTAGCATCCCTAGAGCATTGATCCACTAATAGGGCACCACATCACTTTCTTTCATCTTCAGCAACACCATCCTCAGGGAAAGGGCCAGACGTACTAAGGATGTAGCCTGCTGTCCAGCTGCCCTTGCCAACGAGTCCCTGCATGAAGCGGAATATGACAGTCCATATGTAGTTTGGTGCTACAGCCACCAGGACTCCTGCGATGGTAGTTACCAGGGTGGTAATTAGGACACTTGTCTTGCGGCCAAACCTGCAAAAAAAAAAAAAAGGGGGAATGGCAAACATAAATGATACAGTTTAGAAAATGTGCACGTAAAAGTCACACAAAGGCATTAAACAACACTTTCTGAAGCCTAAATGCTTTTATTTCTATGGATAAAGTCACACGTTGAGGCGTGATGGGTAACTGTTCATTACTTAGTTCTATTACTCTGTTTTCAAAAGCAGCAAAATGTTCTTGTATAGTGTGAGTTAAAATACACAAGCTTGGTTTCCAGTTCTCAGGAATTAACAGTTTATTGAACAGGCATTTTAATTGCTCAGAATAAACATCTAACTCCTCTATGAATACCAGGAGTTCCATCACACTATAGCATTATCGCTCTATTATTTCCTTTGGTTTTGTCTTATAAAGTCCAGGAATGAGAGGCAGATTTAGCATTCTCAGCCAGAACACTAGTTTATAAACTAAAAGATTTATAGGAAGGAACACTGGCTGTTTACGTGGAATAATAACCCTAATGGTCTAGTGTAAATTATCCCCAGATGTCCACTGCAACACCAGTTTCTCTGAAAACATTAGAGAACTGGCAGCATTATCTTTTCAGAACTAAATTAAGAATGCATGAAATGTTTTTTCCAGCAATTGCTGTCATAAATTATGAGCAGTCAGTAAAACTTAAATAACATCACAAAACTACAGCTATACATCAGTTAATGAAATGGGCCCATTCCTGGGCATTTTGGCTTTAGCAGAAATTTGGTACAAGGCAGAAGTAACATGAAAAGAATAGAAATAGGATTTTTATGTGTTGGGTTGTCAATTTTTGTTATTATGGGAGTATTGTTGTGTTCGTGCATTGAATGTTTGCTTTATGTGTTTAGAGTTATGCTCTGAGTTCCTCTGGGGAGAATATAAATAAAGATTATTTTATTATATGACACAGAAAACAATATAGATATACTGGATTTCGTATCACAAAATCACAAGTCAAACACTTCCCAAGTGTCTAGGACTGTGTGATGTATTTTCGGATGATGTGTGCAGATCCCAGTAGGGTGGCCTTTTGCAGTTGGCAGATTGTAATTTTGTCAATGTCTATTGTTTCCAAATGCCATCTGAGATCTTTTGGCACGGCACCCAATGTGCCGATCACCACCGGGACCACTTGCACTGGTTTCTGCCAGAGTCTTTGAAGTTCAATCTTGAGGTCCTGATAGCGGCTGAGTTTTTCCTGTTGTTTTTTGTCAATGCGACTGTCACCTGGGATGGCAACATCAGTGATCGAAACCTTTTTCTTTTCCACAACTGTGATGTCTGGTGTGTTGTGTTCCAGAACTTTGTCAGTCTGGATTTGGAAGTCCCACAGTATCTTTGCATGCTCATTTTCCAATACTTTTGCAGGTTTGTGATCCCACCAATTCTTTACTGCTGGGAGGTGGTACTTGAGGCATAAGTTCCAATGAATTATTTGGGCCACATAGTTGTGCCTCTGTTTGTAGTCTGTCTGTGCGATTTTCTTACAGCAGCTGAGGATATGATCAATGGTTTCGTCGGTTTCCTTGCAGAGTCTGCATTGAAACCGACGAAACCATTGATCATTGATTATTATTATTATTATTATTATTATTATTATTATTTACACTCCTAAAAAGAAGAACTGATACAGTATGTTTCAGTAAATTTTCCCTATGATTTTCATTTTTAAATACCCTCCTCTCTCTCCTTTTCTCTCTGTTTTGCTCTTTACACATGCTCAGTATGGGATTCTGAGGGCAGCTGCTGCATATATTGCCTGTTGTAGGGATGCACACACAACTAAAACAGTATCATTCCTTCCCAGCTTGAGCTTTATTGCATTTTTGCAGCTGACATTAGTGTAATCTGATATTGTCAGGACCCAGGCTGCAGAGTACCAATAACCTTACACAGAGGCCAGTCTCTATCTAATATCTTTATTAAAGAAATATATAAAATCAATAAAAACAAGTGAAGAATATAGTTCAGAAGCAGACCTTTCAGATAAGGCCAAATATAGTCCAGAAATGTATTGTCCAATATAAGATATTAGAGTTCAAAGTTGTAATCCACTTGACCGAAACACACACTTTGCCAAGCAATAGTGTGGGGAAATAACAAAGTCTTTATAGTCCAATGAAGCTTGACAACAAGGCTGGAAATAAACTTGATTCTTGACTTGATCCAAGACTTAAAACGAGGCAAACATGAAGCATGAAACAAAGTCCGTGGCAAAACCGTGAGACAAGGCAAGACTTGAAACTTGATCCGGGAAGCAGGGAACAGGGATTACGAAGTCCACACACAATCTCTCTCCTCAAGCTGATCAATTGACTCCGCAAAGTTTCCCTTGCGACAAACACCTATATTGGGTCTCATTTTCCCGCCAACAGAACTCTTTCCCTAGAGAACGAGAAGCGAAACCCAACTCTGTCCAGATGCATGACTCCTTAGAATTTCCCAAGGGAAGCAGACCTAATAAGCCATTTGTTTGGCAGCGATTCTCAGGCTTCTGCGATTAGCCTCCCTGGCTCCCCTATCTTTAGCATAATTTTCCCTCCTGGAAAACGGGGGGGAGTTCTGCCCAAGGCCTGTTTGGCTGAATTCTTGAGGGCAAACGTCAACATCCTGCAGGTGAAGAGGCTCCGGCTCTGGCTGAACCGGCGAAAATCCCATGTTTTCCTCTTCGTCTGTCACAATAGTACTAGGAACAGGACTACAAGGCCCATGAGTCATCACAGATATTGAAAGTTTGTGTTTCTACACTCTCTTTCACCCTCCTCCCAATACCAACGTGGCTAAAAAATAACTTCTGACAGAAAATGAGAAGGAAATGGGGTTAGACATTTTAAAAAAGACTTTATTTAAAGAAGAGCTTCTTTGCTAGAGGTTTAATTGAGATATGCCTGTAAGTCTTTCTAAATTCCAGCATAGTTAGACAATTCAAGCAAATTTGATCTGATTCTGATTTCTGTCCTTCTCTACTTACCTGTCTGCAATGTAGCCAACATATACAGACCCAAGGCAAAATCCAACATTCACACATGCCTGAAACACGTCTAGCTTCCAGGAGTCTTTGCACACCAAGTCAAACTATAGAGACACAAATAGAAGGAAAATAATGATCAATAAATTTTCATCATTAACAAATGGAGTCATCCATTTTATAGAGAAAACTGTAATGCGTCTGAAATCCAGTCCCATAATAAATAGCAACGCAAGAACAATTGCTGCACACAGAACGTCTGACATCTCCTTTTCCATACAAATTTATTTTTAAGAGCAGTCATACAATTTTTGCATCCCCTATCTGAAATTTCAAAATCCAGAATATTGTACTACAAAATCCCAGTTGTTCTCATGGGTGGTTGAGATAGTGATGCCTATGGTTTAATGCACAAAATTATTTTAAAGTCATATAAAATTACCAAAAGGCAATGTGTAAAAGGTATATATGAAGTTTGTTTCCAAAAGGTACCAAATCCGGAAAAAAAGAGTCCTATGTTATTGATTAGGAGTCAAGTATTACCATATGTACATGATCAAAACTTTCAAAATGTACTGAAACGCTTCAGTATAGAACTTAGAAAATTCCATAGCAAAGGACTGCATATCATCAGAACGGTTTTTTTATTCCTGTAAAATTGGTTCAGATGGATTTGGTACCTTTTGGAAACAAGTTCCACAGATATAAAACATTCATGGATTTTGTCTTGGGAGATCCCATCACCAAAAGATTTTATAATGTATACGGTAGTATTCAAAAATAAATGAATAACCGCAAATCAATTTCTGGCCCCAAAGCCTTTTGAATAAGGGATACCAAGCAGTTATTATCTGTGGTGAAACTTACTTAGCTATAACAGTTACAAAGATTTTGTTTTTGTTTCACTCTGCTGTTCCTCTTTTCCCACCAATTGTATTCATGCGCCTCAAAAGCTGCTGAACATAACATTTTAAGCATGATAAAAGTTGGTTTTGAAGTGGAAATCATAACTTTTTTGAGCTAAGCAATAGAATTTTTTCTTTACTCTAGAAAGAAAACATTGAGACAGTGTTGTGCAAATCTGTTCTAGCAGGTTAAGTCAATTGTACTTGGTTCAAATAAAGCCAATGTTTAAGAATTAAATTTGTGGGTCAGGGACTTTACACTGTAGGCCTGTTAGAGACCCCTTCACTGAAGATAAGAAGTCAAAAGGAGAAACATAATATCAAAGAATATACTGCCAAGAAGAAAGACAGAAACCTGAGTAAAATCAATTCCAAAATATGCATATGCCCATTCATCTGAACAACTGAACTTGAGAGCTGTCATTTAGTACTACTATTGCATTTCCCCTCTCCTTCTTCTTGGTCCCCATTCCTTGTGCTTTCCCATCTTCAGACCAGTATTTCTCAACCTGGGGATTGGGACCTCTAGGGGGGTCACCAAAGACTCTTTGATTGTAGGTGAACTGTAAATCCCAGCAACTACAACTCCCAAATGTCAAAGTCTATTTTCCCCAAACTCCACCAGTGTTCATATTGAGTATTCGTGCCAGGTTTGGTCCAGATCCATCCTTGTTTGAGTCCACAATGCTCTCTGGATGTAGGTGAACTACAACTCCCAAACTCAAGGTCAATGCTCACCAAACCCTTACAGGTTCAATTCCGTCATTGATGGATTTCAGAATGCTCTTTGATTTCCAGTGAACTAGAAATCCCAGCAACTAAAACTCCCAAATGGCAAAACCAATCCCCCTAACCCCACCAGTATTCAAATTTGGGTTTATTGGGTATTTGTGCCAAATTTGGTTCAGTGAATGACAATACATCCTGCGTATCAGATATTTACATTATAATTCATAACAGTAGCAAAATTACAGTTATGAAGTAACAACAAAAATTTTATGGTTGGGAGTCTCCACAACATGAGGAACTGTATTAAGGGGTCACAATATTAGGAAGGTTAAGAACCACTGCTTTAGACTGTAAACTTTAGAGCTGGGACTGGCACCATAAACTGCTGTGGAAGCCATTGTTTTTGGATGAAGAATGGGATAGTAAAAACTCTCAGTGAAACAAAATTATTCCTTATTTATTACATTCATACCCCAGCTTTCCGTCAAAGAACATGACAATTCTCTTCTTCCACATTTTGTCCATACAACAACCCTGCCAATCAGGTTAAAGAGAGAATGGCTCACCCAAGATCATCCTGTGGGATTCATGGCTCAGGAGGGACACAAACCATGACCTCACCTTATCCAGTATGACACCACCAAACTAACTCTGGCAAAAGCCTGGCATTGTGCCAGAACGCACATAGGGCTCAAACTGGGGAAAGGGACATCAGCACTCATATAAGTTCTGCCCCAAATTTTTCTAGCACCTAGATATTGCACATTAAATGTAAAGGTTCAAGAGGGTTCTGCAACCAAGTTCAGCCGGACACAGTAGCAAAGTTCCTCTGAAAAAGAAATGTATTACTATGAGTAGCTGAATTAAGTTACAGAGCCCTCTTCAGACTTTTGTACTCAACACTTCCAGGTACTTGGGGAGGTCAGAGGTGGCGCTGAACATTTTGCACAGACAAAGGGCTCTTGGGTCAGACTTGCAGTGTGACTGAATAGTAGAAGACCACTCTGGCTTCAGCCAAGGAATGTAGGACAACCCGGAAGCTGCCACCCACCTCTACTTCCCAGAAAACATCAAGCCAAGCTGGAAACCAAGCTGGCTCATCTATGGGTAGCTATAAATAGATTTCTTTGCTCTCTGCTTTCTGCCAGAAATAAGACTCAGCTCTTTCATCTGTCCAGAGTCCAGATATTACTAAAATAAATGAATGCTTCGCCTCCTTTAATTAGACAATTTTTATTTAAGCACAAGAAATTCAGAAAGGTTACATCAATCGTACCTCTATTTACGCCTACCAACATGTTTATAGGAATCTCAGTTTTCTCCACTCTCTTCAGCTTCACTCCTTTCTATGCCTTCTATTCATTTCTTTTCATTAAGCCTTATTTTGAAAGGCTTAATGACATGATCTTCTTTCTCTTTTTAATTTACACCAGCTGCTTTGGAAACAATTATCTAAAGTAAATCAAAGCAGTAAACAAATGTACAGCTTCCACCCCACCCCTGCCTTGATCATATAATTATGTCAACTTTTTCCAAGTTTGTGCCATCTGCCAATTCGAAATACAACTCTGATCATCGTGACCACTGATTGTGTTGGGTTGGGGCTGATGATAGGTTGATACTTTTTCTTCTGGACACTGTCCAGCACATTGTAGATTGTTATTCATATTGCTCCTTGACCTTATTACAATTCTAGAGAGCTTTGGGCTCATGTTTTGGATTTCAACTTCCAGAAGCTGCAGCTAGCATGGCTAGTCAGGGATTCTGGGCAATCACAGCTTGGGATTCTATCCCCTGTTCTAAATGTCTCAGTATAAACACATGCAAAAATTAAGGAGAAACATCTCTGTGACTTTACTTACCTCACTCACAATGGACTGTATTGAAGAATCGTAAAGCCAACCATCTTGGCAAGTGGTGAGAGGGATGCTGCCATTCAGATGGCTGAAGTTTTCCAATGTGTTCGTACAACTTAGTTCGGTTGCATTCCAATCCACATCGTATCTCATGCATTGCTGGATGAAAGCCTCTCCCTTTGGAACAGTATAATTCAATTCCTCTTCAAGAGTCCAGCCACACCTGCGGCTCAACTCAGCCACTCCAGGATTCAGACAACGATGCTCCGGAATAAAGCCCAGAAAAACAACTCCAATATAGACTGGGGCAAAGGCAGCAGAAAGGAGGCAAATGAGGAAAAATGCTCTTTTCTGGAACAGATCAAACTCCCCGATGTGCTCTAAAATGTCATCCAAGTTTGGCATTTTGGACTAGAATTGTTATTCCCACTTCAGCATTTAATCGTGCTGAGGGTAAATGAGCTTAAATAACAAGCTATTTGATTAAAAGCCAAAGAGCTAGTTGATAAATTATTAAGTCACCTATTGTAACTTTTATATAAGTTTCACGGGCAGGAGGAAGACAGTCCTCTTCAGAATGGAAAAAGCCATTCTTCATGGCACAAACCAAGAAGGTTTATTGCTAAACTTTTATTAATTACTTCAGATATTGCTGTTTCCTCTTGTTTCGCATGACATAGCCAACATTATTTAGGAATCTAGGAGCAAAGGGGCAAACACAGGGAGATGAAGAGATCAGAGGGAAAGAAAACACTGACTCATGACAAAGCAATTTGAGGGAGGCGAGCAAACTGACCCCACCCCCTTCCTCTTGATATCTTTGTCCAGCCTTGGACGTTGGAGCTGCTTTTACATAAACAGATCCTGTGGATTCTGTTGATTTTTCCTTCAGATGTTGGCCCCACTTCACTCTAATGATATACTGGCAAAATGCCCATCACTGCCAGAGCTTTAAAAAGTCATGCATTTGGATTACAACTCCCAGAATTCTCCAGCCATCGTGCTTGCTGGGAGTTGTAGCTTCCAAAGAGAGTTTTCCTAATTTCTGAAGACCTTGGGTGCATTTACACTATAGAGTTAATGCAGTTTGACACTACAGTACTTTAATTGCCATAATTCAAGGCTATTGAATACTCGGATTGGTAATTTTGTGAAACATCAGCACTTTTTCACAGAGAAAGCTTAAGCCCTTGTAAAATTACCATTCCCATGATAACATCCAGTTGAGACCGTTAAAGTGGTATCAAACTTCACTAATTCTATGCTATAGAATCACCCTTTGACGGGTTGGATATGCATATGTATGGATGAGTATTTATAGGAAAGGGGTTTTCTTTTAATTTGAATTGTTGTGTTTGTTTTTCTGTGTTTTCTGGACTTCGGGGGGTACTAATGCATCTCTGGGCACTATACATCCACTTTTAAGAATCTTCAATGGAAATGCTGAACTGTATCTCCTGAGACCATGATCCACTTTTAGCTCAACATGACCTGCAAATGCAAGGACTTTTTCCAATCGGATGAAAGCAGCAATGATTCACTTTTGTAGCAGGAAGTTGAGAGGCACATTCAAGGGTACTAGCAGAGAGAGACTGGACCTCCCCTTTATGGTCCTGGCATCTATGATGGTAGTCCACACCTCCCCTCAACTATATCCCACTCATTGGATGATACAATCCTCAGAAAATCCATATAATCAACTAAGTAAAGTGGGCAAAGCTTTTTCTGGACAGATTGGTTAGAAGAAGCTGTCCATACCAAAGTTTGAAAAGATTACTTCATGGAATACACATCTCTTCCCATTCAGTGCATGTATGAGACCCAAAAGGTGTACAAAGTTCTCAGAATACTTCATCCTCTTGTTTTTCTGCACAAGCAAAACAGCCAGACAGGTTGATCACATGGATAGGGATTGGCAAAGCGTTTTGTGGGCTTATGAGCCATCCACCCTTTCTGGGTTGGAAAACTATAAGTTAACTAACAATTTACTTTATAAATAGGTTAGAGCCCCCTTACAGTTTAATTTTAAAACAAGCAAGAGAAGGATAGAGAGATGGACTTCCAACCATTTCTGATGAGCTGTTGGCTATTTTTGGAAAGTCTGCACAGTTAGCACCAGGCTCCAAGACAAAGCATTGGCTCCTAGACTCAGCACAGTTGCCCACCTCTGCTCCTCAGCAGACACTAACAGAACAATGCAGTAATAAAGAACACTGCAAATGACAAGAGTCCAATTAATGTTTGTGGTTTTTCTATACATTATAACTGTATTCTCAACTTGCTTCTGACACAAAAGATAAATAAATAAATACATAACCCTAAAAATATTGAGGAGCATTGGAACAAACTGAAGACCTCCATCATCACAGTCTGTGAAGAAACCACTGGATACCAAACTAAGAAACATCTAGACTAGTCTGATGAAAATGACAAAGAGATCCAACAGTTATAAGAAAAGGAAGGCCTTCCAAACATGACAGAGAGACACCAGCTGCGCTGCTGAGAAAAAGACTACAGAGTCAGGTCAGGAACAACAACAAGCAATAGTCAAGGTTATAATCCAATAGTCAGATACTAGTAGTCCAATGACCAGGGCTCATAGATCAAAGACCAAGAATCTAGGGGTATTTATTTATTTATTTATTACAATATTTATATCCCACCCTTCTCACCCAACAGGGGACTCAGGGCGGCTTACAATAAAACGTATATATAAAATTGTACAATACACTATAAATCAGTTACAAAATTAACTTACATCGGACATTCATAAAACGCATTATAAAATACAGATAGGCATGTTCAAGTTTAAAATACTGGGTCTGTCAATTGAGTTCCAGCGTACATAATAGTAATTAACGCTGCTAATTGTTATTCGAAAGCCTGGCCCCACAACCAAGTTTTAACCTTCTTATGGAAGGATAGGAGGGAGGGAGCCTGCCTGACTTCACTGGGGAGGGCGTTTCATAGGCGGGGAGCCACTACTGAAAAAGCCCTGTCTCTCGTCCCCGCCAGCCGCACCTGTGAGGTACAAACGGAAGTCAGCTTTAAATAGTCAAACCAGATAGTCAAGAATACAAACTGATGATAAAGTCAATCCATGAAAACCAAGAAGTCAACCCAGAAGTCAGAGCCCCATGTCTTCACCTGCATGGCCCCACCCTCCCTGACAAACTACCAAGATTCCATAGGATGGAGCCATGGTACTTAAAGGACCATCCAACTTCTATACTTGTGCAGTGTGAATCTACTCTATAACAGTCTGAGAACATGGATTTTCTTCCTGTCTTGTATTTTTGGTATGTGTGGGGAACTGAGAGATGTAACAGCAGAGTCCTCAAGTCACCCTGGATGTTCACCGAAGTCAGCAGCGTGATTCCTAGTGTCTTCTGTTCCAAAAACTGCTTTTAAAATTGGTAACTACTCAAATTCGAAACTGCAGAAGGTAAAGTACGTGTGTGTGTTATATGTAAGCCAAAGGGCAATCAATAACTGGAGCATTCAAACACAGGAAGGTTCAGAGAGCTGGTTAATCTGTCTTTACAGTTGGCTGGTTTGATTGCGAGCAAGGAAATCCTATCTTCCCAGCTTTAGATCCTGGCTTCATTACATGCTGTGGATGCATATATGTGTGTATGTGTGTATATCTACTTTATTAGCAGGCAAGCCACATTCTTGCAACCTCAGAGAAAGACAAAGACAAACACTCTCTGAACATATCTTGCCAAGAAAATCTTGTGATAGGGTTGACATAAGTTGAACACTTTGTTTTTGTGTATTCCTGCATGGCAGGGGTTGGACTGGATGGCCCTTATTGTCTTTTCCAATTCTACAACAGCACACAACAAAATTACCTTTCCATTCAAGCAGATCTTCGGCAGATCATCTGGGTTACTCCAAAGAAGGCTGTTATATTGGATGGGTGCTACTGCAAAAAATAAGTTTGTTGGAAAATATTTGATTTTAATACGTTTTCTTTGCTTTTAACTTCTAGTTCTTTGTTAGCTACCTTACATCATGTCTGTGGGGAGAAAAGCATGGATGGTGTCAATGTAGTGAATAAAATTATTAACCTTTTAGTTTTTAGTACACGTGTGCTTTAAAGTTTGTTTGGAAGGTTCAAAGGTGTTCAGTACCCATGTTGGAGTGATGCGGACACTTTTGTGTTGCTTGTGGCATTATGACAAAATATTTCCAGATGCATATGCTGTAGAAACACTGCCCCCAATACAGCACGTGCCACAAATAAAATCCTGTGCAGACTGCAGACGTCTTCTAAGGAGATATAATTCTCTGTATATTCTCAAGATAGACAGCAGAACAGGGTTTTTATATTATATAGAACAAATGGACCATGTCCTAGGTATTAACACTATCCTAGTTCAATCCATGAAACACATTCAGTTCAAACAGTCAGGTATCAAATAATGGGAAAGACCCTCCTGTACCTGAGACCACAGAGAACTACAGGCAGTCACTGAGTTACAAACATCTGACTTACAAATGACTAATAGTTAAGAATGGGGGTGAGACAACAGGAAATTAGAGAAATCTACCCCTTGGAAGCGAAATTCACTCCTGGAAGAGCTATCACGGGGAAAAGGGGTCTCCACTGAAAATATGTGGCAGGAGTTACCATTTAAAATTTACCTGTTCCGACTTACAAATTCAACTTAAGAACAAACCTACAGAACCTATCTTGTTCGTAACTTGTGGACTGCACTAGATATATTTACCTCATCCAGGAGAGAAACAGCCTGCATCTCAGAGGAAGATACTTTTTATTGTTGCTAATGAAGTTGGAAGTTATTGCCTAGCTTTTAATTACTGTCTCCCAATGCTTACATGGCCATAGAGGGAGGCAATCTATGCTGGCTTTGATATCCTTCCAGACCATCTTAACTGATAACAAAAATCTTGATGAATATAGGTCTCTGACTTCTACTGGGTTTCTTTAACACCTTTAAGCAAGTGAAGAAGCCAGGAGAGCTCCCAAAGCTGGCATGTTTTGTGCATTTTTGGTTGACCCAATATATATATGTTTTGTGAATCTTGGATGTTGCTGGATTTTTGTATAATGCAATTTCCCAACTTCTTCCAAATCCAAAGATCAGAAGAAAGGCTGGTCATTATCAGATAAGTTGGTCTGAAACATGACAATTGGAGCACCATTGGTGTTAAGCAATAAAAACAGATACTTGGCTAGCTCCTTGGTGTCATGGCATAGTTTTGCAGATTCTAGGGAATCAATAATGAAGACAGAGACTAGAGGGATATTGCTGGAAACCTGGAACAAATCTGACTGAAAGTGTACTGAATGGCATCACAGATTTTTTGTTGCTGTGACCATTGAGAACTATTACACTGTTATTCAAATCGACAATGGAGCAATCTTGTCTCCTGTTTGTCTAGTACAGGGGTCCCCAAACTAAGGCCCGCGGGCCACATGCGGCCCATCGGAGCCATTTATCCGGCCCCCGGGGTGGTGGCTCCCTCCTCTGCCAAGAAAGTGTGGTGTGGAGAAGGAGGAGAAGTTTCTTGTCAACCTCTCCTCATGGGCACTTTTCCGGCCGCTGCCGCCGAGGAAGGGCCTCATGAGGCGAGGAAAAGGTGTGCGGCTTTCCTCCCTCACACCATGGGCAGCTTTCCTGCTGCCACCACTAAGGAAGGGCCGCACGGGGCGAGGAAAAAGCATGCACCTTTCAGCCCTCGCCCCGCGGGCAGCTTTCCTGCTGCTGCCGCCGAGGGAGGCAACGGGAAAGGTGCGCGCGGGGTGAGGGAGGAAAGAAAGGTGCACGCCTTTTCTTCGCCCTGCATGCACCTTTCCCGCTGCCTCCACTGAGAAGAAAGAGCCGCACTGGGCGAGGGAAAGGCATGTGCCTTTCCTCCCTCACCTCGCGGGCAGCTTTCCCGCTGCCGCCGCCGAGGAAAGCAGCGTGAAAGGTGCGCGTGGGGTGAGAGAAGAAAGGCTCATGCCTTTTCCTCGTCCCACACACACCTTTCCCGCCGCCGCCTCTGACGAAGGCCTGCACGGGGCGAGGGAGGAGGGAAAGGTGCACGCTTTTCCTGCCTCCATGCTCGCCTTGCATGCTCCTTTTCCGCCTCCTCCCCCACCTGGGATGGAGGAGTCAAAACAACAATGGAGGCATGCCTGTGGCAAAAGGTAGAGACCTCCCGTTTTATCTTGCCACGTAGACTCCCTCCTTTGCAACCCTGTCATTTTTCTTGAAGGCTAGCACTCTGCCAACCCCGAACATTACAGTATTATTATTATTATTATTATTATTGCCATTGTTGGTCAGGGGTGCTTTATGTTTTGGTTCACAAAGGGAGAAAGGGGTTGGACTATATGGCCCAAGGGGTCTCTTCCAACCATGTTTATTATGGTGTTGTTGTTGTTGTTGTTGTTGTCATTGGGTGGCTATCTGTCAGCGGTGCTTTGATTATGGTGTGGTGCACAAAAGCAGAAGGGGGTTGGAGTAGATATCCCAAGGGGTCTCTTCCAACCCTCTATTATTTTTATGATGATGATGATAATGATGATTAACATTGAGGCTGTATTTGTTCCCTTTTTGTTTTGTTTTTTACTTCAAAATAAGATATGTGCAGTGTGCATAGGAATTTGTTCATAGTTTTTTTAAAAACTATAATTTGGCCCTCCAATGGTCTGAGGGACCGTGAACTGGCCCCCTGTTAAAAAAGTTTGGGGACCCCTGGTCTAGTATTATTGAATACATTTCAATACGTGCTTGAGGATATGGGCAGGACCCTTGAGAGGTGACAGCCCCTATTTGCAAGCCAGACCCTTGCTCTTGTGGCTTATTATTAAATAGGCCAGAAAGGGATAGATCAAGGGACTAGATCAAGGATTTGGCCTGTGTTAGAAGAGGTTATATTCCCCCTGAAGAAATAGAAGGTTGCAATTTGGATGTACTCCTAGACTCAGCTTTGAACCTGGAGGCTAGGTTTCTGTGGTGGTCAAAAGTCCTTTTCAGACATTTAAAGCATCTGCACTTGTTCCTTGAGATGTTTGGTTTGGCCATGTTTGGACTACTGCAACACCCTGTAGAGTCTCACTTATCCAACATTCGCTTATCCAATGTCCTGGATTATCCAACACAGTCTGCCTCCCTCCCAGATCCACAGCTGTTTCTCTGGGCAGCGAAGACTGAAACTTTTACGCATTTAATTTCCAACAATGTTGTTACTGTAAGTTCATTTTATGCAATTCTATCATTATTTGTGGTCAATTTGTTAGTAGCCAATGTTTTTGTACTCAATGTTTTCAATACATTGCGATGTTTTGGTGCTAAATTCATAAATACAGTAACTACTACATAACGTTACCATGTATTGAGCTGCTTTTTCTGTCGATTTGTTGTAAAACATGTTTTGGTGCTTAATTTGTAAAATCATAATGTAAATTTGATGTTTAATAGGCTTTTCCTTAATCCCTTTTTATTATCCAACATATTCGCTTATCCAACGTTCTGCCGGCCCATTTATGTTGGATAAGTGAGACTCTACTGTACTTAGATCTCTGGTAACCCATTACTGTTAGTTTATTCTTAACCAAGTGTATTATTTATAAGAATGCCACTTTCTCTAAAGTAATACTTACAGTATTGTTGCATATGTGCCAGTGCAATAGGTTGTCACTTTCAGTTCCTTCACTCTAATTCCACATTAGTATTCTTTCATACATTTAACATTTACAATATAACATATACCCGCAAAAAAAGAGAAACTCTCCTAGAAGTGGTTTTTAAGGTGACAAAACACTGATATATTACTTTTAAAAATCCTAGGGAAACAATTTAACTTTTATTGAAATTGTTTGAACACTTTGTTACATTAAATCTGATTCCCAAGCAGAAACCACCTTAAGGAAACCAGTGTGATTAGGAAAAGGTATGAACAAGGAAGAGTGCCTGGCCAGTCCAAGGACTGCTTCATTATGTACTGGAACTCATGTATTCCCTGCGAGCCCCTTGAGAGACAACTGAGCAGAATGAAGTGAAATCTCCATTCAAGTCTTGCCAGCAATGTAGTTTCATCACTGAGGCTCCTGGGTTACTGGAATAGTTAGCAACAGTATCCAAAGGTGACCTTTTTTGCATCTTCTTTTCACCTATTAGCAGAAAAGGAGTATGTCTCTGTGCAACCAAGGCTTTTGAGACCTGTATCTTTAAAGTAGATATACAACTCCTGGGAGGGCAGTGAAGCTGATGTTCCAGAAATTCTAGTTTGGCTTGGAATAAACCATTCTCATATGGCAAGGCCACAAGCTTCCTCCAGAAGGAAAAGGATCCCTCCTTTCTTCTATGGCCAATGAAGCAGAATTATTTTTTTTTAGAAAAGTACAGCTTTTTCCCTCTCATCATGACAATTCAGTTAGGAGGAGCTGTACCTGTGAACTAGTCCTTCCATGCTGCTCTTCCAACAGCTTTGGAAATACTGATGAGATTTCATACGATTGGTACCGAAAAAGACTTATCATGCAAAGGACAGCCACTGTCCCAAGGCTAAAGCTATAGAGATTCGTACCTTCCAGTAAAAACATGTTTCAAATCATAACAAGTCATTTTAAGTTAGGATATAGGAATCAAATATACAGGCAATTTGAAACAGCTCCAAAAATGTACACCAAAGCAACCAAGCAAACATACACAACCTTCTATCTCCACTTCATATGATGTGTGAATCTGTAGAAGAAATACCCTGCCTGCAGGAAGAACTCATTGCCAATTATTATTTCTGTGAACCTGAGTTGTGAGAGCAATAAATACAAAGGAGAGTGTTAAAATTGCAAGTTTCATGTTGAAGCTGAGGGGATTTTGTTCAGATCTGACCCCACCCTTGGAAAGCATTACGCCATTTGTAACATCTATAGAGAAGGGAGAAGAAGAATAATCATGGTTCAAACTCACTGAATGCTAGAAATCCAGCAATCACTAAATAAATTGTAAACTAGGATTGACCCTCCTTCCCCCTTTCCCTTTGAAACAGTCCCTTACAGAAGGCATTTGAAGCTAAAGTCTTCATATTTGGTTGGAAGTGTTTTGTTGTCCCGCCTCAATACATACACATGGAATTGTGAATAGGCACAACAGGAGGTTTAAACGTTCAACAAGTCCTCATCGCTGTCATCATGAAATGATGCTGTGTTTGTTGAGTTCTGTAGCTTCTGCTGGCCAAAAGCAATGCTGCCTTTGCTTTTCTTGCTGTTACTAAGCAGGTTAGCTTTATCGTTGCTTGAAAGATTAAGAGGCTTATTGTAATGAGGCCTCATTGTGCCTAAGCCTCGAGACTGAATGTCTCTAGCTGAATGGATTTTGACCTCTGGTATTGTCAAAACTTCATCCTCGCTGTCCATGTCATCCACTTGAAGGGATGTTAGGGCATCTGATTTGACTGTTTTACTAGCAATGTGGCCATTTCCTTGCCCTTCATTTCCTGACTTCTGATTTGGAGCAGCAACTTCTTCCATAAGCCATTCAGTTTCATTTTCATTCACTTCTTCTGTATTTATCTGTTATGTGGAATTAGATGGAATTAGTAAACAGCATTTTAAAAGATATCCACAGACATAGTGCAGATATTTGAAACAAACCTGACCTTGGAGAGGAACTATAACTTAATGACAGAGTACATGCTTTGCCTCAGAATAACACAGGCCCAAGGTCCAATCCTTAAAATATTTAAACTTTTAAAAAAAGTGTGCTTGATAGGAAACATCTCAATTGCAAATTCTGGAGAGCTGATGTCAATCAGTGTGCAGAGTACTGGGCCAAATGGACAAGTAGACTGACAAGATATCATCACAGCAGCTGCATTCACTTATATTACTCCTGCTGGGAACTTTCTTATAAAAAATACAGAAGTTTAGCTCAAGTGAGCCCAGTGCTGCCTCTTGGTGTCAATGCACAACTTTCAGCATCCCTCAATGTTAGCTATGATGGTTAAACCCAATGAAGGCTACAGTTCAGAAACATTTGGATTGCCATACTTTCCTCATTCCTAAGTGACCAAAGCAATTCATGTTCACTCACATTTCACTGCTCTACAAATGGAGAAAATCCTATAGGAACACATATTTTAAACATTTATGGCCTTTTTTGCAGAAACATCCTCTACCCACCCACATTTTAGATCATGGGTGAAATCCAATTTTGTGCTAGTGGTGATTGTGGACCTTTTTCCCCTCCCTGCTGTGTGTGCCATGTAGAAAACGATGCCAGATGGTCACCTGGCTCTCTCCTGGAGTCTGTTGCTCCATCAATGGTTGATTCTAAATTTCAATTAGAACTGGAATTGCCCATAAAAGTGTGGTCTGCCCATGGTATCAGTGAGTTTCTTTCTTGTTGCTGAACTGCTCTACCTTAATAATCTAGCATAAATTCCCTCATATACAATCAGCTAGACATACTGAATATTTCCCTATGCTATTAAGACATGAAGATCAGAAAAGGCTCCATAAGTTATCTCCATAAGTGAAGTGAAATAAAATAACACTCTCAACGATTAGTGTTTTGAAACAATTTAAGCTTTGTATAACAAATAATTTTGTGACAGCACCTTTAATGATAATACCAACCTACTACCTAGTTGTTTATATCTCAGGTGGCTCATTCTCACATGGAATTTTAAAGGATTTTAAACACCATTAACAATAGTGAACACAGTCCATAGGCCTATACAACAATATTTTTGATATACCTAATACACATAGAAAAAAGTTACCTTTGTATACTTATAGGAAACATTTGACGTTCTCTGACAGCAATTGGCTATCTTTTGCTTCATAGTCTCCCTGCAAAACAAAATGTCACTGTTATTATGCACTGTAACAATATTATCTGTACATCCTCTTATTCAATTGGCTCTATTGATAACTGCTAACCCAGTCCTACGGCAGATTTTACAGCAACTGTTCATATTTCTATAGTAATGCATGAAGGAAAAGTTGCAGGATCTCTGACTAAAACTAAGGAATATACAGTAGAGTCTCACTTATCCAAGCTAAACGGGCCAGCAGAAGCTTGGATAAGCTAATATCTTGGATAATAAGGAGGGATTAAGGAAAAGCCTATTAAACATCAAATTAGGTTATGATATTACAAATTAAGCACCAAAAATCATGTTATACAACAAATTTGACAGAAAAAATAGTTCAATACGCAGTAATGTTATGTTGTAATTACTGTATTTACAAATTTAGCACCAAAATATCACGATATATTAAAAACATTAACTACAAAAATGGCTTGGATAATCCAGAGGCTTGGATAAGCGAGGTTTGGATAAGTGAGACTCTGCTGTACTAAGAGCAAACTCCTTTGCTCTCCACTGCAAATCCAGCACTAAAAGTATGAAGGGAAATACTAGCAAAGGGCAAACTGACATGTTAAAAGCTGAATGAATAGGTGTGTAGGTATCTCCTATGTGATATATATGTTCCGAGAGAAAAGTGGCAGGAACACTTGAGCATGAACTGGGGCTGAAGAAGGAGGGAACATTGTTTTATAATAATAATAATAATAATAATAATAATAATAATAATAATAATAATAATAATAATAATAATTATTATTATTATTATTATTATTATTATTATTATTATTATTATTATTATATCCTGCCCCATCTCCCCAAAGGGACTCGGGGCGGCTCACAACAAGAACAAGCCCGAAACAACAACACAACATATTTGACAAAAACTTAAAACATTTCAACGATACACAAAATAAAATAATGGACAATACATTAAAATCCAAGCAGATAAAATCAGAGTAATTAAAAGCAAACCAGCGGGGACAGGTTTCATAAAGTGCTGTACCAAGTATAAAGTATCAAGTATTTTACATGCAAGGATGTTCTTAGGGATTAACTCCCTCAAAAATAATTATCTCAAAGGAAGTTAAATGTCCTACAAACTCCTCTGGCAGGACAGCTCATCTGTTCAAACATGGGAAATGTTGATTTGTGAATAAGAGATTAAGTTGCTGTAAATACAGTAGAGTCTCGCTTATCCAACCTTCACTTATCCAACTTCTGTATTATCCAATGCAGTCTGCCTCCCACCCGGATCCACAGCTGTTTCTCTAGGAAGCAACGCACAGCAGGCCTGTTGTTGTATTTTGGGTGTAAGGGTGAAATGATGAATCAAGTGTTTTTTACTGTTTGCAACTATGTATACCAGATATGTGTTCCAGCAACTTAAGTGTTAACGGAAGGCTAGTTTGAGTGATAGCCTGCAACAACCAATAAGTCATGACTTCCAGTGGGAGAGGACGTTGGTCATTTCTGCTGTGGAATGTGCTCTTATCAGCAGTGTCTGTGTGCTTGGCTGATCGGCAAGGAGAAAGCATGTCTGCTATGAGCATGGACTCTGCAACTTGTAAATATCTTGTATATATGGAATAAAGTCTAGGAAGCGCTGCGTTCAGCTGATTAACGACTGTTGGTGTCGTTTGTCAGTACTGCTTCTTCGGATGGGCAAGCAGTCTGACCGAGGATGAATTGGTGAGAGTCAATGGATCACCAATAAATCAGGGTGCTGCGGAGCTGATGTTTTTTAAAACCCCACACCCTGACAAGGCCAACACGCCCAACAACAACACAAGTGCAGCCACGCTCCCAAACAAATGGTAGACTGGTTGTTAAACATGATGTTTTGGTGCTTAATTTGTAAAATCATAACATAATTTGATGTTTAATAGGCTTTTCCTTAATCCCTCATTATCCAACATTTTTGCTTATCCAACATTCTGCTGGCCCATTTATGTTGGATAATGCACTCACCAACCTTGTGGCTCGGAGGTACAGTAAACTTAGTCTTTGATGGTTTGGAAACAGTGAATGAACAAGATGGGCAGAAGAGACCAAGAACTCACAGAGCCTCTGTAATCTTTTCCAACTTACCTCCTTTCCTTTTTGTAAAGTAACATGATTATGAGGCACACTGTAAGAACCACCAGGAGGAAACTCAGTAATGCACCAACTGCTTGGCTTCTTCCTGAGAGGCCTTTATAAGAATGGTCTTCCACATATGTTTTGTCATTTGTAGTCTCTGAGGTTCTGTAGATGATACAGAAAAAAATACTGTTTATAACTAAAGAACTGGTCGATTGAGTACTATCTTTATTTGGAAACCACTTGTCAATTATGATACTTGTTTAAAAGATTGCTACTAACTAATTCATTAAATAGTGATTAAAGAATTACTATGGACACATTTATTATTAAATTAAATTACTCCAGTGTGGCCTTCTGTGACAAGCCCACCCTCTGCCATCCAAAAGGTAAGAAAGCTCAGGCCTTCCTGTTCAGAAAGGCACACTTACACCAACGGGCACACTGCTGAAGTGTACCAGGTAAAGAGGTATTGGCAATCGGAGGACTCATGAAGGAATTCAGGGATGCCTTCTCTGGCCTGCTCACTGCAGTGGAAGAAAATGGTTGAGGACACAAATTTGGTTGGATCTCTGCCACATTTGGAGTCAGAGGAAAACACGACATCAAGATCATCATCTATGAAGAGAGGAAAGATTGGCATGATTTCACCAGAAACTGCAACATTTCATTTCCCCCACTGCCAATACCAAGAGCTATAAACAGAAGATAATATCATGTAATTGCAACTACTAGGATGAACCCTTCAAGTCCAGTATTATCTAAATATTTTTAAATTGTTCCTTACTTTACAGGGAAGTAACTTTGGGCTCTAGCCTGCCTATCAGTTAACGAAATGTTTTCCAAAGTGCATCAACATATGCCCTAAAGAGAATACATCCTGCATAAAATATATACGTGTAACTGGGCAGGTCACACTCTCTTGAGCCTTAAAGGAAGGTAAAGGCAAACCTTCTCTGAAGAAAGCTTGCCAAGGAAAACCCAACTGCAGGTTGGGCTTAGAAATGACTTGAAGGCACATAATTTAAGTGATTACAGCTGTAGTCCATTTCTGTATGCAGGCTCCTTGGAGAGCAAGGAAATAATGAGCCATTTAAAAGTAGAAACATGGAAATAGAAATGGAGAAAAAGCAAAAGAAAAACACTTCATACTGTGGTATCCAACTGCACTTGTTATAGTAAAAATTGTCAGACCAAATGCGTATTTACCTTGAATGTAATATTTTGCCTTGTCGGAAGATCCAATTCTCCGTTTGCGGGATTCTGATTTTTTAACCTGGCATATGTTCGCTCCCAAGCATTCCTCATTCTTTGAGTGAGTGATAGAAGAAAGTTGAATCTCATAAATGTAGATATCACCATTTGCTCTGATATCACCAGAGGCATTGTATAATCTGAACCAGAGCAGATTTAAATCAAATTAAAATACAAATGTAAGCACCGTCAGTATCAAGATAAAAGATATTAGTATAAGATTCAGCATCCATTCTTATTTACAGTTCATAAGAATTTTCTATCCAAGGAGGTTTGTGCAGCTTTACAATTTTCAAGCCCAGTTCCATCTAACAGGGGAGAACAACATCTGTTCAATTAATCTGTGCTTGTACATGTTGCTTTCTGCAAAACTTTATTCCAGCCCCAACAATCTATTGGAGTTTGAAAGCCTAAGGGCAAGCTCAGAATCCTGTGTTTTCCTGTGTGTTGTGAAATTGAGGGAGGTACAGTGGATTATAGTCATTATCTAAATCTTCTAAATGGCAGGCAGTGGCAACCATATTTTGCTTGATTTTTCCCAGTCTTTTCAGAGAGAGTGTCCTGGAGTAATTTAGCCCTTCCTTTTCTATTGGTTTTATTATATAGACTTTGGGAGAGACTACTTACTTGTAATAGATATCACCCAAACTGAAATTTGCCCCAGTCACTGGATTTATCACTGTGCCATTCTTTATAGTCACTTCTTGAGGTTTCACTGCACAAGCTGCCCGTGTTTCCCAGGTGATGTAATAGGCACAATTTTCTTCATCAATCCTAATAAGAAAAATTTCAAAAGAGAGCTACAATTTGGAAACAATAAATGCCAGAAGGGGAAGAAACCAGGAGACTCAAAAGCAACACCACCACCCCAGAAAAAAAGATTGTATCACCATCTTTATTTTTGTCTGAGGTTAGGTAACAGAGTTATCAGTGTCACCCTTTTTTAAAAACCCATCAAAATCTACTGTCTATTCCAGAGAGAAATTTAAAAAGGAATTATTCAGCCTGAGAGGACTACATTATACCAGTAGACAGCAAAATGACAGAGTAAACAAAACAACACTTGATAGTGAAGGGACCAAGACAGAACTGACACAAGACACAACTACCAACATGTCATAACAACATGCCTGGATGGAAAGAACTGTCCAAGAGATGACTTTAGAGAGAATGTTTAAAAGATGAGGTTTACACATACTCTGCAGCATATTAGGAGTGTAACTAGCTGCAGAGAGGTATTCAAGGTATTAAGATTAAGATTATGAATTTCTATTTATCTTGCTTTTCTCCCCAATATTAGCAACCAAGGTGGCTTGCAAAACTAAAATATATACAATGAAAGCAAAGTAAAAGTATGTACACTATTATTATACTTTAATTCAGCTATTCCTAAAAATTAAATTCCCTTTAATACAGATTGATTAAAAACAGAAAAACAGCACACCATGAAAAACCCTCAGTGTCACTTCCTAGAAATATAAAGATACAGTAGTCCTATTACACAGAATAAAACAATGCTAACAGACAAATTATAATCCTTACAGGCGCATGAGTAATACACAAATACAAACTATTTATAGCATTACATCAAACATTATATTTGTGATGACTCATGGGCCATGTAGTCCCGTTCCTAGTACTGTTGTGAATGATGAAGAGGAAAACTTGGGTTTTCCACCATTTCAGCCAGAAAAGGAACTATCCCAGCCAGAAATTGAGCCTTTGCACCTGCAAGAGATTTGTCTTCCAGAAGTCTGTCAAACAAGCCCCGAGCCAAAATCTCCCCCGTTTTCTCGCCATGATTTTTGTAAACAACAGAGGGGAGTTCAACAGGCGTCTCGCAGGAGTGCTAGGATAGCTGCTAAGCATTCAGCTGATTAAGCCTGCTTTCCATGGGAAACTTTAAGGAGTCATGCATCTGGACTCAGAGAATAGCTTTCGTTTCTGGTTCTCCAGAGAACTGCTCTTTGGCGGGAAAACTAGACCCTATTTAGGTGTTTTGCCCACGGAGGGATCTTGCGGAGTCAATTCGTCAGCTACCGGAGCAGCGTGTGTGGACAGCTACTCCTGCTTTCAAGCCTTTGTTCCTGTTCCAAGCCTTCGTTCTCAGCCTTGTTTTCTCCCCGGATCTTGCCTTGTTTCCAGGACCTCGCCAAGTAATTACCACGGATCTTGTTCTTGCTCCTCGTTTCCTTGTTGCCTTGAATCAAGCTTTGTGTGCCAAGAATCAAGTTATTTCCTAGCCTTGCTCAAGTTCATGGACTAAAGGACCTTGTCATCTCCCCTCACTTGCTTGGCAAGTGAGAGTTTCGGTTATTGGATTACAACTTTGGACCTTAATATTTCATATTGGACATTGCTTTTTTGGACTAATTTTGACCTTTCCTGAAAGGTCTACTTCTGGACTATTTCCTATACTTGTTTTTATTAACTTTATATATTTCCTTAATAAAGATATTAGATAGAATCTGGCCTCTGTGTATGGTTATTGGTGCTCTGCAGCCTGGGTCGTGACAGTTTGACTCCGCCACCCTAAGCACCAATTAACCTAGGCCAGAATGTCTACCGGAGCCGGACCGGGGGCCCAACCACTCAGTTACACCATCGACAAGGATGAAGTGGACCGCATCCGTGATAAGCTCAATGCGCAGGAGGGAGAAATAAGGGGATTGAAGGAACGCGGAATCCGTCTCCCGGCCCTGGCGCTGCCAACCAAGTTTACTGGAGAAGCTTCTAAGGTTCATGTTTTCCGTCGCCAATGCCAGGCTTATCTAGAGGCCCGTAATGCCGAGTTTCCCCAAGAAGACATCAAGGTGGCGTGGATCTACAGTCTCCTAGACGGGCCAGCGGCCAACTGGGCGACGGCACTGTTCGACCAAGACTCCCCACATCTAAGATCAGCGCAACAATTCTTGGATCACATTAAGGCGACTTGGGGGATTGAGGACAATTTGGAGGCAGCCGGCCACAAACTCCGGCGCCTCTCCCAAGGGGACAGACCCATGTCCCAGTACATAGCCGAGTTCCGAGTGTTGGCCCATAACACCGGATGGAACGATATAGCCCTCAGAGGACAATTTCGGGAGGGTCTCAACATCGAGATGCTGGAGGAAATCTCCAAGGTGGATCCTCCACACTCTCTTGAAGCACTCATTGATCAATGTTTACGAGCTGAAGTCATGATTGCCAACAGAAGACAATGGATCCGAGGCCAGAGCGGTAGGACCGGAGCGAGACCTCCCGCTCCCACCGGCGTCCAGCCGCGCCCAGTGTGGAGACCCCCGCCACCAGCCCCATACCCCAGAGGAAGCGAGGAGGTGCCGATGCAGTTGGGCAATGTGCGCCCCAGATTAGATGCCGCCGAGAAGGCCCGTCGCCAACGCCTAAATCTCTGCTGGTACTGCGGAAACGGGGGCCACTTTGCCAGAGAGTGTCCAGCCAAAGGGAAGCCCGCCGCTCGTCTGGCGGCGGCGTCCTCCACGGAGACGAAGACGTCTGAGGCGGCTGGCGCACAGCCGGCGGGGGAAGCCAGCGACCGGGCGTAGAGAGGCTCGCCAACCCGGTCAAAAAACCCACTCAAGAGCCGCCAACCGGGGTCCTATTTCTTCTAGTGGTCACCTTGTGGTCAGTAAAAAAAGGACCCGTCATGGTCCATGCCATGATAGACTCAGGAGCCACAAACAACTTCATTGACAGAGAGTATGCCGACTCTCTGGGATTACAATATCACGACTTCAAGAACGCCCGTGTGGTGCAAGCCATCGATGGCCGCCCCCTCAAGACAGGTCCAGTAAGCCAGTGGTCGGAACCCACCAGAATGTGGATAAGGGAACACATGGAAGAGATTTCCTTCTTTGTTACCGAGGTTCCCCACTTCCCTGTGATTTTGGGAATTCCATGGCTGACACTCCACGACCCAAGCATCTCCTGGTCCAACAGAGAACTGCAGTTTGCTTCAAAATATTGCCAAAACCATTGCCTTGTAGCCAAGGTATGCCATGCCACAGACGCTGAACCCATCATCACCTTGCCCAAGAAGTACTCGGAATATTGGGATGTATTCAATGAAAAAGAAGCCGAGAGACTACCCCCACATAGACCTTATGACTGTGCCATTGACTTGGTGGAGGGGGCCCCGATTCCGCGAGGACACCTCTACTCCCTGACTGAACCAGAGCAAGAAGCTCTCAGGGAGTTCTTAGAGACAAACCTCCGCAAGGGGTTTATCAGACCCTCTCAATCCCCAGCCGCTTCCCCAGTGATGTTTGTGAAAAAGAAGTCAGGGGACCTACGCTTGGTGGTGGACTATAGAGCATTGAACAATATCACTAAACGAAACCGGTATCCCCTGCCTTTGATCTCAGACCTCTTAGACCGGCTTCGAGGGGCTAAAGTTTACACCAAACTGGATCTTCGAGGAGCTTATAATCTAGTTCGCATCAGGGAAGGGGACGAGTGGAAGACTGCCTTCCAGACAAAATTCGGTTTATTCGAAACCCTGGTTATGAATTTCGGTTTATGTGGAGCTCCCGCAACGTTCCAGCATTTTGTCAACGATATCTTTCAGGATTATCTAGATCGGTTCCTGATTATCTACCTGGACGATTTTTTGGTGTTTTCTAATTCACAATCAGAACATGAGAATCACGTCAGAATGGTGTTACAACGATTGCGGGACCACGGACTTTATGCCAAGTTGGAAAAATGCGCTTTTGATCTGCAAGAGGTAGATTTCCTGGGATATCGTGTCTCGCCACTAGGGCTCACCATGGACCCGGCAAAGGTCACAGCAGTATTGGAATGGCGGGCGCCAACCAACAAGAAAGAGGTGCAACGATTCTTGGGGTTCGCGAACTACTACCGCAAGTTCATTCCAGACTTTGCCCGCTGGTCTGACCCAATCACCAGCTGCATCCGTGGGAAACAGCCTTTCCGCTGGACAGATCAAGCAGAGAAAGGGTTCCGGCAACTAAAGAAATTATTCACGTCCCAGCCAATCCTTCAGCATCCAGACCCTGAAACCCCTTTCGTCGTGCAGGCGGACGCCTCCGATGTGGCGATTGGGGCTGTACTCCTACAACCAGTGGGAGATCATCTCCATCCTTGTGCCTTTTATTCCCGTCAATTGACCGCACCAGAGAGAAATTACACTATTTGGGAAAAGGAACTTTTGGCCATAAAGGCAGCCTTTGAAACTTGGAGACATTGGTTAGAAGGGGCCAAATTTCCCATTGAAGTACATACTGATCATCGGAATCTAGAGCATCTAAGAACTGCCCGCAAGCTAAATCAGAGGCAACAACGCTGGGCTTTATTCTTTGAACGTTTTAACTTCCAAATTCATTATGTAACCCCAGCCCAGACCAAGCAAGCAGATGCCCTGTCACGGAAACCGGAATACGCTGCAGGGCGCAAGGAGACCTCTGAGTCCCAGCTGCTACAACCCGAGAACTTTGCCACGCTCACAGTGGGAAACACCAAATCCACTCCCATTGAATCAACTCCCTCTACTCCAGGGCCCCTTTGTGTTCAGGAAATCAGGGCTAGTCAGCAAGCAGATGCTTGGGCACAAGACCAACTTCGCCAAGGGCTACGTTTTCCCTTTTCGCTCAAGGATGGGCTACTTTGCTATAGAAATCATGTTTACATCCCCCCAGGACCGGGCAGGGAAAAAGCACTCCGTCTGTGTCATGACTGCAAGCCAGCAGGGCATTTCGGACTATTCAAAACCATGCATTTGATCCTAAGAGACTTCTGGTGGCCCAAGATCCGCAAGGATGTGGAGAAATATGTCAACACCTGCCCAGTATGCCAGCGCTCCAAGACAAGAAGGGAAAGACCCTCAGGGCTTCTACATCCCCTCCCTACCCCATCCCACCCATGGGAAATAATCTCTGCGGATTTTATCACTGATCTACCACCTTCCTGTGGATTCACCACGATCCTAGTGGTGGTGGACCTTTTTACCAAGTTAGCCCATTTCATTCCCTGTGATGGCCTTCCCACGGCCAAAGAGACTGCAGATCTATTCCTTCAACATGTTTTCAGATTACATGGATTGCCCAAGAGTTTGGTCACAGACCGTGGGTCCCAATTCACCTCTCGTTTCTGGAAAGCACTACAAAAACTATTGGGCATAGACTCTCGTTTATCTTCGGCTCACCATCCCCAAACGGATGGGCAAACTGAGCGCACCAATGCCACTTTGGAACAATACCTTCGCTGTTATGTGAACTACCAGCAGGACAATTGGGTTTCCCTGTTACCGCTGTCAGAGTTTGCCTACAACAATGGGGTCCAGGCTTCTACTAAAGAAACCCCGTTCTTTGCAAACTACGGCTTCCATCCACGTTTCTTTCCTCCTGTCATTGAAACCTCAGAAGTTCCCGCAGCAGAGGACTGGCTGCAGGAACTCACAGCGGTGCAACAACTTTTGCTCCAGCAACTGGACCAAGCCAAGGAGGACTATAAACGCCACGCTGACAAACATCGCCAGCCGGGCCCCGAAATCAAGGTAGGAGACCGGGTTCTTCTGTCCACTCGCTTTTTGCCCTCCCATTGCCCTTGCCGGAAATTAGATGCCCGTTTCATTGGGCCCTACCCAGTGGTGGCGCAACTTAACCCCGTGACTTTCAAACTCCAACTTCCGCGCTCTATGCGCATTCATCCAGTGTTTCATCGTTCTCTGCTCCTTCCGGCGGAAGGTGTGCGCCCTGATGCAGACCGTCCGGCCCCCCCTCCTGTTTTGGTGGATGGGGAGGAGGAATTCGAGGTTCAGGACATTTTGGATTCTCGCTTTCACCGCCGCCGTCTACAATATCTCATTGACTGGGTGGGTTTTGGCCCCGAGGAACGTTCTTGGGAAGACGCTTCCACAGTCCATGCCCCCGATTTAACCCGCCGCTTCCATCTGACCTATCCCGCCAAGCCGCGGCCTCGCGCCTCGGGGAGAGAGCCCTATTTTGAGAGGGGGCTTGAGGAGGGGGATAGTGTGATGACTCATGGGCCATGTAGTCCCGTTCCTAGTACTGTTGTGAATGATGAAGAGGAAAACTTGGGTTTTCCACCATTTCAGCCAGAAAAGGAACTATCCCAGCCAGAAATTGAGCCTTTGCACCTGCAAGAGATTTGTCTTCCAGAAGTCTGTCAAACAAGCCCCGAGCCAAAATCTCCCCCGTTTTCTCGCCATGATTTTTGTAAACAACAGAGGGGAGTTCAACAGGCGTCTCGCAGGAGTGCTAGGATAGCTGCTAAGCATTCAGCTGATTAAGCCTGCTTTCCATGGGAAACTTTAAGGAGTCATGCATCTGGACTCAGAGAATAGCTTTCGTTTCTGGTTCTCCAGAGAACTGCTCTTTGGCGGGAAAACTAGACCCTATTTAGGTGTTTTGCCCACGGAGGGATCTTGCGGAGTCAATTCGTCAGCTACCGGAGCAGCGTGTGTGGACAGCTACTCCTGCTTTCAAGCCTTTGTTCCTGTTCCAAGCCTTCGTTCTCAGCCTTGTTTTCTCCCCGGATCTTGCCTTGTTTCCAGGACCTCGCCAAGTAATTACCACGGATCTTGTTCTTGCTCCTCGTTTCCTTGTTGCCTTGAATCAAGCTTTGTGTGCCAAGAATCAAGTTATTTCCTAGCCTTGCTCAAGTTCATGGACTAAAGGACCTTGTCATCTCCCCTCACTTGCTTGGCAAGTGAGAGTTTCGGTTATTGGATTACAACTTTGGACCTTAATATTTCATATTGGACATTGCTTTTTTGGACTAATTTTGACCTTTCCTGAAAGGTCTACTTCTGGACTATTTCCTATACTTGTTTTTATTAACTTTATATATTTCCTTAATAAAGATATTAGATAGAATCTGGCCTCTGTGTATGGTTATTGGTGCTCTGCAGCCTGGGTCGTGACAATATTCATGTTTGTATGTTTTTTCAGTAACAATTAAGTCTGTTCAATAACTGAGTACAACACTTTAAATTCCAGTATTGTCCCACGTAGATAATCCTTGTTGTTTCTGCATTCTTTTGTTCTACATTCCTTTATGGTTTATATTCCTTTTGCGCATCTCCAAAACATTAATTTACATGGGACTATGATAAAGTTATCTAAAGTGTGAACCACAGTACATAGTTGTTTACTCCATTGACCAAGCATTTCTAAGACGTTTATCTACGCCTGTAAGGATTATAATTTGTCTGTTAGCATTGTTTTATTCTGTGTAATAGGACTACTGTATCTTTCTACTTCTTATAGATTTCTGTGTACTTTAGTGTTCACTTCCTAGAAAGCCATGAAATGATGACAAATCCCAAAATCTAGGAGCAGCTAGTCCTCTTTCATGTTCCCACCAAGCACATCTAGGAAGGTAGTGGGACTGAAGATCTCAATGCCTGGCAGGCGCTTATAGGGATGTACTCTGATTTGGTAAGTAATTGCAGTAACTATCCAAGAGATCCAGGATTATCAATAATCAGCTCAGAAAAACTGAAGTAGAGGGGCACTGCGAATTCCTAACTCCTCTCCAAATACTTCTGCTTGAAAATTGTTTCCAGTTCCCCAGCTATCTGAGGGATGCAGAGAAAGGAAATGTGCTTTATCAGCAGAGCTAGAAATATACTTATGCTTACCTATCAAATCTTGGCATGCCAACTGTTTTTGCACATTTGAGCTCTATGACAGTTGTTGCCTTCTTCCCCCTCTGTTGACATTCATGACCATTGGAGTAACTGACAAGGACTTTATCATCTGAAACAAAATGAACAACAAAAGAAGCCCTTGAATTCAGAGGTTCTCACTGGTGGAATACGTACATTTGCTGCAATGCAAAATTAGTCTAGATTGGATGCAGAGTTTTAAAAATAATTTTAAGAACTATTCCTCACTCATCCTCCTGAGAGTGTGATATATTTTGTACCAAGCCAGCATGCTATGGATTATTCATCTATGCCATTTTCAACATGTTACCATTCTAAGTGCAATTTTCAGTTTTTGTGTTTTACTTCTAGCAAAAAAAGTATTCAAAAATACAACTACAATTTTCATACATTCTCTGTTATTATAGCAATAATACCTAGCATAATTACTATTTTCAACTGTTGTTTTAATTCCAACAATACTAACTGAAACGTTTATGCCCTTATAACATACCATAAGTGATAACTTTAATAACAGATTAGACATATCAGTGTCCTTCTAAATTATGTTCGCAAAAAAATAGTAAGCAAAGCTTGAAAACCAAAGAAAAAGAAAGAAAAAAGGAGAGACCAAAATGTTAAACCATGTGAACCATCACCAACGCCCTGACACTAGTATCCATCCCTTCTGACCTTATTCCCTTCAGAAAACCTGACTGGTACTGTCCCTTCTCAGACCAATATTTTAAAGTATATCATGTGATGTTACATTATTCAACTTATGTCTCAGCTTTATTTCCAATATGAGATGCAAAGCTGAATGATCACTGTGTGTGGTGAATTCATCTTTTTATCTTATGAAAGGATTAATCAGTTCCTTCAGCAATGTTTAATATTTTGGGAAGAAGTTGGGCTTTTCAACCATTACTGGAAACCCTGCACAAACCTTACATGTTTTGCTATAAATCCTAAGGATGTGGATTTCCCCTCATGCTCCATGTTAAAGTTTGTGCAGGGTTTCCAGTAATGGAAATACACATCCTTAGGATTTATAGCAAAACATGTAACAGTTCAAACACAACTGGACTGCACTTATGGATGTAATGAATTCAGGTTAAGGAGGCAATTAGAAGTCTATTTTAAGTCGACCAAGTGCAATGAAATATGAATTTTAACATAGTTTTTAAAATTAAAGATAAAGTTAATAAAATACACTTTACATGGAAGATTTTCTACAGATAATCACGGAAAAGTCATTTATTTATTTATTTATTTATTTATGGTATTTCTACCCCGCCTTTCTCCCCTAGGGGATTCAGGGCGGCTTTTATTGTGTTCCCTTTCCCATTGCAAAAAAGAGCTTCAAAAGAGTCAATATACCTGTCACATTCAGTTTCTGAGTATGCACTAATCCCAGAACCTGCACAGCTCCATTTGGATTTTTTCGGCAAACGCTTGCCTGTTCAGGGCAGCCTGTGGGCCCTTCGTGGACTCTCTGACAGAGATTCATGTAGTAACTATCAACAAGAGAAAAAAGGAAAGATTCAACACAACACTGCAAAATGAACAGGGCCCATATAAATATAATATATTCATATGAACAAATAGTTGCTTACCTGTAACTGTGGTTCTCTGAGTGGTCATCTGTGAAATCCGCACATGTGGTAGTTAGTTGCACATGTGCAGCTAATTCGGAACCTTTAACAGCTGTTTTCAATTAGAGGGCTATGGCCCCCGCCCCTCCTCCCCAGAGGGTATATATATGGCATGCTTGGGCCATAGCCTTAGTTCCTCCGCCGTGTAATGGCAGAGTCCCCAGGCATGACAACCAGCGGGGAGGAAGGGCGGGGATGTGCGGATTTCACAGATGACCACTCAGAGAACCACAGTTACAGGTAAGCAACTATTTGTTCTCTAACGTGGTCTCTGTGAAAACCGCACATGTGGTAGATTAACAAGCTACTCACCGAGGCAGGTGGGTGTCATGCCACCGCTGAAAAAAGGACTGCTCTTCCGAAGGCTGCATGGCGTTTCGATAGAATGTCCAGTTTGTAGTGTTTAACAAATGTTAATGGTGTGGACCAAATTGCTGCTTTGCATATGTCCTCCAAAGGGACACCATGGTTGAAGGCTATCGAAGTTGCCACTGCTCGTGTAGAATGCCCTTTGATATGCATGGGGGGGGGGGGTCCTTCCCCGCAATCTGGTAGGCTAGACGGATGGTGGCAACCACCCATCCCGAGAGTCGTTGTGGAGATACAGGGGAGCCTCTAGTGTCCTTACGGTATTTGAGAAATAGTTTGGGTGAAGAACGAAAAGATTTGGTTCTGTTTAGGTAAAAGGAAAGTGCTCTCCGTACGTCCAAAAGATGAAGGGAGCGTTCTAATGGTGTGGTCGGTGTTTGAAAAAAGGCTGGTAAAATAATATCCTGTGAGATGTGAAAAAGAGATGCTCTCTTGGGTAGGAAGGATAAATCAAGTCTCATTACTATTTTATCTGGGTGAAAGCGGATATAGGGTTCATCTGAACGGAGAGCACAGAGTTCGCTGGCCCTACGACCCGAAGTTACAGCTACGAGAAAGACTGTTTTCCACGTGACATATGAGAGATCTACTGTTGCCATTGGCTCGAAAGGCGGTTTCATGAGTGCGGAGAGCACAAGGTCAAGATGCCATGCTGGTCGTGGAGGGGCATGGGGAGGGTTGATATTTTTGAAGCCTTGCAGAAAAAGCTGTACCATGGGGTCTTGGAAGCAAGAAGAGTGACCATGTCGTCTTCTGTATGCGGTGATTGTGGCAAGGTAGCAGCGGATGGATGAGAGTGAGAGGCCAGCGGCTGCGAGGGAGGCGAGGTATTCCAAGAGGACAGAGGTAGGTGCTAATAATGGGTCTGCTCCATGAAGGTGGGCGAAGGAAGAGAATTTCAGCAAATCGACTCATAGGAGCGTCGGGTAGATGGCCTATGAGCTGCATGTATAATGTCCATTACTGCTTGAGAGAGAGGTCTCCGTGTATCCTCCAAGCTGTGAGGCGGAGGCGATCTATGTCTGGGTGGCGTAAACGACCTTGGTTGGCTGTGAGGAGGTCTGGGCAACGTGGAAGAGTGACATAGTTGCCCTTTGCCATGGTTGACAGAAGCGGAAACCAAGGTTGGCGGGCCCACCAAGGATACAGTTGGCTTTGTCGCTGTATACCTTGGCGATCACCTTGATGAGAAGAGGTACCGGGGGAAAGATGTAGAGGAAGGGACCGTTCCAATTGAAAAGGAAAGCATCGCCCAAACAGTTTGTCAGGTTTGGTGGGGATGCCCGGGCACAGTAAAGACGGCATTTGGTGTTGAGTGATGTTGCAAAAAGGTCGATTTGAGGTTAGCCCCATTTGTTGAATAGCTGTAGAGCTTGGGTGAGATGAAGGGACCACTCGTGCGTAGCTAGTGTGGCCCTGCTGAGATGGTCGGCCAAGATGTTCTGTTGGCCCGGTAGATGTATGGCTATGAGAAAGATGTTGTGATCGATGCACCAGTCCCAGATTGCTAGTGTGATGGCCAGGAAGGTCTTGGACCGGGTACCTCCTTGTTTGTTGATGTACCACATCACCGTTGTGTTGTCGGTGCAGACTTGAACTGTAGTATTGGATAGTATGTCCTGAAACACCCGCAAGCCCTTGAAGAGGGCCAAGAGTTTGAGGACATTGATGTGGTGTGTTATTTCTGTAGAGGTCCAATGGCCGTGGGTTGCAAGGTTTCCCGAGAATGTTCCCCATCCAGTGAGGGAGGCATCTGTTGTGATGGTGGTGGATAGGTCGCTTGGGCGGAATGGAACGCCCACGCAAATGTTGTTGCGATGAGTCCACCATTGAAGGGAGTGGCGGATGTGACTTGGGAGTGAAAGTCTGGTGTGTGGAGAGTCCTTTACGGGGTCGAAGGTCTTGATAAACCAGGCCTGAAGCGGACGCATCCTTAGGCGGGCATATGGAGTGACTGCCATTGTGGAGGCCATGTGGCCTAGAATGGTTTGTATGTCCTTGGCTGAAGAGAAAGGGTGGTGAAGAATGAGGAGGAGAGATGTGCGTAGAGCACGAAAACGGTCTTCTGGGAGTTGAGCTGTGCACGTGGTGGAGTCTAGTAACATGCCGATAAAACGGATCTGTTGAGTTGGCTGAAGGTGGGATTTCTTGAAGTTGACTACGATTCTGGAGAAGGGAAAGGGTAGTGTCAATATTGTGAAGGAGGGATTGTCGTGACCTCCCAATTAGAAGCCAATCATCCAGGTAGGGGTAAAGAGTGACTCCTTGCAGGCGGAGGTGGGCTACTACTGCCGCCATGCATTTAGTAAAAACACGGGAGGCTGTAGAAATACCGAAAGGTAAAACACGAAAACAAAAAGCTTGGTCACCGACCATGAAAGCAAGGCACCTGTGGTGTTCTGGAGCTATAGCCACATGAAAGTATGCATCCCGTAAATCCAGGGTAGCAAACCAGGCGCCTTTCGGTATTAGGGGTAAAATTGTGGTTATTGTCACCATTCTAAATTCCCGAGAACTGATATAAAAATTAAGGGGTCGCAAATCAAGGACTGGGCGTTGGCCCGCATCTTTTTTTGGGACCAAGAAATAACGAGAAAAAAATGAAAATTGAAAAAAGGAAGGGTGCAAGGGTACAATTGCCCCTTTTTCGAGCAGGGTACTAATCTCCTGGCAAAGGACAGGGGATGGGGTTGTGGATCTGATGTAGCCTGTCCTTGGCTGTGTGTGAAATTCAATAACATAACCATGTGATACTACATTAAGCACCCACTTATCTGTGGTAATATGGTGCCATTGATGTGCAAAGTGTGCTAAACGTGAACCAAAATAAACAGGAGGCTGGTGATCAGTGGAGGGAGGAGTAACAGGGTGGTGAATGTGTGCCCTTAACTCAGTGAGGGGAAATGGGTTTGGAGGTGAACAGGGGGAAGGTTTGTTAAAAACGACCCCGTGATCTAGGTTGGTATCGTCCCCTGCCCTGTTGGCGAGAGCGAGTAGATGCTGGCTGCCTCGAGGGCGGGGGGGGGGGGTTGGGATGGTTGCGGCAGTTGTCTGGTATTGGAACCGTAAGGCCTGCGCTGGTAAGATGAGTATGGGGTCCATCTATTCCTGGGAGGGTAGTTACCAGAAGAAGTAAAGCCGTAGCTATGAGTTGTCTTTTTCATCTCCTGAGTACTCTTTAATTGGCCATCTGTGTCCGGGTGGAACAGGGCATCATCATGGACTGGTAAGCTCTCCGCAGTATCTCTTCCCTCCTCGGAGAGTGTGGAAGCTCGAAGCCATGCATGTCTACGAAGAGCTGTCGCCGTTGCAAACATGCGACCTGCAGTATCCGCTGTATGTTTCGCCATCTCCTTTTGGGCTCTAGCAAGGGCAATGGCTTCATGGTGGCATGCCGTAGCAAAAGAGCGGTGTTGTGAAGGTAGCATGTCGAGGTATGGACCGACCTTCTTCCATAAGTAATCCTGGTAGGAAGCCATATAGGCCCCATAGTGAGCAAGCCTAGTCACGAACCCAGCGGTGAGGTGAACTTTTTTACCTAATCCCTCCAGTTTCCTGCCTTCCTTGTCAGCCGGGGTAGGGCATGACTTGGAGGAGCGCCTATCCTGAGTGACCTTTATTGCTAAAGAATTGGGCTTAGGTGGTCTTGCTGCCCAAAGGGCGGAGGTAAGGTCAATCCTATAGAGGCTGTCGTATCTCCTTGAAACCGGTGGGACAGCAAAGGGAGGGGTATCTGGGGTTCTGGCCAGTTGTAGGAGGTATGGTAAAGGAGGAAGTACCATAGCGGGGGTTGGAGTTTGTTGTTGTTCTGAAGGAAACAACGGGTCCTCTATAAGCTTCTGTGGGTTGGGTATTGGTAATGCTAAGTCTCGTGATAAGGGCTGAAAATGTTAACATTTCTTCAGGTGGTGCGGGGTCTGGCGGTGGTGGCCCCGCTTGGTCGCCCTCAGATATGTAAGATTCTGAATCGGAGGCAGAGAGGTATTGTGGTGGCTCTTCATGTTGGTATGAAGGTTGTGTCATGGGTGGGGTGTCTTGTGGAGAGAGCAAGGGTGGTTGAGCTCGATTAAAGGCTGCGACTGGGCCAAAAAAATATTCTCTACCACCAGGAGACCGGTGAATAAGGTCTTCATGTAGTGAAGGGAGTGCACTGTGCATAGGTGGTTCACTCCATGTAGCGCGACGAGGAAGAGATTGGAAGAGGTCATGAGAATAGGAGGCAGCCTTTGGTGAAAGGAGGTGCTGAGCAGGAGAGATTCGTTCAGGCGACGGGATGGTAGGAATGGAGGTGGTTGCCTGGCCCTCCTCTGCATTGTGAGCCTTGCGTGCCTCGGTCCCGAGAGCATGGGCCCGTGTGTCCAGCCTCATCGGGGTGGAGAGGCTTTGTTGAGACAACGGTGCGGGGGGATTGGCTGACTCCTTTGGGAGCAGGGCCGTTTCCTCACCCCGTGAAGGTGTTGCGTTCGGAGGCTGGGGTTGCCCCGCCTCCTGGCTAAGTTGACGCCCTGGTGTGGGCGGAATTGGCAATGGCGCCGCCCTCGGAGCGGTGAAAAGTGAGTGAGAGAGAGACTGGCTGGAGGAGGAGAAGCGATGCTTCTTTCGCTTTTTCTTCTTCTTCTCCTTTTCCCCTTCAGCATGCTCCTTGGTTGTGGAGGAGGAACGGCTGCGTTTGGCTGCCGCTGATGGCATTGGGGGAGAGACTGAGGCGGGAGACAAAGAGAGCGTCCTGGCGTTGGAGGTGCCGAGGGGTTTGCTTGAGCTGCCTGAGGAGGGAGGAGCGCTCGCTCGTAAAGGAGCGCTTTAAGTCTTGTTTCTCTATTTTTCCGCGCCTGGGGTGTGAAGGCCCGGCAGGCAGAGCAAGAGGCTGTGGAGTGAGCCTCTCCTAGGCAAAGAAGGCATTTGTCATGCCTGTCGGTGTCCGGGAGCTTTCCCCCACACGACAGGCATTTTTTGAAAACTAGAGTCGCCATGTTTGGCAGAAGGAGAACGAGGTAAGTAAGGGAAGGAAAGGGAGTTACAGGAGGTTCCTATAGACTGCTGCTTACACGGCGGAAAAAAAAGGAACTAAGGCTATGGCCCAAGCATGCCATATATATACCCTCTGGGGAGGAGGGGCGGGGGCCATAGCCCTCTAATTGAAAACAGCTGTTAAAGGTTCCGAACTAGCTGCACACGTGCAACTAACTACCACATGTGCGGTTTTCACAGAGACCATGTGAGAGAAGCATTTTTATCTCATTCCTCAGTCAAGAAAAATGGTCTAAAATTGGAAGTTTAATTTCTGCATGTATACAAGTTGAATCAGGAAACTTGGGAAAATTATGCCAACTGAGTAACCTTGCATAACTGCACTGATTTTTCCAGTTTATTCTGGCTATAACTACCTTGGCAGGTGTTTAAAATCTCATTCTCAGCCCTGGAAATCTGATTCAGCAATCTTTCTGCCATAAGAGATTCAGAAGACAGTTCATACACATTATGAATTATATTTTCATGGCTATTAGAGTTAAAGGGTCATTTTCTTTAAGATATAAAAGATATTGAGAGAACTGATTGCCATGCCCAATTATCACTGTTTATGTGTTCACATGAATACACATAATGAGAATATTCCCATTTATTGCCTTCATGATACCATTATGTGCATTTGTTGTGGTTGTTGCTATAATGTTATGTTGTCATTGTTTTTATGCTTATGTATTGTATATTTTTTATGCAGCACTTTGGAGTACTTTTGTAAGCTGTCCCAAGTCCCTTCAGGGAGATGGTGGCAGGATATAAATAAAATTTGTTGTTGTTGTTGTTGTTGTTGGTGTTATTAATTCTGTTCTTAAGACATTTTCCAGAACATGTCCTGTTATAACTGTTTAAATATTGTTCTTTCAGAGAAAAATGGGTGCAAGAACACCTACGATACTGGGAAAATGGTACTGGGAGCTATTTTTGGCCAGAAAGATGGACTTTGCCTACCTTGTTCTACATTAAATGAATTGAACATTCGTAATTTCCAATACTATTTCCCTTCCAGGGCTCCCATTAATTCTCCAGCATGATATAGGAGTTTCAGTGCTGGATAAGGGACTCTAGAAACATGGAGTTCAAATTCTCTCTGAGCTAAGGAAACAAACAGACGACTTTGGACAAATTGTACTCCCTTAGAGGAAGGCAACAGCAAACCTCTTCTAACCAAATTTTACTAAGAAAACCCTATGAGAGGGTTGCTGTAAATCTGGGGCAACTTGAAGGGATAAACCAAAAACAACAAATAAACCTTCTTAGTCATTTTCTAAATCCTTCCCCGCCTAGCAATTTCTTGAATTATTTCAAATTGGGACAGGCAGTCTCCGAGTTACATCCAATTTACACAAAACAATAGAAAGTGAGAGGAAATCTCCCCCAGGAAAGGAAATCCACTTCTGGAAGGGTTGTCATGGGGAAAAGGTGTCTCCATCGAAGCTTTCTCACCAATCCTTGTTTTCACAACGAGCCTTTTTTTTTTCAAAATTCAATTATTACAGGGAGAAATTAGATGAAATCTTCTAAACAGAGGCACAGATAGCAAAGCAAACATTACAGGGGTGTTAACCCTTCCATATGCTATCCAAAACTTTTATTTATTAGAGCTGCGGTGGCGCAATGAGCTAAACCCCCCGTGCCGGCTGGACTGCCAACCTGAAAGTTGGGTTGCTGATCTGAAGGTTGCTGGTTCAAATTTGCAAATGGGTGAGCTTCCGTCTGTCAGCTCTAACTTGCGGGAACATGAGATAAGCTTCCCAGCAGGATGGTAACACATCCGGACAACGACTCCCTGGGCAACGACTCTGTAGACGGCCAATTCTCTCACACCAGAAACGACTTGCAGTATGTTCTCAAGTTGCTTCTGACACGATTTAAAAAACCATTTATCTATCTATCTATTTATATTTGGCTGAAGTTACATTAAAATTGTACCTGTTCCAACTTACATAAAATTCAACTTGAGGACAAACCTACAGAACCTGTCTTGTTCATAATGCAAAGACTGCCTGTAGTCGAGTAAGACCTGGCCATAGCAAAGAAGCAAACTGAGCAGCACCATTTCATACTGGAATACCTTATTATGTACCTTTCAGGCCCTTGCTTTCATTATCATTTTATTGATAACAAGTACATAGGGACTAGAAATGACTTAGCCAAGAGGGTAAAATTGGTCAGTAGGTCTTGATTCAGGATATTCAATTCTTTAAGTAATATTTTTAAAAGCTTGCTAACTGAGTAATGCACACATAGTTTAAATGTGTTTATAACTTTGTTGTTGACTCACCTATTCCCATTTTGATCTATTTTTACTTTTACCTCTTTAACTCTTGTTATGAGCCACTATGGGAGAAAGGCAATAACAGTCATAAATAAATACAACTTCCAGCTGTGTTTCCAAATGAAACTTTTCTGGACCCAATAATTTCAGTGTGGAAGAAGCACTTTCCTCAGACCAAATTCTATGATCACAAGACCTAAAGCCATCTACAAAACATGGAAGTTAATCATTGTAGCAGTTTCCATTATTATTCTAATATACACTCACGATGAGCTGTCTTTGTCAGCAAAGACCCAGGATCCTGTGAGGGAGGAAAGCACTCTCAAATCATAGGTTTTGTGCTTCTGAATAAACTTGCACTCCATTTTCCTGGGTGGACAGACAACTTGTGTTTTCCATTCAAATGTTACAGCACAGCCAAGTGTCTCACTTAAAAGCTGAGGGCTCCCATTTCCAGCATTATCATCACATTTGAAAATAATAGTTGATTCTCGATGTCCGAATACTGCAAGACATGAACATTTATCATCATAAACTACTGTAAAAACCTAATTTCTGTAGATATACAGTGCAATGCCCATATCTTCTCTTCCAAAAAATCCCCCCCCCCAGGCCCAGATATTTAAAACCATAGATAATAGCATACTTTATATTTTGACAGTACTTTGAGTTGGAATAACACTGGAGGATTTAGAGAGGCCTATAAACACTTCCGTAGAGGAATATGTTTTTGAGCATTTTGAACAAAATAGATTTTAATAGCAATAAATGTTAAGATATTACATCCAGGCGGGAAAAATAAAATGAACTAAGATGAGCGATAACTGGCATGTGAAAAAGATATAGAGGTCTTAATAGAACACAAACTAAACCTATGTTAGCAGTGTAAGGCAGCAGCCATAAACACAATATTGCATTGCATTTGTCAGACCACACCTAGTAGAATTTCTAGTTCTGGGCATCATTGTTAAAGGAGGATATGGACAAGCTGGAACATGGCCAGAGAACCGTGACCAAGATGATTGAAAGTCTGGAAAGCAAGGCTTATGTGGAACAATTTAGAGAGCTTGGAGGAAACAAGTCTGAGAGCACATATGATAGCCATCTTCAAATACCCTGAAGGTATGGCATGTAGATCATTTTATTTTATGCTACTCCAGAGGCTAGAATATGAACCAATTGATCCAAATTATCAGAAAAGAGATTCCACCATTAGGAAGATCTTTATTACTGTAAGAGCTGCTTGACAGAGGAACAAACTGTCTCAGAAGGTGGCGGATTATCCATCTTTGAAGATCTTGAAACAAAAGTTGAATGGGTATCTTTCGTGAATGCTTCATTTGTGTATTCCTACTCATTTGTGTATTCCTACAAGACATGAATCTGGGCCAAATGAATTCTATAGTCCCATCCAACTCTACATTTTTATGATTAGGACAATAAAGAACTATGGATATTTCTATGTGTTACTGGATACCATGTTTGTATATAATTATGTTCCTTATTGCATTCTGATTCAAAATTGAATACATATATTTCTTCAATGCTCTCATCTTAAATCTGTTTTCTGTGAAGTTTATTTTTCAAGAAACCACAGGAGTTCAACCATTTGTTCCTTACCCCTGGCACTGTCAATGTATGCAACAAACTATATAATAAACATATTATATTATAAACAGGGAGTGGGGAATCCTTAGATTGAGGCATAAATACAAAATATAGGGATTCCCCATCTGTTCATAATGTTCTTCTATTGCTATTGAAAATCATTGGTCAAAGATGAAGTGGATATTCAAGTCCCATGAAGTTCTGATTTGCAGCTGAGCTCACTTTGTATATTGAGGAAAGGGAGCAAGGATTGCATCTTACCCCACTGTGTGCCAATACAATATGAGTAACCATTCTCATAATGTCTGAACACAGTTGTGTATTCCCACTTCTTTTCCTCTGGCTGCTACTACACATCCAGTTACCAACTTGTTCCAATGCTATGTAAAACAGATTTTCAGTTTAACCCACCACAGAAAGCAGGACTTGCTTACCATTCCCACAAAAGCCCCACTTGTTGTCTTTGTCCATGTTTTCAGTTGTGGCACACCATGGACGCTCATGGTCTTCTCTAATACACTCAGAATAGTATTTACCCTTGTACTGGAAAGGGAAGACACACATTTCACCCATTTCGGTCACTGAAAGTAAAATGAGAAAAATCAGAAACATGTACTGGGAAGGAGTGCACTTCTCATATGCACATGGCAGTGTAACATAAGCAATTCTTGACTATACCATATACAGAGGAATTCCTTTTGTAAAGACACGTCCATATCAACATTTCTAAAAGCTGCATCTTATGCATTATGGGAACAAATAGTTGCTTACCTGTAACTGTGGTTCTCTGAGTGGTCATCTGTGAAATCCGCACATGTGGTAGTTAGTTGCACGTGTGCAGCTAGTTCGGAACCTTTTAACAGCTGTTTTCAATTAGAGCGCTATGGCCCCCGCCCCTCCTCCCCAGAGGGTATATATATGGCATGCTTGGGCCATAGCCTTAGTTCCTCCGCTGTGTAATGGCAGAGTCCCCAGGCATGACAAACAGCGGGGTGGAAGGGTGGGGATGTGCGGATTTCACAGATGACCAGAGAACCACAGTTACAGGTAAGCAACTATTTGTTCTCTCACGTGGTCTCTGTGAAAACCGCACATGTGGTAGATTAACAAGCTACTCACCGAGGCAGGTGGGTGTCATGCCACCGCTGAAAAAAGGACTGCTCTTCCGAAGGCTGCATGGCGTTTCGATAGAATGTCCAGTTTGTAGTGTTTAACAAATGTTAATGGTGTAGACCAAATTGCTGCTTTGCATATGTCCTCCAAAGGGACACCATGGTTGAAGGCTATCGAAGTTGCCACTGCTCGTGTAGAATGCCCTTTGATATGCATGGGGGGGGGGTCCTTCCCCGCCATCTGGTAGGCTAGACGGATGGTGGCAACCACCCATCCCGAGAGTCGTTGTGGAGATACAGGGGAGCCTCTAGTGTCCTTACGGTATTTGAGAAATAGTTTGGGTGAAGAACGAAAAGGTTTGGTTCTGTTTAGGTAAAAGGAAAGTGCTCTCCGTACGTTCAAAAGATGAAGGGAGCGTTCTAATGGTGTGGTCGGTGTTTGAAAAAAGGCTGGTAAAATAATATCTTGTGAGATGTGAAAAAGAGATGCTCTCTTGGGTAGGAAGGATAAATCAAGTCTCATTACTATTTTATCTGGGTGAAAGCGGATATAGGGTTCATCTGAACGGAGAGCACAGAGTTCGCTGGCCCTACGACCCGAAGTTACAGCTACGAGAAAGACTGTTTTCCACGTGACATATGAGAGATCTACTGTTGCCATTGGCTCGAAAGGCGGTTTCATGAGTGCGGAGAGCACAAGGTCAAGATGCCATGCTGGTGGTGGAGGGGCATGGGGAGGGTTGATATTTTTGAAGCCTTGCAGAAAAAGCTGTACCATGGGGTCTTGGAAACAAGAAGAGTGACCATGTCGTCTTCTGTATGCGGTGATTGCGGCAAGGTAGCAGCAGATGGATGAGAGTGAGAGGCCAGCGGCTGCGAGGGAGGCGAGGTATTCCAAGAGGACAGAGGTAGGTGCTAATAATGGGTCTGCTCCATGAAGGTGGGCAAAGGAAGAGAATTTCCGCCACTTCGATTCATAGGAGTGTCGGGTAGATGGCCTATGGGCTGCATGTATAATGTCCATTACTGCTTGAGAGAGAGGTCTCCGTGTATCCTCCAAGCTGTGAGGCGGAGGCGATCTATGTCTGGGTGGCGTAGACGACCTTGGTTGGCTGTGAGGAGGTCTGGGCAACGTGGAAGAGTGACATAGTTGCCCTTTGCCATGGTTGACAGAAGCGGAAACCAAGGTTGGCAGGGCCACCAAGGCGCAAGTAGGATACAATTGGCTTTGTCGCTGTATACTTTGGTGATCACCTTGATGAGAAGAGGTACCGGGGGAAAAGATGTAGAGGAAGGGACCGCCCAAACAGTTTGTCAGGTTTGGTGGGGATGCCCGGGCACAGTAAAGACGGCATTTGGTGTTGAGTGATGTTGCAAGAAGGTCGATTTGAGGTTAGCCCCATTAGTTGAATAGCTGTAGAGCTTGGGTCGGATGAAGGGACCACTCGTGCGTAACTAGTGTGGCCCTGCTGAGATGGTCGGCCAAGATGTTCTGTTGGCCCGGTAGATGTATGGCTATAAGATAGATGTTGTGATCGATGCACCAGTCCCAGATTGCTAGTGTGATGGCTAGGAGGGTCTTGGACCGGGTACCTCCTTGTTTGTTGATGTACCACATCACCGTTGTGTTGTCGGTGCAGACTTGAACTGTAGTATTGGATAGTATGTCCTGAAACGCCCGCAAGCCCTTGAAGAGAGCCAAGAGTTCGAGGACATTGATGTGGTGTGTTATTTCTGTAGAGGTCCAATGGCCGTGGGTTGCAAGGTTTCCTGAGAATGTTCCCCATTCAGTGAGGGAGGCATCTGTTGTGATGGTGGTGGATAGGTCGCTTGGGCGGAATGGAACGCCCACGCAAATGTTGTTGCGATGAGTCCACCATTGAAGGGAGTGGCGGATGTGACTTGGGAGTGAAAGTCTGGTGTGTGGAGAGTCCTTTACGGGGTCGAAGGTCTTGATAAACCAGGCCTGAAGCGGACGCATCCTTAGGCGGGCATATGGAGTGACTGCCATTGTGGAGGCCATGTGGCCTAGAATGGTTTGTATGTCCTTGGCTGAAGAGAAAGGGTGGTGAAGAATGAGGAGGAGAGATGTGCGTAGAGCACGAAAACGGTCTTCTGGGAGTTGAGCTGTGCACGTGGTGGAGTCTAGTAACATGCCGATAAAACGGATCTGTTGAGTTGGCTGAAGGTGGGATTTCTTGAAGTTGACTATGAGTCCTAGATTCTGGAGAAGGGAAAGGGTAGTGTCAATATTGTGAAGGAGGGATTGTCGTGACCTCCCAATTAGAAGCCAGTCATCCAGGTAGGGGTAAAGAGTGACTCCTTGCAGGCGGAGGTGGGCTACTACTGCCGCCATGCATTTAGTAAAAACACGGGGGGCTGTAGAAATACCGAAAGGTAAAACACGAAAACAAAAAGCTTGGTCACCGACCATGAAAGCAAGGCACCTGTGGTGTTCTGGAGCTATAGCCACATGAAAGTATGCATCCCGTAGATCCAGGGTAGCAAACCAGGCGCCTTTTGGTATTAGGGGTAAAATTGTGGTTATTGTCACCATTCTAAATTTCTGAGAACTGATATAAAAATTAAGGGGTCGCAAATCAAGGACTGGGCGTTGGCCCGCATCTTTTTTTGGGACCAAGAAATAACGAGAAAAAAATGAAAATTGAAAAAAAGAAGGATGCAAGGGTACAATTGCCCTTTTTTCGAGCAGGGTACTAATCTCCTGGCAAAGGACAGGGGATGGGGTTGTGGATCTGATGTAGCCTGTCCTTGGCTGTGTGTGAAATTCAATAACATAACCATGTGATACTACATTAAGCACCCACTTATCTGTGGTAATATGGTGCCATTGATGTGCAAAGTGTGCTAAACGTGAACCAAAATAAACAGGAGGCAGGTGATCAGTGGAGGGAGAAGTAACAGGGTGGTGAATGTGTGCCCTTAACCCAGTGAGGGGAAATGGGTTTGGAGGTGAACAGGGGGAAGGTTTGTTAAAAACGACCCCGTGATCTAGGTTGGTATCGTCCCCTGCCTTGTTGGCGAGAGCGAGTAGATGCTGGCTACCTCGAAGGGGGGGGGGGGGTTGGGATGGTTGTGGCAGTTGTCTGGTATTGAAACCATAAGGCCTGCGCTGGTAAGATGAGTATAGGGTCCATCTATTCCTGGGAGGGTAGTTACCAGAAGAAGTAAAGCTGTAGCTATGAGTTGTCTTTTTCATCTCCTGAGTACTCTTTAATTGGCCATCAGTGTCCGGGTGGAACAGGGCATCATCATGGACTGGGAAACTCTCCGCAGTATCTCTTCCCTCCTCGGAGAGTGTGGAAGCTCGAAGCCATGCATGTCTACGAAGAGCTGTCGCCGTTGCAAACATGCGACCTGCGGTATCCGCTGTATGTTTTGCCATCTCCTTTTGGGCTCTAGCAAGGGCAATGGCTTCATGGTGGCATGCCGTAGCAAAGGAGCGGTGTTGCGAAGGTAGCATGTCGAGGTATGGACCGACCTTCTTCCATAAGTAATCCTGGTAGGAAGCCATATAGGCCCCATAGTGAGCAAGCCTAGTCACGAACCCAGCGGTGAAGTGAACCTTTTTGCCTAATCCCTCCAGTTTCCTGCCTTCCTTGTCAGCCGGGGTAGGGCATGACTTGGAGGAGCGCCTACCCTGAGTGACCTTTATTGCTAAAGAATTGGGCTTAGGTGGTCTTGCTGCCCAAAGGGCGGAGGTAAGGTCAATCCTATAGAGGCTGTCGCATCTCCTTGAAACCGGTGGGACAGCAAAGGGAGGGGTATCTGGGGTTCTGGCCAGTTGTAGGAGGTATGGTAAAGGAGGAAGAACCATAGCGGGGGTTGGAGTTTGTTGTTGTTCTGAAGGAAACAACGGGTCCTCTATAGGCTTCTGTGGGTTGGGTATTGGTAATGCTAAGGCCCGCGAGAGTCTCGTGATAAGGGCTGAAAATGTTAACATTTCTTCGGGTGGTGCGGGGTCTGGCGGTGGTGGCCCCGCTTGGTTGCCCTCAGATATGTAAGATTCTGAATCGGAGGCAGAGAGGTATTGCGGTGGCTCTTCATGTTGGTAGGAAGGTTGTGTCATGAGTGGGGGGTCTTGTGGAGAGAGCAAGGATGGTTGAGCTTGATTAAAGGCTGCGACTGGGCCAAAAAAATATTCCCTACCACCAGGAGACCGGTGAATAAGGTCTTCATGTAGTGGAGGGAGTGCACTGTGCATAGGTGGTTCACTCCATGTAGAGCGACGAGGAGGAGATTGGAAGAGATCATGAGAATAGGAGGCAGCCTTTGGTGAAAGGAGGTGCTGAGCAGGAGAGATTCGTTCAGGCGACGGGATGGTAGGAATGGAGGTGGTTGCCTGGCCCTCCTCTGCATTGTGAGCCTTGCGTGCCTCGGTCCCGAGAGCATGGGCCCGTGTGTCCAGCCTCATCGGGGTGGAGAGGCTTTGTTGAGACAACGGTGCGGGGGGATTGGCTGACTCCTTTGGGAGTAGGGCCGTTTCCTCACCCCGTGAAGGTGTTGCGTTCGGAGGCTGGGGTTGCCCCGCCTCCTGGCTAAGTTGACGCCCTGGTGTGGGCGGAATTGGCGATGGCGCCGCCCTCGGAGCGGTGAAAAGTGAGTGAGAGAGAGACTGGCTGGAGGAGGCAGAGCGATGCTTCTTTCGCTTTTTCTTCTTCTCCTTTTCTTTTTCCCCGCCAGCATGCTCCTTGGTTGTGGAGGAGGAACGGCTGCGTTTGGCTGCCGCTGACGGCGTTGGGGGGAAGAGACTGAGGCGGGAGACAAAGAGAGCGTCCTGGCGTTGGAGGTGCCGAGGGGTTTGCTTGAGCCGCCTGAGGAGGGAGGAGCGCTCGCTCGTAAAGGAGCGCTTTAAGTCTTGTTTCTCTATTTTTCCGCGCCTGGGTTGTGAAGGCCCGGCAGGCAGAGCAAGAGGCTGTGGAGTGGGCCTCTCCTAGGCAAAGAAGGCATTTGTCGTGCCTGTCGGTGTCCGGGAGCTTTCCCCCACACAACAGGCATTTTTTGAAAACTGGAGTCGCCATGTTTGGCAGAAGGAGAACGAGGTAAGTAAGGGAAGGAAAGGGAGTTACAGGAGGTTCCTATAGACTGCTGCTTACACGGCAGAAAAAAAAGGAACTAAGGCTATGGCCCAAGCATGCCATATATATACCCTCTGGGGAGGAGGGGCGGCGCCATAGCCCTCTAATTGAAAACAGCTGTTAAAGATTCCGAACTAGCTGCACACGTGCAACTAACTACCACATGTGCAGTTTTCACAGAGACCACGTGAGAGAAAATTTAGTGACAAGACCTCCCTGGGGGAAGTCCTCATGAAACATTTCTATCTTGGCCTGAGTTACCTCTCTAAACTGGAAAACTGACTTCAAAAGAACTGCTGCAAGGATATCAAACAAATAATCTTACGAACACCTTAACCAAAATTCTGAATAATACATGACTTGGAAGCACTCCTTTAGTAGCAGCTCTAAGAAGCCTTACCTGGAGGACACATATCACCACCCTTATACTGCAAAATGACAGCTTCATCTTGATGCCGGTAGTCCATTTTCATTTCATTTCTGTTGCCAAATGAGGTAGCCTTGTTGTCAGAGACCAAGCATACTGCTGCATCTTTGCATTTTCCTTGGGGCACATCTGCTGCATCAGAACAGACCCCTAAATGGTAACTCCTGCTTCCAGAAAGGACCTGAATGGGCAAGCAAAGCCACACTGTCAACCAAATGCAAACAGGACGATATGAATAGCCAGAATATCTCCACACACTGCCATTTAGTAACTCTGGAGCAGAAACCTCAGTCTGGTTGCCATTTCGGTTTAACACTAGGAACAGCAAAAGAAAGTGCAGTGAAACCTGCCCAGGAATGACAGATTTACTATGGTTGTTCTTTGTGAGCAGATACTGATGTTGGTTTCAAGGGAGAAGTGGTTTTCAAAAAAATATGTATTACTAAAGCTGTGGTGATACAAAGTCAAAAGAATGTAATATTCTCCAACATTGCTCCCATGTAGCCCTCTGGAGTGTCTCCTATTCCAGCTTAGGAAAACATAGCATACTTCAACTTGAAGCTTCCACTCTAAAAAAGGAATCATGTCTAAATTGTGGGAGTCCCTAAAGAAGTCTTCAGAAATGAAGATGTACACAACAAACCTATAAAGAGTTGTAAAGCACCAAATTATAAGTATTTTGGGAGGGAGCACATTACTGTGGTTGGTATATAACACTACTACAGATCAAGCAGGGATACTGGCAGATTGTATTATGCACAACATGTGTAGTACCACTGACTAACAGCATGCAGCTAGTACCAATACTTATTCTTTTCACTGTCATGAAAAAAGGAATCACAAAGTATACCGCTCCTTTATTTGCCAAAGCAGCATATCACCTTGTAAGATTTTCCAGAAAAGCTTGATAGATTGAAAGGGAAGTGCAACTGCTCATCAATCACGGAGCAGCCAGAAACCTCCACTTTATCAAGGCAGACAACTGGAGTGTTCCATTCAAATATATATTCACAGTTGGACTGGTCTATCATTTTGGGTTTGCCCTGTTGACAAAAAACAAAAAAGGAAATAAAGTGGTTCAGGTATGAAATTCAAATGCCTTAACAGCAAACTTAAAATAGTATGATTTATGCTTTTAGAAATTAATTCTGTTATATAATTTTTGTTTTAACATGCCTTCCCCATTCCACCTAGCTCCCACATATCAGACAGAATGGCAGCTCCCAGAAGTAGTCTCTCAACTGGCATAGTTGGCTGAGAGATTCTAGGTATTGCACCCCAGCACATCTGGAGGTACCAGGTTGGGGAGGACTGTAATAAGATGATCCACTTACCTCAGAGGCCTACTCTTCTGTCAACTGATTAATAGAGGTGTTAAAGATCATGTGACTTCTTCTCACATACTTTGGTGGCACAAAACTACTGTAGCCATATGGGAAGTGCAGTGCTGCTACCTTTCACTTCAGTGTGCCTGAAATTATCATTAACACTCCCTATATGACTAAGTTTCCTATTACTGGGTTTTTATTGAAGGAATTCCCATGCCCCTAGAGGCAAAAAAAGGGAGGGGGGCAAATATTGTATTTTCATGCCAGTTTTGCAAGGAGAAATTCAGAGAAAAAAACAAAGCAACTGTGTGTACTATGGTTTGTGCTCACACCTAAGAAACCATCTGGCACAAAGTCATATACTGTCTTTCTGCATAATTTGTAGAATCCTTAATTACTGTTGCCTTATAAGTGAATAAGATCAAGAGAGGAGGTTAGGGTTTCGTTTGAAATTGACTGTATAAACCTGCTTCTACTTCCAACATGCAAAAATGCTCAACTATGGACAATTGCAATGACTGAACTTGCAATACAAACATATCAAAAAGGCACTCCAAGAACTGAAGTTTTCATTCAAAGATTCAGAACCAGAGCCCTCATCCTTACAAGATTCAGTGCCTTTTCTCATTCTACTCCTTTTGTTGTCACTCCATTTATTACCCTAGTATTGTCCTTCATTCATCATTAAACATTAAAATCCTTTAAAACCAGCTCTACTATTTGACCTCTTCTATTCAGAAAGCAACTAGTGCCTTCAATCACAATATTATGTTGGCAATAAAAGTAAAAAAAACAAAAAAACAAAACAAGGTCAGCTTCAACAGATGTCTTTACTGCTGCAATGAGAGAGGATGGGAAATCTTAATTTCTGCCCCTTTATTTTGATTTGGGATGCAAATTCCAAGGAACAATAAAAAAAACAGGACTCAGATCTGGATTGGGTTCCAAACCAAACTGGAGAAATCCATGAATACTCCTAAATTGCTGTCCCTATGTCATGAAAGACTAATGCTCAGACAGTATCTTTAAATTGAGGGCCTTGTACCGAGACTTCTGCAGCAAAAAGATCTTACAAATTAGAACTCTGGAATTTTCCTGATATGATTCTGCAATTTTGTCTCCAAAACAAAACTCTTCCCCTCAAGCCTGGCAGTAAACAAGGATTCTTACCAAATTTGTTCCTCTATTGCAATGAAACAGGATACGGGAAGAATAGTTGAGGCTTTTATTTTCTGGACAAGGAGTGTTACTTTTGTAAACAATGAAGACATCTTTGGTTTCAGCATTCAACTTAGGAGGACCAATAATGCGACCAATATCCTAAATGAAAAACATTACGTGAATTGGTGCATTTTAACATAGTAGTTATCATAATGTTTCCATTTGTCATCAACTGGTGTACTTATGCTAACAAGAATACTTACCACTGGAGGACTAGCAAGTGGGACCATGCAGGCAGCTACTCCAGGTGGACAATTGACACCTCTGATGGGGTTCAGAGGTTGACAAATGTTTATATAAAAATCTGGACTGAGGTCAGAAGTGTCAGATGAGACATATGCCTCATAGGAGCCAGATGGGTGTATCAAAGGAGAAAGGTCAATTATTGTACTGCCATTCTTCACTGAGCATTCCACCTGTTTAGGTCAAGAAAGGGAAGCAAGAAGACAATTTACAAATCAGAATGTCTGAGAATCAGCAAGCAAAACTGAATAGTTTGTAAAGGTCTTACCACTTTTTCCATCTATCAGACATGACAATGCACTGTTTTTTGTTTCATTCCTGCCTAGATCTTCATTTGCTTTGTTGCAATCCTTTTGTACATTTCTGAATCCTAAACTAGACAACATTCCTCAATAGCAAATACCAGTAAAAGTCAACACATGTTCAACTTGGCTGAAAAGGTTATCTTGCAAATCCCTCAACAGCAAACCAGGAAGGAGCTTGCAGCATTGCCTAGGAAGAAATCAGCAAAGCATCAGCCAACTTAGAAATAACAAAGTCTGCAAACCTGATGGGATCTCTTCTGAAATCATTAACAAAGGTAGACCTGAGCTGACACAACAACCCAATAAATTCATTGAAAAAGTGTGGGTGACAGAACTCCCTAGCAAAAAGGGAGAAAGAATGGACTGTGGAAACTATTGACCTCTTTTAACCTCTGCTGGAACAATCTTTCCAAGAATCCTCACAAACCGCTTTCTACCTATTTCAGAAGACATCCTCTCTGAATCTCAGAATGGCTTCTGCCTTTCCACAGGAACAGTGGATATGGTCTTTACTGCACAACAGCTACAAGAAAAATGCAGGGAATAAAATCAACCTTTGTACATAGCATTCATCGATCTTGCAAAGGCCTTCGACACAGTGAATCATAATGCTCTCTGGACCATCCTCTTGAAAATCAAATGCCTTGATAAATTTGTGAAATGCTGCAGCTCCTCCATAATGGTCTCGAACAACAAAGTGACCCATTTAAAGTGGGATCAGGTGTCAAACAGGGACACATTATTTCCTCAATCTTATTTTCCACCTTTGTAACTATGATTACACACCTCACTGACAGGAAGCTTCCCACCAGTGTGGAAATCACCTATCGGACAGATGACAAACTATAACTTCAGCAAGCTGAAAGCCAAAAGTAAGGCCACAGCAACTTCAATAGAACTCCAATATGCTAATTATAATAGTCTGTGCTCATTCAGATGAAGACCTACGAGCCATTTCAAACACCTTCTCCGAAGTATATGAAAAACTTGGCCTCTCACTAAACATTGAGAAAACCAAAGTGCTCTATCAGTATGAAGCAACCAATCCCTCTGCAATGCCAGCAATAAAGCTTAATTGTGTAACGCTAGAAAAATTGACCATTTCCACTGCACAGACAGCCAGTTGTCTATAAAATTTGACATTGAGACTGAAATACAACACCACCTGTTCAAGGATTGGTTCATTCGTAGGGATACCAAGATGCTTGTTTATAAAACTATTGTTTTTCCAACTCACTACTTCCATCGGATTGCATCAGTATTGTCTCTGAAAAATCTTACAAATCTCTTAGGAAGGCAGGCGGACAAACGTCAGCATTCTGGGAGAATCAAAGACCACCAGCAATGGAAGAGAAGTGGTTATCCTCTTCCATCAACTTTGCTGGACCTAAAATATGCGGAATAAATACTGAGAACTTGGAAGCCCTGGCCCTTCAAGAGTTCTAACTGGTTAGCTTTTTCCAACAGTGATATGGATTGTAAAGAGGCATGCATAGAGGGTGAAAAAGAGAAACGTGACAAGAGGAAGGTGCATCAAGTAAACCCTTGTCATAACCACCTTCCACTTGGAAATCTATGCCCACACTGCAAAAGATCATGCAGATCCAGAATAGGAGTCTAGAGTCACATATGGACCCACCTCCCAAGACTCTACTATTTGAAGATGATCATACATGGCCACAAGTAATCACCTATGATGAGTGGCTAAATTGTAGTCTAAGTCAGCAGTTACATCGTTTTTAATGTATTGGTCAAGACGAGAAAACATGCCAAAAGTTTTCATTAGCTCTTATATCACAGGATTTAAGCTACTGCTTCAAGAACATGTTAGTTTCTCATGATTAAGAAGTATTTCCTAATGCACAATACTGCATTAACCTCAGGTTAAATAAAATCTCAGTTCACAATTAAAGCTATTTTTCTCCAAACATGGATGTTAGACACAGTTAACAAAAGTCTAGTATTGATATAATGCTGTTCAAACTGAAGAAGTTGTGTTGTGGGATCACCTACTCAATTATCTTGCCCTTTAACATGCAAGGTGGAATTGATTCTGCTGCCCAACAGATGAGGAAGCACTCTGTGTGACCTTGACTCATCTGCAAAAGAGGAATTTCAACTCTACTCAAATCCAGGATCTGATTTCTGCTCTCTTAACCCCAGATAGCATCATGTCAACTCTGAACCATCAGCAGGAAAAACATAATTTACCAAGTATTTCACCGACTTCTAACAACTTCGGTTCCACTGTTTTCTAATCAGAAAGAATCTTTGAATTCTATATTATCACGAATTTCTGTAAAACTGGAGAAGCATAACACTCACCTTTTCTAACTTCCAATGTCACCGGCAAGCAATGCTACTATTAAATTATATTTGTTCACAGGAACTTAATAAAACTGCCAATTCTCTTACCACTTTCTCTTCTTCACAGGCGACAGCAGTATGCCAAGAGAAATAATAAGCACATGTCACTTCATCAAGAGAGACAAGAACAGGTTGGCTTCCAGGTCCCGCATCAGGTTTGCACACAAAGCTGATATAGCTGGTGTACTTCAAGCTGGAATCAGCAGGGCACGGCTGTCCTCCTTCATAGACAAGCTTCAGAACTCCATCCTCATAGGTTACAGTTTTATTCAGTTTTCCTGCATCAACCAATGGCTGATGACCATCAGTGACACAGGCACCTATCAACAAATTCAAGAGTGCAGGTGTATTTTTTACAAGTGGCAAGTCTTGATCCATCTAATTCACTGACATGATAAATTAGTATAACTGATAGCAAGATGTAACGGTTACACAGTGTTTTACTGTTTTAATGGGGTATGATATTGGTTTTTAAGTGTGTTTTTACGATTGTTTGTTTTTACTATATTTTGTATTATATGTGGCATTAATCTTGCCATTATGTAAGACTGCTCTGGGTCTCCCTGGGGGAGAAGAGTGGTATATAAATTAAATAAATAAATGATAGCTGATGGCAAGTCATCTTTGACTCATGGTGACCCTATGGATGAGATAATTCTAATACACCCTGTTTTTAACACTTCCTTCTCTGCTGCTGCTAACTCAGAGTCATAACTTCTTTGATTGAATCTATACTCCTTCCTGTTTTCCTACTTAAACAAGCACTTTCATCTTTTTGTAAGAGGTCAAATTGCTTCATGATCTTCATTGTTTCAGCTAAATCATCTTAGCTTCTAAAACCACTCAGGCTTGATTTGCTCTAGGGTCCAGTTACTGTATGTGTTTTTCCAGCAGTCTACAGTACCTGCAGAACTCTACTTCAGCACCATTTTTCAAATGAGCTCTTCCTGTCATCTTTCTTCACTGTACAACAGAGAAATCAGAAATATGATGCCATGAGTAGTCCTGTCTTTGGTACTGAAATGCATCTTTATGAGGATTTTACCCCGTTCCTTTATATCTGCATTTCCAAGTTCCAATCTTTAGATTTCTTCACTATAGTCCCCATTTTGATTAATGATAAGAGTGAGGGTATAGAAAGTCACTATTTCTTCTCTTTTGAAGTTACATAAATCACATGTGGCAGTTTACTTTCTTAATGCTCAACTATAATCCTGTATTTGAGCTTTCTTCCTTGATCTTCCTAAACAGTTCAAATCTCTGCTATTTTTTGTTAGTAGTATTGTCTCATCTGCATATCTAGAGCCGTGGTGGTGCAATGGATTAAACCCTTGTGAGGGTGGACTGCTGACCTGAAGGTTGGGTTGCTACCTGAAGGTTGCCGATTCGAATCCGCAGAACGGGGTGAACTCCCGTCTGTCAGCCCTAGCTTGCAGGGACATGAGAGAAACCTCACAGCAGGATGGTAACACATCTGGGCATCCCTGGGGGAATATCTCTGTAGACAGCCAATTATCTCACACCAGAAGCAACTTGAAGTTGCAGAAGATAAAAAATCTGCATATTTCAAATTGTTCATGTTTATTTCTATGTATAAGTTTCATGCCTTTTTCCTTTGCTTCGGATAATACGGAGTGTTGGATTAGTGGAACTCAGATTAGCGGGACTCTATTGTAAATTAAATATACAGGTTGATAAACTGTCTTGACACTTTTATCAACTGGAAACTATTCTGCTTCTCCATAATCTATCTTGGCTGTGATTTCTTGTCTTTAGTATACAGCTTACTTTTCAGGATAATCAAATGTTTTGGCATTCCCAACAGTAAACCATCAGTGGCAAAAAATGCTATAAAATCTTCAGCATCATTTTGCTTGTATGAAGATTAATGCAATGGTTTGGTAGCTTCTGCAATCCCCACTGTCCCCTGTTTTTGATACAAAAATGTGCAGAATTTCAAAAAGATGGGCCCAATTTAAAATTACTTTATCTCCTCAACCATGAACCACACCCATGAATGAAACTTGAACCACTTGAAAGGGTGGGGCATAGTTTCCAGTAATTTCCACTCAATGCCACTCACAGTGCACAAACAGCCCCTGCCTTCAGTCATTCATAAAATAGCAAGCCCTCAACATAAGGCCAAATGAGAAATTCTCTATCAGAGTTATTTTTAAAATTTCCTGCTCAAAATGGCTACTAAAGCTTGGTAATTGATTGAACTGTTTGTAACTTTTTGTGTAATTGCAATATGTCATTGTGAAATATACTGCAGTTAGAAGGTGAATACATTCTGTTTCTCTAGCCTGAAACAGCTCGATTAATCTATTCCTGGTTATTTATTTCTCCCAGGTACTCTGAAAATGTCTTCTACTTCCCTTTCTAAAAACTATGTCATTATCAACAAAGTGTTCATAATTGCTGAATGTGTCATCCTTTCATCTCTGCTGGATAGTTCTTATGTGTATTGGTTCAAGTCTCTATTTTTCTTCATAAGAGAGTATGCTTCTCTGTGGTTACATAGCATTCCCATTCTTGCTTTGAATGTTCATTTGAATTTTCAGGTTTTCTGAAAGAGGTATCTTGTTCCACCGTTTTATAGTCTCCTGCTAAAGCAGGAGTGAGCGAAGTGTGGCTCATGGGCAATATTTTCCTAATTTTTGGATATAATTTTGTTTTAAAATACCCCTAAAAACCCTCGCCAGGGGATGGTTGAAGAGGGCATTTCCATCATTTTTTCAGACCCCCTACTTCCTTAAGAGTCAAATAAGTTTGCACCAAAATACTATATAAGGCACGAGGAGGCAAATTACTATCACATTTGGAGGCTACCACTAAACAATTTAGATCTTTTGAAAATACAATGTGAACAGGAAGTGATTTCTGTTCCCTTGTTTAAAAAGTGCTTTGCTGAGCATGAAATCAAGCAAGAAAATCCAAATGAGATCCCCTTTGTTCAATGTTGGGGACACAAAAATTTTGAATGCTGCCTAGACATTTACATGAATGTTCACAACAGCATGCAGCATTCACATTATACTCTATAAAAACCACTTCAGCTGCAGCACTTCCTTCATAAAAAGGAAATAATAATAATAAAATCTGCCTGTTTAGCAAGCCTTGCAAGTGCTGGTTTATTATCAGTAAGTGTTTGGTTTTATACCTATATGCTTGAGTTCAAGTAAAAAATTCCTCAGATGGAAATGGGTCACAAAACAATTATCATGTGGAAAGGGGTTATAAGTGGAAAAAGTTTAAGAATCCCTGCCTTAGATGGCATTTGAGGGCAAAAGAAGAATGTTTTCTTTTTGTGATAGTGGGTGTAACCCTCCAAGCTCTTGGGGGGTTAATATGCCCCCCTACCCTTTCACAGTTATCCACCCCCTTTCTAAAGTGAAAGATCAGCTTTGTGTTGTCAAAGGCTTTCATGGCCGGAAACGCTGGGTTGCTGTGAGTTTTCCGGGCTGTGTGGCTATGGTCCAGAAGCATTCTCTCCTGACGTTTCACTCACATCTATGGCAGACATCCTCAGTGGTTGCCTGCCACAGATGTGGTCAAAATGTCAGGAGAGAATGCTTCTGGAACCCAGCCATACAGCCCGGAAAACTCACAGCAACCAAGACCAGCTTTGTTTGACCGTATCAGGGATTTCTGCCTGCCCCACAGAAGTATTTTCCTTAACAGTCTAAAAAAGACATTGAGCAAACTGCTTATTGGATGCATTAATCTTACCGATTCCACTACCGCATAGATTTCTACCCTCATCACAGACACTCAAGTGGAGTGTTCTCGAGCTCTGCATGTCAGAAATAGTGTAGCCATCTTGCCTCTTCAGAGGATTAAGGTCAAAAAGATGGCCTGTAAGAAAACAGAGAATGAAGACAGCTGTAATAATATTACTTATGGATAACTCTAGATGGAAAAACAAGAATCACATAACTCCAATTGTATTCCTTTCTCTGTTGCCCACATTTTGAAAGGAGAGCCAATACTGCACATTAAATGAAGAAACCACATTCAAATCAGCCTGTATTTTTCTTTCAGTGAGAAGAAGGGGGGGTGGTGGCGAACTTAAGAATTGTTCTTGCTCTCTCACTAGTCTAATATCAGACAAATTTACAATATATATACAAAAATTACCTGTAAGAGGGTTGGATACTGTGCAATTATTGTGCACATTACTCTTCAGAGGACATGCTGCCGCTGTGAACCACAGGAAAGTATATTCACAGTCCTCAAGAGCTGTTATAAGTTCTGGCTTAGAATCCTGAATAAAAAAGAAAAAAGAAAAAGCATATTGCAGAAGTGATGCTGCCTATATTGAAAAACCCAGTCTTGCCATATGGGGAAAGCAGAAAAATGAGACAATACAGGCAATCTATGTGTTACAAACATACAAGTTACAAATGGGGGTGAAATCTATTCTTAGGAAGGAAAATTCACTCCTGGAAGAGTTACCATAGAAAAGAGTATCTTCAATGAATCTTTATCACCAATCCTTGCTTCTAGCACAACCCCAAATATTTCAAAATCCAATGATCACAGGAACAGAAAATGAGGTTTCTGAACATGGGCGCAGTCAGCAAAACAAATGTTACAGGGGTGTTAACCCTTCCCTATACTATCCAAAACTACAAAGCAACCCACACTTTTTTGGTGGGAGTTGCACTTTAAAAATGTATCTGTTCCAACTTACAGTACATACAAATTCAACTTAAGAACAAACCTGCACAACCTATGTTCTTCATAACTTGGGCACTGCCTGTAGTGGCATCTGAGGAACAGTTAAACTTTAAAGAAGATCTCATTCTCAAATCTGGATAATCTTTTGCTTGTGTTTCATACACAAAACATTCCTCTAGATATCCCCTATACCTACAGCTTAATAACAAATGATGCGAGCTCTATGCTGAAGATTGTAGTTTCAAACTATCACCGCCACCTCATCACTTGTCCAGTTAGGACTAGGAAAGAATTCTATTCAACTTTGAAGAGTGCTGCTACTCAGTGTTGGTAAAATTGGGCTACACAAACTAGGGGTCTCACTGTTAAACCTCCCATGTACTCTTACTCCTGGAATACAAATACAGTACAGTTTCGCTTATCCAACATAAATGGGCCAGCAGAATATTAGATAAGCAAAAATGTTGGATAATGAGGGATTAAGGAAAACCCTATTAAACATCAAATTACATCATGATTTTACAAATTAAGCACAAAAATATCATGTTTTACAACAAAACAACAAAAAAGCAGTTCAATACATGGTAACATTATATAGTAATTACTGTATTTACAAATTTAGCACCAAAATTTTGCAATGTATTGAAAACATTGACTACAAAAACATTGGCTACTAACAAATTGACTACAAATAAAGATAGAATTGCATAAAATGAACTTGCAGTAACAACACTGTTAGAAGTTAAATCCATAAAAAGTTCAGTCCTTGCTGCCTAGAGAAACAGCGGTGGATCCGGGTGAGAGGCAGATTGCATTGGATAATCCAGAATGTTAGATAAGCAAGGTTGGACAAGCGAGATCTACTGTAATCACTACCTCATTCTGTCAAGAGGTTTTACTTTAAATAAGGCAAAATAATGCATTTAATTTCCCTCAAGAAGTTATGTAGCAGCTATTTACTTCAAAATTATAGAATCTTATCCACTAAAGTATACTTACAATTCTACTTTCATCACACTTGAAGCGGATTATTGTAGATTTCTTCCGGATCTGATCTGGACACATTTCCCCATTGATATAAGTAAGTACAAGTACGCCGTTTTCCTGTCGCAGTCCCTCGCCTACTTCACCCATGCTTACATGTCCAGAGCCATCCACAACGCATGCTGCAGCATCTGGTGGACAGGAACCTAAATTTGTCATCAAATGTGGGACAAAAACAAGCATTCAGTATTATTTCAATAACACCATTCCGCACACAGTATTTCACTGTGTTTGTTTTCCTATAACAGTGTACTCAAATGCTTATTTGCTACCTACAAAACAAACAAATCTTAAGAGGCTGACTTCTGGCACATGAAGTTTTAAAGGCTATCATCTCAGAAATGCGTATTGCTGAATTCTATTCCCAGAAATACTAGCCCGCACCTGCACTTAAGACTTTTAAAGCATTTGTTCTCCAACTGGTTAGGCTTTCAACTCCCCAAAGCCCCACAGACAGCATAGTCAATAGTCATGGACTTTGGGAGATGGTGACCAAATCATCTGAAAAGATAAATGCTGTGTATTTTAGCAATCAGAAAAGACTTTTACATGTTCCCAGATTTACTAATCTGTTTTTATTTCTGGTGCAACTGTTTTATTGCATTTTATAAGGAACTAGCTGTACCTGGCCAAGCGTTGCTGTGGCGTTGTCTGGTGGTGTTGGTGAAAAATTGTTGAGGTAGTGGTGGTATTGAATGTCTGTTGTATGGTTGTCTTTATGTTTGGTATGCATTTGGTTGTTTGTGTACCGTGAAGGTGGTGAGGGTAGAGGGGGTCTATGTCCCTGTGTAGTATTGTATAGTATTTATACGTTGTCCATGTGTTGTGAATGCTTGGATTGTGTCCTGCTGCATAGTAGAAAGGGTTGGGCTGGATGGCCCTTAGGGGTCTCTCCAAACTCATGGATTCTATGCTTTTATCATTATCATCATCATCATCTTCATCACCATCATTATTATGTAAAGGCTGAATGGCCATCTGTCAGGAGTGCTTGGATTGTGTCCTCCTGCATGGTAGAAGGAAGTTGATCTGGATGATCCTTAGGGGTCACTCCAAACCTTAGGATTGTATGATGATGATGTTATTATTATTATTAGTAATAGTAGTAGCAGTAGTATTGAGAGGCTGGGTGGTCATCTGTTGAGAGTGCTTGGATTGTGTCCTGCATGGCAGAATTGGGTTGGACTGGATGGCCTTTAGGGTGTCTCCTGTCTGATGCTATGATTCGATGTGTATTATTGTGCAGATATTGGATGGCCATCTGTCAGGAGTGGTTGGATTGTGTCCTCCTGCATGATATAAGGAAGTTGAACTGGATGATCCTTAGGGGTATCTGCTAACCTTAGGATTGTATGATATTCTTATTCTTATTACTAGCTTGGGGACCCGGCAATGCCCGGGTCATTTGAGAATGGTATTATTTGTGTTTTAATGTTATGTATTCTGTTTGGAGTGGGTGAACTACAATTCCCAGAATCGTGGCTGAATCATCCCCAAACCCTGGCAGTATTATAAGTTGGCCATTTTGGGCATGTGTACCCGGTGTGGTGCAGTACTCTCTGGATGGGGGTGAACTACTACAATTTCCAGATTCCCAGGGCAATTGCCCCAAAATATCTATCAGTATCCACAGTAGGCAATATTCAGTCTGTGTGTCAAGTTTGGTCTAGATTCATCATTGGCTGGGTTCAGTGGTCTTCGGATGGAGGTGAACTACAACTCCAAAAATCAAGGCCCCTTCCCACAAATACCTGCAGTATGTTCAATAGGTCATGAGGATTCTCTGTGAAGTATGGTCCTAGTGCACTGCCGATGGGGGTCAGTGTTTATCTGGCTGCAGGTGAACTATAGCTCCTTTTTTCCCAAACTTGTCCAATATGTTGTATTGGTTATGGGGGCTCTGTGTGCCAAGTGTGATGCTCATTCATTGCAGGTGAACTATAAATCCCAGTACCTACTACTCCTCAACTTCCAGTTCAGTTCCCCTCCAAACCCACCAGTAGTCAAATCTGGGCATATCGGGTCTGCATAGCAAGTTTGGCCGAGAGCCATCATTGTTTGGGTTCATAGCATTCTAGGTTTAGGTGAACTACAACTCCTCTATATTCCCCAGTAGGAGTGATAGTGCTCTGAATTAATGCAAGGTGAACTACAACTTCCACCATGTGGAGTCAATCCCTAAACTCCTCCAGTAAGTTTAGTTGCAGCTCAGTTCTGCTCTGTTTGTTATGCAGATAGAATGGAAAGGGCAGTGGGCGGGGCCATGCAAATTCCACAGCAATGGAGAACCCTGGGATGCCTGCCTGTGGTGGAAGTGTTTGGAAAGGACATTAGCAGGGGCTGGACTGCATGTTCATGGCCCTCGCTGTAACCGCAATGTCAGTGGAAAAGAGTGACTTGCTGGATTCTTAACCCTGGGAACTATAGCCTGTTTGTGGAGGCCGGAGGCTGTCTGTGTGAGCAGACATCCGTGCCACATACACACATAAGGGTTTTTGCTTTTATTATGGATTTAGATTAGATTTAGATTAGATTAGATAGATTAGATTTAGATTTATATTAGATTAGATTTAGATTAGATTTAAATTAGATTTAGATTGAGAGGCTGGCTGGCCTTCTGTTGGGAGTGCTTGGATTGTATCGTCCAATGGCAGAGTTGGGTTGGACTGGATGGCCTTTAGGGGTCTCTCCTAACTGTCTGATTCTATTATTTGATTTGTATTATTATTGGGCAGATCTTGGATGGCCATCTGTCAGGAGTGCTTGGTTTGTGTCATCCTGCATGGTAGAAGGAAGTTGAACTGGATAATCCTTAGGGGTGTCTCCTAACCTTATGATTGTATGATATTCTTATTCTTATTCTTATTGAGAGGCTGGGTGGCCATCTGTTGGGCGTGCTTGGATTGTGTCCTCCACAGAATTGGGTTGGACTGGATTACCACAGTAATTATTTCATATTACAGTAGAATCTCACTTATCCAACATTTGCTTATCCAGTGTTCTGGATTATCCAATGCAGTCTGCCTTTTAGTAGTCAATGTTTTTGTAGTCAATGATTTAAATTCATTATGATATTTTGGTGCTAAATTTGTAAATACAGTAATTACAACATAGCATTACTGAGCACTGAACTACTTTTTCTGTCAAATTTGTTGTATAACATGATGTTTGGTGCTTAATTTGTATAATCAATACCTAATTTGATGTTTAATAGGCTTCTCCTGAATCCCCTCTTATTATCCAACATATTCACTTATCCAACATAAACAGGCCGGCAGAACGTCGGATAAGTGAGACTGTACTGTATATTTATAATCTTATATTATCTGCTTAGAACTGGGTTATATGAGGGCCCTTCTAAACAGCTGTATAAAATGAACACTGAAGTGAATTATCTGGCAGTGTGGACTCAAGATAATCCAGTTCAAAGCAGATAATATAAGATTATAAATGGGTAATATAGCTGTGTGGAAGGGCCTTGAGTCTACACTGCCATATAATCCAGTTAAAATCAGATAATCTGTATCTTATAGGCAGTGTGGAAGAGGCCTAAGTGAGGCCTAACTGTGCCTGTCCCCTGGGCTAAGTAGGTTGCTAGGAGACCAAGTGGGCAGAGCTTAGCCTTCTAACTGGCAGCAATTGGACAAAAAAAATTATTCCTCTCCCTCTAATTAGGACTTTATTTTTCTTTTCTTTTTGTTGTATGAACCTAGAGGCATGGATGAGGGGTTGTGCTGCCAAGTTTAGTGTTTCTGAGATGTGTGGTTTTGTTGTTTTGTCCTAGGCTGAAATTTCATTACCCTTTTATATATATAGATGGAAACCACTATTGGATGTTTTAAATGGAAGAATTGTATGAAAAAATGTAAACAAGCCAAACATTGTTTTAAGTAATTATGAACTGTCAATGTTGTATTTATGTCCAAAATGAAAGCTACATTTAGGTTTGATTTGCTCATGTGTCTGGGTCTCTCTAATATAGAATACTAGCTGTGCCCGGCCACGCGTTGCTGTGGCGAAATATGGTGGTATGGGAAATAAAGTATTGAGGAATTGGTGGTAGTTAAGGTAAAGGGTAAACGTTTTCCCCTGACATTAAGCCCAGTCATGTCTGACTCTGGGGGTTGGTGCTCATCTCCATTTCTAAGCCGAAGAGCCGGCATTGTCCGTAGACTCCTCCAAGGTCATGTGGGATGACTGCATGGAGCGGCGTTACCTTCCCGCCGGAGCAGTACCTATTGATGCACTCACATTTGCATGTTTTTGAACTTCTGGGTTGGCAGAAGCTGGGGCTAACAGTGGGGGCTCTCTCCGCTCCCCCAATTCAAACATGTGGCCTTTCGGTCCAGAAGTTCAGCAGCTCAGCGCTTTAACACACTGCGCCATCAGGGCATATTATTTCCTAAAGGTTGTGAATATACAATATTTCTGAATGGTTTTTTTTTCCTGTTGGACGCAAGTATGAATGCTGCAATTAGGAAAATGATTAGGATGTAATGGCCTTGCAGCTTTAAAGCCTGGCTGTTTCCTCCCTGAGTGAATTTTTTGTTGGGAGGTGTTAGCTGGCCCTGATTGTTTCCTGTCTGGAATTCCCTTGTTTTCAGAGTGGTGTTGTTTGCGATATTTTATGTGCTTCTACTGTCTGTGGCCCTGAGAAAACAGAGGATTTGCGAGACTTTGATGATGGGAATACTTTGTTGGGAGGTGTTAGCTGGCCCTGATTGTTTCCTGTGTGGAATTCCCCTGTTTATTTACTGTCCTGGTTTTAGAGATTATATTGTTCTGCATTATTCTATCCCAGTAATTATTTCATATTAAAGTAGAATCTCACTTATCCAACATTTGCTTATACAATGTTCTGGATTATCCAACACACTCTGCCTTTTCATAATCAATGTTTTTGTAGTCAGTGTTTTAAATTCATTGTGATATTTTAGTGGTAAATTTGTAAATACAGTACAGTAGAGTCTCACTTATCCAACATAAACGGGCTGGCAGAATATTGGATAAGCGAATATGCTGGATAATAAGGAGGCTTTAAGGAAAAGCCTATTAAACATCAAATTAGGTTATGATTTTACAAATTAAGCCCCAAAACATCATGTTATATAACAAATTGGACAGAAAAAGTAGTTCAATACACAGTAATGTTATGTAGTAATTACTGTATTTATGAATTTAGCACCAAAATATCACGATATATTGAAAACATTGACTACAAAAATGCATTGGATAATCCAGAACATTGGATAAGTGAGTGTTGGATAAGTGAGACTCTACTGTAATTACTACATAGCATTACTGCGCATGGAACTACTTTTTCTGTCAAATTTGTTGTATAATATGATGTTCTGGTGCTTAATTTGTATAACGATTGCCTAATTTGATGTTTAATAGGCTTTTCCTTAATCCCTTCTTATTATCCAACATATTCACTTATCCTGCCGGCCTGTTTATGTTGGATAAGTGAGAGTCTACTGTTTATTGATAATCTTATATTACCTGCTTAGAACTGGATTATATGAGGACCCTTCTTCACAGCTGTATAAAATGCCCACTGAAGTGGATTATATGGCAGTGTGGAGTCAAGATAATCCTGTGCAAAGCAGATAATATAAGATTATAAATGGGTTATATAGCTGTGTGGAAGGGCCTTGAGTCTACACTGCCATATAATCCAGTGAAAATTAGATAGCCTAAGTCTGCCTGTCCCCTAACTGAACCCTGGCTGTCCCTTGGTTTGCTAGGAGTTAGTTGCTAGGAGACGAAGTGGGCAGAGATTAGCCCTCTAAACTGGCAGCAATTGGATAAAAAAAAAATTATTGCTCTCCCTCTAATTAGGACTTTGTTTTTCTTTTCTTTTTGTTGTATCAATCTGGAGGCATGGATGATGGGTTGTGTTGTCAAATTTCGAGGTTGCGGGGCCTGTACTTTTGTTATTTTGTGAGTCGCCGTGATGCCATCACTCTTTTATATATATAGATGGTGGACAGTCATTCGGAAATCCACACAGTCCTTCTCACAATGTTTTAGGTAAAAAGCATACTCAGACACTACTGTAGCTACCTGTTCCTTGATATGGCACTAAAGATTTGCAGACATTGATATAATATTTCACTGCAGAATCCGTTCTCGAAATTGCTTCCCAGTTTTCCTTGTGTCGTGTCAGAGAAGAGAGATCATAAGAGTTGCCAGCACTATCTCTGGAACAAAGCAAAGGAAACATGATAAATTTACTGAAGGTAAAGGTTTCCCCTGACGTTAAGTCCAGTCATGTCTGACTCTGGGGGTTGGTGCTCATCTCCATTTCTAAGCCAAAGAGCCAGCATCCAAGGTCATGTGGCCAGCATGACTGCATGGAGTGCCGTTACCTTCCCGCCGGAGCGGTACCTATTGATCTACTCACATTGGCATGTTTTCGAACTGCTAGGTTGGCAGGAGCTGGAGCTAACAGCAGCCGCTCCCGCCGCTCCCGGGGTTTGAACCTGGGACCTTTTAGTCTGCAAGTTCAGCAGCTCAGCGCTTTAACGCACTTCGCCACTGGGGAACTGAAGATCTATTTGAAAACTACTAAGAAACAGTAGAAGAGCACCAATAAGTCTTAACAAAAGAACCCAAGCCAAATTTTCAATGCCCCGATTGCTTTTAAATGTACAGCAAGACTTATTTCAACATCTGGAAAAACACAACTTACTTATAGGAGCAGTCAACTGATCTGAAAGGTGGGCATGCCAAAGGAGTGTGCCATTCAAACATATAGGTGCAATCTTCAGTTTCTTTCAGGAACACTGGCTAAGGAAACAAAGACCCAAAAGAACTCTGTTAACAAATGCAATCCTACATAACATACTTCAGTCTGGAAAAACACAGCTCAACCTATCTATTATTCTAAACAAGTGACAGAAGACAAAACAGTAGTTATTCACAATGCAGGTTAAAATAAACGACTGTTCCAGTCAACTAGCACCAATATTGGATGGACTGTTGTGCCGTACAAATCTTGACATTTCTCACTGGATGGCAAAAATTCAAGCATTTCTGCCGTTGCTGTGCTTATTTCTCCCTGAGCAGGCTTTCCTGTTGAACATATTGTGTCTGTAACTATGATGATACTATTTAAGGAAGCCATAAAAAAGCTAGAATGATGTAACTGCTGGAGTGCTTCCCAAGCTTAGGAGATCTACGTTCAAGTGAACTGTGTGTGAGGCACAAAATTTACTCTGTGACTTTGGGTCAGTCACTCTCTCTTAGCACTAGAAATACACCTATTGTATGAGAAAAACATAGTGTAGTGCCGTGTATAGAGTCCTACAGACTGCCTTTATTGGATCAAACCTTTAGAATTTGAAGACTCTAAATCTGCCCTGAGCCTCTCCCCCCACCCCTTGCAGGGAGATAGGGCAGAATATAAATAATGTCTTATTATTAAGATGCCTTTCATAGGAGAAGCAGACCTCATCCTCTTTGCTCCTTCCTTCCAAGCCAACCATTTACCACTGCCACAAGTGAAGACAAGAAGAACATGTGTGTGGAGTCTTTGGTGCCCCCAGATATTTCTGGCCTATTTCCCATCAATCCTGGCCCTTAGTTATGTTGTCTGGAGATGATGGGTATCTGGAAGTACCCGTGACAACCAGACAGCTACAGTTTCTCCATCCTTGAAGAAAAAATAAGGCAGGTATGAAGAAAGTGCAGCCCTTATTCCTTTCTATTGAAATTCCCAAAGCCCTATGTATACACATAGATTTAATATCTGTAAGTTCTCAGTAACCTGAGTGAAGAAGACTATGAGCCTATTTACATGATGACATAAAAAATAATAGAGAGGAAACAACATACATCTATTAAGTTGATCATGAACAGGCCCTCTATGTAAACATGACACCTGAATTCCAGAGATGTAGTCAGTCTTTCACCTTCCATGTGAATACAGTCTGTGTAAAACATGGCTGTGTAAAACATGGCTCTCTTGTTCCAAATGCCATCAGTCCCAGCCAACCCGGAAACAGCAGTATGATGGCCATATGCATTCCTAAACACTGGAGGCTCAATTATCTCATCTTCTCATATACAGCAATATTGGCATACTATTTATTTATTTATTTATTTATTTATATAATCACATTTGATGAATTGAGAAGGAGTCACCTTGTACTTGGCTTACCTCCAAATTTGGATGGGAATCACAATAGAAAAATATGGCTGTTGAGCGCTGGTATATTTTGTGGCAGGTCTCTCCACTGGTGTAATTGATTTTGATTAATCCATTTTCAAATGTCAGTTTTGTTGTCTGCAAACCTAACAGAAAAATATGTCAGTGTATTAAATTAAGTTACACACACACATAAAAAGAATACAGTCTGGCACTAATAATATTCACTAAAAAATCTAAGCTGGCACACATAAGAAACAGGATTATTTTACTTCTCTGTGAATCTCCAGTTTCCTAAGACTAACAAGGGAGCTGCATTTTAAAAGGACAAAGGAATAAATTTATTTTCATCAGGGTGTATAAACCATATTCATCCCTAGGTTCTCCAAGGTATTGCTTCTTAAACTGTGGGTCCTGGTCCCAAATGAGATTCCCTTAGCTCAATCTTGGGGTCATGAAAAATTGGGAACAGTATACAAGTTTTCTGAGCATCACACATTTACACCAATATGTTAGCAATGTTTACTGTGGACTCTGCAGAAAATGCTTCAGATTTAATCTACAAAAAGGGAAATCAGCTTGTTTAGCAAGCCTTCCAAATGCTGATTTATTTATTCAGTAAATTATTATAATTATATTATGTTTATTTATATCCCACTTTTTTTCTCCATATAGAAACTCGAAGTCACTCATAACTAAAAGCATTGGAATGCAACTTAAAATATACAAATATTAAACATCATTAAAAGCATATAAAATCATAGCAGCCCCTCACTATCTTAAAAACCTTCTTCTTTAAAAGCCTGCCTGAATAAAAAGGTTTCAACCTGCCGCTGGAAGGACAGCAGGGAGGGGGCCTTTATGGCTTCCCTGGGCAAGGAGTTTCAGAGTTGAGAGACATCCACGGAGAAAGCTCTCTCTCTCTCTCTCTCTCGTTTTCATCAACTGAGCTTGAGATAGAGGTGGGAAATTAGCTAGGAAATGTCTCTAGCTAATTGTGAATGTGAGATAGAATGTGAGTAAGACTTACAGTGTAAGGTTTTTTTCACTGAAATATATTACTGACAACCCCACTGACGAAGATCAACTCAAATGAGCTATTTTTGGGTTATAAGCAAATGATGAGTTCTCCTGTTGCTTTAGATTTAGGAAATGGAGGGGAGGAAGGTTACAACTATCAACATCCTCCAGTGGCACAGCCAATTCCATACAGGGTCAGGAATTCCCATAACCATAGTCCAAAATATTACTTCTTCTAAGCTCTTACTCTTACACTAGCACCTAAAAATTCTAACAATGGTACAATGCCCAAAAACAACCCCTCTATAGCACTGGACTAAACAGGTAAATTATTATTAAAAGGAAAGTAAATGTGTTCCTGTAACACACCTTGATTCATCTCTATCCTTAAGGAGCCACAGAACAGAAATAATGTCCAATAGTAGACAAAACAGCCTTACCTGCTATTTTCTTAAAAGTTGGGGTTTGCTTCTTAATTTGACATGAAGACACAATATCAGTAGCTTGGTTAGGTGGTTTGCAAATTCCTGTTGGTAGTCCATCACAGACTCTGAAGACGTAGTCATATTCATCAGTGCTCACTTTTATATCTGTCCCACTAAGTGACTTCAGGTCATAAACATAACCATATCTTGGGTCTTTCACTTGACAGTTATCACCTTAAAGATTCAGAAAGGTAAAAGAAAAAAGAAAACGTAGGATTCACCTTACATATACAACACTTTATGCTCAATTGTACAGCAAGATCTATTTAACTAATGAAAGAATGATTTCCCTAAACAGAATACTGACTTGAGATAGTCAAACAACAATTTACGTATATATTAGCATGTCACTGCAATGTTACTAATCATCAAAAGAAATTTTCGTAAAAGAAAAATAATGCACATGAACTATGGAAAGGTACAATGTTTAAGAAGAAGCAACTGAGCACTAAGTGCAAGGGATGTCTCAGTGGTAGCAACATGATTTTGTAAGGCTTTCCTCAAAGACGTAGAGCTGGTACCTTTACTATTAGTCTCTTGATGCCTACCAAATTTATTCAGCTATTTTAAAACTTAATTTTTGACCAAATGGTGCAGTGGTTCTCAACCTATGGGCTCCTAGATGTTTTGGCCTTCAACTCCCAGAAAGCCTAAACACCTGGGGACCCACAGGTTGAGAACCACTGGGATAATGCTATTTCTCTGGCTCAAAGATCTTACTGTCCTTTTAGATTCAGTAAAGTTCTGTCATTTTGCAAATATATATATATTTCAAGCCTCCCAATTAGTGGGCATGATGCCAGTTCTGCTACACAGTTGCCATGGATAAGATGGATTTTGACCTGGATTCTATAAAATGCCAATATAAGACATATTGTTGTCATAAAACAAAATATACAACCCTACTAAAAACCATAAAAATTAAAATCAAGTTTTAGTCTATTCCATCAGATGGGTTCAAAGTACCAATGGTCAGAATATCAGAGTGGACATGGCCAACTATGAAGAGCTAGGCAAAGGCTGATAACAATTCTTCTAATATTAAGACTGACCATTTCCAAGTCAGCCCGCCTAACGAAAGGGGGCTCCAACTGCCCCCATGCCCTTTAGGAGTCTTGGGGGCATTTTGATCTGAAGAATTGGGTGGTTGGGGATGATGTGACCAAAGAACATTGGGGTACATGTATCCTAGAGTCTGGACTATGCCAGACTCCAAGCTTATACAACTGCTACACATAAAGTTTGAAAGATCCTCTTGGATTTTTATCAGCTGTGGAGGATGTTTTGGTCTGGAATGCACATCCAGATGTTTTCCACCTAAGCTACAATTTCAAACTTTTGTGAAATGTCTGCCTGCAGAAACTGTTGAACTACATACAGCTGTTATACTCTTGCAAATTAATAAGTTGTTTTCACATGTCCAACCTATTTTGTACTTCATGTGGCCATGATAGCTGCAAGATTCTTAAGAGTTTTTGACTAAAAAGTAACTTTTCAAACTGTAATCCAGAATTATAGTTGACAGGAGATAAAGAGAGAGATGGCTCAAATCAGAAACTTTCTGCAATGGACTTTTCCTCTTGTATCCCAAATGTGATATACTTTTAATTAATGTACTGCTGAAGGCTTTCATAGCTGGAATCACTGGGTTGCTGTGAGTCTTTCAGGCTGTATGGCCATGTTTCAGAAGCTTTCTCTCCTGACGTTTCGCCCAGATCTGTGGCAGGCATCCTCTAAGATTGTGAAGATGTGGGCGAACAGTCAGGAGAGAAAGCTTCTGGAACATGGCCATACAGCCCGAAAGACTCACAGCAACCCAGTACTTTTAATTATCTTTATAGAAAATAATTTTTCAAGCACTCATACTTGCCTTCTGCTCTATGCAAAGGACAAGCTGCTACTGTTCTCCAGAGAAAAACGAATTCACAATCCTCTTCATGTTGAAACACGGGTGATCCCTTAAACATAAAGATAAAGACTTACGCTGGCTGTTTGACATCTACAAGAAATTCTATTGATACCCTTCTTATTACAGCTCTGTCTAGAATCCCCTGGTATCATTGCTGAGAAAATCTGAGAAACAAAGAGACGTCTACTGGCTGAATCAGATGCTTAATATAATGAGGAATATATATTTTATTTTATGAAAATGAAAAGGGGGAAATATTAAGCTCCACCTCAGACATAAGCAGTTTTTTCCCCTATGAGCCCACTGCAGCAAATGATTTAGGGTGGTGATGGGAGTAACTGCTCAACTAGCATCAAATGTCAGATATAATGACATGCAGCAGGGTCCCCACTGTGAGTTCTCTCAATCTCCACTGCAGCAGCTTTGTCAGGTAAGAGTCAACTATTTCCCTTTCGTTTACCTGTTTAAGGTCCAAACAATATCTTTTAAAAAAAGGAAAAAAAAAGTCAAGCCTAGTTTTGAAAATGGGAAGACATTGTCCACTGAGTTTGGAGTGGGATGCAGTTAACCAAACTCTTGGTCAATACTGACAAGTTTTCATGTCACAATTGTCATCTATGGAACTAGTCCTGAATCTTTACTGCCATATTTCACACAAGATCCTATGGTATGTTTCATGACACTGTCTGTCAGGGTACAGGAAAAAATAAGACAGCTTCCCACAGGTTGAACTGACCACACAAAACCATTCTAACTGAAAGTGCTAAATACACACATATATACTGGAATCTTAAACAAGAAGAAAGAACTGGTGCCGATATTCACTGCAACAATTGCGTATCCTTGCACACAGAATAGGAAAAAATCAGTATTGCTGCCCTGTTTTTAAGGAAGCTATTATACTTCCTGAGTAAAATGAAATTTGTGATGCTCCCCAATCTTTTTGAAGTCACAAATGGATCAGTGCCACAATAGTCAAGGAATTCTTAGAACAACATTTCAAAAAAGGCAATTTTGTCAATCTCTGTATCACAGTACGAATGATAAAACACTGTTGTGAATTCTAAAGTCTCCAGCTCTTGCCAGATGAGAGAATGGGTAAAAATACTGTATCTAAGTCTACCTTCTAATTTGCCATGGTCTTCTTTGTCCCAATAAATAGAAAACTTCCAAGCAACTGAGGGAGCAAGTAAATAGCAATATCCTAACTCTGTGCACAGATGCAATAATTGTTATTACAATTATTATTTATTATAACTGCAGAATACTACTAATCAGGAAGAGTACTATACACAAGCACAGCTCATCTCTCTTCGTAAAGTGGAAGTCTGAAGGTGCAGAAAACCTGAGGTTCACATTACAGTTATGTAGGACGATGTAAACGATAGATGACGAACTTTCAAATAGCTTGCAAGGCTGCTCAAAGCAGTCAAATTATTACATGGAAAGACATCAGTATTTAGAACAAAACACACAACTTACGTTAGCTTGATCACACTGGAAGATGATACGAGTTGAGTACTGCTGGGTACCTCTGCATTTGTCTCCACTCAAGTACACAATACTAAGGGAGCCATCTGTGGCAGCCTGAGGACTTATCTGAATCATACCAAGATTCTGACCTTTACCACCCGATTTCATACAAGACCCTATTACACCTCCTGCAAGCAACAGAAAAACCAAAAAGAATGAATTGAATATCGCCACCAGAGCCATTCATCAATTTTGCATGCAAGAACAAAGATTCGTCAATATTGTATTTCCTTGCATAACAGTCATCATTGCATAATAGTTGCACTCTCATTTTCAGGGTGATAAAATTGGCACCCTTAGTATTCTTCGCATAATAGTTACACCCTTAGCTGACTCGAGTGAAACAATTATGCAAAGAGGGCGGATGCGTGAGCATGTGAAGCCTCACCCATCCTGAGCCTGCCCCCTTTCCAGCTATGAGCTTTCACTCAGCTGGCAGCCAAGTGTAGTCCCATAGCTGGAACTATTTTCCACTGTACAGGTATAATAGTCGTAGCAGCCAGATTGCTAACTGGGTGTGGCTGCAGGGAGTGTACAACTCTCTTGCAAGAGCTCCACTGGCTGCTAACACATTTTCAGGAACGATTCAAAGTGCTGGTTCTGACCTACAAAGCCCTATATGGCTTCAGTCCAGGTTATCTGAATGACTGTATCTCTTTCTCCAAACCTGACAGACATCTATGATCAACTAAAGAGGGCCTTCCCTGTCACACCACCCACACTAGTGTGTTTGTTAGGGAGAGGGCCTTTTTGGTGCCTGCTAACAGATTGTGGATCTCACTCCCAAGAGAAACCAGGATGGCCACATCCCTGCTTGCCTCTGCAGGCAGGTAAAAACCTTTCTCTGCCAGCAGGCATTTGGGGGATGATGAGGGGCAAGCTCCTGGGGATGTTCTGGGTGGGTTTTAAAAAGTAATTTTAATTGTATTTATTATATTTTCTCTGTATTTTAACCTAAATCCACAGAGTACTATGTAAAAGGGTTTTTTTTCAAATTTATATTCACTTTGCTTTAAACTGTAACCAAATTGTCTGGTTGCTAGAAGCCTTGAGTCCCCACGGGGAGAAAGGCGGGGTATAAATAAAGTAAGTATGTAAATAAATAAATATATAGTTCAGTAGTTCACTATAAACCAGTGGTTCCCAATCTTTGGGCTTCCAGGTGTTTTGGACTTCAACTCCGAGAAATCCCAGCCAGCTTACCATTGTACAATTGTTATATGTGTGTTTTGTTGTAAGCCGCCCTGAGTCCCCTGTTGGGTGAGAAGGGCGGGATATAAATATTGTAATAAATTGTAATAATAAACTGTGAAAGCTGAAGTCCAAAACACCTGGAGGCCCAAAGGTTGGGAACCACTGCTATAAACCACCCACTAACAGCCACCATATAAATTCTCATCCTTCCCTAGTAAAGTATAAAACCTGATTTTAAAGCTCTATTCCAGAGGTATGATAAAATGAACAAATAAGTTATTTTGCATGAAAATCTATTGCACATCGTTATTTCCATGAGAAGATTAGTTGTTTCAAAATTACTTTATATTATATGCAGCCATCACCATTTTTATGTCTAATCAAGATTCAGAAATTGTTTTATTAAATTCACTAATACTTGGAAGGCCTCTATGTTGCAAATTAAACTAAACAGAATTTTATGAGAAGATGCTCCTGCATGGAATTATGTGAATTCCAAATACTCTTGCCTACTGCACATTATTGTTTATTGTAACCTATTGTACTAAAATGCCCCCAGAAAAGGTGAACAAATTTGAATGAATTTATTACACTTACCTGGGCATCCTGGAATGTATGGAAGGGGTTTACAAACATTCAGATAGAAAGTTCTTGTTTTTGCCTCTTTAGATGTATCCAAGGCAACCCATGGCTTGTTATCTCTACTCAAGTCACTCAGGTCATATTCATTGCCAGCAGAATCTTTAAACAAATAAGAAATAATACAATGCTTGATTACTGTTTTTGCTACTGCTTTTTCATGTTATTCCTCAGAACATTCTATTCTTCAGACACCAATGATCTTTCTACAGAAGTCATAATCTCACTTGCATTTACTTACCAGTAACGTGGCAGTCAACTGGTGCAGGTGGGCAGGCTAGGGCTGTGTGAAATTCAAAGAACGTATCATGAATCCTTAGAGCTGAATTAATCTCTTCATGAACAAATGTGAGTTCTCCAGGATAGGACTCATTGCAGATGAAGGTAACAGTAAAAGTATCATTAGGACCTGAAAAATGAAAATAAAGTGTGAAGTCAAGGTATTCAAGAAGGTCTTTACATTTCATTGTATTTGTACATGGTCTCAGCTATGTCCTTATTCTTGTGGTACTTGTATCACCAAATAAATTGTTTGGTTTCTCAGAGTTACAGTAAAAGACCTCTAATGAAGGATATCAGTGCAATGTATGTGGCAGTTAGATGATGACAATAATACATTTCATTTGTTACCCACCTCTCCTAACTGCTCAAGGCCAGGAACATAAAATACATATGATAAAACACATAGATGAAAGTACATCATTATAAAAACATCCATCAAACACAAGGTACAAATCAACATATAGTGGTAATAGTATGTAAATTCAAAACTCATAATTCAGAATTTACTAGGTAGGCCTGCCAGAAGAGATTCATCTTAACTTGTGTCTTAAATTTTGACAGCTCATTCAGCTGTCCAGAGCTCTTCCAGCAGGTCATTCCATGGTCTTGGGGATGGCCAATGAAAAGGTACTCTGGATGATAGAAGCCATAATGCCTGCAACAAAGACTATGGGAAAAACTCCAGCATGGACCTAATGGTAAATAAAGTGCTGAGTAAACAATTAGCATCACTTTTTAGTCTCTCTGAATGCCTATTACCATGGTCATAAAGGATGAGGTCTACTTAAAACTCACAGCTGCTTGTAAGTGAACTACATTTTACAAAGCTATTCCACAGCTTTGAAGCTAGGTATTGAAATGGCAAGCACTGTCCTAAGCAACAAAGCAACCTGAAACTGCCTGCAGCCGGTGTTATAGGTTTTCAGTATCCACAGATTTTTATGCATGAATTCTATCTTCAATGCCTTGAAAATGATAAAAGAAAAAACAACCCAAAAGCAAACCTTGATTTTGTCATTTTATATAAGGGACACTGTTTTACTGAAGTATTACATAAAATAGGACTTGCATGTCCATTAGTCTAGAATGCAAAGGGTATCTTGAAACCAAACCACAGTGGATATCAAGGGCCCACAATATTTAAAAAAAAACCCTTAGGGAACAAAAAAGCTACCTCTGTATGTAAGAGACAGGTATCCTTCTGTAGAAAGTTGAAGAGTTTTATTAAGCTTCACCAAGCGAATGTGTTCCAGATTCTCTGCTTCACATCCACCAATAGAATCATTTGCAGGTGTACTTTTAGCTGTGCATCCTTTTGCTGGTCCACATATGTTCATCTAAAAGAAGTAACACAACCAGTATTAAATTTGTTGGCCTACAGAAAATCCATTCACTAGCAAAACAGCACAATTTCAGGTCCTGCCTTTTCCATCACAGACCCATGTTCATTTGTTCACTTGTGTACAATGACCTAAACTTGCCAAAGCCCTGACTTGGAGAGCCTAGAGACTGAATTTATGAGCTTGTGTATGCATATAGTACATGCCCTACTGCTAAGCCAAAACCCTTCTTTGTCTATTCAGATGTGACTTGCTTTGTTTACAAATATCCAACTGAAATTACTAATTTTGCATTCTTAAGAATACAATGATCTATACTATGAAAAGAAAAAAAATACCATATAGGTCTTCCCAATTCCAACGGTTACATATACGTCATCTATAGCTAATGGCTCCAGATTATATACAAATCCAGTGTTGGGATCCTTCACAGAGCAGCTCTGCAGCAAAACAAACAGAAGGAAACAATTTCATCAAAAAGAAACACATTAAGACAAGAAATGCATTCTCAGAACAATTACACTATGTAGCACAATTTTTGTTCTGGGAGGGCAAGTGGGAGGTCAGCAAGAGGGGGGTGGACAGGCAAGCAACAGCATTTGATAATAACAGAACTACTGGTGTCCACACAGTACTAATGGTTGGATAAGCACTCTTGAATTATATTCTGCTCTTCCTACATCTGACACCACATAGACCATACATACTATGTCCCATTCCTCTACAATCATGAGGTAAAACAAAGTTTCCAATGACACGGTCTTTAAGAAGAAAAGGATTTCCAAGTGTTACTCTCAATTTAAAATTATTCAGAAGGAAGGAGATATAAAGACTCTTAGTTCCACTTCTGCCGCACACATGTGTGAAGGTTTACATGCAGGATGATATTCTTCCTGATAGGAACTGGGATTCTGGATGGGAATGGTCCTCCAGCCATGGATCTGGAATTGCTAAAAAGTTCAGGGGCAAGGGAGGAACTGTGAGGCATTAATGGGAACCTGATGAGCACAGACATGTTCCCTAACACCTCACCTGTGCATCACCTTCTGTTGTCGTCACTGGACAAGCAGCTTCAGTCTCCCACAAAAACGTAGCAACACAATCTTTAACCTCTATGAATCTCGGGCTGCTATTCTGGAAATACATGGAGATCAGGAAGTTACAGCAAAGAATGAAGAAATAGACCACCTTCACAAAGCACTACATAAGTGTATTAAGAGTCTGCTGTCTTTTGGACACAATAATTTGGGACGGCAAGACCTGTTGTGCTGGCAAACAGGTATTCAAGAAGAACAGCATATTCACACTGATTTATTGCCAACTGCATCTCTTTATAAAATTATGTGACATTTTGAACAGTAAAGGATCAAATATGTACTCAAACATGGTGGGACACTTTTTCACTATATAGGTCCCCAAGGCTAGCTCCCAAGATGTAGTACTTTCCAAACAATACTACCAGATTTCATGTAGGAAACCATTCTAAAAATGGTCAAATTCAAACTGGGGGCTGTAATAGACAATGCAGTGCCCACAAATATTGTAGTACTGCAACTCCCATCAGCCTTAACCAGCATGGCTGATAGTCCTGGCTGATTGACCAGGGCCTGCCAGCACAAAATTATGCTAGTTTTAAAAACAATACTGGTCAACATATTTTGGTGCCTCAAATGTTAGCTCTATCCACTTTAGTTTTTGAGATACAGATGCCATCTTCCAGTCGTCATCTGCTCACCTATAAGAAATCATGATAATTATATCTAACAAACTAGAAATGTGGTCTATCCAATGCAATTTTCTGAACTAGCACCCCAAATAACCCCAGGAACAGGTCTAACAATCAAGGCACTGAGATTTAGTTGTTGCTGTTGCTGTTGGGCTGTGGAATAACTCAGATCACGGATATCAGGAGCCACAAGGGTGGGCCCTAAAACTGCATCCAGCCCATGAACTGTACTTTCCTACTCTGCATCAGGTAATTATTAAAATCATTTCAAACAGCATTGGTTATCTATATCTGTCTTGTAAAACAGCTCATACTTATGTCATTAGACAGCATTGAAATTCTTCTTAAATTGCTGGTCTGTAGAAATGTCCCTGTAATCCCAATCTCAGTGAAACAAAAGCCGCCCTGAGTCCCCTTGGGTGAGAAGGGCGGGGTAGAAATGTTGTAAATAAATAAATAAATAAATGTCACAGGAGGATGAGAAGGTGATACTCTAGTTACTTACAAGAGTTCCTTTGGAGCAGGAGAGATGGACGAGGCTTGAGAAAGGCACACTCTTATTATCTGGCCTGGTGCACAAAGAGCCATCAGTATAGTTCAAAAGGATTCTACCATGTCCTTCAATAATGGGACGCTTTCTAGCAATCCCCAAGTTACTATTAGAAACTGAAGAACCTGACTGAAATGAAAAAACAAAAGTCATTCCTGAGGCAAATATTGTTCAATTAAACAAAGTAAGGTTTCATGTTCAATCATTGTTTCAAAATAAGCAGAATCATGTTTTGAAATGAAAATGATAGATGAAACTCAATCTTATTTTAGGAAATTTAACACCTTGCCTATAAAATTACAACCAAAATCAGATACAGAAGATGTAAAGGGTTAAGGAAAAGAACTTGAGATTTCAAAGTTCTAAATATGAGATTCAATTTACAGTTTTTTTCATGAGCTGGATATACTCACACTTTCCCCACCCTGATATGTCACTTCACAGACTGATGCCCATCTATGACATCCTGGAATAGGGTTCAAGGGCCGACAGACATTTATATAGTATTTTTTGCGCTTATCTGGCTCAGAATTGTCCATTGCAAACCAATTTTCACTTTTGTCTCCAAATAATGACAAACTGAAAATATAAAAAACAAACCTCAGCTCACACATATCCCCTCATATTTAATAATGTTAAAATTATCAGGATCAATCATTCAGAATATATTGCAACCTTTCACTCTATTCATCTCATACTACTGCAAGAATACTACACATTCAGAACATCATAAAGCACAGATTTAGAAAGAGACATACTATCAGAATTGGAAGGAGGGCAATAGGTCATCAGGTCCAACCCCTAGCTCAGTGCAGGGTTCTACATTCACAGCATCTCCAGCAAGTAGCTATTCAGTCTCTTTCCAAAGCTTATTATGACCTCAATGCAATTGATTCCACCGCTGACTTCTCTTATTGTAAAGAAGTTCCTTCTAAATGTCTAATCAAAATCTACTCTACTATGAATTCAAACCATCAGACCTGGTCCTAGCCTCCAGAGGAGCAGAGAACAGGCCTGTCTCTTTCTCTCTGTGGCAACCCTTGCGGAACCTCAAGAGTACAATCATGTTACCTATCAGCCCTCTCTTCACCAAGCTAAACATGGCCAAGTTCCTTCAACATTTCCTCATATGCCTTGTTCTTTTTACCTCTTATCATCCTCCTTCCCGTTTTCTGAACCTGCTCTAATTTGTCAAGATCCTTCTTTAAATCAAGTGTTCAGATCCAATGAGTCCTGACTATAGGTGAACTATTATTTTCCCCTATGTGAACTATTACTTCTCCAGCTCTGAATATAAGTGGACTATAACTCCCCCCAATTAGCCTGCATTAATAGGTAAAGGTAAAGGTTTCTCCTGATGTTAAGTCCAGTCATGTCTGACTCTGGGGGTTAGTGCTCATCTCCATTTCTAAGCCGAAGAGCCGGCGTTGTCCGTAGACACCTCCAAGGTCATGTGGCTGGCATGACTGCATGGAGCGCCGTTACCTTCTCACCGGAGCGGTACCTACTGATCTACTCACATTGGTATGTTTTTGAACTGCTAGGTTGGCAGAAGCTGGAGCAAACAGCGGGTGCTTACTCTGCTCCCGGGATTTGAACCTGGGACCTTTCAATCTGCAAGTTCAGCAGCTCAGTGCTTTAACACACTTCGCCACCGGGGCTCCTTACAAGGCTTGAATTAATACAGGTTAAAATAGAATCTGCTTTTTTTGCTACAGCATCATACTGCTAGTTCACATTCAACTTGAGAATAAGCACCAAGGATCTTTTTACATGCAGTTCTCTCAAACCTCATCCTATACCTGTGTATTTGGTTTTCATGGCCTGAATGAAAAAGTCACTTCTATGTTAAATTTCATTTTATCAATTGCAGTTCAGTTTTATTTTAGTTTCTTGTAGTTCTTTTGAATTTTATTCCAGTGTTAGCTAACCGTGCAAGTTTTATATTATCTGAAAATTTGATATGGATTTTTTCCATCCCATCATCTAACTTACTGATAAAAATGAGTAAGGATTTTAGGACAGATCAAGACCTCTTTTCAATTTGAAGCACAGCCAATTAGGATGATTCTGATAATAGTTTTCCAACCAGTGATGGGTTCATCTGACAGCGTTTCCATCTTTCCATACTGAATAAGTTTGCTGATCAAAATCTCTTGAGACCTTTGCTGAAATTCATATAATTCACATTCATAACATTCCCACAAATGAATTTTTTTTAAAGTTGGTGCTCTTTTATGACATCCAAAATATACTGCTTATCTTACCCTGACTAATGAGGCTGCCCGATCATCTATAATCCATATATCCCCCAAGTCTGGAACATTAAATGACAAGAAATCAGAGCAGCCCCCTCCTTGATGTCTTACAAAAATGAGCGAAGACTTTCCTTTGCAACAAAGCCTGTAATAAATTTTATTGAGTCCTTGCTTCTGTGGCTATTTGGGAATTTGAGATGGATTTTATTGAATCTAATTTTACCACCTTTTATAGCTTTTATTACTTTTTATGGGTTTAACTACTTTTACGTCTTGTTTTATGAATGGTTTATGTGAGGATGATGTTTCAATTATGTTGTAACCCACCTTGGATCCAAATGGAAAAAGGCGAGGTAAAAATGCCCGAAATACACAAACTCTAACATAAACACATACTCTGGACAGGACGTACTTATTAACTGACCATTTCCTCTGTCATTTTGTACTTAAAAGACACTGTCTGTTTTGCTCACCTTGAAAGATCATACTGCTCCATGGTTTGAGGATCAGTTACAACACACTCTATGGGTATCTCTGGACAAGCATACTGAGTGTACCACTTGAAGTTGTAGGTGAAATTGTCTTCTGCCTAAGTTACACATAAAGACAAAACCAAATTAAAGCTGGAGAACCTTACAGTTTTGAAAAATAAGAAGCTATTTATTTATCATGTCAGAAGCCAACCGAGGGTACACTTATAATACTGTATATTTAAAAACACAAAGTTAAAAACTTGGCATTATATAAATGTCGTTTGACCAGTAGCTGGCCACTTGGAGTGCCTCTGGTGTGCATTGTGCATGTGACAGGGCTCAGACTCTATTTTAATACGTGGTCTGTGGTTTGCTCTTCTCCACACTTGCATGTTGTGGACTCCACTTTGTGGCCCCATTTTTTAAGGTTGGCTCTGCATCTCGTGGTGCCAGAGCACAGTCTGTTCAGTGCCTTTCAAGTAGCCCAGTCTTCGGTGTGCCCAGGAGGGAGTCTCTCATTCAATATCAGCTATGGCTCGAGATTCTGGGTTTTAGTCTGCCGCTTTTGGACTCTTGCTTGTTGAGGTGTTCCTGCAAGTATCCTTATAGACCTTAGAACACTATTTCTTGATTTGAGGCATTATCATAATGGCTGATATCTGAACAGGGGATGGGTTAGAGATGTCACTGCCTTGGTCCTTTCACTGTTGGCTGCTACTTCTCAATGGATGTCAGGTGGTGCAATACCAGCTAAACAGTATAATTTCTCCAGTGGTGTGGGGCATAGACATCCTGTGATAATGTGGCATGTCTCATTAAGAGCTACATCCACTGTGGTGAGATGTGTTCCACACTGGGCATGCATAATCAGAAGCAGAGTAGCAAAATGCAAGGGCAGATGTCTTCACTGTGTCTCGTTGTGATCCCCAGGTTATGCCAGTCAACTTTTGTATATTATTTCTAACACCCACTTTTTGCTTAATAGTCAAGCAGTGCTTCTTGTAAATCAGAGCACATTCCAGGGTAACTCCCAGATATTTTGGTGTGCTGCAATGCTCCAGTGGGATTCCTTCCCAGGTAATCCTCAGAGCTCGAGATGCTCGTCTGTTCTTAAGATGAAAAACACACACCTGTGTTTTAGATGGATTAGGAATCAGTTGGGTTTTTTTCCTGTAATAGACAGTAAGAACATCTAAAGTTTCAAAGAACTTATGTTCAACCATTTCAAAGCTCCCTGCTCAAGCAGTGATGGCACTATTGTCAGCATAGATGAAACTCTGTCCCTTCTGTCAGTGGCTGATAATTTGTGTACATGATAACACTGATGGAGCAAGCACACCCCCTGAGGCAATAAGAAACTGAGCTTTATATATAGGGAAAAGACTTTTTACTTTATTTTAATGGGCGTGGAAAATTGAGGTAATTGAGGGAATAAAACCACTAAGCAGAGAATGTAAAGCCCTTAGGTTAGGCATTTTAAATCTATACGTAGTCAACGTTTAATGGTTGTAGCGTAGTGTGGGTTTTGGTGCGATTTCTACCTTTTTGCCCATGTATTGTGTCTTATGTTTAGTATTCCTGTTTTTTTATGTCTGTCTGTAGATTTTGTGTTAGTTCTTTGAATAAAATTATCCAAAAAGGGGGGCAGAAAAGCAGAGCTTTATTAACACACATTTTTTCTGGCACATAAAAGCACAAATACAAGAAGCCCACTGGAATCTGTACTGATATTCAGAATTATAAGTACACAATATAAGATAATACTCTGAACAAAAGCCTTTAATCTATCCATCCAGGTACAGTGATCCTTCCACCACTACAAAGTACAGATCTGTTGCAAACATACTTTACAGAAGTATTATAATATAAATCACTTCGTGATAAAGAGATATCCATACGTCATGATAAAACTAGATACTGGTTATCAAAGACCAAACCTTGGCAGTACTGAGACTCTACCATATAAAACTTTAAATGAAGTGGCATTGTGTACTTTTGAACTGTTTCCTTTCCCTTTACAGTAATATTTGTGGAGTTGAACCATCATGACCTTAATTCAGATCTTAATAATGCTACTACTTTAGATTAAAACTCCTAGAATTGCATGATGGCTTGAAAATTCAATGGAAAGGAGGAAAACAAGGAGAAGGAATCTTACCTGATATTCAGGTATTCCTGGCCCTGCCTCACGATCACACAGGAAGGTTATATGAGTAGACCGCTGTGTGTGGTTTGCATTGTTATAGGGTGTGCCATTTTGATAGTTCAACTGAATCATTCCATCATAATAGGAGAGCTCAGAACTGGGGGTCCCCAAACTCCATTTGTCTGTACCACTAAAAGCAGATATGAACACAACTTCAGACTGATATCAACATGTACCAAAACATCTTTATACATTTTTCTCCAAAAGAGTAGACTGCCATTGTAATTACAATGTCTAATAGGGACATGAGAGATCCAAGTTCAAATCCCCAATGACCTATAAAACACGTTGTTAGCCTTAAGCCAGATACTTGCTCAATCTGACCTCAGAGGATAGCTAGGAGGACAAGGTGGAGATAAAAGGAGATCCACACACCTTTGAGCTCAATGGAGGGGGGAAATGACAAAAATGTACATAGTAAATGATATATATATATATTAAAAATCGCATAAAGGAAACCGGTTTGCTTTACAAAAGCTGATGAAACACGCACAAGAAAATCAGTGAGGGTATATGCATAAAAGTAGCCTGGTCTTTGTTGCCTGGAGGCATCCTCTGAAACTGAACAAAATCTGGTTAGCAGTATTAAAAAACAGAATTAAGATAGTAAATATTAAACACCACTAAGAAACAGGAGAACTCCAGACAACAAGCCATCAAGAGCCAGTTAACACCTCCCAAACAGAGGCAACAAAGGTCAGGCTCTATGCAGATACCCTCACTGATTGACTTTGCAAACTTAATGGCTACTCAAATGCTAACTCAAGCTTGCTAACTGCAACATTCACACTTGCTTTAAGCAGACAAGGGCCTTTTCTCCCACCCTAGACATTCCACAAGTATATATACCAGTGGTTCTCAAGCTGTGGATTCCCAGATGTTTTGGCCTTCAACTCCCAGAAATCCTAACAGCTGGTAAACTGGCTGGGATTTCTGGGAGTTGTAGGCCAAAATACCTGGTGACCCACAGGCTAAGAACCATTGATATATACTCCACTTGCCTCACTGCCAACAAAATCTCTCAAGTTACCAGCCACAGCGGCAGGCAAAAAGTTAGGAGACAATGCTGCTGGAACATAGCCATATAGCTCAAAAAACTCACAGCAAACTCAATGATTCCAGCCATGAAAGCTTTGGACAATACTCATCATAGTAATTCAGAAGTATATTCCAATATTATGTGATACTTACTACCAGGTAATAACAAGATAGTCTGTACAGAACTGCAGTCTAAGTAACTGTTACAAGACATTTTGAAAGGCCCACACTACAAGAGGGAAAACCACACAAGCAACATACCTTTTTTTTACTTGACATGCTGCTGACTTTGACCCACAAAATGAGTCTGGCAAACTGCCGCAAATACTGATCTGAAAGGTATAGTCACTTGTGCTTACTGGATAAATCTTGTTCATTAGTGGTGATAAGTCAAAAGAATACCCTGAGTAGAAATAAAAATCCTTGTTTAGTAAACAGTTTATTACTGCACTTGAATTTTTAAAAAAGTATTCGCAAGAAGGAAGCTGTACAAGCATGGCTTAAAGGTTTCCTTCTGCTGTGTTGGAAAAAACTACAATAGAGTCTCACTTATCCAACATAAACGGGCCGGCAGAACTTTGGATAAGTGAATATATTGGATAATAAGGAGGGATTAAGGAAAAACCTATTAAACATCAAATTGGGTTATGATTTTACAAATTAAGCACCAAAACATCATGTTATACAACAAATTTGACAGAAAAAGTAGTTCAATATGCAGTAATGCTATGTAGTAATTACTGTATTTACGAATTTAGCACCAAATATTGCGATGTATTGAAAACACTGACTACAAAAATGCATTGGATAATCCAGAACGTTGGATAAGCGAGTCTTGGATAAGTGAGACTCTACTGTATTTGTATATACAGATGCTGAAGGTACACATGACAGCACTGATGCACAACAATGTGCAAGATCTGATTTTTAATGTTTGCAATTGCTATGTAATTATACTTAGCAAAACACCCAAGCAATGATCTATGCTATGCACCAGGAGTCATTCATATAAATCCCAAAAAACTATTCATACTATAAAAAAGACGGGAAAGGGGAAATGAGGTTTTAACTGGTTTTATAGTCAAATCTGAAATGGAATGAAAATTTAAAACTGGATTGCTATTTTTAAGAAGTGAAAACAATCCTGCCTTTGCTACAAAGGCAAAGCAACTAAATCAATCAAATAAAAGCCCATCAGGGTTGACACAAACCAACACTCTGTATCCCAGATCCTGCTTAACTTGTTTCCACAAGCTACCTGCTTGCGAGTCAGAAACTCTGCAGTCTTCTCCTTTTGTTTTCGAAAGGACACAGGCAGCAGCAGTATGCCATTCAAACTCATAAAAGCAGACATCATACGCTGAGTTAATCAAAACAGGAGCGCTTTCCAGGTCACCTGGCAAGGGAACAGTCAGAAAAATCTTGCTGAAAACTAGAAGCAATACAAGTACCTTGTTACATCGGGAGAGCCAATTGTTTAATATAACCCTAAAAATAATAATTTCCATCTCCCAGGAAAACTATGAATGAGGACAAACATGTTATTTCCTGATTAATCTATCTCAAGCAAAAAACTGTAACTTTTTGAACAATCAAAATATTTGTATGCCCATGCCCCCTCCTGGCCCCCAATGACAGTAATAAAGCATTTAACAGGTGTGACAAGGTAGTCAGGGAATGTTAGGGAATGGTTTCAAACTTTGGGTCCTTCAAATGTTTCAGACTTTAACTGCAAAAAGCCCTCTCCAAGCAGACAGGAGTTCTGGGAAAGAAATCCCAACATATGATGAGGGCCAAAGACTGAAAACCACTGGGAAGATTCTGTTTTGTTGTTCTTCTGACATTTTGAACGTAAGACTACTATGTTCATAGTCTAAAATACATTGATACTAATTGCCAAAAGCTCTGGACAGTTTATTGTTCATTTCTTCAAAGTTTTGAGTATGTTCCCACAAAGATTAAACTAACCTAAAGGAAAGTCCCTAAAAACTTGGTCCCAGAGGAAGTTAGGAAGAGCCAATCTCATCATACAATTGGTATGTATAGACTGTTTCTGATTAGTGAATTTCAATAATAACCTACTTCCTCTTAACCTAATTATTATGTCCAAAATACGTGGAGTCAAGTGGGAAAATGCAACTGCACTCTTATTTTCTACATTTCACTTCAATTTACCCACAACAAGGAGAGAAACAAGTAAGTCAAAACATGCGCATGACACTACTATATTGCATTCTAGGTGGGGGTATTTTTGCAGTTGAAGACTGCATCTGGTGTAAAAATAAGTAGTTTTTGGGATCATATTGAAATGATTCCTTCTATTTCTATTCTAGGAAAATTCAAAATATTGGTTGTTATTGATAAAGCCCTAAGTGAGTAAGGACCAGAATATTCAAACAACTGCTCCCTCCTACTTGATCCTGCACACCAGTTGCATTCAGAGGCCTTGCTCTATGTATCTGAGGGAAGCATGGCTAGTCATCCTAAAATATAGACCTCCTTGGTAACAGCATCTCAACTGTGCCTGTTAGCTTCCTGGCACAATTCAAAGTACTAGCTTTGGCCTACAAAACCTTAAACGGCTCTGTTCCAACTTACCTCTCAGAACGTATCTCCCCCTAGGGGCCGTGCCACAGATTAAGATCTTCGAGTAAGGCCCTGCTCTTGGTCCCGCCGCCATCACAGGTGCGGTTGGTGGGAACGAGAGACAGGGCTTTTTTGGTGGTGGCTCTGCAACTGTGGAACTCCTTGCCAAGGGAGATTAGAGAAACCCCCTCATGTCTTTTAGGAAGCAGCTGAAGACCTGGATGTGGGGCCAAGCTTTTGGCCCATCCTAGGATATGGGTTGATATGACCTGATGGATTCTGTAGATTAATATGAAGTTGAACATGGACTGGCTCTGACTTTGGCTCAATTCTACTGCCGCTATTGAAATGGTCATATGGTTTTTATTGTTTTGATTTGGATACCGGCTTTTAATTGTGTTTTATGTTTGGTTTTACAACATTTGTATTATATGTGGCATCTAATTCTGCCATTGTGTAAGACTGCTCTGGGTCCTTCTGGGGGAGAAGGGCAGTATATAAATTAAATAAATATATAAATATTCTCCAAAAAGAAGTTTCAATAATCACGTTGATATGTTTAAGGAGGAAAACTTTTTTTAAAAAATCACCAAGCTTTTAGTGAGTCTTTGCTGTTTGTTAAATTTTAATCTGTTTATTTTGTAATAACTACTGTGATTACAAGATAATCACTTCTGCATCAAGATTGTTTTAACAATTGGAACCCTGCATACTAGAACCAGAGAAAAGTGTATATACCGATTTCAAAACAGTAAAAATAAAAGGTCTTCTCGTGTTTTCAGAGAAGCCAGGATGCAGGAAAGCATTTAGTAATTAGGCCACACCCACGTACTGTCCTTCCTCCCTAGTACGCATCTGCATGCCCCAGGCATGACAGATATCCAGATAAACAAATATGTCAAGACAAGGGTGTGGACATGGGCAAAGCCAAGCTTAGGAACATTACTCTTTTGGATAACAAGTCCATAAAAGAAATTTCCCAATCCTTGAAAGAATTACCTTGACAGAACAGAAGAAAGCAAAAACCTCAGCAGATGTACTATATAATGCACTAAACATATTCTGAGAATTATATACTAAGCAACATACAATCACCATCTCCTGCACTGGAGGAGAGGCAGCTAATTCTGAAAGTAACCAATGCAACTTTCACAACTTTTATGACCTCCATGAAACTGAACAACTTGAGACTGTACTTGCAAACGTGACTTTAACAAAAATCATAGTACTTACCTGGCTTGCATATAAGTAGTATCCTTGTTTCAATTCTCTTGTTTGGTCTACACTCATCACCATCTGAATAGAGTAGCTGGATCTTCTTTCCAACAATTGTGGGGGGAGACATAAAGGTGCCAAGATTCTTTGTGATATTGTTTTTATCTAAAAAGAAATGTACCAATAGGAAAAAATGATACTTACATTAAAGGAAAAATATTGTGGCCTAAATTCAAGTAAAACACAGTTCAAGTCTACTTCAAGAAAGACTCAAATTTATGAGATGTTTTTCTTTTTCTTTTTTTTTGTGACCTTATTTCTAGGAGTATGCTAAGCGATCTTATAGCACCTCAAATCTGAGAGAATTAAGTTGATAACATAAGCTTTCATGGACTAAATCTACTTCTTCTTGCATCTGAAAATATAGACTTAGTCTACGAATGCTTTTGTTACCAACAGTCTCTTAAGGCCCTACAAGATCACTTCGCATATTAATCTTCCAGACTAACAGGGCTATGTATTTGAATTCTTATTCTTAAGAATAATTTGTAATGAAAAAAAGTTTTAAAGTTATGGAAGCTATCCAAAGAAGGAAGAAGGTAATTCTCAATACAGTTATCAAAAATTAAACAACCATTTGAAACAAAAACAAGGGTTACATTCTATTGTGAAAATAGATGGGAAGCAAAAAAATTGCAAGAATGCAAAAAATGAAAATCCATATATGGAAAATTTTACCATGCCCAATCTGAGCATCTGCTGTTCATCAACATTTCCCCGGACATCACTGAAGAATCATCTCAAAAAGACTCAGTCCTTTTATATTTTTTATCATTAGTTTGTCTATTGACAGTTTCAACTGCCAGAACAGCAACGTTCTAACACTGCAATTATACAACATAGAGAAACTGCTTATAGAGCCTTGCAAAATATTTCCAGTTAAGATACTGAAGGGGATGGAAGCTCCTGGATCCCAAAAGCATTATGTCTTTGATACACAGATTGTACCAAATGCTTAGACCAATGGTTTTCAACCTGTGGGTCCCCAGATGTTTGGGCCTACAACTCCCAGAAATCCTACTGGTAAAATGGCTGGGATTTCTGGGAGTTGTAGTCAAAAAATCTGGGGACCCCAGGTTGAGAACCACTGGCTTAGACCTTTCACATGGTGACTTTATACATAAAAGGTATAAAAGGTACATAAAGTCCTGAAACGTATGATCATAAGTCCAACAGCAGCTGCTCTCTCCTTGCACACACAAAAATAAAAGTTTATCACTTCTCTAAACAAATAAAAAGCACTATGTTTATTTGAGAGACTGGGTCCAATCATCTACTTACCAACTGAGCAAACAGATGCCTCTTTTGAACAGTTTACTGCTCCTCCTTTCTGAAGTACTTTGTGACAGATATTGATGAAAAAGCGTTTCCTTACTGCTTCCACAGGGTTACCATCTACAGCCTCCCAATTCTGTTCTGACTCTAGAAGAAATAAACTACATTCAAAATTTAAAATCCTTTATTTGGAGTTGTCTAACCCCATCTTTCTCAAGTTGCATTGCCATTATAAAAATAACACAAATTTCTAGTTTTTTTCACATTTACTTTATATATTCACCCTTGAGCTCTCCAACAGGACACAGAAAACTTGGTAGCACTTTATTTTGAGTAACTGCAAAACCAGAACGGCTAAAACTTTTAGCAATAAGATCATCTTTCAGAACCAGATACAGGATCCCTCTATTAAGAACCTATAATGCAGCTTATCATTTGTGCCATTTATTTTAATAAACAAAAAGCAAACTCAGCAATTGATACAAACTGAAAATTTGTTATTAATTCTGCGATAGTCAAACAAGTCTTGTTTATGAAAAAGAATCTGCTTAAATATGTGACATGCAAATACTGAACTGAGCAGCAGTTAGAATGTAGAAATTCAGAAAAGAGGCTCTGATGCTTTGTATTTCACCACTAACTGCACTACATTGCCATTGAGTCTCACACAGAAGAAAAACAATATAATGCAAAGCTTTTTGATAGAATAGAATTAACTGAATTGCAAGATTTGTACTGATGCCCAACCACTTTTACAAGATCTGTGGAAGAATAATCTTAAAAGGTTTAAATATAAATTGGTTCACATAGTATTAGATTTGTAATTGGTTATCTATTAGCAGCTGCCAGATTGAGCATTACTTCATTTTGGAAAGATTTAAAGGCAAAAAGGGATCTGTCTTTATATAACAGTTTGATTAATTTCAGTGTGGGCATCTCAGAAGACCAAGTAAAACTGACTATTTGCTTAGATATGGACAAACCGGATAATATATTAGACAAGTTGCCTTTCAAAAACAACTCTGCTTCAGTATGGGAAAATGCATTTAAAAGTTTGTTTTTGACACTGGTGTAGCTGTCATACCTAGTCCCCACTCTTTCCCTTCTTTATTATAGAAATTATAAAACGGCCAATTCCTGTGAACATTTATGGAAGTACTGTAGGAAATTTGGCAAAGCAATCCTTTCCGAAGTAAATATCATGAATCAGTATCTTAACAAAGATTACAGAACTGGTTCCCTTGAGTTTGTTTCATGCAGACAATGCAAAGACTCTAAATTGACTCAGCTGCCAGGTTGATGATGACTTCGTTTTGGAACGATTTAAAGCCAATATTTGTTACAACCCTGGTATAACTGAGTATGGCAACTAAGTCTAATTGAAAAAATCAGAACTTTCCGCCATACTCTAATTCTGGGCTTCCTGGGACATTCAAAAATGTGTTTGGCTAGCTAATGACCTATTTTTTTTCCAGTATGGCTAAGCAACAAATTGCCTACTATGTTGGCTGGGGGACATTCAGGGAAGGTATTTTGGAAATGCTTTGGGCATTAATTGAAGTTAGCCTCTGGAATCTAGTTAATCAGTTAAAAAAACACACACAGAGACACACACACACACCCATTTTACAACCGAAAAATATGTCTAAGAACATTGCCACCTCCCACAACATACGCACACAAAAATATATTTCTGAGATAATTTTACCACGGGTAAATGAAGAACTCCTTTGAAAAAGAGTCTAGAAAACACAATTATGGTATAGTGAGCTGTTTAAGCTGAATGGGCCAAGAAGTTGACTAATTACACACAGCCTGTAATACTGTAGATAGAGAATGTAGTGCAGAAGTGAAGAAACCAGATTGCAAACATGATATATATGATTGTGGGATAGCTCTTAAAAAACAAAGTGAATGGGTAAAAACTCAATTAAGAGAAAGAAGGCCATTATCCAAGAACAATTAGGTGGGAATCCACTTTCTGTAATAGACAAGAGAAATGCAGTGTTTCTGGATTCCTTGGGCTGTGAATTCAGATAGCAACACAGAATGCAAATGCTCTTTTAATCAAAGTGCAATGAAAGAAATACACCCTTCCCAAAAGCCACACCTCACAATTCCTATGATCTCATGCCTTCACTGCTGTAACATATATTCATTTTTGTTCTTCATGGTTATTCAAAGGTTGCAGTTAGATCCATAAGCATATTATATCAGTGCTCCATCTCATGTTGTTGAGCATACATTCACTGTTTAGCAGCAGTATATTCTACTTAAATAACATTTTAAAAACAGGCATTCTGGTTTAATTTTTACAGTTGTCAGGTTTTAAGAACTTCCTACTAGGAGGTCTAAAATAAGGGAAAATAACAAAGAGAATAACTCTTCTAATAACAAAATTTTAAAACATTCTTACCAGAATGACGAATCAGTCGTGCCAAATCATAGCGTTTCTTCTTATCAGTAACCACACAAGGAATATCTTCCTTTTCTCCAACACATGCATATTTTGTCTGCCAACTGAAGAAATATGTACAGTCTGTTTCACCCGAGAACTCTGGGTATCCCTTTCCATCATCATCTTTAAGAAGTGGATCAAGACAGAGGAAGATTAGGCATGGACAGAGAAGACGCAAGGAGAGAGAATATATTAAAATTTCAACAACTACTTCATAATATTTGTATCTCACATTCCACTAACCTATTCTTAAAGTGAGCTTACAGCATATAGGATTATTATTAACACTGCATGATTTCAGCTAGCACACGAACAAAATCCTAAATTCCATATGCTACATTTTGGCAAACATTTCAAATTTAAAGTAACTATGAATAGAGGCTCAGCACCCACATTATGACCCAGGAAGAACTGGCCTAAGGTGTATGCACACTATAGAAGTACTACAGTTTGACACCACTTTAACTTCCATAGTCCAGTGTTATAGGATCCTGGGAGTTGTAGTTTAGTGAGGTACCAGCACCCACTGGCAGAAAATGCTAAAGACCTTGTAAAACTCCAACTCATATGATTGCATAACATTGATCCATTGCAGTCAAAGTATTGTCATACTTCTGTATGCTATAGTGTAGATGCACCCCTGTCTAACCATTAAGAACGAAGAAACAGCAAAGATTATTGAACATTTGCTATCTGAGATTAAAAGGGAAGTGATTTCCACAACAGAGGTAACAATGATGTGATAGGCATTTGCTGGTGCTCTTAAAAGATAGTTGTAATAGGAGAGCAGACATGGTAGCTCTAGTAGTTGTAATAGGAGAGCAGACTTCGGTGAGGAATTGATTCTTATCTAAGAATGAATATTGCAAGGACTGGGCATAAAATTGTTTATGCAATTTCTGACTAATACAAATTCTGCTATATATAATGTTAGAATGGTGTGGACCACATAAAGCAGGAATCCCCACACTAAGGCTTGTGGCCAGATGCGGCCCTACAAGATCATTTACCCACCCCCTGCCCTAAATTTTAGACTGAGGGTTGCCCTAAGTCTGTAAAGACTTGAAAGCACACAACAACAACAGTACTAATTAATTTGACTATCTCATCAGTCAAAAGCAGGCCCACACTTCCCACTGAAATTGTGGTAAATTTATGTTGGTTAAAGTTGTTCATTTTAAATATTGTATTGTTCTTTCTTTTTTTGGAACGACAAATAAGATATGTAGAATGTTCACAGGAATTTGTTCATGCTTTTTTTATACTATAGTCTGCCCCACCCCACCCCCACCCTACCCCCCCACCAACAGTCTGAGGGACAGTGAACTGGCCCTCTGCTTTAAAAAATTGAGAACCCCTGAAAGAAAGGGTCTCCATCATTTCATACCCAGCAATAGACATATTCAAATGCTCTGCCAAATCACTGAACAAGAAAAAAAAGGTTATCTTTAATGTGTCCCCAACGAATACTGCTGTTGACCATCAGGAGTCTATTTTATGGTTAATAAAATATATATCATTCCTGCATGGCTCTGTGGTATGTCTCAATGGAACAATAACAGTTACTATGATTTTTTTGTGTCAGGAGCGACTTGAGAAACTGCATGTCGCTTCTGGTGTGAGAGAATTGGCCATCTACAAAGGACGTTGCCCATGGGATGCCCGGATGTTTGATGTTTTACCATCCTTGTGGGAGGCTTCTCTCATGTCCCCGCATGGGGAGCTGGTGCTGACAAGAGGGAGCTCACCCGCTCTCTCCTGATTCAAACCACCAACCTGTCGGTCTGCAGTCCTGCTGGCACAAGAGTTTAACCCACTGCACCACCAGATGCTCCAGTTAATATGATAACATATATACTTTAGATCAGGCCTTCCAAACCTGTGGCACTCCAGGTGTTTTGGACTTCAGCTCCCATAATTCCTGACCATTGGATAAGTTGGCTAGGGCTTCTGCGAGTTGGAGTCCCAAAAACCTGGAGAGTCGCAGGTTGTGCACACCTGATTTAGCCCCATCACATTAACAGTTATCAATAGGAGATGGATGCAACTGTGCTGAAGGCAAAAAGTGTTCCTCCAGCCATTAACAGCATTTAATGTATACACAAGCACTCTCGGCCTTTAAAGAAACAGATACTGTAATATAACAGACACAATAGAAGAAAATACAATGCTCAGACCCAGCAATGATAGTTGGCTTTGTTCATCACCTGCTGTTTGATTGCACTCAAAGTTTATGACAGTCATTCGCTGGAAACCAGAACTGCAAGCATCACCTCCTGGATATGTTAAAATTAGGTCCCCATCAGCATACCTAGATTTCAAAAGTCAGAGTAAGGTTCTAAATAGTTACAACAGTCCAATATAAAGAGCGGAGAACTTATCAGTGGCCTATGTTCAATGGAAGATATAAAAGGAGAACATGGATACAAACAGCCACAAAGGTAATTAGTAATATTCAACTCTTTTTTTAGAATTTGAGAATTTTAGAATGTTGTATACAAATTTGATAGAAAAAATTACAATGTGGCCACTCCTTATCTACCCCAAAGCAAGCACTGAATTGCGTGTAGGCATCATGTGGATTTGCACAACAACGTTACAGTACCAAGATTAAAATATCAATGAACATTTTGGACAACTGATTTCTGTGAATAAAAATAAATCCAAAACCTATTATCTCCCCTCATTTGTGGCAAATTCAGTCCAACTAGGTTAACAGAGTGCCACATACTACATATTCTAGAATTACTGAGGGCTTGTATATCAATTTGTCAACCCTGAAAAATATTTATTTTGTCTGCTTTTCAGTAGTGGCAATAGGAACTCAGAAGACGACTTGGTTAGATGACTACAGTAATGAGCAGTCTGGAGGACAAACAAATTAAATGTGACTCTCAGGGTGAAAACTTGAAAGTACTTCTAGTAACCTTATAATACACATTTAGAACAAAGGTGAGCAAATAATGAGCAGGTTTTAAGAACTATCTTTGACATTACAGATGAATAGTTTACTATTGTGCCTACTGTTGTGAAAAAACTTTCATTGCTTTTAATATAAAGCCAAATAAAATTATTGAGAGATCATTCCACCTTAGATTTCACATGGTCATTTTTTTCCAAAACTATAAAAGTGACAACTAGACAGCAATAGTACTCTCTGACTGGAATTAATCTAAATCCCTTCACTATATAGTTATTTCATTATTCTAATCAAATATTACACATAAATACTTTTAGAAACCCAGTCACTCACCTGAGAGTTTGATTAGTAAATCTTCCTGCCACTTTATACTGATTATTTTGAGGTTTGACTTGACATGACGAAGCATATGGATCATGACAAGAGTCTTCTGTTGTTTTCCCACATATATTTAGGTAGTATAAATACTCTTCTCTCTCTTTGGCAACATACGGTGTCACATAACCTGTAGAAATTGATAACTAAATGTCATTTTCAGAAAGGGTATCTGATAAATATATGAACAGAAACAGTCATTTGCTGAAGTAACAACTGTCTAACAAGTTTTAGCCCTATTATAACCCATTATAACCCAATAGGATTGCTTTATTTGGACAAAATTGGTTACCTTTTGTACTACAACTCCCAAATTTTCTCTACTGACTAGAGAGACACTTTAACAATTTGAACTTCATCTCATTATATGGCTTCAAGTTCTTTCAACTGCCCACATTAAAAATTCACCTCTGAGACAATTCAACTACAAGATGAAGTAAGAAAGATTTGATAATGGTGAAAATAAAAATTGGAATTTGAATCTTCAGGATCTAGAGCTCTTTTTCTCCCATTCTCAGATTTAAATAGAAGGTCTTCAAGAACTCGTTAGTGGCTTTTTTGATGTGTTGTGTGTGCATTCCTTCTCTCTCTCTCTCTTTTTTTTTTTTTGCACAAATCCTGGGTGATTGACACTTAATGCATCCATCTGTTACAGTCTGTATGGGACTCTATCACCTCTAAAATATAGGTGTAAGTGTAGGAAAACATTTGTTTCTATTTCAAGTCCCCTGCTTCTAGATACGTTACTTTTTTCCTCTGACAGGGAGCTTTTTACACATAAACACTTTCAAAAAAATTGTATATGTAGTATAATCCCATAAAACACTTTATGCTACATTTCTTTTATCTCCAAATTGCGTTGCCTAGATTGCAGGGGAATGGAACTGCAAGGATAAAGGCATAATTCTCTTATGGATATTCTCCATCCATCAAGACAATGCCTTCTGTCCTTATCTCCACAATCAGTGAGGAAGTAGAGGGGCTATTCAAAGTCCTAGAGGGTTTGGCAATGAAATATTTAGTTTGAAACCTTAGAAAGCTTTGAATGGGACAAGAGCTCAGGTCCAGACTGGGAAGCCTTTGTTATCAAGTACATTGGCAAGATTTACACTTAAGCTTCCCCATAGCCTTCTTCCAAGTCATTCCTAGAATGTATCCTTCCCAAATTAGAATTCAGCCCATTGGCCCAAAAGAGATTGTTACTCCTTCTTCTAACTTTGCAAATAGTTTTGTTCTGGTTGCTTTTTTTTTAAGCAAAAGGATGCTGACCTGGACTTTGCGTAAGTGGTGTCAAATTCACATAGATGCCATGCTGGTCATTAGTCAGAACACAGCTGTTACTCTCTAGATAGTCCCTAACACAGGCTGACTCTGTGACCCATTCAATCTCATACCGGCAGTTGCTCTGAGCAGTAAGTTTGGGACTTGTGTCCTGTTGGTAAGAAAAAGTAGAAATTAAACTCATAACCAAAAATATCAAATTGCAGAAAACTGCCAAAAAGATCCACGATTTGTAAAATTGCCTCTTTACCTCACTCTCAGAATCCATCAATTAACATGGCCATGACTGCTGGCTGGGGGATTCTAAAATGTATGATTCAAAAAAGTAACTTTTCCTACCACCAGGTAAGATGCAATTCCTCAGAAATAAGGAACAGAAGCAAACGCTTCCATTTAATACACAAAAATAGAAGTGATGGGCTTAGAAGTATTTTATTACAGGATTCCTCATGTATCAGAAATCTACATTCACATTATTGCAATTACTTGATACATGTAATGGTGTCTTCTATTTCAGTATGCTTTCATTACCCGCTACCTCAGTTATTTGCATGGATCTGCACTGGATGAGAGTACAAAATTCTAGTAACACAACTAAAATTACACCTTTCCTTATTTTTTTCAGTAAACAAAGTACAGAGAATGTCCTACATTCCACTGAATTTGGAGAAAACATGCATGCTTCTGAATAGCCCAATCGTCACAAAGATTATAAACCAACTTTCTGCCAAAAAAGGTTCTCAAAGCAATTAATAGTAAAATACACAATTAAAAACAACATCTTGTTGAAAACATAATACAAAAACCTATACATTAAAATGCAACAATTAAAGATAAAATCGGAAGTATTTAAAATCTTCTGAATAACAGACCACTTCCCATTCAAAGTGCATGCTAGGATAAATAGCTCTTTGTCTGCTGGCTGAAAGAAAAAGCCAACTATATCTTATTTATTTACAGCATTTATATTCCGCCCTTCTCACCCCGAAGGGGACTCACATTGCACACATAAAGGCAAACATTCAATGCCATGACACAGAACAGAGACAGAGACAAGACGTAGGTACCGGGCTGGCCTCGAACTCATGACCTCTTGGTCAGAGTGATTTGTTGATTTGTAGCAGCTGGCTTGCTTTCCAGCCTACGCCACAGCCGGTCATCAGCAGAAAATTCCAAGGGTTGCAAGAGGTCACTGAAAAATACTGAACTCTTCACAAACAGGAACTGTAAGAGGGCAAGAATCATTTGGCACACCAAATGCTACTGGACTGCAACTCAAAGGAGTCCTTATCAATGATGCTGCTGCCTAGGAAACTGGAAGTTGCGGTACACATCCATCTGAAGTGAAATTATTGCCATTCTTGGATTATATTAGCTAAACAGATGTGATACTTATAGTGCTACAAACATGGTGGAGTCTCACCACATCCCTAGTGAGAAACAAATACAGTGGGTCCTTGATATCTGTGTGGGGTTGATTCTAGGACCTCCCATGGATGCTAAAAAACATGGATAATCCAAGTATAATAGCAGGGGTGTTGAACTCAATTGATGACAACATCAGGCTTATTGCTGCCTTCAAAGGGTTATTAAATTCATGGATATAGAATCCGTGGACACCGAAGGGCAATTTTATTTTTATTTTTTTACATAGTGGTTGGTGTTCTTTAGTTTTTACTCAGTTTGGGTCCCCAGATGTTATTGAACGAAAACTCCTATCACTTTTGATTATTTATCAGGCAAGCTGTGGATAATGTGAATTGCAACCCAACAACACATGTGGCTTTGAAGTTGGGGAAAGGTTAAAGGATGTTTTAATGTCAGACATCATATCCACAAGCCTTTTATCTATATTCAAATCTCACTATCTTGATGAAACAGAAAGAACTGCAGCCTTCCAGATATTACTGCAACACAACTGCCATCAGCTATAGTCATGATGTCTAATGATTAGGAATACAGGAGTTGTAGCCCAGCATCTGGAGAGCCACATGAAATGACATAGTGGGCCGGATTTAGCCCATGGTCCCAGAGTTTGACTATGTGCCTTATATAAGAAGACAGGAAAGGCATTAAGCAGTGTACTATCTGACACTTCTTTATGCATTTAGACTTCTATTTTCTCCCTACAAAACAACTAATCTCCCAATCCTTGCACTCTCTTTTCTACCATCCAATCTCTTCCTCTCCGCATGCGCCCTGGGAAGGCAGCTGTCATTACACATACAGATCCCAGCTTTGCCTTCCTATCCCAAAAATCAGTTTTCCTCACACTCTTTCATTTGCCACTCTCCCATTTCCATACACACTCCATGCAAGCAGCCACAACTACATCTATAATTCCCAGCATTTCCCCTTCATCCTGACAACTAGACATTTTTGCACTCTCCCTCACTAAACAATTTCTTCTGCCCTTTCCATGAACAGTACAAAAGTAGTCACCATTGCACCCATTGAGTTCCAGCTTTCCCTGTTTGCACCAACAACCAGTGTTTCTCACATTTTCTCCAGAGCCCCACCTCTGTAACTTCTTTTCCCTCAGGAGGGGAATCCTGCATAACAGCTTCTGCCACAGTACTCTTGCAAGGCAAACAGGCAAATCACAGGAGAAGAGGATACATGCTGCACTTCTATTTTAAAATTTTAATACTGTTTTTTGGATTTTTAAATATTGGAATTATTATTGATTTGCAATTGTTTGAATTCATGGATGCAGAGTCCATGGATAAAGATGCTCAATAACAGATTTTAAATATATAAGGAGTGAATGAAACCAACAATACAAAAGAGTTAAGAGGGAAAGAGCACTTGACAAGATGCACAGCTAAAAATTCAGATGTTGTCCAACTATCATCATCAACTTCATTTATTGTACATCCTATCTTTTCCCAAAACCAGTACTCAAAGAAATTTACAAATGCCTACAATCCTATTAAGCATACAAAATACTATGTGTTGTCGAATGCTTTCATGGATGGAATCGCAGGATTGTGTGTTTTCCGGGCTGTATGGCCATATTCCAGAAGTATTCTCTCCTGACATTTCGCCCACATCTATGGAAGGCATCCTCAGAGGTTGTGAGGTATATACAAACAAAATACTATTATACTATTAGAAATGTTAAAAAATAAACTATACAATTAAAATGATAAAAAGTAATCTTAAAAATAACAGTCAAAATCATACAGAACGTGATTACAGTATTATTATGAACTAGAATCTCATTAAGTTGCATGGGGACATCAAAGCACAATCAATGAGCTGTAAAGTTTGGAATGAGACAAAGCAATTGGTTATGTTATCTGTCCCTGATCATTTCCTGCTCTCTAGACAGAAATTACTCATGCGAAATTTGATCTTATCATTGAAACTGTATAGTGATGCCACACGTCTCTAGAATACTAAAGCTGCTGTACCAAAAATAGTGGCTTATCTGTTCTATGATGCATTATTTTGTACTAATGATGTAGTCACCTTCAGTCTTATCTGAGATAGAAAAAAAGGAATATACATCTCAAATAAGATTAATTTTAGGGCTGAGGACCTGATTTGTCATATTTCCCTATTCAATCAACATGATTTAGCATCCCGCATCTCATTCTCATGGTAGAATTCTATTACCTCTCTTCTCCTCCCTTCTGGACATACAAAGGTAACTGTCACTGCAGGATCGTGGCCACTACAGAAGTCTGGTCTGTCTCTCTCATTGCTATATTTTTTCTCATACCTCACAGAAAGCCTGAAAGACAAGAACAAACCCAGATAAAATACAATGTAAAAATGTAAGCAGCAAGACAGAACTCATCAAGAACATAAAAGTGGAGCTGAATACAGATAGATTTTCTAATACTGTTTAGCTTGGGTAGTTCCTAGCATATAATTCCAATACATTTCTACCACAAAACTTAAGTGCTATGTATTGGCAAAGCCTTTCACAACCGGAATCACTGGAGTGTTGTGTGATTTCCAGGCTGTATGACCGTGTTCTAGCAGCATTTTCTCCTGACGTTTCACCTGCATCTGTGGCTGGCATCTTCAGAGGATCTAAAGATACCAGCCACATCTTTAGATCCGGAGAAAATGCTTCTAGAACATGGCTATACAGCCCAGAAACCACATAACACTCCTTTGGTCAGTGGTTCGCAACCTGTGGATCCCCAGGTGTTTTGACCTACAACTTCCAGAAATCCCAGCCAATTTACCAGCTGTTAGAATTTCTGGGAGTTGAAGGCCAAAACATCTGGAGACCCACAGCTTTAGGTGCTATGTCTTACAATGTTATCATGTGCTTGTTTCTAGTAACTGTGGGAAAGAATTGAATTCTCGTAAAAGCACTTAGTTTAAAAAATACAACAAACCAGTATATTAACACGAGAGATATGATAGCCATAAAGGGAATAAAATACATTTAAATTACTATAATACATTACTATAACTTGCTCTTCTACATCCCAAAATAGGGTTAAAAATAAAGTTAAAATATATAATTTGAGGGTGCATCTATACTGCATTGTGAATGCAGGCTGACACCATGGATCAATGCTATGGAATCATATGAGTTGTAGTTTTACAAGGTCTTTAGCCTTTCTGTCAAAGTGCTAGTGTCTCTCCCAGGTTTCAATAGCAGTGAGGCATGACAGTTTAAGTGTGTCAACCTACCACTGATTCTACAGTGTAGATGTAGACTAAATACTTTCAACTGCATAATAGCGCATCCATGCACCCTCAAAATATGAACTATACGGCTGGCTGGTGCACCCCTGCTGGATCAGATTTGATTAAGGGAGAGCTGTGGCAAAAAGGAAAGGTCCCAACATAATATTCACAGGTGTCTATACACATTACACTGGATTTCAGTTATGGATAAAAAGAAATCCCAGATGTTCTCTTACAAAGAGAGCCTCCAAAACTTTAACAAATACAAGCCACTTTAATTCCAGAGGTGAAGTGTCAAGCAAGGACTGGAGTCGTAACTCTGAAGCCACTATTAATTCTAACAGCAATAGTATAATCTGAGGCTAAATTTTCCCCTTTTAATATTTGTATCTTACAATACCACAATGATTGAAGGGTTACCTGTCTTTGTCAAGCTGTTTGAGTTGCTCTTTAGGTTGCCCCAGATCAAATACATGCCCCCCCTTCAACAGGCAAGCAGCACTCTCTTCTGGACACTTCTTGGTTTCACCTAAAGACCTCCCTGTTGATATAATATAAATGTCCACATATTTTAGGTTTTGGGGGAAGAATGCACCAGAGTCCCTGAATTCAAAAGAGGTTTCTATTCTAATTAGTTTACATATAAGGTTTAAAATGTTAATAAACACAGTAGAGTCTCACTTATCCAACATAAACGGGCCGGCCGAACATTGGATAAGCGAATATGTTGGATAATAAGGAGGGATTAAGGAAAAGCCTATTAAACATTAAATTAGGTTATGATTTTACAAATTAAGCACCAAAACATGTTATACAACAAACTTGACAGAAAAGGTAGTTCAATATGCAGTAATGCTATGTAGTAATTACTGTATTTATGAATTTAGCACCAAAATATCATGATGTATTGAAAACATTTACTACAAAAACACTGACTACTAAAAGGCAGACTGCGTTGGATAATTCCAGAACGTTGGATAAGTGAATGCTGGATAAGTGAGACTCTACTGTACATAGAAATGGGAAGGTGCTACCAAAATCTAGATTTTATTTTATGCACTATTAGGCACAGGCAAAGGTTTGAGCGCGTGCTGCCCTTCACAGTTATTTTTCCTTCCCAACTTCCTTGGATCTCCCTTTCTTTAGCAAACAAAACAACAAATTGCTTCTTCTGGATGCACTGAAAAGTAGTCAAACCATTTTTAAAGATATTGCCCCCTCCTTATACTGCTTAATATCATAGTATTTCCAGTTTTTAAAAACAGAAATGGGCCTCAAGCAATTCCAGGTTTTGTTTTGTTGATGAAGTTTCCCATCCTTGTAGCAAACCCACTAAACTAGGCGCCTAAGCAAGAATGATACTGAAATTTGCATATAGATAAATTGAAAGTGTAGAAGAATGTGTCTGGAAATATAGTTCGAACAAACTGGATTTGTTTTCTCTATGCTTCATTTTAAAAGAAACGCAGTATAAAGGTATAACTGGAGAATGCCTTGCTCTGTAAAGCAAAAGTAGAGACTATTTTTGCTTTAGGGGCTAAAACTTAGCCCTTCTTGGTCCCAAGGTTCTGAGGCGTTGGGTTATATTTTAAAGTTATTGCTACCCTATCCAGTGCTTTTGATCATGGGAAGAGGGAGTGTTGTTTCGTTAAACAGAAAACTGGGGAACCAGGGGAAAGAGGAGGATCTCAAAAAGAAAAGTTTAAACCTATATTTTCATAGAGGTCAGAAAAAATTACACTAATAGATTTTAGTTTATATTAGAAAGAGTGTAACACTGAGGTGTTCCTATATAATTATGTAATAAAGTACCCTCCAAATGAAAAGACAGTTGGTAGACAGTTACTAAGCATTCAAACAGCCACCGCTTACACTTGCTTCATTAGAACTGAATTTTTACTGATACCATATACAGAAATTGTATTTGGGGAACAACCATGAACGTATTCTTATGCATTGAAATATTTATTTATTTACTTTGTTTTATATCCCGCCCTCTCTCCCTTGTAGAGGGACTCAGAGTGGTACCATATGGTGGATGAAAGTATCTAATCTGAAGTTTTGATCTTTATATCTGCATGTAAAATTAAAGAAGGCAATATTCAGACACAAGTTATTTTATAACACCTAGTGATCATATACAACAGCCATGTATAAATATGTGAAAGGGTGTCATAAGGAAGCGGGAGCAGAATTGTTTTCTGCTGCCCTTGAAACTAGGACAAGGAGCAATGGGTTCACATTACAAGAAAGGAAATTCCATCTGAACATTGGGAAGAATTTCCTGACCATACAAGTTGTTCAACAGTGGAACTCTCTGCCTCAGAGCGCGGTGGAATCTCCTTTCTTGGAAACTTTTCAACAGAAGCTGGATGGCCATCTGTCAGGGATACTTTGTGTTTTTCCTGCATGGCAGGGGCCCATGTGGTCTTTTCTAACTATTATTCTATGATTCTATGATCACACACAGGAAAAAATTAAGATTAAAAATTGTTCTGAAAATGCAACAGTGAATGTTGAAAAAAGGAATTGTGATGATTGCTCTATGCTCTCTTTAATGTTGCTGATTCTTCTTGCTGTAAATAATTAACCTCACATTTAATTTTTTTTTTCGTGTCAGGAGCAACCAGAGTTGCTTCTGGAGTGAGAGAATTGGCCGTCTGCAAGGACGTTGCCCAGGGGATGCCCGGATTTTTTTAATGTTTTGCCATCCTTGTGGGAGGCTTCTCTCATGTTCCTGCATGAAGCTGGAGCTGATAGAGGGAGCTCATCCGCGCTCTCCCCGGGTGGGATTCGAACCTGGCAGCCTTCAGCTCAGCAACCCAACCTTCAAGTCACAAGGCTTTTATTCCCTAGGCCACAGGAGGCTCCATACATTTAAATTTATATAACTATTATAATAACAAGCTTAAGATACCTATCCAAGAAGTTGTCACTCATTTCAGGTAATTTCAAGCACAAGCAGAACTATGTTCTTGAGGCTCAGTGCCACAAGATGTTGCAACTAATGGATCTCAAAACTGCTAAAGTATTTATGGAACGTTACATTGGTGGCTGCCAGGGCAATTTCTGAGAGAAAAACCTTGGATACGCCTATCTCCTTTGTTAGTAGAGTTCTTTAATGGTTAGTGCACTGTTGACAGAAAGCCAACACCATTACATAGTTTCTAATAGTCAGAAAGCAACTGTTTCGGGATCCACTACTATGACTATGACTTCAGGAGATTAGCTGCCACTCTTTGCACACAACTAAAGGACAAAAAGCTTGAAAATAGCAGCTTGAAATCTGTTGCGACCGAGAAATGAATAAATTTCTACCAAGCTGTTCTCGGGATGACTTCTTCAAAGTTAATACACTTACTGCATCAAATTTTGGAAAAATAAATCAAGCAGAACTATTTTAACATGCTATACACATTAAGGTTCAGACCTATGTTTCTACAGATGTTGATATACAGCTCCAACTCTTCATCAGAGTCCTCTACCAAGTATCCTCCAGACGTCTTAATCAAGGGATTCAAATCACGTTTCTTTAAAGCTTCATCAAATACATAGCAGGGCACCTAGAAAAAGAGAATGGACAACTTCATGGACATTACAGAACACACTCCAACCCATCCAAGCAACAAAACATCTGGCCATTAACAGAGAACAGGTCTATTATTATTGCACAAAGACAGTTTTTCTTATTATACACAACCACAGCCAACCTGAGTGTGGAATGTTTAAGAACATGCCAAACAGAAAGTCAGGTTTCCAACATTTCAGAAATCAAGGCTATAGAATGTATCTTCCTTGTTACTTATTACCTAAATGTTGCTGGTAGTTTCAACAAAAAGATATAACTTATATGTGAAGGTCATTGATTCAATTGTTCTATTCTAGTTGGGACTAATAACAGGATTCAGGCTATTGTCACTAGGGCAAGCATAAAGAAGCAACTGCCTCCACATTATGCTCTTCTGCCCTTCCCCTTTCCCAAAGGGATATGGCAGGAATATGCTGTCCCAAAAGTATTGGATTGCTTAAACCAAAACTGAAAAAAAATATTTAATTTGATACTTTTGTTGAATCCATCACATCATCATAAACTTATTTATAAATGCTACCCAATAGCACTTATTTTGAACAGAATAGGCAGATCTCTGAACATCACACACTGAAAATACAGTAACAAAAAAAAACATTCTTTCAGTCCTAAAAGAAGTTGCCGAGCTACAATTCCCACTGAACTAGATGCACAGAATTACAATAATAAATTATTGTATAAACAAACATGTTTTACCTCTTTTGTTGGTTTGAACGTATTCTTCTTGCATGCAAGATATGTCTTCCACTCAAAGTAATGCACACATTCACTTGATGTCACAAATTCTGGAGAACCCTAATTTAGAAAGCAGTGGAAAAGAACATTTGTAATTTTGTGTCTTTAGAGTGAAAACTTCACTTCATCATCAAACAGCCAATAAATTTAAAAACAATCAAATAACTCCTTTAAGATAGGAGTACTTTAATTGGTTATTCCCCTGAATAACCTTCTGTAGACAAGATATTGCTTCAGCCTAGACACTTAAGGGAACTGGAAGGACATGCATGTATGCATGCCATTAGTTATAACACCCATAAGAACAAACAATTACATCATTTGAGAACCTCAGTACATCAAACACTGATAACTCAATAGAAACCTCCTAACAATGATTTATCACTTATAATACTACATCTTTATAAGGCACATTACTTAAAACTGCCCCATACCTAATTTTAGCTGAAAAGAGTGGTATATACTAAAACAAATTATCTTGAATAACAAGAAAAACAGTGTTTATTTTTAAGTTTTCAGAAAAGCGTTCATAATAATATCCATATATATTTTGTATGGAGCAAATTTAGTATTTTTCAATCTGTCTTTGCAGAGAGGGGGGAACACACTACTTGATATTTGTATTGATATTTTCTCATTAAATATCATTAAGAAATGTTTCCAAATGGAAACATTTCCACACCATGAGAAAGAATGACCCTAAGGAGTCATTAATGAACAACCTCACACAAGCAGTCCCCGAGTTATAAACATCCAACTTACAAACAACTCATAGTTAATAACGGGGGGTGAGACAACAGGAAGTGAGAGAAATCTACCCCTAGGAAGTTTGTATCTTGGGTACTGTCTGTATTACGGAAAAGCACAAGTATATCCAAGAGCAAAAGCTAATCAAACTCCACAAGGGAAAGAATTTGACTCACAAATTATTGCAAGCACACCAGCATTATTACATATTTTTGCAACCAGAACAATATTTAGCAGTAAAGTTATACTAACTAGAGTCTTCCCACAATAGAAATTGATGTTGCTTTGGAACACACGCTGAGGGCCTTGTTGCAAACAAGAGTTTGTAGTGTTGAACTCCAAGAGCAAATTAGAATCTCTCATCAGTGAGGAGTCACCTACAACAGAAGAGGTACAACAAATGAGGTGTGAAGTTTTTTTGCTTTAATGCCCTGATCTTTTAGATTAATTTCTTCACAAGGTAGCTTCCAACAGAAAAATAAATACAAAACATAAATAAAAATATCAGATAAGCCAATATAAAACCAGAATAAAAAAGAAAAATCAAAAGTTAAATCAACGGAGCATGAATAGATTAAGATCCATGACATAACACTCTGAAACAGGTTTCTCCCCATATGCAGGTCAATTACTAGGTATAAGTCTAGTAATTTTAGTCAAAAACTCAACCCACCAAAGCTGGGTTAATTTATCTAGCGTGTACTATACCTTTACTATTTTTTTTAAAAGGAACTATCCCATTATCTGTGTAGAAAGGAAAAAACTGAGACTTTAGTTTGTCCAGGAAGAACTTAAAAGGAGCACTAATCCACCCTACTTTCCCCCTTTCTAGCCTTTTAAATGTCTGGGCAGGAAATTGGCAGCAGTAGTAGCCAGGGCAGCTGGTTTCTGAAAGCGGTACTGGTGCTTTCCCTTCCCTGTCAAATGGCCATCAATTTGGTCATATCAAAATCCATAATTTTGCCCTAAAGGCTAGTCTTGATTTATATATGAGTATATAGGGTAAATATTAGTGTTGTGCTTTTGTATGGAATTGCTGTTAGTTTTGTGTAGTTGTATTCATTTCCTCTCATTTTCGTATTTGTTCCTGCTAATGAAAATGGGACTATACGAACAGGACTGGCTTATGAAAAAAACAAAAATTTTCAGATCATTGGCTGCAATGGAAGGGCTTCCGAGACTCCCCCCCCACCACCACCACTCTCCATTTTTGGACTAGAGGGGTGAAAATCGCCACACACGGAAGGCACTTTGACCCCTTTTTAGCCCACCAACTTTTTTAAAGTTTGGGTCTTCCCCAGAATACTATTATTATTAATATTATTATTAAGACCCATTGGTACTCATCAGATATAATGGGAAAGCAGCCCACTGTGCAGCTTTCATTTTTGTGTTGCTGCTCGTTTCTTACAAAAATGTCGTCATTTGTTTTGTGTAGATAAATGGTCAAAACGAAACGGTAGCATGAAGGAAACGAAGGAAAAAATTTCATGCACACCTCTAATAAATATGTATATACTGTTACTAAAATGAAGAAATACATCCTACGATCTAGAGATAAGTACTGTTGATGGAAAATCTTCCATCCCAATATTACTAGCACACATAACCTAGAAAACTTTGTACATCCCTTAGTCTAAAAAAGTTATTGTTCATCCAGATAAAGGTGAAAGAAGTTTGAGAATACCTAATGTGGACCCTAGATACTGAACTGCCAGACTTCGTCCAGTTTCAGTACTCTTGCTTTTAAATTATCCCAAACAGGGGGCTAAGGGAGCAGTTCTTCTTGAACAACCTTTCTGAGGACTGCTCTAGTCAAGTTATTATTGTGTGCTTTCAAGTTTCTCAACTTACGGCAACCCTAAGGTAAACCTATCAAGAGCTTTTCTTGGTAAGATTTTTTTAGAGAGTTCACCCTTTCCATCCTCTGAGGCTGAGAATGTGATTTGGCCAAGGTAAACCAGCAAGTTTCTGTAGCTGAGCAGAAATTAAAATCCTGATCTCCAAAGTCACAGTCAAACCACTGAACCAGGTGAATGAAGCATACTAAAATACTAACATGTTGATTATAATGATATTACATTGGTAGTAGAACAGTGGAAAAAACTGAAAAATTTAAGGAACCCTGGAGCACAATTACACATTTTCAGAAAAGTAAGCAACCTGAGGCTTGTCTGGATAACTAGAGACTGACCATCCCAGAATCAATATTTTAGTTAGTTTGTTTGTTTAAATGTTTCTTTAAATACCAGCCAACTTTACACACAAGATTCCCTGCCAAGGCAAATCTTTATAACAAAACTCAAAACACAGAAATAAAATACCTGGTATTTCTTTTTTTAAATGCAGCACAGAAAGTGGTAGTTTTTAAATACAGTACATCTTCAGTATTAGCAAGACCAGTACCCACAAGTTATTCTCCATTTAAAAAAACTCTGTCCTCTCTAGGCAATTTCTGCGTCCTTCGGGGCACTTATATGGCGTATTTCCACCAGAAATTAATCATAAAGTCACAGTGGAGACCCTGTAAATACCTAGAGAGATATTCTCTAGGCATAAGTCCTCCAATACAATTCTATAGTATACATCTGCCAGAAATTATTCATTTCACTAGTGTTCACTATGTGTACTTTAATGTTTCACTGCAAGTCTTTCAACGTATCCCTCATAGATATGAGGGTTGTACTGTATAAAACAAACAATAAGCATATGCGATTTTATATAACAAATATAGAAGCATTAACAAATTAACTGAAAAATCTTGAGAAAAAAACAAGTGAAATTAATGGCCCACTGGACTCATGGGTGGTAACGAACCTGGAGATTGAGATTTGTATGAGTAACAGGGTTGTTGTATGTCTTTCGGGCTGTGTGGCCATGTTCCAGAAGCATTCTCTCCTGACGTTTCGCCCACATCTATGGCAGGCATCCTCAGAGGTTGTGAGGTATGGATATCCATACCTCACAACCTCTGAGGATGCCTGCCATAGATGTGGGCGAAACGTCAGGAGAGAATGCTTCTGGAACATGGCCACACAGCCCGAAAGACATACAACAACCCTGTGATTCTGGCCATGAAAGCCTTCGACAACACATTGTATGAGTAACAATTTCTACCCATTTCTGTTTTCTGCCCATAATGAGTGAGATTTATCGGAATTGGAGGTGAGAAAAGGGAACATGTGCTGTCCTAAGGAAAAAAATTCTTACTGCATCTCTAACTCTCTCCAGTTTATTCCCAACCAGAGAGGAAAAAGGAAAATGGTCTTGCCACCACATGGTGGGGTTTGATGTCTCCTTCTCCATGGCTAGAACGTTCCGCAGTAAGTTATCAATCTGCCATTCTCAATTAGTAATTCATGGAAATTACCAGAGTGTAGAGAACTTGCTGGAGCAACCATCTACTAAAGGATGCCCTAGTAGAGGCAAACTGGCCCGGCCTATAGCATTTTGTACAAGTGGCAGGAGCAACCCCAGGTAGCACCCACTTTAAATGTCACTAATACTCATGTAAAAATAAAAACCACTTAAAAGTGCTGCCATATTTCCTTTTTCTTGTTTATTCCCCCTCACTTTCTTCATCCTTTGAATGTAGGAAGAGGTTAACAGAACTACTTCTTTGAAAGCATCTGGAGGGTGTCATATAGAGGAATCATAGCCCTGTAAAGGCCATGGTAACTTTGGGAAACCAGCCAATGCATAGAATTAGTTATGAAAATCAGATTAACGTTACAAAATCCTTGTCGAGATCTATAGGAAATTTTACTCTTTGAGAAGGAGCTCTGTTTCATCACATCCAAAAACTGAAGGTCAGGCATCTTGAAGTCGAAAGCATGGACACATGACAGATCAATAGCCAAACAAAGTCTTCAGCACAGAAGAGGAAACACCATATACAAACAGAGAAGCTGACAGAGTATAGAAACCTTTGCACTTACCTACTGAGAAATAGGTTTTGGCTTTTATGTCATATGCACAAATAGTACTGGATCCTCCACATGCTAGGGCATTACCACAGAGATTTATTTTATAGTGCACTTTTTCTGGATCAACAGCTTCCCATGTATAACTGAAAGAGAGAGAAAAAAAGATACAGTTGATAGGAGTAACTCAACTCAATTCAGCTAAGGCAACTCAAATAAATCTTTAAGCTAGCAAGCTTTTTATTCAGTTTACACCTTCAAGAAGCAAGGACTTGCTCTTTGATCTTGTATGATGCCTCCAAATTCAGTGCTGTCATAACCCCTTTCATGTTGAAATTAAGAAAGAGCTTAGTGAATTGATGGAAGTGAAGTAGTGCCTTAGAATCACCATTTTTCAGTGGATCCATACTATAGCACCACTATAAAACTCATCGCCACACCATGAATTAAAGCATTCAGATTCCAGACAGTTGTCACATTTATTTCTGAGAGTGTACTCTCACTGTATACTGAAAATACTTTATTGAACTAAATGCATTTTAAATCACTTTTTCAAGAACTGTTACTTTTGTCTACTTGAGACAACCAAAACAAAGGCATGAGAGGAACCCAAAGGAGTACTGCTTCAACATCAAAATTCATGGAAGACGGTCCATTCCAGCCAACTGCTTCCTTTTTCATGCAATATAGATTTTCTTTAAAGGGACATGTTTTGGAAGCGCATTCAATTCAACAGAGCTTTGCAAGAAAACACTGTCCACTTTGGAAAATTTCTGTCACTTTTAGATATTTGTTTACCCAGAAATATGTGCAATCTGCATCCACTCCATTTTCCGCTTCACCAAGTGGCAAAAGGCAACTATTTATGGCAATTTAAATAAATTGCCTTTAAATACAGTCAATTTTTCACATTCACTGGGGTTGAGGCACAGGACCCACATTAAAGAATAAAATTACTATGAAGACATAGAGACTCCTATATAAGTCTTCTATCTACAAATCGCTAAGTCCCCTAGCATGACTTTATGGTCAACTTCCAGCAAATAACAGAATCACACTGGAGGTGCTGAAGCATTCCAAAAATGACATTTTAATCAAATCTACAAATAATCAAATCAGCAAAAGCTATACCCATAAATTTGGAGGCCTGACAATATTATGTGCCCCAAATCTTGAACTTCAGAATACAATAACCTAAGAATTTCAAGATTACTTAAGAAGAGAGAATAACTGGAAAGATATGCATTTAAATTCACTACTAAACTGCACATTTAGTGTACTGGCAAGAAAGTAAGAACAGCGCATATAACATATTGTCAGAAACAGTATTCATCTTTTTTAAAACTGACACTGCTAATTGAACATGAAACTATAATCGCACACTGCCATACAAACAGTAGATGAGATAAGAAGGTGGAGTTCAAAGTATTGGTAGAGTTGTTCATGCAGCACTGTCCAACTTTCAGTAATTCACAGGGTTTCTAACATTGTTGCTTGGAAGTGCATCCCACTCTTTAATTTTTGATGTAAAAGCAGCTAATGCATCTTGTATAATTTAACAAAACCAAAAATATCACTATTATTAAGAATTGCCATTGGCAAAAAGAAAGTGTGCTTCATCTAGGTTATTAATCTTTAATCCCAGGGTAGGCAGTATAAGACTTTCCAGAGTTGTTGTTTGACTACAATTCCCACTTGCCTCCTTCTTTGGTTATGCTAGCTAGGGCTGAGGGGCGCTAAAGTCAACATATGACGGCCATATGTTGCCCATGGCTATGTCAGTCCAGGCTATGTCAATCTGAATTTATATACACATATATTGTATGTAGGGTAGCTATCCAATCACCTGCCTGCCATATTCTACTCTATGACTGTAAGGTTTGCATTGCTCTGTGATGGAAAATTACAAGAGCTAAGCAGTTTAAAATACAATGCATTTATACTGCAATACTGCATTGCTTCACTAATTCAAGAGGCTGTTTCATTAGTATACAAATGAAACACCGCCCTTTTGACAAAGACCGTCAAGAAGAACACACCTTAATCATATAGTAAAGCACTATTTCAAGCGTGTGTTCATTCAATCAGAATAACAACAACTCCTTTTTCATACTGCCCTGAACAAAATATATTCAATTATAAGCAATTATCTTTCATTTCTAAATTGGTCGTGCTAGGTTCTATTCTTTCTATTGAAAAAATTATTCCTATTTGAAAAGTTTCACAATCTGTGCTTGTAAACTTCAAATTCTAATGAAGCATAGCAGCTAAGAACAGAAACTGAGCAACAACAAAATTCCTGGTTCACCTCTCGCCTCTGCTGTGAAATCACGTGACATTAACAGCAACATTTACTCACTCTCAAAAGTAACTTAAGGCATAAAAATACTAAAGCAGGCATACTATTGTTTAAGAGTGTAATTGAGAAGATTTGGTCCTCCAGATTTTCCTAGACATGCTTGGACATCCTCTGATAGAGGAAATCATTACAAAAGTGAAGTCCTCCTATGCAAAACAAAACACAGTTCATCAAGAAAACTGTGTGGGTTGACAGTGACAGTGTGTCTACAAATTAATTGTTTTGATAACTTCCATACAGGACATGAAAGATTGAAATTTCTGAGAAGGCAAGCCAAACCTGTTTTAAATTATCCAGAGAGCCTCATGAATGCCTTCTTTTCCCTACAACATGAAGTTGTGATGCATTAAATAGGGTTCTGATTCCTTATCATTTCCTTGGTAAGAGAACTGGTTTCATCTTCAAAAACTGACTTAGGCTTTGATCCTATACACACTTACCCAAGCACCACTGAAACTATAGGATATATTGCTGAACAAACATACATTGGATTGGATAATAAGTAGACTGAGAACATGAAGTTGGTAGAATGAGCTTTCATAGACTAAGTCTACTTCCTCAGATGTAGAAAGAAACTATAAAATGTAGCTTTAACATTGTGGTTTTAACAGTAACATGGTTTTAAAAAATGGGAGTAGAAGAATGTTTCCACTGCAAGGGGCTGGGAGCAGAAACTTTAGGACCTAAATTGGCCTCTTATCTGTCCACCTGCATGTCTGACCAGACATGCTTTTCTCATCTAGACAATACACATGAATGAGCATTTGTAATATTTCAGGTAATATATGCATAGGCAAAGGTAAAGTTTTCCCCTGACGTTAAGTCCAGTCGTGACAGACTCTGGGGGTTGGTGCTCATCTCCATTTCTAAACCGAAGAGCCGGCGTTGTCCATAGACATCTCCAGGTCATGTGGCCGGTACGACTGCATGGAGCGCCGTTACCTTCCCGCCAAAGCAGTACCTATCGATCTACTCATATTTGCATGTTTTCGAACTGCTAGGTTGGCAGGAGCTGGGGCTAACAACGGGTGCTCATTCCGCTCCCAGGATTTGCACCTGGGACCTTTTGGTCCACAAGTTCAGCAGCTCAGCACTTTAACACACTGTGCCACCAGGGTGATAAATAATATTGTATGCAATTAGTCACATTACCCTCTGCATCTGTCTTTTATTCAGGAAGTAGTGTTGCAACTACTCATAAACCATCACTGAGTCTGTCAAATGCTTAAAGTCAGCTAAAATTCTTGCACTGGGAGAGTGACTTTGAGAGAAACTGAGAGCATATGACCCTACCAATATATAACTGCAGCTTTCATCACTCATTACCACTGACTATCCTGGCTAAGGTTAATGGACGCTCTTGTCAAACACTATCTAGAAGACCACAGGTTTCTCATCCTTTGAGTTAGAATACAGTCTTCTGAATTGAAGTTCACCCACAAACAGGTACACCCTTCCTCAAAAAAATGCTCCACAATGGGAATATAAGCATGAAAGGAAGACTGCCTAGATAGAAAGAAAATGAAACAGAAAGCTTGAAACATAGGTTTCATTAGTCTAAAGGACAATCTCATTAGAGGTAAATGAGCAGATCATTAGGATGCTAATACAGTCTCAGTGGAGACAATGTCTACGTATCTGGCCTGCATATTTTTAAAAGAAAGCAATGAATATAAAGTCAACAGAAGATATCAAAGCTGTCTCATCCTACAGGTTTAGATTACATTGGAACCTACCACTCAGCAAAATGAGTATCAATATGGTGAGACAAAACATCAGAATCATAGCTGTAAGGTTAAAAGGGATCCTAAGAGCTATCTAGTCCAGTGATTGTTAAGCTCCTGATTTGGACAGACTGGTGGATAAACTAGCTTTCACCATTATTAATGGGTACATGATGAATTCTGTGAGACACCATTTTAACTGCCATGGCTCAATACTATGGAAACTTGAGATTTGTAGTTTAGTGAAACACTGTTTGACATAGAAGACTTTGTAGAATGATGTCTCCAATGAATCCATGACACTGAGCCATGCCAATTAACATAGTATCAAACTGCTTTCATTTTACAGTGTAGATATGCTCAACAAACTAAACTTTTGAACCATTTATCACAAATCCATGAGATTGTTCAAAACTTACTTTTTTATTTTATCACCAAAAAAGCTATTTCACATCACAATTTAACATACCTTATGCTTATGCTGGAAACAGAACAGGTTTTTCCTGCTGCTTATATTTACAGCTGCACACATTACAGCAAGTATAAGTTATCATTTTGATTTCACTAGATCCAGCCTATAAACCAGCCACATACACCACCAGATAGAGTTATATCTGCTTACATAGAAAAAAATCCTATGCCAGATAATTCAGTAACATCCTATAACAGCATTCTTCTAGGGAAATTTTCATTCAAATGCTTTTGGCAAAGCGTAATAGTGTGCATTAAAAAAAATCTTGTTGCTATCCTAGTCAGAAAGCTAACCAGAAATGAACAATGTTCTAACAAAGAACGAGGAAAGGAGGCGTACATTCCTCAGGTTTGCCATTAAAGACACAGTCCCAACAAACAATGCTCCCTAAAAAGATTCCTTGTAGAACTTCTCTTGTTGTGAAATAACTTCTCAAACTTGTAGAGAAGCACATTTTGTGCACGGCTCCTCAGTTAAAATAACTTCCTTGTTGATAAACCCTGCATGTAAATGGATTTAAAAAAACACCTAGCTTGTTTGCTAGAGAACAGACATAAAGTACAATTAAAGAGATAGTATTGGGAGCTTTTTTTACAAAAAATATACACATTTAAACAGCTGCAACCAACACTACAGAAAGAGAAATTATTCCAACAGAAAGAAGGCCAGTTTGAGAAGTAAATCAGTTGCATATCCCTCACCAGGAAGTTCAATATGTTACAAAATATGTCCATATGGATGGCTGAGAAAGTGATACCTTTGTTTCCTAATGGTTCCATCTAACACAAATTTTGTTTCATGCATAAAATTGTTCAAAATATGGTAGATAAAATTACCTCCATGCTATATTTGGAGTGTACAGGCAGTCACCACGTTACAAACATTGGTTCTGTAGGTTTGTTCTTAAATTGAATTTGCATATAAAACAGAACAGATACATTTTTAAAGTGCAACTACAGCATATATGAAAGGTCTTTAAGATTGGAAACACACAGTGCATTTTTGAAGTAGTCATCTGATGCTTTATTACTGGGCAAGCATTACCTCACCTAAAAAGCAAGAGTGGCCTTCCTTAGGATGCATCTCCACCAGACATAGGCCAACTTGGACCTTCCCCTCCAGGTGTTTTGGATTTCAACTCCCACCATTCCTCACAGCCTCAGGACCTTTCCTTTTCCCCCTCAGGAAAGGGCCTGAGGCTGTGAGAAATGGTGGGAGTTGAAGTCCAAAACACCTGGAGGGGAAGGTCCAAGTTGGCCCATACCTAGTCTACACTGTAGAGTTTGACAGTACTTCAACTACCCTGGCTCAATGCAACGAGGTCATGGGAGATGTAGTTTTGCAAGGTATTTAGCCTTCTCTCGCCAAACTACAACTCCCAGCACACCACAGCACTAAGCCAAACTGTGTTAATTCAACAGTGTAGATGCACCCATTGATTATTTCTAATTCCCACTCACCTGCACAGGTCCTGGTAATTGAAGGCGCTCTGGGCCGCTCCCTTCTGGCCCAAGAGGAGAAAGAGAAGAGACAACGCGAGGGGAGCCCCGAAAAGCGGGGCGAAAGCGGGGTGCCTCATGGAGAGGCCTCTGAGGGGCGCCGAGGCTACTCCGCTGACATGTCGAGAGGCAGCCAAGAGGGCGGGGTCACGTGACACATACACACTCTCTTTCGCCCTCGCTCGCCGCTGCTCAGGTGACCAGCCCCGCGCCCATCACGTGCCGGCAGTCATGTGAGCCAGGACCAAGAAGGAAGAGAAGACGGAGCGGGCGAAGCCGATTGGCTGTCGTGATACCACTGCCTCCAATCACAATGATTGAATCAAAAAGAGAAGCCGTTCTCATGAGAAACCCCGCTGTGTCCGGTTCGCTGATTGGACGAGACGTTAGGCGTTTCTCCTCGGAGCACAGCTGCTGGGTATTGGAGAAGGGTTGTGAAACAAAAGCGTTTAATTACAAAGGGGGGGGGGGTGCAGAATGGGGCTCACACATGCAAGTCATTCATCCCCTTGATGTTGCAAATCACGTGTGATGGTTTCATTTCTAAAGCCCCTTCCTCTCTCTCTCTCTCTCTCTCAGTCGCATAGTAGTTTCCGACTCTTCGTGACCTTATGGACCAGTCCACGCCAGAGCTCCCTGTTGGCCGTTGCCACCCCCAGTTCCTTCAAGTTCATGCCAGTCACTTCAAGGATACCGTCCATCCATCTCGCCCTTGGTCGGCCTCTCTTCCTTTTTCCTTCCATTTTCCCCAGCATCGTGATCTTTTCCAAGCTTTCCTGTCTTCTCATGATGTGGCCAAAATACTTCAACTTTGCCTCTAGTATCCTTCCTTTCAGTGAGCAGTCGGGCATTATTTCCTGGAGTATGGACTGGTTGGATCTTCTTGCGGTCCAAGGCACTCTCAGGATTTTCCTCTAGCACCAAAGTTCAAAAGCGTCTATCTTCCTTTGCTCAGCCTTCCTTATGGTCCAGCTCTCACAGCCATAGGTTACTATGGGGAATACCATTGCTTTGACTATGCGGACCTTCGTTGCCAGTGTGATGTCTCTGCTCTTCACTATTTTGTCAAGGTTGGCCATTGCTCTCCTCCCAAGAAGTAGACGTCTTCTGATTTCCTAGTTGCAGTCTACATCTGCAGTGATCTTCGCGTCTAGAAATATAGTCTGTCACTGCCTCAGCTGTATAATAATAATAATAATAACAATACTTTATTTTTATACCCCGCCTCCATCTCTCCAAAGGGACTCGGGGCGGCTTACATGGGGCCAAGCCCAGATAAAACAGCAAACAACATGCAGTAACATCAGAAAATACAGACAAAAAGTAAATTAACACTCTAAACATAATAAAAAAACCTATATGTATAAAAGACAATCATGGTAAAAATATTGATTTGGCACCCAAGTAGATAAAATAAAATGAACTGGGTAAAGTGCAGTGAGTGAAAATTGCAAACGAGGTAGATATTTAAGTGCTATCATCGAATAGAAGAGCAACTTGGGTGGGGGAACCCTGTGACTATAGTACACTAATAGAGCAAGATAAAGTGCAACCAAATGAGGAAATTGTCGAAGAAACAGGTCTGTCATGGAGATGGGGAATTCACTCCCCAAAAGCCTGTTGGAAGAGCCAAGTTTTTAGGCTCTTCCTAAATATTGCCTAATCTCCCTGGGGAGCGAGTTCCAGAGCCGGGGGGCCACCACTGAGAAGGCCCTCTCCCTCGTCCCCACCAGCCGTGCTTGTGACAGTGGCGGAAGTGAGAGGAGGACCTCCCCTGACGAACGAAGGGATTGTGTAGATTCATAGGATGAGATACGGTCACAAAGGTAGACGGGTCCTGAACCGTTCAAGGCTTTTTAGGTGATCACCTGCACCTTGAATTGGGCCCGGAAGATTAATGGCAGCCAGTGGAGCTCCTTAAACGGGGATTGATCGCTCCAGTAAGGAGTCTGGCTGCTGGACTAGTTGGAGTTTCCAGGCGATCTTCAAGGGCAGCCCCACGTAGAGTGTGTTGCAATAATCCAATCTAGAGGTAACAAGGGCATGGCCCACCGTGGCCAGATTAGACTTCACGGGATATGGTTGCAGTTGGCGCACAAGTTTTAATTGTGCAAAGGCCCTCCCAGCCACTGCTGACACCTGAGCATCAAGCATCAGGGTTGAGTCCAGGAGGACCCCCAAACTGCGGACCTGTGCCTTCAGGGGGAGTGCAACCCCGTCTTTGCTATGAGATTTCCAGGCTGTATGGCCACGTCCCAGAAGTATTCTCTCCTGACATTTTGCCCACATCTATGGCAGGCATTCTCAGAGGTGAGAATGCTTTTGGAACATGGGCATACAGCCTGGAAAACTCACAGCAACTCAGTACATCTCCCATAATTCCATAGCATTGAGAAATGGCAGTTAAAATTGGGGTAGAATTAATGTCAAAATGCATTAATTCTACCCCACCTTTCACTGAAACACATTATTCTGTAATCTAAAGCAGGAAATCCTGTCGGCAGCTTAATACGGAAACCCTAAATCATTTAAAATTATCCCAATTTGTGGTTGTTTTTTGAGGGTTCACAAACTTTATTTCATGCACAGAATCATTCAAAATATTGTGTATAAAATAACCTTCTGGTTATGCCTCTTAACATGTATGTGAAGTATAACTGAATTTTGTGTTTGGATGTGGATCCCATCTCCAAGATAACTCAATATGCAGGTTCAAATATTTCAAAATCCAAAAATAATCCAATAATAATAATAAATAATCCAATACTTCTGGCCCCAAATTCAAAAGACCAAGGCCCAAGTTGAATAAAATCCACATTGAACTGGATTATATGGCGGTGTGGACTCAGATAACCCAGTTCAAAGCAGTTATTGTGGATTATCTGTCTTGATATTCTGGTTTATATGGCTGTGTGGAAGGGCCCCAAATGAAGTTGTGAATTGTATCTGGAAGCTCTTGGGGAGTCCTACTTTGTGGTTTTCGTTCCCCAGTTCCCACAGTAAATTAGAAACAGTTCAGTCATTACACTAAATTTGAAACATTAGTCATTAAACTAAAAGAGGAACTGGAACAAATATGCTTTTCGACAACACAAATAAGCTTTTGCATACAAAAATAAGTTCTAACCCATTGTCAGGTCATGTTTCTCAGTTATTGTGTGACTGCCCTCTTCAGTCCTCCCACAACACTTCTTTCAGTTAAAACCTATTTTTGCATAATTCTGCACTTTTACAGCCGTAAAACCAGGAATATCAAAGCAGAAAACTCCACAATATCTGCTCTGAACTGGGTTATCTGATTCCATACTGCCATATAACCTAGTTCAAAGCATATAATGTGGATTTTAGTTTCTGGAATACCTATTAAATTTTTGCTTGACAAACAATTTGGATTTGCTACTATTCTCATTAGGCAAAGCTTCAAATTTATACCAGTTAATAATGTGGTCGAACCAGGCGGGCCATCTGCATTCAGTCTAATCTGACCTCCAGCAGTGAGTTCCACCGATTGGAAGGAACCATGCTGAGACCAATCTGGCCATGTGTGTGTGTTCCAACAGTAGCTTAAGATATATCTTTTGCTTCTTCCCTATCCCCTTCTCACCTTCAACTATGTAGGTAAAGGTAAAGGTTTCCCCTGACGTTAAGTCCAGTCATGTCTGACTCTGGGGGTTGGTGCTCATCTCCATTTCTAAGCCGAAGAGCCAGCGTTGTACATAGACACCTCCAAGGTCATGTGGCTGGCATGACTGCATGAAGTTCCGTTACCTTCCCGCCGGAGCAGTACCTATTGATCTACTCACATTGGCATGTTTTCGAACTGTGAGGTTGGCAGGAGCTGGAGCTAACAGCGGCCGCTCACGCCGCTCCCGGGGTTTGAACCTGGGACCTTTCGGTCTCCAGCTCAGTGCTTTAACGCACTTCGCCACCGGGGCTCCTCAACTATGTAACACATCCCTAATAAAAAGTATCTTTTCACTCCAACTTCTTCCCAAATGGCTATTTTGTATCCTTTCTTTGGCTATAGCATGAATCTCCCCCCGATCTCAGGACCTTTGCCGCTTTCTCTCTCTCACTCCGAGCAGGACAACCCGCCGGAGAGAGAGGATTTTCGCTTCCAAATCGCGGACTAACCCCCCCAGCCTCTATTTCCAGTCATATCTTTCTCATTTTGACCCCCAGCATGACCATCTTCCTAACCTATAACTTCTAAGACCTCCCCGTCACGAGGAGACCTCCCATTCTCAAATTAATCAAGTTTTAAGGAGCAAATCAGCTGATTGTCAAAACTGTCAAAATGGAGCTTCCCGCGCTACGGCACAGTTTTCCCTGCGAGATTGGGTCATCGGAGGTTCGGACTGCGTGCTGGGCACAGAGGGGGTCACCCAGGGTTTCCTGCTTGCCATCTATGAACTGCCCTCGCCATTGGAGTGACCCCCCCGCTGACCTTTGGCCCAGAATTGCCATTTCACCTGGATTGCCACAGACTCCTTCCCCTTTTCTGAACTTTTATCACTTTGTGAACCCCCTGCATTAAATCTTGGGCTCTGGGATTGGTGATACAAGATGAGTTATGTTCTCACATGTATCCTATGTACCCCGCATGTTCCCTTCTCCCTTTATTACCATGAAATATATATTATATTATGAAATATTAAGGGTGACCGAGATCTGACCTGGAAACCAGTATGGACAGACAGTTGCCACACAAACCGGAGGAGATTGCCCCTCACCACAGGGGACAACCAGATACCATCTTGCATGGACAATAGACTTGGCCTCCCCTATTCTTAACTTCGGAGCAGACCATTACATGGAATTGGCTGCTTGGTTGACATTTCATTCACACCTGGAGCAGCAAAGCCCGGATTATTCTGGGTGACAGCTCTCCTTTTGTTAACGAACCGGACTCATTCATAAAACAAATGCTTCCACAAGCTGACTCACCGGATCTGACAAGGCTTGTCAGACACATATGTATATTTGCACCCTCGGAAGCTGCCTTGAGGGCTCAGCATGGTCCTCGGTGTTTCCTTTTGACATATCAGGTCATTTATCTATCTATAATCCGCTCAGCAATTCATTGTTCTCGGCTCAGCCGCCTCCTCACCTCTGATTGGCAAAGAAACGGAAGCGAAGGGAGCTCTCTGGACAAGGGTTCGCGCCTCTCCCTCAGGGACCAATCAGCGCACAGGTGGGTGGGGAAACGAGTGGCACGAACTTCAAATCGTGCCTCCCTGTTTTCTGTATTATAAAAGTTGATGCTCTGTGTTGCATGATATGGCTTCCTGACGAGTGATCGCAGGTGTCATCCTTTTCAGCTGAACTGAATAAATCAACAACTCGGTGCTCTTTCTTCACGTCTGCGGGTGAGATCATTGGGAACAGGGTAACCTTGATCTTTAGCGACTCCCCTCTTGCCAGGATCGTTGGACCTGAGCCGGGGAGAAGCTAGGGTTCCCTCCCCAAGGAAGGGAACCCCCAAATTCTAGATCGATTTCAATAATATAATTAAATTGATTTGCTGCAATGAAACAAATTTCAATGTAAAGATTGACAGTAAGAGGGCATCAGCATGAAGAACTCCCCTGTAATTTGTATATTGTATCTTGTTGCATGGCTAACATGACAATACCTAAATATGTCCCCTGTATTTGTGTTTTCTATTAATAAACCCAAGAGGATGCTGAATTTTGCATTATTGCACATGTCAAAGAACATGCTCTTTTGAAATAACACCAGCAGACACATAATAAGGTGTTTTTCATTGAAAGATAAAATGCAAGTTTGGGCAAGAAAGGAGGCTTGGATATTTGGACCAACAAATGGTAATATGCCCTCACAAGCCCTTCTAGACTGCCATATAAAATCCAGATTATCTGCTCTGAACTGGATTATATGGCAGTATAGACTCATATAATGTGGATTGCCTGCTTTGATAATCTGGATTATATGGCAATGTAGAAGGGGTCGCAGAATCACTATTCAGGCTAGATTTACCATTGCCATGTCATGCAGTTTCAGAATGCAAATTAACTGCATTGAGCTGGTTATATGAGTCTATACTGTCATATAATCCAGTTCAATGCAGTTAATCTGCCTTCTGAAACTGCATTATCAGCAGTGCAGACCCATATGTGTGGCTATAGTTATTTGTACAGTGCTTTTCATATGAAAGGTGCCTCACTGCTCCACCCATTTTATTAGTGGATATGAATTACAACTGTAAAGCTGATGGTCTGATATGGAGAGAGATTTCTGCATGCTCAGCAGTACTCTCTTGCAAAGTCTATTTTATAGAGACACCAAACCAGTTTTTATTGTTCCTGTTATTTATTGAAACTATATTGAAGTCAATGCTCATGGTGCTTTTAAAAAGCTGCGCCTTCTGTACATTGACTCTACCTTTTGTAGACTTTTTAGCTATTCTTCCTTGTTTGTCAAGGATCCTAGGCGGGGAGCCCTAGAGGTGGTCTGGTCTGGTGACATGGATGAGGAAGTGTTCCCAGGAATGAGTCAGATCCTATCAGGGAGAAACAGGAAAAGACCCAAAGGTTCTTTCACAAATCCACTGCATGTCCCCTGAGTCTTTCCGGTGCATTGTGAGGGGATTATGTTAATTAGAATAATAGAGTTGTAAGGGACCACATGGGCCATCTAGTCCAACCCCCCCAGCCATGAAACAAAAGCACAAAGTATGTACAGGATTATAGTTTGAAGTTGGAGGCCCCTTCCACACAACTGAATAAAATCCCACATCATCTGCTTTGAACTGGAATATATGGCAGTGTGGACTCAAATAACCCAGATCAAACTGATGACCGTCGCCCCCGCTTTCAAATTGATTAAAAAAAAAAAAACGCAGCAGAGAGTTCCATAGATTACTCTCCAAAAGAACGGAGCGGGACCGCAACAGACTATTATTAAAAGACCTTTTTTCCTTCATTTTCCTCTTCCCTGAACTATGTAACAAATCCCCCCAATAAAAGTAGCATTTATTTTAACAGTAACCCTCTCTATCTGGTTATTTTGTATCTTTTCTCTGACTCCTTTCCTTTGCATGCAATCTCTCTCTCCCTCCCGTCCCTTTAAACTCCGGTTGAGGTTTCTCCGCCATAGATTAACATGGCGGTCGATATAAATTGGCTCATATCTCTATCAAAATTACCCCTAGAACGCTCCTCTTTTAGTCTTAACCCTTTCTAAGGCTCCTGACTCGAAGACAACCAGCAGACCCGGAATCGGTCCAGTTTTCGGCATCTCAACAGCTGACTGTCAAAACGGAACCGCGTCTCTTTCCAAGCCAAGTTGCTGCTTTATCCCGGGTTTTTCTCTCCCCGCGACTCGCGGAATGGCTTTCCCTAGCCCCTTTCTGTGAATTGGGGATGGGGGGGATCGCTCTCTCGCGGGGGAGACATAGTTCTCCAAGGACCCTCACCCTCTACAGCTGCCAGGGGGTGACGGACGGGTGCACTCCACGTTCCATGCATACTTTTGTGATTTTATGAAGAAGAAGAACACTCTTCCCCAGACCTACCCTTGGACTTATGAAATCCTATACCTCCAAAGACTTACTAACCCATATGTGCCCCTTCCCCATGCCATCTCTATGAATTCCCTATGAACTCTTTCTCCTCATGCATTTGTGAATATTCATATTCTATGTACTTGGACACACTCATGACTCGCTGTGTATGAATTTCAAATCGTTGGGCTAACTTCATGAATTGTGAAATCATGCTGCTTGAACCCCACTTCTATATTGGATTCCCCAGATGTTGTGAACTTCGTCCTTATCAAATGTTTTCTATTGCTTATTTCTATTGTTTATATCATTCATGATTCCCCTTTATGCAATGTCACCCACCTTTATGGATTCTCCTTTATCTCCTTTATCTACCTATCTGCCTATATGTATTTATACTCTTTGGGATCCCCGGAAAATATGTGTTTTTCCCAGCTGGGTTTATATTCCAACTTTATTTTTAATTTTCATTTTATCCCATATAATTGGCAGATCATGAAATCAAATGGGAAATATTATGACCCCAACCTGAACTCTAGCCCCATGACTCAGACCTCCCTTCCCAAAAACAAAAGGATAATCTGCCACAGTTTAATCCCATCTCATTCCGATCGCATGGACAATATAGGGCGAGTCACCAAACTAAAGGTGACTCGCCCCCAAGGCAAACATTGTCACATCTCAGGCCAGGACGCCGCAGGAAGGCACCCTGTGGGGCCGTCAATGATGGCTCATCAAATCACCACTTCCCGTCTGACACCCCAAAGACATATCTAAAATCTGTGAACGTGACAGGACCCCGGACATCCTTGATGGGTGTCATTAATTCCTTTAGAAATTGGCTGGGCCAGAATTAATCAGATGTTTCCTGTCCGGTCACCTCTTTGTCTCAATAGCTCCCGCCTCCTCCTCTCTGATTGGCCCGAGAGGGGACAAAAAGTGGCTCCCCATTGGGCCAGCAGAGCAAGGCGGGAAACGAAAGCCCGCCTCGTTCAACCTCTCAGCCTATCCGCGATCAGATGGGCAGGGAAGCGGGGCGGGAAATTCAAAGGGCTGTCAGACCAAAACATTGTATAAATATGGCTTTATTTGAAACATATGTTACGCTAGTAGATTGAATGATCACTATTAGCGTCCTTTTCAGCTGAATTGCTCAATAAAACTCCTTGGCGGATTTTCCTTCAACGTGGCGGACCTTCTTCATTTCAGGCTTCAGGTTGTATTGCGGCTTATATTCTTCTTTTGGCTTCGCCAAGGTCCGTTCCCTCAGGACCGGATCGGCTTCCTTCTAAAGGGGCCCGATCCCCCAAACGCGGTCGACAACATAATTTGGCTTTACCACGAAGGGACTCGCTTGGAAGTTCCAAAAATCAATTTTTTAGGCTAAAATTCCAAGCGGCGACCTTGGTCCAGATATTCTGGGACAGGTTGGGGAGAGAAACGGCTGCAAGGAGGGCCCTCCGACCAACAATTGACCTCATTTCACATCCAAATTTCTCTGGCAGCCCCTTTCTCTCTCTAGATCTGATTCAGGGTACTGAACAAAGGAGCCAGATAGGAGGAAGCAGATTTTTAGCTCCTCGAAGGAAAGGCGCCAACGTGAAACAGGGGACGCCCTGTAAAAATAAAAGGGAACCGGCCCCGTTGTTGAGACCCAGGTGGGCGGAGCCTTGGAGGTATTGCACTTCGGATCAGGGCTCGGTAACAAATTCCTGGTGAAACGCGGGAACATCTGGCGCCCCGTGGTGTGTGAGAACAGTCTGGCTTGTAAGATTACAGGTTCTAGGATCGTGGGGTAGGGGAACGATTGTGTTCCCGGGGCACCTGCGGATTCTACGAACGCCAGCCATTCAGCCTTGGTGTAGGGAGAACTCTTGAAAGGACGAGTGCATCCCGCCGGTGGGTGAGTCGTTACTCCATTAACTGTCAGGTACTGGGCAGGGGCTGAGCCAAGGATGGGTGTTTGTTCAAGCACGTCTAGGGTGTCCCACCCCAGCAGACATCCCCAGGGATTCTCCATTGGGAAAGATCCTGGCCAATTGGGGTGAGCTTTGCATCGAAAAACATGGTGCAGGCCAGGTTGGGCTAACTCAGAGCACATAAGTGGCCCCTTATGGCCCTTGAAGGGGGAACAGCTTGCCCCCCCATTTGAGTCACCGAATTCGGAGTGTTGACCTAAAGGTGACTCACCATGGGGAGGGCAAGTGGTCCCAACTTGCTTATGCTGCGATGTTCATAGCCTCAAGCCAGAGGGAGAGTGGAAGGAGGGAGGGGGGGTCCAAGTCTTCCCATGCAGGGACGTGGGCTCCAAAACCTACCCTCAGAAGCTCCTCTCTAGACCTACTTCCCTTCCCGCCTCCACCAGAAGAGGAACTTCTGGAGACATTTGCTTACCCCCACCTTACCAAACCCGACCCCCATCCCTTGCCTCACCTCATCCCCCGTTTTCCCCCTTGTTCTGAGTCTTGCACCGACCCAGAACCCCCAAATCGACCCTTCAAGGGAACCTCTGCTTCCCGGGATCCCACTCTCCCAGACTCACTCTCCCAATTCCCATTTCCCCCCGTCTCCCTTCCGTTTCCCAGCCCTCTATTCTCTCTCAGCCCCCCTCCCTTAATCTCTCCCTCTCTTCCTCTCGCTCGTCCTTTTTGACCAGAGGAACAGGGGGAAAGGAGGGGCCATGGGGGGAATGAGGACCCTCAGAGGAAGGAGGAATTGACTGTTCAGAGACCAAAGAACATTCATTGCCATCCTCTGTTTCATCAAAAGCCTGAATATTGGATCAATAGTTCTCCAAAGAATTATTTTCCCCTCTCTCCCTCCTTTTCAAAGCAATCTGCTTCTGAATTTTTGAGTCACAGTTCAATCCCCTTTTTCCTTCTTCTTTTCTGTTTGCTTTCAAAACGTTACCCAAAATCTCTGGAAACTCCCCAAAGATCCCAGAGGAACATAAATTTTTAGACTGTCAATTTGCATTTTTGTTGGTTACAATTTGCAAGTGGGACCTTTGATCTGGCATTCTTTCCAAATCATCAGGTCACACCTTAAAATTTGTTCAAACTAAAGGATCCTGTGTCCTCAGAGACTCCTTTCCCTTTTTTTCCTTCACCCAATCCCTTTGGGCAACCCTGCAAAACCCCTCCCCCTTTTTTGAATCTCCCTCTCAGCCCCCCCCCCTTCTCTCTGGGGGATATTGTGTATCTTTGGAAAACCTTCCATCTTCAGAGACTGGCTGAGTCCTGCCTGGGGCTTCCCTGTTCTCTGAGTAGTATTCTTTGTTTGATTGCCTTGACATTGGAGCTTTGTATGTCCTTTAAATGTGGGGAACCAAGTTTTGTTCCTTTTCCTCATGATTTTCTTCCTTGAGCTATCCTCTCTGTTTCTCTCTCTCTCCCTCTTGTTTGCTATCTCTTGAATGACTGTGTATACAATGGGTTAGGGGTTTTACTAACACTCTCTCAGTATAAAAGGGACCGTTGGGAACTGTAGAATGGGGATCCTGGCACCCCACATGAAAGGCACCCCACTCCGACCTGGACTACCAGGACCATCATCCGCTCCTGTGGCTATCAAGGGACTCTGAGAAACCCAGCTCAGATAAGGCGAGAGCAACCAGTGGGGTGCCATCACGGTGATGAGGCCCCCACCCACAAGCTGGCTCCAACCCCTGGCAGGGGTCGTAAGGCTGATCCTGAGCAGAAGAACATCCCCTTCAACTGCAGGGAGGAAAGGGCGCCCCCACGAGACCAGGAGAAGGCTGGCAGGTAAGGGCGACCCCTCCTCACCTGAAGAAGAGGTGGCAGAGGCTAAAGGTGCGTCCCCATGGAGCCACAAACAGGACCCGCGCTGTTGGTCGCTGGGTCATGCGCGAGTGGGGAGCCCAAACATGGCTGCGAGGGTGCCAGAGGAACCTTCAGTATTGAAAATGTCCCAGAAGGTATGAATGATTTATTTCCATTTTTTTTCCTCCTTTTTTTTCCTCCTTATAAAACTAACCCTCCACTCTTAGGGTCTTGGGGGAAGGGGAGTGGGGAGGGGACACGTGATCTCTTTTCTTTGCTGTCTTGAGGCATTCTCTATCCCTTGGACCTCCTCCCGGGTGGAGGTGCTGGACCTGGCTGTGGACACTAGGAGGCGCCTGGTGGAGATGGCATCACAACCTCCTCGAAGCCCTCCTGACCTCCTACATCGCTTGCAAGGTGCTGGAATCCATGCCAGGATCCATCAAGAGTGCTCCTGGACCAGAACCAGCCCCCACCAGCGGTGAGGAAGACAAAGATCTGTGGACAGCTGAGCTGGGAGACGACCTGAAGGTGTTGTTCCGGAAAACACCTCCTCAGGGCCCGCCGCCCGCGAACTGTCCTGACCCACACCCTCCCGAGGCCCGGAGAAAGACCAAAAGCCAGAGACCAAAGCACAAGACCCTCTCCAAGGACCTCTCAAAATTCCATCCTTCTAGCACCACGGGAACACCCCCATTTGGACCTACAAACATTTGACAGCTCGCTTTGACAGCTGTCAAATCGGCCCTCACTTCAACCCCCGCTCGGAAGAACTAACGCTGCGATCCCACTGGGAGCTGTCCGGCGTGCTGAATCAGGAGCCGTGAGTTCTAATTTCCCTTCTATTTTTTCTCCCTGTTCTTTCCCTATCTTTTCCACTAAGAGCTGTCCAAGGTACTACCCTAACCCTAACCCTAACCCTAGAAGATGCTAAAGGAAAGGTTTTCTCCTCTTTCTAGCTGTCATCCTTCTCCTTCTAATAATAAGCTGCTGTTGGTCACATTTGCCCGCTCTGTTCCAAATTTGTCGCAAAAAGAACCATTCGAACCCCTCTCAGCAGATGGCCATGCTGCCGCTAAGAGGTTATAATGCTTATGCGGTAGGGCAGGGGCGAAGTGGGCTCCTCCCATCTTCGCCCCGCCCTTACCGAGTGGGGAATATGATGACCGTCGCCCCCGCTTTCAAATTGATTAAAAAAAAAAAAACGCAGCAGAGAGTTCCATAGATTACTCTCCAAAAGAACGGAGCGGGACCGCAACAGACTATTATTAAAAGACCTTTTTTCCTTCATTTTCCTCTTCCCTGAACTATGTAACAAATCCCCCCAATAAAAGTAGCATTTATTTTAACAGTAACCCTCTCTATCTGGTTATTTTGTATCTTTTCTCTGACTCCTTTCCTTTGCATGCAATCTCTCTCTCCCTCCCGTCCCTTTAAACTCCGGTTGAGGTTTCTCCGCCATAGATTAACATGGCGGTCGATATAAATTGGCTCATATCTCTATCAAAATTACCCCTAGAACGCTCCTCTTTTAGTCTTAACCCTTTCTAAGGCTCCTGACTCGAAGACAACCAGCAGACCCGGAATCGGTCCAGTTTTCGGCATCTCAACAGCTGACTGTCAAAACGGAACCGCGTCTCTTTCCAAGCCAAGTTGCTGCTTTATCCCGGGTTTTTCTCTCCCCGCGACTCGCGGAATGGCTTTCCCTAGCCCCTTTCTGTGAATTGGGGATGGGGGGGATCGCTCTCTCGCGGGGGAGACATAGTTCTCCAAGGACCCTCACCCTCTACAGCTGCCAGGGGGTGACGGACGGGTGCACTCCACGTTCCATGCATACTTTTGTGATTTTATGAAGAAGAAGAACACTCTTCCCCAGACCTACCCTTGGACTTATGAAATCCTATACCTCCAAAGACTTACTAACCCATATGTGCCCCTTCCCCATGCCATCTCTATGAATTCCCTATGAACTCTTTCTCCTCATGCATTTGTGAATATTCATATTCTATGTACTTGGACACACTCATGACTCGCTGTGTATGAATTTCAAATCGTTGGGCTAACTTCATGAATTGTGAAATCATGCTGCTTGAACCCCACTTCTATATTGGATTCCCCAGATGTTGTGAACTTCGTCCTTATCAAATGTTTTCTATTGCTTATTTCTATTGTTTATATCATTCATGATTCCCCTTTATGCAATGTCACCCACCTTTATGGATTCTCCTTTATCTCCTTTATCTACCTATCTGCCTATATGTATTTATACTCTTTGGGATCCCCGGAAAATATGTGTTTTTCCCAGCTGGGTTTATATTCCAACTTTATTTTTAATTTTCATTTTATCCCATATAATTGGCAGATCATGAAATCAAATGGGAAATATTATGACCCCAACCTGAACTCTAGCCCCATGACTCAGACCTCCCTTCCCAAAAACAAAAGGATAATCTGCCACAGTTTAATCCCATCTCATTCCGATCGCATGGACAATATAGGGCGAGTCACCAAACTAAAGGTGACTCGCCCCCAAGGCAAACATTGTCACATCTCAGGCCAGGACGCCGCAGGAAGGCACCCTGTGGGGCCGTCAATGATGGCTCATCAAATCACCACTTCCCGTCTGACACCCCAAAGACATATCTAAAATCTGTGAACGTGACAGGACCCCGGACATCCTTGATGGGTGTCATTAATTCCTTTAGAAATTGGCTGGGCCAGAATTAATCAGATGTTTCCTGTCCGGTCACCTCTTTGTCTCAATAGCTCCCGCCTCCTCCTCTCTGATTGGCCCGAGAGGGGACAAAAAGTGGCTCCCCATTGGGCCAGCAGAGCAAGGCGGGAAACGAAAGCCCGCCTCGTTCAACCTCTCAGCCTATCCGCGATCAGATGGGCAGGGAAGCGGGGCGGGAAATTCAAAGGGCTGTCAGACCAAAACATTGTATAAATATGGCTTTATTTGAAACATATGTTACGCTAGTAGATTGAATGATCACTATTAGCGTCCTTTTCAGCTGAATTGCTCAATAAAACTCCTTGGCGGATTTTCCTTCAACGTGGCGGACCTTCTTCATTTCAGGCTTCAGGTTGTATTGCGGCTTATATTCTTCTTTTGGCTTCGCCAAGGTCCGTTCCCTCAGGACCGGATCGGCTTCCTTCTAAAGGGGCCCGATCCCCCAAACGCGGTCGACAACAAAACCAGATATTGTGGGATTTTCTGCCTTGATATTCTGGGTTATATAGCTGTGTGGAAGGGCCCTAAGGCAGTGTAGATGGGCCTTAGGATGGTACAGTATAGACAAGCAACCAAATGTGGCTGATTTGGAACAATACAGGACAAGACCACTATAACGTAGCCTTACCCTGCATTACCCAAAATTGGGCAAAATCTGAATTCTGTGCTTGTTGTTTTTGGACTATTACCACATAAGGCTGGTACAGCATGATTGTAAGTGTGTAATATTGCCTAAGGAGTATTGCCCCAGATGAGATAGGCCCTTTCCTCTGCAGCTCTGATACATGTGGTGTTAAGGAGCATCTCTCTACTCCTCTCTCCTTCCCTGTTCCCAAGCTATGCTAAGTCAGTCAACTTCCAGCAAACAAATGGAGAGTCCTCATGGTGCATTTGAAAATAATGTCCCCTTGTGTTCTCTAAGGGCCCTTCCACACAGCCATATAACCCAGAATATCAAGGCAGATAATCCACGTAGGCCCCTTCCACACAGCTGAATAAAATCCATATTGAACTGGATTATATGTCTGCATTGACTCAATAACCCAGTTTGAAGCAGATATTGTGGACGATCTGCCTTGATATCCTGGGTTATATGGCTGTATGGAAGGGTCCTATATATGCTTTTGTTGCAGCCCAGCTGCCTACTTGATCCGTTTTTCACCCAGACACCTCATAGATGAACAAGAATAGTAAGTTTATTAAGAAAAGAGTATCTAATATAAAAGCAGTTTCAAAATACATCCATGAGCTAGATTTCCAGAAGCTTAACAAAAGGAAGGACCAACTTTGAACAGGAATTCCAAAAAATCACTTAATGCAAAAGCAAGAAACTGTATCCCAAAATTTGTTACACTTTAATAGAATTATATCCAAAAGCTTGAAAGCATGAACATGAGCATAATCCAAAGGCTAGATCACTTGAACTTGGCTATACTCCCAAAGGTTTGAAACTTGAAACAAGATGTGTAATCCAAACAGGAGGCATGGAACTTAAACAGGAAAAGAAGATACAGAACTCCTAACTCGTAGCTCCCAAGACAGGCAACTTCACATGAAAATCCAACGATCTCCCCACCGAACATTGACTCAAATTCCTTAAGAATACTCCCTCTTTCCCCTAACACCACTCTTTCTCACACCTGGGTTCCCTTTCTTTATCTTTTATTCTCTAGGAACAAAGGAATTGTCTCTGTTTTGCACTTCTGAATTGCAAACGCTGGGTTATCTGTAACCCTCCTGTCTCTTCCACATTCCTTTCAGAGTCAATCCCTGGCCAATTCTCATGAGAATTGCTGCCTGTGTCCCTGACAACATATCTACCCAAAACATTCCCATCGTCTGGAAAAACACTTTTACTTTCCCTCATAGAAACATCAGGCTCAACCAGAAAATCCTCATAGGCTTCACAGGCCGCAACAGCTTTGAACTGGGTTATCTGAGTCTATGCTACCACATAATCCAGTTCAATATGGATTTTATACAGCTATGTGGAAGGGTCCTCTCTCTCTCTCTCTCTCTCTCTCTCTCTCTCTCTCTCTCTCTCTCTCTCTCTCTCTCTGCCCTTCCAGATAGGCCCTACATCCCAGAATCTGATCCCAGGTTTTCTGTTTATCCCAGATAATCTGGCAGCACACTCATATAATCCAGTTTAAAGCAGAAAACCTGGGATAAGATGCTGGAATATAGGGCCTGTCTGGAAGGGCCCTAAGTCCACACTGCCATATAATCCAGTTCAATGTGGATTTTATACAGCTGTGTGAAGGGTCCTGACAGGTAGCAATAGTCCAAAACCATATGAAAATTTCCATGACCAAGAAAGAATTTGAATTCGGCAGTCTCTATATCACATCAAGCCTTTTAAACATTACACTCTTTCACTCAGATCATTGTTTATATTTTTAAAATGATACCAAAGTTGACACATAGGCAGTAGAAAATGTAACATTTAATGTGCTGACTTTAAATCATGTAAAATACAAATTGTAATAATATTCAGGATAGGAATAGTTTCTATAGTGTGCAAATGTGATGCATAGATTTCAGGAACTGGAATATGACAGTCATCTCTGGAAGTGGACATAGTTCCTGGCAGCTGGAGTATTTTGGGGCAACAATTACCACCAGGCCTTCCAAAGTCAGTGGTGCGGGATGATGGGAGAGGCAGTCCAACATCATCTGGCAGGCCACAGGTGTCCAACATACATCATTCAAGAAATACTTCAGCCCTCAAGAGAAACTTTGAAGGTGACAGCAAAATTCCAGTGTGTGGACATCTTAAGGTTAATATATTTCAAAATCCCAGACGTAGTTTAGTTATACTTTATTGAATTTGTCGGTAATTTACAACAGCACACTAATGTCGCCAACAAATGTCTCAGACTCATACGGACAACCCCTTTTATTAACATTTATAAACAGCAAATGATCTGACAACTGTTTTAGGCCCCTTCTACACTGCCATATAAAATCCAGATGATCTGCTTTGAACTGGATTATATGGCAGTATAGAGTCATATAATCCAGTTCAAAGCAGATAATGTAGATTGTCTGCTTTGATAATCTGAATTATATGGCAGTGTAAAAGGGGCCTTAGCCAAATATGCATAATGATGAAACAAAAAGTGTGGGACTTGAATCCAGATATTTCTCTTCCAAGTTTTTATCTTATAGGCCACTTTGCTTTCCCACTTTCTGTAGAGCTTGAATAGTTCCAAGGCACCTTTGTCCATACGCACGCACACACACACACACACACACACACACATATATATATATATATTCTTTTTCATTTACTAATTTCTCCCGGAAGACATTTTTAATAACATTCTATTTTACAAGCACCATTTTATGATGCAGTTGATGGAATACAGGCTTCTCCAGTTTTGTTCTGTAGAACAGCAGACAGGGAACTAATACAAAAATTGGTTTATTTCCTGGTGTATTTCTTCGGCTCTCTACACTTGAAGAACTGTATTCCTTGAAGTCCTGCTCAAAGTACTTAAAAAGTAAGTAGAATTAAATAAAGTAATCCATATTCTTCATATTATGGAGGCATAAAAGTATTGTTGCAATATTCTCTGTATCTATCCTTGCACAGATGAATTGTAGCAATGGGTTGAGGTCTCTACTGTTCTTCTGCTAACCTACATTTCTTTATCATGATCTTCTCTTTTATCTTTTCTAGCGTATCCTGTGCATGCACAATTGCATTCTTTTTTGCATTGGTCAAAGGGGCCAAAATCTTAAAATGGGTTTAAATGTGTCATGCTTTCTGACCAAGGCTAGATTTCTGACTCATTGTATTGCTAGATCTTTTAGTTTCACTCTACACATAAATGGAAACCCAGATGTGCAGTCTGTGGCTTATAGGACCTGTAGTCCAATAATATCTGACGGCTTAAGACTATAGATCACTGATATCCTACACTGGCTGAAATTAATACAAGGGTCACTTCAAAAGTAAAATACAACTTTTAAAAAAAGATCCAAATTTTATTCAATATCTTTGGTATTCACTAAGGGCACAGAATAATCCTTCTCACTTCTATTCAAATCCAATTCAAACCGTTCCCTCATATGGCATTGTCGTAGCACTCCTCCAAGATGACCACTGCTCTTGATATCCATCAGGAGCAACTTACTGTAATTGAGTTCCTGATTTGCGAGAATGAGAAATCTTATCTTTTTGTAATTTATCTTGAGGCTGAGAGACTGGAGTTCGGGCAGGGTTGGGAGTCACAACATAATATTGGCTCCAGGGGTATCCTCAGAATCAAAAAAGAAGACTTCAACAGAATAAGATGTTAGGGCTCCCTGAATGTTCCCAATGAGTTTCCCAAGCTCATATATTATATCAAATTTCTTTGGGTGCCCAGGAATATGTCTATGATTGCATCCCAGTTTAGAGATATATCTATATCCCCCTCTGTTTATTAATAAAGCATGAACCTGAATCTAGACACAGGAGTTTCAAAGTATTTTGTCAAGGCAAACCTCTATAAGGGGTGTGAAGCCATTGTCTTCTTTGGATTGGCACTGCCTCTGGCCTGAGGGGTTTCCTGGCAAATCAGAGTTGGGCTTAGTGAATGATTAGACTAATCCTCCGAGGAATGTTTGGGACTGCACTGGTGCTAGAAACCTATCTGAAATCTGTAAAAATATGTAATAAATGTATAATTATTATTAGAGGAGGGGGTCATTTTTTCGATCACACAGCCTCTTTTTGATTCTTTCAGTTACATTCAGTGGAAATTTGGGGGATTGTAGTTTAGTGAGACATTTGAGCTCTTTTTCTGAAAATTTTAAATGGTTTTCCTTTGAAAATCTCAGGGTTGCAAAGAGTGTTGTCTTAGCAGTAAAAAGGGTAAAAACTAGTGCAGCATGAAAGGGCCCTTGCTTTTGCATCATCTTTGTCACCTTCCCCAAGACATACGGTATTCTAATTAATCAATGCCTTTCTTAAACTTCTGTGTGGATACTTTGAGTTGTTTGTTGAATAGTGTTAGAAGACAAATTGCCATCCCTGAACCCTTTAAGAATAGCAATTAAAAATGCTTGCCTCCTCTAGGAATGATTTTTACTCTTCTGCGGCAGGAAAAGGGGACATTCTTTTCTCATCCCTTATGTAATGTTTGAATATACTCTATTTTTTGTTTACCTATAAGTCTTTGTTGCAATGCACACTTAATCTGTAGTTTTCTGCCACACATGCATCAATGGGGGTAAAGGGCATGCTGGAACATGCCAACAGAGATGAACAGTGAATTGGTTCTGGATTCAGGAAATCAATAACATTATTTGACAAAGACTGTACCGTCTTGCTGTGTGATTTCTTTTAGCAAATCATGCAGTGATGGGAGGCTAATCAAAACTTGCTCTTAATATTTCCATTGGGACTAAAAGTCTCTAATCTTTCTCCAGCCATCACGCTCAATATGACATAAATCATGAAGTTTTGCTAGATCCGTGAGGCATTTCCAACCCCTTCCGAGAGAGAGCAGAAAATGTTTAACAGATACAGCCAGTCAATAATCTCAGGAGTAGAGAAAACATCTGGTCAGATGGGACATACTCATGGGTTTGGGGGAATGAGATATTGTTTATTGCCTCATATTCTCAAATAATTTACATCCGTTTCTTTGCCAGCCAGATTTGCTCTGCCGACACAGAGGAAATCAGATAATAGACATTGTCTTTCTCCTGTCGGTGACGTTTTTTTCCCCTTCTGCTCATTACTTTGGAAGATCAAAAATTCCCCCGACTAGATTTTCCGAGAAGGACTCACTTTTAATCACTACACTGGATGATAAGTGGTAAGTAATAGTAATGAGACATACTTATGTATTTATTAGAAGATTATTTCATTTCAGGGTTCCTGCTTTCTTCTAATTTATGTTTGGATAATTTATTTTTATTTTTATTTATTTTTTAAATAGTTTTATTAAGGATTTTCTGTGTACAGAATATTATAAAATTGAAAGAAAAAGAAAAAAGAAAAGAGAACCAAAGTCGAAAGAAAGAGATAAAGAGAAAAATAATAGAGCCGATTAGAATGGGTGTAAGAATTGAAGGGTAGCAGAGGGGTGGAAGTGGGGGGAGAAAAGGGGAGGAGAGGGAGATAGAGTGGGGCGGAAAAGGGAGAGAGAGAGAGAGAGAGAAATATAGAGGTAAAAAAGAAAAAAGCTGAGTTGAACTTCCATTCTTTTTTATAATGGTGTCTTGTAGTCTCTTTTAGTGTTGATTTCTTCGTGTTACTGTTTGCTTTGCAAGTATTTTTCTACTCTTCCCTTGATCTTTAGATTAAAATCTTTAACTTCTTGTCCTTCATCCATTCTTTGAAAGGGGACCAGTCTCTTCTTTTCCTGAGATTGCCCTGTGATTTGGAAATCAAAAATGTCAATTGGTAAATATTCATAATGTCCATCACTTTTTCCATCCAGTCTTCGTTAGATGGGGTTAATTTCTGCTTCCATACCCTAGCATAGATTATTCTAGTTGCGGTTATGAAGTAAGTGAAGAGCTTGTCTTTATTCAGATCCCATTCCATATTCATTATCCCTAACAGGAGACATTCTGCTTTTAGAGGGATTTTTACTCTCAGAATCTTTTGGCAGAGTTCATGAATTTCTTTCCAGTATCATTTTGCCTTATCGCATGACCAGCGCATGTGGTGGAATGTTCCTTCTATTTTTCCACATTTCCAACACTTAGCATTTAAATCTTTTGTGTATTTCGCCAATTTTTGTGGGGTCATGTACCATTGGTAAAACATTTTAATACAGTTTTCTTTCAAGTCATACGAATATGTGTAATTTAATTTCCTCTTCCAGATTAAGTCTCATTCCTCTATTGTTATTGTTCTGCCAATGTTTCTTGCCCACTTTACCATACATTCTTTAACATACATACCATGGATAATTTATTTTTCTTGCATGTCCCTGTGCCCCCTCTTTTTATGCCTCTGCTTTTCTGAATTCAAAACTCTCTCTGAGAAGATTTCTTTTGTTATATGTGCAGGAGCAAGGACCCTTGTATGAATACGTGTTATATACCATGAAGTCATTCTCTTTGTCCATACCTCATCTGTTGGATTGGAATATAGCTCAATTCAGCTGTTTCTCTTTCTAGTCTCCCTTTATGATTACCTTGTTCAAGGATTGTGACCTGTCAGTCCCATACCATATGTCCAGGCAGGTTGAAGTGTTCTGCAACTGGGTTTTCAGTGTTGCCATTTATACTATCAGATTTGTGTTCCAGTTACCCTCTTGCCTGGAGACTATCCTATTTGTCCAGTGTATAGGGGCTTTGCTGGCAAGGGGTGCCATAGATATGGAGAAGAAGAAAAAACAAATAAATACACCTCCAAACACAGCTACTGCTTTGAAAACTCCACAACTCAAATTCTTCTACCTCACAACCAATGTGATGTCAATATATTGGTGGAGAGGAGAATAAATGTTGTTTTCAGCTCTCTTTTTCTCTATGAAAATACACAGTGGGGGAATGAGTTTCCAAACTGTATTGGCAGCAATGATGGAGTGTGGTAGTTACTAATTAATTTCTTAACTTCAGATTTCTTTCTTAAAAACATCAGAAAATGTTGTATTCCCTGAAGAAATATCAATAATACATGGAACTGTTGTGTTTGTCAAATGTTTGGATCTTATACATGACAATTCCAATATGAACAAAACTTTGATTTGCATGATTTTTTTCCCCTCTAGGGATAAAGAGGGAAACTAAACTAACAGCGTCTTCCTTTTTTGGTGTTGCTTAAGGAGTTCCTTCTTCTGGTATGCATCTGTGCAAGACTCCTTGCTTTTTGTCTCTTCTTTTTCTTCTGTATTATTCAACTTATTTCACTTTTCATGAGAACAACTCTGACCTTTATCCAGTGGGTGTTTATTAGGAAGTAAAACCGATACCCTCAGTTTAAGATTGCAGTTCTAATTTAATGATTAGAAAATTAATCCAGCAGGTGTAGACAGACCGGTTTCTGTTTCATTATAAAAACACCCCACCCACCCACCCAAAAAAGCATAAATGGCAACATATAAGAACAAAATAAAGATATTGTGATCAAGTAGGAGAGGAAGCATTACATAGGGAGTCTTGCCCCATCAGATGGGTTGATTTACCCGTCGTATGCCACCACTTCTCCTCTTTCACCACAGAGCCCTTCCCATGATGCACATAAACTTCCAGCAGGGCTCTGTGGTGGAGGGGAAGCAGCACACGCCGCCACCGCTGCAACATGGGAGGGTTCCCGTGTTGCTTTAGGAGCTATGGGAGTGAATGACAGAAATATATATGTACAAGAGTGAAAGTTACAGTTGATATAAAAAGATTTATGAGATTCATTGGATGTTATGTGTTTGATGTATAACAAATGTATTAAATTGTTTTAAAATAATTGATTTTAAAGAGGAGCAATGTGGGGAAACCGGGAGGCAATGCTTTACCTCATGGGATGGGGATCCGGGTAAAGCGGGTGATGCGGGGCATGGAGCGATGGGTTCTCCACGTCCCCTGCTGGGACCCCCATGGATTTGCCACGATGTGTGGTGAATCCTTAGTCTAATGTGATAAGGACCAGAATCCCTACAATGGACAGAGGTACTTATGGAAACAAAATGGCACAAAAACATGTTAAACTACTGTCCCAATTTATCAGGAACAGGCTTGGTCTTCTGTCATATCATTTTTCAGCTGCTTTCAAAATGTTCCAGTTTTTCGTTCCTCCTTCCACTTATATATTTGTCTTTAGATTCCTTCAGTTGTGTTGAACTGATTTCAAAGTGCCAGAGTAATTTGTATTCAATTCAGCAGCAGGGAAAGAAGAGGATGAAATATTGCCTTTTCCAGTAAGGTCAAATAAAAGTCTCTTCTACCTTGTGTGTGTTAGGATTTGATAAAATATAAAGGCATATCCAGGTGATAAATTGCTGAGTCAGGATGACAAAGCAAGTGTCTGATGCAACCAGAGATGTGTGCTTGCATCAGGTAAGTGTAATGATGCAACCATGAAGGTAGCACTGCACCATGTAGTTGATGATGAAGCCATAAATGTGTGGTTGCATCATGTGGATATGTGTAAAAGCAGGACAGAAATCATATGTAAGATTGATGGTCCTCCTGGATGGTGGTTGTTGGTGCATGCTGGACAAGAGATCTATGGAGAGGAAATAATAATAATAATAATAATAATAATAATAATAATAATAATAATAGTCTTTATTTATACCCCGCCACCATCTCCCCAACGGGGACTCGGGGCGGCTTACATGGGGCCATGCCCAGAACAATACAATATAACAAAATATAATAGAACAACAAATCATAGCACATTAAACAACAATAAAACAACAACAATAAAAGAAAATATACACTACATTAAACAAGATCAAAAGAACAATAAAACCAAGGGCGGGCCACATGAACACTAGGTTAAAACTCGGGGTGAGAAAGGAAGTAGGAGTAAAAACCACAGAGGACAGGGTCATAAAGTGGCGGTGCAATCTGGATATTGAAGGAGAGCAGCAAAAGGGATTTATCTAGTGATTACTCTCCAAAGGCACAACGGAAGAGCCATGTTTTCAGGTCTTTCTTAAAGGCTGCTAATGTGGGGGCTTGCCTAATCTCACCGGGCACTGAGTTCCACAATCGGGGGGCCACAGCAGAGAAGGCCCTCTCCCTTGTTCCCACAAGGCGGGCCTGAGATATCGGCAGTGGCGACAGGAGAGCCTCCCCTGACGATCGAAGGGATCGGGCAGGTTTATGATAGGAGATACAGTCACGAAGGTAGGTGGGTCCCAAATCGTTTAGGGCTTTATAGGTGATGGTCTGCACCTTGAATTGGGACCGGAAAATAAACGGCAGCCAATGGAGCTCCTTGAACAAGGGAGTGGATCTCTCCCTGTAACTCGCCCCAGTTATTAGTCTGGCCGCCAAACGCTGGACCAATTGTAATTTCCGGGCCGTCTTCAAGGGAAGCCCCATGTAGAGCGCATTGCAGTAGTCCAGTCTAGAGGTAACTAAGGCATGGACCACCGTGGTCAAGTCAGACTTCACGAGGTATGGTCGCAGTTGGCGCACGAGTTTTAGTTGTGCGAAAGCCCTCCTGGCCACCGCCGACACCTGCGCCTCAAGCGTCAACGCTGAGTCCAGGAGAACCCCCAAACTGTGGACCTGTGATTTCAGGGGGAGTCCAACCCCGTCCAGCACAGGTTGCCACCCGATACCCCGATCAGACGGGCAACTGACCAGGAGGGCCTCTGTCTTGTCAGGATTCATCCTCAGCTTGTTCCTCCTCATCCAGTCCGCCACAGCGGCCAGGCACTGGTTCAGCATCTAAGGGGCTTCCTTGGAGTCAGATGGGAACGAGTAGTGGATTTGCGTGTCATCTGCGTAGAGATGGCAACGCCATCCAAAACTCCGGATGACCTCTCCCAGCGGTTTCATGTAGATGTTGAATAGCATGGGGATAGGATAGATGGTCAATGGCCAGGGGTCCGAGCAGGTGTCCCCCAGTTTCACCATCTGGGAACGACCCTCCAGGAAGGACTGGAGCCACAGCAAAACTGTGCCACCAAGCCCCATCCCAGAGAGCCTCCCCAGAAGGATACCATGGTCGATGGTATCGAAAGCCGCTGAGATGTCCAAGAGAACCAGCAGGGTCACACTCCCCCTGTCCAGCTCCCTGCGGAGGTCATCCACCAAGGCAACAAAGCCGTCTCGGTACTGTACCCAGGCCTGAAGCCAGACTGCGAGCGGTCCAGAAAATCAGTGTCATCGAGGAATTCCTGGAGCTGCGTGGCAACCACCCGCTCCAGAACCTTGCCCAGAAACGGGAGGTTGGAAAATGGTCTGTAGTTGTTACATACAGATGGGTCCAGGAAGGTCTTTTTAAATAGCGGTTTTACCACCGCCTGCTTAAAGCAGGATGGAACTTTCCCCTGGCCCAAGGAGGCATTTATTATAGCCACAAACCAATCCAACAACCCGTCTTTGGCCAGCTTAACCAGCCAAGAAGGACAAGGATCCAGAGCGCAAGTGGTCGCCCTCACAGACCCAAGAATCCCCTCCATGTCATCAGGAAGAACAAGCCGGAAAGAATCCCACAAAATCAGACAGACAGGTACTTCGGTTACCTCCGCTGGAACTACAGTTAAGCTGTAGTCCAACTCACTGCGTATCTGAGCAACTTTGCCTGCAAAATGGTGCGTGAAATCGCTGCACCGAGTTGCCAAGTCATCGGGAAGCCCCTGGGTCTCAGAAGGGCGAAGGAGCTCCCCAACAACTCGGAACAACTCCGATGGCCTGTTGGCCGCAGATGCTATGCGGGCAGTCGTGAAAGCTTTCCTGGCTGCTCGCAAAGCCACGGAGTAAGCCTTAATAGTGGCTTTAGCCCGTGCTTGGTCAGACCCATCCTGAGATTTCCTCCAGATGCACTCTAGTCCCCTCCTTGCACACTTCATCACAGCCAGCTCCTCAGTGAACCAAGGAGTCGACGTGCCTCTACGCAGCAAGAGGGGACGTTCGGGAGCGATCGTGTCAAGTGCCCTTGACAGCTCACTATTGTAGTGATCAGCCAGGACATCGACAGGATCGCCAGTCTCCAGAACAGGAAGATCCCCAAGAGACCTCAGGAGTCCATCCGGATCCATCAGCCTCCTGGGGCGGACCATCTTAGTGGGTCCACCACCCCTGCGGAGGTTAGAAGACACGGCGAAACTTAAACAGATCAGATGATGGTCAGACCATGACAATGGAAGGATGTTTTGCTCTTCCACTCTGACTGTCCCACCGTCCACAATAAAGACAAGGTCCAGCGTGTGTCCCGCCTGATGTGTGGGCCCAGATATAACTTGAGTCAGCCCCATGGTCGTCATGGCAACCATGAAATCCTGAGCTGCACCTGTCAATGTGGTCTCGGCATGGATGTTAAAGTCTGTGTGTGTGTATAATTGTATATAATTGTTTGTGTCTGTGTTCCCAAACTTCAAGATAAATAGGCTTCCTGAGGTTGAACAAACCTATGCTGTCTGCTGTGCTTAATATTCCTTCGGGTACCTCCTGAGCACTTAGAAAATAAGACTTCCTTTCACTCTGCATAGGCCAAAAAAAGAGCCTGAAAGTGTGTTCTTCCTCACTAATAGAATTTTGTCATCCTAATCAAATTCTGGATGTTGCTTGGCCACACACGACCTGAATTTCATCTCTGAAATATTGGAAGATTGAGTGGTATTTGTGTTAAAGCTACCTTGAGTCCTATTCTTAGAAAAAAGAAGTCAGAGAGCTGGATAAGAATTTTATTGAATCTGTATAACCACCACAGAACAACAGACTGGTACAAGATTGGGAAAGGAGTATGGCAGTGAAGCCTGTAGCCAGGATTTTGATTCGGGGGGGGGGGGGGGGGGGGGGCTGGGATTTTGATTGGGCGGGGGACTGGGATTTTGGTTGGGAGAGGCTGAGTCTGAGTGAGAGAGGATCAACCCTAGCAAACATTTTGTATCGTTATCCCAATACCCCCATGCATATGGGATATATTGAGCATGGTGATCAGATCATGATATGAATAAACATATCAGTTTAAATAATAAATGTAAGGCTTTCCCGCGGACCACCATGAGAATTTTGGCGGGGGGGGGGGGGGCTGAAGCCCTTCAACTCCCCCCCCCCCCCGGCTACCTATTAAACTTGTATGCAGAACACATAATGCGATGTGCAGGGCTTGATGAATCCAAGGCTGGAGTTGAAATTGCTGGAAGAAACATTAACAACCTTATATATGCAGATCATACCACTCTGATGGCTGAAAGTGAGGAGGAGCTGAAAAGCGTTATAACCAATGTAAAAGAAGAAAGTGCAGAAGCAGGGTTGTAGTTATACATAAAAAACCTCAAGATTATGGCAACCAGACTGACTGATAACTGGCAAATAGAGGAAGAAAATGTGGAGGCAGTGACAGATGTTGTATTTCTAGGTGCGGAAATTACTGCAGATGCATACTGTAGCCAGAAAATCAGAAGATGTTTACCTCTTGGGGGGAAGAACAATGACCAATCTCACTAAATAGTGGAGTAGAGATATCACACTGGCAACAAGGATCTGCATAGTTAAAGCTATGGTATTCCCCATAGTAACCTATGGATGTGAGAGTTGGACCATAAGAAAGGCTGAACAAAGGAAGATAGACACTTTTGAACTGTAGTGTTGGAGGAAAATTCTGAGAGTGCCTTGGACTGCAAGAAGATCCATACTTCAGGAAATAAAGCTCGACTGCTCACTGGAGGGAAGGATATTAGAGGCACATAATGAGAAGACAGGAAAGCTTGGAGAAGACAATGATGCTGGGAAAAAAGAAAGGAAAAAGGAAGAGGGGCCGACCAAGGGCAAGGTGGATGGATGGTATCCTTGAAGTGACTGGCTTGACCTTGAAGGAGCTGGGGGTGGCAACAGCCGACAGGAAGCTCTGGCGTGGACTGGTCCATGAGGTCACGAAGAGTCGGAAATGACTGAATGAATAAACAACAAAAATATGAACACAAGGGCAACAATAAACCCCTAAATTCTTTGACATGTGACTGAGTCCAATACTTTCTGATAATAAAGTCATTATCTCACATCTTTATTGTTTTTAAAGCAATTAAATACGTACATACATTAGTAAAGCTGAAAGTTTAGATATTTCAACATTGACTTAGATAAAGGGGAAGAAGGAATCTTTATCAAGTTCGCAGGTAGCATAAAGCCAGGAGGGATGGTTGAATCATTGGAATACATTCAAAAGGGCTTAAACTAGAAAATTGGGTAGAAATTAATAAAATGAAATTCAACAGAAATTAACGCAAAACTGTACATTTAGTCCACAAAAACCGAATGCACGAGGAAAGGATGGAGGATGCATAGTTAATTATTGTTACATGCAGAAAAGACTTTGGCTGAAGATAAACCAGCTGTATCATACATAGCAAAAAAGGTGAGTGCTATTTTAGTCTGAATGAATTGAGTTCTAATTTCTAAACCAAGGGAAATAATAGTCCTCTTATTTTCTACACTAGTCAGGGTCCATCTGGAGTACCCCATTCACTTCTGGGCTCCTCGTTTTAATAAGGATATAGACATTTGGAGTAGGTTCAGAGAAAGGTAACAAAGATGAGAACTGGTTTAGAGAACAAAACATATGAAAAGAGGTTAAAGGAACTGGGCTTCTTCAATTTGGTGATGAAATAATTGAGGGGTAAGAAGATTGCACTCTAAGTATCTCAGGGACTATTACAGAGAGGAGATGAAAGGGCTGTTGTCTACTACACTGCACGGTTGGACCAGACCTAATGGTTTGAATTTATAGGAGTGTAGATTACAAGGAATATCTTGATAGTAAGAGCAGTTTGGAGATAAAATCAGTTGGCTCAAAGTGGTAGGGTCTCTTTCTCTGGATGTCTTCAAAAAGAGGCTGGGCAGCTATGTAATGGGGATGCTTTAACTGGAGACTGCATTGAACATCCAACTCTATGATTCTTTGATCAGTAATTTTGGAAGTCTTATCCTGCAGGGATTTTTGCCACATAGGGACCTGTGTACAGTTGATTAAATGTTTTAATAAACTTATTTAAACTTTAAAATTACAATAAAATAAGTACGGCAATAAAACTGTAGATATTTTCAAGTAAAAAAAGGATTATCCAGAATGAAAGGTCTGGAGAAAGCTCATGCCAAACATCAATCCAAAAGGCTTCCCAGAGGATGGGAACTAAAGGGAAACTCCCCCCTTCCCAAATCTATGAGGAGCTCAATTTTTAGTTTTAAAAAAATCAGATTGCACAAGCCAAAAGTTCTGTTAAAAGCTTCACAATTCAAACACAGAAGGATGTTAGTATTATCAGCTTCAGATTTAATTTGGCAAAGATCATCCTTGGATATTTAGAATTGGCCTTTTCTACGACACTGGCATCAGACCATCTGTGCTGCATATCTTTCTGCTTGTTTTCAGGCAAATTAGGTATGTTTCCCTAAAACTTTGTCTTAGGTTCTCAGTTCCCACTCCACCAAGCTTTTAATGCCCTGTCACTTCAATTATAAGAATGATCTTTGTGTAGAAATGACTTCCAAATTGAGGTGATAGAGAGAATCCCTGTGGAATGATACAAATCTGGCCCCCAGTTTGGGGTCATAGATTTCTCACATTGAAAATAGTAGCATTTCTCTGAGAAGGTTGGGAAATCACTGATGGAATGAAAAGCTGGAGAAATAATTTCCTTTTTTGGCCTTAGGAGGCAAGACAAAAATGTCTGTCTTTGCATCTTGAAACCCATAACAGACATGCCTAATTATTGGGGTGTTGTGTGGTTTCTGTGCTGTATGGCCATGTTCTAGCATCATTTTCTCTTGACGTTTCACCTGCAACTGTGGCTGGCATCTTCAGAGGATGCCTAATTACTCTGTGTAGTGTTTAATATATTTAATTACAGCTATATCACTTTGGTTGTTACAAAGTTTAGGAATTGTTGATTCTTCGCGTCATTTCCAACGTATGGCGATCATTCTCAGCATCTGTCAGAATAGGCCATGTTGGCTATATCTGCTAAGAGTTGTAGTCCAACAACATATGAGAGATTCTATTATTCCTATGTTTTAAATGATAATTTGTTGATGAGTTTTTCCCTTTTATTGTTCCATTAGCCTTGCATTGCTTCTTAAACTATGGGTCCTCATAGCTCAGTGTTGGGGTCTCGAAAAACTTTTCATCAGTTTTGAGCGTGTTTCGGTTTCTGGACTTTGGACAATAATATTGGACATATCTCTTCAATGTTTTGGACTAATTCATACCATTCCTTAAAGGACTATTGCTCACTCATCCTTTCCACTTATTATTTCCTGAATTTATTATTGTTTTAATAAAGATATTATATGATTATTGGTCTCTGTTTGGTTTCCAGTGTTCAAGCTGCCTTGGGGTGCAACAGTTTGACACCACCACTAAAGCACTGGTAAACTAAGAGCCAATATGATCGATCCAGCTGCGGCCTAAGCCACCCAAGATGCAGCCACGGCGGGCCCTGCCGCAAGCAGCAGAACCTCAATACCAGATTTCTCAAGAGGAATATAATCGTATGAGAGACAAGATCCAGGAGCAGGGAGGTGAGATCCGCGGTTTGAGAGACTGAGTTATGCGACCCCCCTCTTTGGCCTTACCCACGAAATTCACAGGAGAAGCGCAGAAAGTGCACATTTTCCGATGCCAATGTCTGGCGTATCTGGAGGCTCGGGCTACGGAGTTTCCTCAAGAAGATCTTAAAGTGATTTGGATTTATAGTCTGTTGGACGGACCAGCCGCTGCTTGGGCTACTACGCTTTTTGACTCCCAATCTCTAACCATCAACTCTGCCCTAGAGTTTCTGAATCATCTTCGAGACACATGGGGGATTCAGGACACTCAAGACGCAGCGGGCCACAAATTGTGTCGGCTATTCCAGAGGGACAGACCTTTGGCCCAGTACATTGCTGATTTTTGAGTTTTGGTCCAAAACGTCGGGTGGAATGACACAGCCTTGAAGGGGCAGTTTCGTGAAGGACTCAATTCAGAAATGCAGGAAGAAATATCCAAAGTTGATCCTCCAGAGACTTTTGAGAAACTTGTTGCTTTGTGTTTGCGAGCGGAGGCATTGATTGCCAGTCAAAAACAATGGATCGGGGTCAGGGAGGTAGACCGGGAATAAAAGCCCCTGCCATGAATTACCCCCAACCCCGGCCCAGCTGGAAGGCTCCGCAAACAACATCTGCTTCTAGCTTAGATGAGGAAGAATCGATGCAATTGGGACACGTTCAACCCAAGATTGATGTAGCAGAAAAAGCTCACCGCCACCGCCTGAACCTTTGTTGGTATTGTGGGGTCGGAGGATATTTCGCCAAAGACTGCCCAGCCAAGAAAAAGCCCTCTACCCAGCTCGCAGCAGCTTCTACCCTAGATCCAGCACCTCAAGAAGAGACTGATCAAAAGCCGGCGGGGGAAGGCAACGACTGGGTGTAGAAAGGCTCACCAACTCGGTCGATACAGCTTGTCAAGAGCCACAAACAGGGGTGTTATTCCTTTTAGTGGTCATGCTTTGGTCCGCTAAGAAGGGACCCGTCATGATCCGTGCCATGGTGGACTCCGGTGCTACCAACAACTTCATAGATAAGGACTATGCTGACTCATTGGGGTTACAATACAGAGATTTCAAAGATGCTCGCATTGTCCAGGCCATTGATGGTCGACCACTGAAGTCTGGGCCAGTTAGTCAATGGACTGAGCCCACTCGCATGTGGATTCGGGAACATGTGGAAGAAATCTCGTTCTTCGTCACCAAAATATCTAATTTCCCCGTGATTTTGGGAGTCTCTTGGTTAACTCTACACGATCCTAGCATCTCCTGGTCTCGAAGAGGACTACAATTTGCCTCAGAATATTGCCATCACCATTGCTTGGTAGCAAAGATTTGCCACACCATAGAATCAGAGGCTCTTGTAACCCTGCCCAAGAAATACTCTGAATTTTGGGATGTATTCAATGAAAAAGAAGCAGAAAAGTTACCTCCTCACAGACCATATGACTGTGCCATTGATCTTATTGAAGGGGCCCCGATTCCTCATGGACATCTCTATTCTCTGACCGAGCCTGAACAAAAGGCTCTGAGAGAGTTTTTAGAGACCAAACTGCAAAAAGGATTCATTCGTCCTTCTCAGTCTCCAGCTGCTTCTCCAGTGTTGTTTGTAAAAAAAGAAGTCAGGGGACTTACATCTTTGTATTGACTACCGGGCGTTGAACAACATAACCATACGGAATCGTTATCCACTACCGCTGATCCCCGATTTGCTTGACAGACTCCGGGGAGCCCGAGTTTTTACCAAATTGGATTTAAGAGGAGCTTACAATCTAATCCAAATGAGAGAAGGGGACAAGTGGAAAACGGCTTTCCAAACAAGATATGGACTTTTTGAAACCTTAGTGATGCCCTTCGGTTTATCAATGGCCCCAGAAACGTTTCAGCATTTTGTCAACGATATCTTTCAAGACTATCTAGACCGTTTTTTGGTGGTTTATCTTGATGACTTTCTTATCTTTTCAAAAAATCAAAGGGATCATGATCAGCATGTGCGACAGGTGTTACAAAGATTGAGGGATCGTGGACTATATGCAAAATTGGAAAAGTGTGCTTTCGACTTGACAGAGGTTGATTTCTTGGGATACCATATCTCTCCTCAGGGGGTCACGATTGATCCAGCTAAGGTGATTGCTGTACTGGAGTAGCGAGCCCCCTCCAACAAGAAAGAGGTACAGCGGTTCATGGGTTTTGCTAATTACTATAGAAAGTTTATTCTAGACTTTGCCCAATGGGCTGATCCCATTACCAGCTGCATTTGAGGTAAGAAACCCTTCCGTTGGACTGGTGAGGCAGAGCAAGGATTCAAAAAGCTACAGCAGCTTTTTACCTCTCAGCCCATTCTGCAACACCCAGACCCCAAAACCCCATTCATTGTTCAGGCAGACACCTCGAATGTAGCAGTGGGAGCTGTACTGCTACAACCTGTCGGGAAACATCTATACCCATGTGCCTATTACTTTCGCCAGCTTACAGCCCCTGAAAGAAACTATACCATTTGGGAAAAAGAGTTACTAGCCATTAAAGCAGCTTTTGATACTTGGAGACATTGGCTAGAAGGGGCTAATTTTCCCATTGAGGTACACACGGATCATCGAAATCTAGAGCACCTAAGAACCGCATGCAAGCTTAGCCAAAGGCAACAGCGATGGCCTTTGTTCTTTGAACGTTTTGACTTTTGCATCCATTATGTGACTCCAGCCCAGACAAAGCAGGCTGATGCTGATATACAGAAGGATGCAAAGAGATTCCTGACTCATGCCTTTTAAAACCAGAAAACTTTGCTGCCTTAACTGTCTCCAATGAGAGAACTCTCCCTATTGCTAAAAAAAAAAAAAAACCCTTTGAGGCGAACCTCAGCCCTGACTCAAAGGCATCTCTCTCCTAGAGAATTCGAGCCAGTCAACAAATGGACGCTTGGGTGCAGGAGAAAATACACCTTGGTCTACGTTTTCCTTTCTCTTTGAAGGAAGAACTACTTTGCCATCGGAATCATGTCTTTGTAGCCCCTGGACCAGAAAGAGAAGAGATTCTCAAATTATGCCACGACAGCAAACCAGTGGGTCACTTTGGACTTTTCAAAACTATGCAACTCATCCTGTGAGACTTCTGGTGGCCAAAAATCCTCAGAGATGTAGAAAAATATGTTGCCACTTGCCCAGTATGCCAGCGCTCCAAAACACAAAGAGACAAGCCTTCGGGACTTTTGCAGCACTTGCCTACCCCCTCACAACCCTGGGAGATAATCTCCGCAGACTTCATCACTGACCTTCCATGTTCTAATGGATTCACCACTATTCTGGTAGTTGTGGACCTTTTCACCAAAATGGCCCATTTCATTCCTTGTGCGGGACTCCCTACGGCAAAAGAAACTGCTGATTTATTTTTGCAACATGTTTTCCGGTTGCATGGACTGCCTAAGAGTTCAGTTTACTTCATGGAGTTCGTGGAGTTCAGTTTACTTCCCGTTTTTGGAAAGCCCTCCAGCAATTATTGGGAATTGAACCCCGCTTATCTACAGCTCACCATCCACAGACGGATGGACATCCACAGACTGGCTGCCAATAACTTATCAGTCCCAATTCAAAGTGCAGGTTATGACATATAAAGCCCTAAATGGCTCGGATCCTGAATACGTGCGTGACCGTATCTCCCCCTATGAATCAGCGCAAGCTCTTAGATCCGCCAGGGAGGCTCTTCTCTTGCTCCTGCCTCTGTTGCAAACACGACTGGTGGGGATGAGGGAGAGGGCCTTCTCGGTGGTGGCCCCCCGACTCTGGAACTACCTCCCTGGGGAGATTGGATTAGCACCTACCCTGGCCACATTCCGCAAAAATTTGAAGACTTCGATGTTCCAGCATGAATTTGAATAGTAGGTCTGTTTTCATCACCAGCCAGTCTTAACTATTTATTGCCCTAATGCTCAGCACTTTACCCTAGTCCTGAATCTCAGTGCCTTGCATTTTTGCACATGCCTGCCTTCTCTGTAATTTCTTAATAGCCCCATCGTTTAGTCCTGATGCTTGCTATGTATTTTATGAATGTTATTTTACTGTTGTTTTTTTGAAATTATATATGTTGTTGCCCTATTTTATTTGTTGATTAGGCTTGGTCCCCATGTGAACTGCTCCGAGTCCCTTCGGGGAGATGAAAGCGGGTTATAAATAAAGTATTATTATTATTATTATTATTAGTAGTAGTAGTAGTAGTAGTAGAGCTCTTTAAACAATTAGTAACAGATTTTTATAATTATTTGTTTGAAAACCACAATAATTACACAAATGTTCAAAAGAATGTTTAAATGGTTTTCATAAAACCATTTTTATTGAGAGTGCAAAAAAATCTCATTTTTATTTAGGTGAAGCCCACCCTTATTACCCTACATTGATTCTTCAACCCATCTGCAAGTTTTCCCCTCCATAGGATTGCCCCATTTGTGTTAAGAATACCTTTCAAAGTTGCATTGAGGAGGGAATTTCACCTAGTGCTCCTTGTCACTTGGCAGGCAACACTTGCTGAAATTCTCTTTTCTAGACAAGCATTAAAGAGTCCTCTCCAGTTTTCAATCTGGAAACTTTTCGGCTCTATAATTTGATCTAAGCTAAGCCTTGACACATAGCAGGATGAATCAACTTGAGTGGAGACAGAAGCACTGGAAATGTGCATCAATCTTATTAAAGTACTAGCGGCCTAAAGGAGGTGGGGCCTTCTGACTGGCAGCCAGGTGAAGAACAGCTCTTCCTCGCCCTCTGTAATTTGGACTTTATTTTTCTAGCTTTTTATTGAAAGACATAGATTGGATGATTATGTCTTTAGTGGCCAAATTTGGTGTGATTTGGTTCTGTGGTTTTGTTGTTTACTCAATGGGACAAATGCACATTACATTTATATATATACTAGCTGTACCCGGCCACGCGTTGCTGTGGCGAAGTATGGTGGTATGGGAAATAAAGTATTGAGGAATTGGTGGTAGTTAAGGTAAAGGGTAAAGGTTTTATCTTACATTAAGTCCATTATAAATGGGTTATATAGCTGTGTGGAAGGGCCTTGAGTCTACACTGCCATATAATCCAGTTCAAATCAGATAATCTGTATTTTATAGGCAGTGGGGAAGAGGCCTAAGTGAGGCCTAACTCTGCCTGTCCCCTGGGCTGAGTGGGTTGCTAGGAGACCAAGTGGGCGGAGCTTAGCCTTCTAACTGGCAGCAATTGGATAAAAACAATTCTTCCTCTCCCTCTAATTCGGACTTTATTTTTCTTTTCTTTTTGTTGTATGAACGTAGAGGCATGGATGAGGGGTTGTGCTGCCAAGTTTAGTGTTTCTGGGATGTGTAGTTTTGTTGTTTTGTCCTAGGCCGAAATTTCATTACCCTTTTATATATATAGATTAATACAAGGGTGGGAATCATATGACCTGAGGGGCTTATACATGGCTTTGGAGGTCCAGTGCAGATGGCCACGTCTAAGCCCACAAGACCTCTCCAAAAATGATAGGTTCACAAATCCACTCTCTGTTCTGCTCAAAAATATTTGAAGTGTGTGGTTTCTTTCTTTTTCTTTTTTTTTTTTTGGTGGCTAACAGTTTATTAATGATATGTTACATAACAAAACAGCAAATTATAGCAAATAAAGTCAGATAACAATCCTTTTGAAATGTACATGCATATCTACATTAGTCAATCAACCGGTTAATTCTAACATTGAGTACATATTATTATCAGTAACTCAAAACATATAGAATTGCTCTTTCTACATGTTATCCACTATTTTCAATCTAGGTTTCTACTCATTTTTTAAAAAAATTAAATATACGAGTTCACCCTAGTGTGTGTTTAAAGAGTGTTTCAGACTCCCCACCCGCCTGCCCGCCACTATCCCAAAAAGACCCTAAAGCAGTGGTTCCCAACCTTTGGGTTCCAGGTGTTCTGGACTCCTAGAAATCCCAGCCATCTTACAGCTGTTAGGAACTGTGGGAGTTGAAGTCCAAAACACCTGGAGGCCCAAAGGTTGGGAACCACTGCCCTAAAGGCAATTGAGTGTGATGCCACAAGATACCACTTCTGGTTGCCCAAAATAATGGTGCTCTGCTTAGTGCAGCAAAATGTTTTAGGTTGCACCGCTAGAAAAGGCAACCAATGCGAAAATGGCCAGCCTCTTCCACAAGCAGCACACTGCAGTCAATTAAGGGTCAGTTAAACTGGATCCTTTCCCAAAGTGAAGTTTCCCCTGCCTTATCCCTGGGGTCTCTCTGTACACATTTCAAACATATTTCTTATTTGGCTGGGCATTCTCAAACTTTATTATATACAGTGCCAATATGAAGCAATCTAATTCTAGAATTATTGTCTGTTTTTACAGGAAGGGAAGAAGTATTGTGCGTACCAGACGTGTCGTGATGATTGAGACAAACTCCTTGCCTACTCAGACTCTCAATGTAACAAAGATGAATGAGACCCAAAAGTGGAATGAAACTAATAGAGATGCTGATTTCTTTAAAATATTGGTCTATACTATTGCCCCTATCACCATTTTGGGCTTAATCGGCAATGGAACTATTTTCTGGTTTCTCTGTTGTAGAATCAAAAGAACTAAATATACTGTGTATGTCCTGAATCTTGCAATTGCTGATTTCACGGTACTCTTTTCATTTAATGTATTTTTTGTCTTCAGCTTTATCATGCAGGACAAATTTGCTTTTAATGACATTTTCTATCTTGTATTAGATATTTTGGGTATCTTTGGCTACAATACCAGTTTCTTCATTTTGACCGCCATTAGTGTCGAGAGATGCCTTGGTGCTTTTTATCCAATCTGCTACCACTTTAATCGCCCCAAACGCCTCTCAACCATATTATGTGCTCTTCTATGGGTTCTCTCCTGTGTGGTGACTGGAATGGAATATTTCACCTGCTGGTCATACACAGACATATTTGATGATCCAGCTTACAGAATGTATCTTACTACAAGCATATTCCTTACCATAGTTTTCTTGTTATTTAGTCCAACTATGGTCCTTTGCAGTGTCAGCATGTTTATTAAGATACGAAGAAATTCACGGCCATCATCTCAAACCCGACTTTATCTCATCATTGTTATCACCGTCATTCTGTTCCTCTTCTTTGCTTTGCCCTTTAGGTTAATGTGTCTGTTTATCTATTGGTATCCAACAGCAGAGATTGAATGGTTTGTCTTTCATTGTTCTGTGTTCCTCCACTTAATCAACAGCAGTGTTGATCCTTTTGTTTACTTTCTTGTTGGGAGGCGGAGGCCCCGCGAGACACTCTATAAAGTGCTTTATAGATCCTGCAAGGATCAGGAGGAGGAGCCAGTTCCAAAAAACCTAAGCAATGAGCAGGAAGAAAGCTGAAATCTATCATTTCAATTTAAAAAATCCATATATCTATCTCATGGATAGATATTTAGTGTGGTGTTCTTGTTTGCTTTGTACATCTGTTCTCCAGCTTGCTATGCTAAGAACCTGATGTTCTCTTCCTAGTTTTCTTCAGTTATCATGACACATTGTTCTTAGATTTTAAAGACAGATTCACCATTATGAAAACAAAATATTAAATGCTGCAGTGGACAGTTCTGTACAATAAATATAGTATTGATACTTCATCTTGTACCTGTACAGTGTTTTCCGCAATTAGAACAAGGAACCTTGTACACCTTCTAAACCAACACGGCTCTAAATTGGTTCATCTCCCTAGTCAGTGAAGGATGCTCAAATACAGCATAGCATCTCTTTATCTATTTCTGCAAGAAAAAGTAAAAGTAACTGAAACATTAGGACAGGCTTGAGATAAGAAAATTTCCAAAAGGGTTTTTAGCAATGGTTCTTCTTATCTTTTGTTCAGTGTGCTATTCTTACAGTTCCTAATGTATAGTTTTTAGCTATCTCAGACATGGGCAAACTTGGGCCCTCCAGGTGTTTTGGACTTCAACTCCCGCTTAAGTGGCTGAGCGGGAAAAGAAAGGGGCCTAAGGCTGTTAGGAATGGTGGGAGTTGAAATCCAAAACACCTGGAGGGCCCAAGTTTGCCCATGCCTGAGATAGCTAGATATGTTATATATTGTCTTCATATACTTCCTTCTGTGACATTCTAATAACTCATATTAAGATAATGAGGCTGGAGAGTGTGTTGGGAGATTTTGTATTTATTTTGTATTCAATTAACCATGCTGTATATTTCACCCTTGTTTAATATATGATAATATTCCACGTATTAATTTGCCATTGCCTCTGTGCTTATCATATTACAATTTTAGGTGTTACAGTTTAAACATAATCCTATGATTTCAATATATTCTTCACTGTTTTTATGATTTGCTGTGACTTTTCACCATTTTGTGTTATATTTCAATAAATGCTATGTAGCTTTTAATTCTGGTTTAGTTGGTTCATAAACGCACTGAAGCAAAACAAATTCATGGGGATCTTTCATTCAACACTATTGTCTACCAAATAGGTCTATTTACATCCATCTATTACTGATTCCAGGCACCCATTCATGTAGGGGGCAATCATCCCTAATACGGAAGAGGGAAAATACAGTCTTTGTGTTGTCGAAAGCTTTCATGACTGGGATCACAGAATTGTTGTGTGTTTTCAGGGCAATATGGCCATGTTTCAGAAGTATTCTCTCCTGATGTTTCACCCACATCTATGGCAGGCATTCTCAGAGGTTGTGAGGCAAACACAGGTGACACAGGATAACCTTATAATTAGTTTAATGGAAGATCACTGGAAGCACAGGCACTCTAGAACAGAGCAGAAGAAGAAAATGTGGACAAGAAAGAACTGCGTTCTTAGTATAATGTCAGACTAGAATTTCAGTAATAGTGACTCCATCCCATTCAGGAATTCCAAGAAGAAACTGGAGTTGATGACATTAAAAGCTGCTTAGATAATCAGAACAATCAACAAGAGCACATCTTCCCTTCCTTTTTCCAATACAGGTCACCAATAAGGCCGATCAAGTCAGCACCCTTTCAAAAATACAGAAGCAAGATAAATTAAAAAGGATTCAGATCAGAGTAATGATAGTGCTTCACTGCACTACAAATAATAGTTTATGTGACGTCATTAAAGTCTCATGTTCTGTTTGTTACATAGGACAGTCATCATATTGAGATAGGTCATACCATTGCATCATCAGACCTCTTTATGAAGCACAAATGCTTTATCAAAGAAGATTGACAAGAAAACTGGAGAGTGATCATGGTATATTCAGAAGTTTTTTTATCAATTTATTTTTAAAATTGATATTCTTATTAATTACATAATTTATCATTTGTTAGAGTTTTGTTTATGGACAGAGTGTTGAACAATCACTCCCATTGGGAGCTAAGTAAAAAATAGGCCATCATATTTCTATCCATCTGCCACCTGTTTCTGAAGTCTTCTCCCCAAATGTGACTGTGAAGTGTTAGTCTTCCATTTTCCTTCATGTTTCAGGTCTGCTGGCAAAAGGAGACTAATACCTAAGGAAGTAAATCCCAAGTTTGGCCACAGATTTCTCAAATCAGTTATCCAGATTCTCTTAAAAGTTAAAGTTTCTTAAGTCAAGAGCAACAGATATTAGGCCCATGTTCCCAACATACAAAATGGTAGATGACTAGTAGAAGATTGTGATAGTAAAAGAGGCCAAGATCCTAGCACTCAGGAGGAATGCTGCCTACTGAAAAGGTTTGCCAGTAATAAAACCAGTGATCAAATAGAAAGGCGCAATAGGCTTTAAAGGGGTGTGTGAATAATCTTTTGGTGTTTACAGGAAAAGAATGGTCCATCTAAATCAGGGGTCCCCAAACTAAGGCCCGGGGGCCGGATGCGGCCCTCCAAGGTCATTTACCTGGCCCCCACTCTCAGTTTTAGACTTAGGCTTGCCCAAAGTCTGAAATGACTTGAAGGCATACAACAGTCCTAATTAACTTGACTATCTCATTGGCCAGAAGCAGGCCCACACTTCCCATTGAAATACTGATAGATTTATGTTGGTTAAAATTGTTTTTATTTTTAAATATTGTATTGTTCTTTTATTGTTGCTGTTTTTTTGCACTACAAATAAGACATGTGCAGTGTGCATAGGAATTTATTTGTATTTTTTTTTCAAATGATAATTCGGCCCCTCAAAAGTCTGAGGGACCATGAACCGGCCCTCCACTTAAAAAGTTTGAGGACCCCTGATCTAAATCATTGTTTCTCAACCTGGGGGTTGGGACCCCTGGGGGAGTCATGAGGGGGGTTCAGAGGGGTTGCCAAAGATGGGGGTTCTGCGTGGGAAGTTTGGCCCAATTTGATTGTTGGTGGGGTTCAAGGGGCTCTTTGATTGTATTGTGAACTATAAATCCCAGCAACTACAACTCCCAAATGTCAAGGTCTATTTTCACCAAACTCCACCAGTGTTCAAATTTGGGCATATTGAGCATGTGGCCAACTCGATGTGGCCCACCAAACCCTTCCAGTATTTCCTGTTGATCATGGGAGTTCTATGTGCCACGTTTGGTTCAATTCCATTGTTGGTGGAGTTCCGAATGCTCTTTGATTGTAGGTGAACTATAAATCCCAGCAACTACAACTCCCAAATGACAAAATCATCCCCCCTCCCCCCAACCCTACTAGTATTCAAATTTGGGTGTATCGGGTATTTGTGCCAAATTTGGTCCAGTGAATAAAAATACATCCTGCATATCAGATATTAACATTACAATTCATAACAGTACCAAGATGACAGTTATGAAGTAGTTGGGGGCCACTACAACATGAGGAACTGTATTAAGGGGTCGCGGCATTTGGAAGGTTGAGAACCACTGATCGAAAGCATCCAAGAGATAGGAGTTACAGCTAGTAATGAAACTGTGTTTGATATTGGCAGGTTCAGAAGAATTACTGAACAGCTTGATAGCCTCAAGATGGCAGAGGCATACTCCTTATCATTCCACACTGTTGCGGGTGCCCAAAACACTGGGACTCAAATGGAGACTGGCTACCAGTTGCAAAAAACGATTATGATTGTATCAATTCCAATCTGCACATTAGGATTACTTGGTAATGCAGTTGTCGTCTGGCTTCTGTGGTGCTTCATCCCGAAAACTAATTTCACTGTGTATTTCCTCAATAAGGCAGTTGCTGATCTTGCTGTACTCATCTACTACATAACAGTTTTCATTTTATTTGTGAAGGAAGTTCCCATGAACCTGTTCAGTTTACATATCATGGAGCTGGCACATGGCTTTGGGTTCAATGCAAGCACTTATATCCTAACAGCTATCAGTGCTGAGAGGTTCCTCATGGCCTTTTCACCAACATGGTATAAGCTGAATCGGCCCACCCATCTCTCCGAAATCATGTGTGCCCTTTTATGGAGCTTGTCCTGCCTGGTGACTGTGACGTTATATTTTGCCTGCTATCTGCAACTTGATCCATTACTCACTGAAGTTAATTCGATTTGTGAGCCTACAAAAATGGCCCGAGCAATTGTCAACCTCCTGGTGTTTCTCCCTATCATGGTCCTGTCCACATTGCTCCTTTTGGTCAGAATGTTGAATACACCGCAGGGAAGCGCTCCAGAAAAAATTGACATCACCATTGTGGCCACCGTTTTGCTATTTCTTCTCTTTGCTGCCTCAGTTAGGATCATTGATATTATAGTCCACTGGGTCCCCCAAATACACATATCTGTGGTCTTCCTAATATTTCATTTTCTCGATGCTATTGACAGCAGTGGGAACCCTTTTATATATTTCTGTGTTGGCTATACAAAGAATCAGGTTGACAGTGGCAGCCCCACCCAAACATTTCTTCAGAGGGCTTTCTTGGACGATGAAAACAGGTCAAGAAATGCAAGCTATGCCCCAAGAAGAAGATGAAAGAGGATTTATACACAGATGGAAAAAGTACATACATGTGACTGTTAGTTGGCATTCCTGTCTTTTAAATAAACACATTGTAGATACTTTGTTGCTGTTCATTACTTCTAATTTATCTATCTAAACCACTATACCAGGGGTCCCCAAACTAAGGCCCGGGGGCCGGATGCGGCCCATCGAAGCCATTTATCCGGCCCCTACAGCACAAGGGCAGAAGGGGGTTGGGCTAAATGGCCCAAGGGGTCTCTTCTTCTCTTACAACACGTATTATTATTATTATTATTATTATTATTATCATTATTATTAACATTGAGGCTGGGAGGCCATCTGTCAGGGTTGTTTTGCTTGTGCTTTGGATGCACAAAGGCAGAAGGGGGCTGGACTCAGTGGCCCAAGGGCTCTCTTCCAACCCTCTTTATTGTTGTTGTTGTTGTTGTTGTTGTTGTTGTTGTTGTTGTTATCAAGGCTGTATTTGTTCCCGTTTTGTTTGTTTTTTTACTTCAAAATGAGGCATGTGCAGAGTGCATAGGAATTTGTTCATAGTTTTTTAAAAAAAAAAACTCTAGCCCGGCCCTCCAACTGTCTGAGGGACCGTGGACTGGCCCCCTGTTTAAAAAGTTTGGGGACCCCTGCACTATACCATCGTTTAGGTAGAGTTGTCTATCCAGACAAAGCAAATGTTGTTGGAGGTTGCAATATTCATAGCTGTCGTTCTTGGATTGTTAAAATATAATCAGACAATATTTTGGATGTCCTGGAATATTCAGTGGCAATTCCTGGCACCAGCAGCAACATTTTATTTCTACCCAGAAGGTGTTGGGAGTTTTTTACACACACAGGACCATCGACGGGCGGGTGGCGGGCGAAGCAAGGGAGAGCAGGAGGGCGGCCGTGCGGACAGGTGGCTGGGCCTTCCGCCGCCGCTGCCTTGACAGCGCCCACACATGGTCTGCGCCACAAGCGACAGCTTAATTGGCCTTAATGTTGGACCGCCTCTGCTTCCTTTTTACTATGGATGGAAGGGTCAAAGAGGGAGCAATTGTTAGCAGAGAAGTGTCATTGCATTTATATATTTGGGTTTAAGATTACTGGTCCTTTAAAAAGAAGGCATGCCCATACTGGATCTGACAACATACAGAGACAATAGGTCTGGAAGGTATCAAATGTACTGAACAGATCTGAATGAAGACTGGCCATGTTTCCTACAATTATGGCTTCCTTCAGTCCCAACCCCCCCCCCCCAACCCCACCCCCAGCCATCAGCTTTTATAAGGATTTTTAAAAGTTATTATTGTTTTTTTAATTGCTATTATTTATATCCCTCTTTTTCTCTCTAAAAAGAGACCTAAAGTGATGCTGTGAAAGAGCTTAGAGAGGGGAGGTGGGCAAAGAAAACAACTGACAGCCTCCAAAAGTAGTTAAAGGGGCTTTATGCTCACTTTGGGGGCAAGGAGGGAAGGGTGGCATGGCCATCCCACCTCCCTGGCCTGCCTAAGCCCCAGGAGCATAAGATGGTTGTGGGGACACCAATCTGGGATCACAGGTAGTGTGTCTGCTTGCACAGCCTAACATGAGGTAAATTGCATTAAAAAGGTGTACCATGTGTTATTTCACATTAGCCTGGGTTTGGACACCCCATGCTAATGTGATACCTACACTGCATTTTCTTACGGTGCAGATGGGCCTGGAATCTCAACAGCTTTGTGATAAGGAAGAACAAGAAAACAATGCTAATCATCATCAAGGAAAGTTCCAATTTGGGGGGGGGGGGGAGAGAGAAGTAGGGCAGCAGCAGCACCATGTGGAATCTCCATGGCGGGTCAGGAATCATCACTCCTCTCAGCACTCCCATTTTATGCAGACATTCCAGAAGGATACTATGGCTGTTGCTGAACAGGAAATGCTCAGAGAACCAAGAATCTTAACACTATCACACATAGAGATGATCTGTCTACTAGGCAGATCATGCCTGGTCCCACCCAGGGAGCCAGAGAGAAAACAGATCAATATTACTTTAAACTCATGCTGTGCATTCCCAAACTGCCAATAACAGTGGCTGGGTGGTCAGAAGATTCTCATATTCCATTTGTTACCTAGGAACACACGATCATTGTGAAGTCAAGTGGTTCATACCTTTCTGATATGAAGGACAGCAGAATGACCAGATCCACTTGAAATGCAACTGAAGAGGAATCATGACGGTTGTATTTAATCTTATACTGGATCTTAGTTTTATTCGCTTAAAGCTCATATTTAAGATTATATAATTTTGTTAACAAAAAACAAAGAAAACACTTAAAGTAACCAGATACCATATGACTACATGTCTAATGAAGAAACAGGTTGGCACTTGCCAGAGTGATAACACAGTAGGCCCTTGGTGTCTACCAGGGCTGACCCCAGGGCCCCATGGATAGCAAATTCTGTGGATGTTCAAGGTCCATTTATACTATGGTATAGTGAAATGATATCGCTTATATAAAATGGCAAAATCAAAATTTGCTTTGTCTACTTTGTTTGGAATATTTTAAGCCATGAAGGATTAAATCTGTGGACATAGAATCTGTAGAAAATAGTGGGAAGGAGACTTTTTCCCTTCCAAAGAAACATTTTCTCCAACTACTGAGTAGACCATTGCCTCTTCTGATGATTGGTGGCTGTGCAATTGAACGGCAGTGGAAGGAATAGAGAGAAATTACAGAAGATACGAACAGACCAGAACTCTGAATTAACTAGAGTCAAGTCTAGTGATTTATTTATTATTTATTTATTTACATCATTTCTATCCCGTCTTTCTCACCCGTAGGGACTCAAGGCGGCTTACTAGTCTGGCAAAAATTCAATGCCAATACAAACAACAATACAATAAAACATAAAACAGTTGAGTTGACTTGAGTGTTAGTTAGACTATGACTGTGAAAAATGATTCCCGAGTTCACAATCTTTTGTGGAGCCATGCGTCATTTTAATCCTCTTTTGAAAGAGGAAATGAATAGAAGATAACAGCCTGTTTTAAAAGGTGGGGCTTCTCTTGGGTTTTTAAATGGCTTAAAATAACTCAAAGGGGGATAACTTTGGAAAGTTGTGCCCTTGCCTTCTACAAAGTATTTGTGGTCATTTTGCGGATATTTTTTTAAAGGAGAGCATACATGGATATAAGTGTGTAACCCTCAGTCTCCCAAGGGACCAATATGGCACCCTCGCCTTCCCATTCCTGTTCTAAAACCCTAAAACACATATGTTCTAGAGCAGTGGTTCTCAAACTGTGGGTCCCCAGATGTTTTGGTCAACTCCCAGAAATCCTATCAGCTGGTAAACTGACTGGGATTTCTGGGAGTTGTAGGCCAAAACACCTGGGACCCGCAAGTTAAGAACCACTGATCTAGAGAGACAATTAATTCCAAGTCATTTTTTCCTAAGCAGCAGCTATGAGAGTGGGATGTTACAGCACAAATGTCTTTGCCTGACAGGTGGTCTTGGATTTTCTGTCTCTATTCCACAATACGATGTTATAATAGTAACACATTATGTTTGATTTTTGGCAGATTGAGAAGAACAATTGGACATTGTCATGATGACAGACTCACCTGCTTTGTTTTCTGAGACTGCTGCTCTGATTAAAAAAAATTTCACACAACTCGAAACTTGGCCAAAGAAAGGCTATTTCCTGGGATCAAAGAAAAGCTATTTCCTAGAAACAATTGTCTTTGTATCTATCCCAATCTGCATTTGGGGATTCCTTGGGAATGGAATTACCCTCTGGATTCTCTGCACCAAGACAAAGAAAACTAGGTTCACAATTTATGTCATCAATTTGGTCATTGCGGATCTTATTGTGATCATCTACTACCTTACTGTTTTCATTTTATTTTTGGTATCAACTAATGTGGATTTGTATTTTTCACGTGTAATGGAGAATTTTTATTTAATAAGCTACAATGCTAGTATCTATTTTTTTACTGCTATGAGTACTGAAAGGTTCCTCATGGTCTTTATGCCAGTCTGTTACTATCATCATCGACCAAAGCATATGTCAGTAATTGTGTCCGTCATTTTGTGGGCCTTGTCCTGCATAGTGTCACTTGTGGTATATATTTCATGCCTCCCGAGATTCCTTGTATCTCATCATCAAAGTGGCCCCTCTTGTGATGGTGCAATTATTTTTAAAATTTTTGTCAATATCTTGATTTTCTTTCCCATCATGATATTTTGTACTCTGTCGCTTTTTATACGAATGCAGAGAAAAGCAAAGTTGAGAGATTCTGAGAAACTTGATGTCACCATCACAGCCATCACCATTCTGTACCTTTCATTTGTTGTTTCAGTTAGAATTGTTGATGCCATAGCCCACTGGGAGCCAAGACTTGATGCACCAGTCCCATTTCTATTTACTTTGTTATTCGATTCCATCAAGAGCACTGTCACCCCTCTTGTGTATGTCTGTGTTGGATGCTGTCATCAGTTTACGACTGTAGCACCTATTCATCAGTTCCTTGCGAGAGCTCTGGAATATAAAATAAAAGGGAGCAAAGATCAGGCAGCTAGCAAAAAACCTAGTTCCAGAGTAACTTGGGCCCCAGAAGTAAGATGAAAAACACTCTGAACTACAAATACTGGCTAGCATTTTCCATTTCCAGAATAAAAAGTATTGCAGTTCATGTTATTAATCATTATTTCTAGGCTGCTTCATTCACCTAAGCTCCTACATAAGATCAATTATAAATCCTTTTCAGGGCAATCATTATAGTAGAATGAGGTACTACTTTACAAATCTTGCAAATTTACTTTTAAGAAGAATAAATATAATAATATGCCAAAATTATATATAACTGAGCAAGGATAAGACCACAATTTTTTGGGAATGACAATGAAGTGACTTCCACAGCCAGTGCGTTCATTGCTGCTAAATTCTAAGAGATGTAATCTAAAAAGTAACGTTTCCAGATTTTGGGTAGGATGATGCTCTAGGTGCCAAAGTATTATTCTGCCACTGATCAGTTATGAATAGTTTATTACAAGTTTGTAGTCATTCTTTCTAAAATTAACTGCATAAACTCTATAGTTTTGTAAGATTAAATACAGATGAAAGGTGTGAGCATACTCAAAGGATAAAGGACAACTAGAAAGCAACCACAATAAGAATGACTACTTTGACATTGCTCATATTGCTTTGCTAACAATAAAAACGGACTTCAATCTGGCTATCTTTAAGTGTCTGCCTCCGTTGCAGATTTTATTTATTTTCTAAAATCTAATCAGGGACTAGCTCTCTCAGTAGATGGGCATAACTGTTATCCCTAGACTGTTTGTAATGTTGCAAGGCCTGAGAGAGAGAATGACAGAGGAAAGAAAGGAACAGAGAAGAAAAACCAGTTGCCTTGTGTCTCTGGCTGGATCTGCACTGCCATATAGTGCAGTTTCAGAATACAGATTAACTGCATTGAACTGGATTTTATGACAGTTTATATTTATATAATCAAGTTCAATACAATTTAATCTGCATTACGTGAGTCTACACTGAACATAGTTAAAACTGCATTATATGGCAGTTTAGATGGGGCCTCTGATATCTTATCTGGATAGGTTTGGGTTTCTTTCAAAAGACCAGGCCTGCAGCTTGATGGTGCTCTTGGACCTAGCAATGGTTCTTGAAGGTTAGACGACTGGTGTGGCCAGGAGTGTTTTCATGGGATTTCAGCTGCTGTTTTAAATGTACTACTTCCAAAGAAGATAGATTTGGCCATAGTGATCCACGCATTAATTGCCTTCCATCTTTCAAAAGAAGCATTCACCTTCAGATGCATCCGACAGCCCTTTCGCACAACACAATGGCAGCAACATGATTTCATTTTAATGGCCATGGCTGTTTCGTTTGGAATCCTGTGATTGCTAGTTTCATGAAATTTTAGAATCCTCTTCCAGAAAGCCCCTATGCATCACTAAACTACAAATCCCTAGATCCACTGGATGAAGCCATGACAGTTGAAGTAGCATCAAAGTGTTGTCGAAAGCTTTCATGGTCAGAATCACTGAGTTGCTGTGAGTTTTCCGGGCTGTATGGCTATGCTCCAGAGGCATTCTCTCCTGAATGTCAGGAGAGAATGCTTCTGAAACATGGCTATACAGTCCAGAAAACTCACAGGAACCTAGCGTCAAAGTGCATTAATTGAATACTGTGAGAACTATACTGTGGACTAGGATTTTCATGGGATTTCCTGGGTCACACTGGCCCCTTCTACATTGCCATATAATCCAAATTATCAAAGCAGATAACCCACATCTGCTTTGAACTGGATTATATGGGTCAACACTGCCATATAATCCAGTTCAAGCGGATAATCTGGATCATTTTTTGTATTAATGGGGGTGGGAGGAATTCGTTGCTACATAAAGAATGCATAAAACGTGACAAGAAGCACCACAGATCATGTATTACATAGAGAAATGCATCAGTACAGAATTTATTTATATTAAATTGGCCTGGAGATGGGAGACATGGCAAGCAGACTCTCACGCCTTAGAAGACATTAGGGCATGAAAGAAAAGCGATATGCCTGTTCCAGAAGTTGACAAGGTTGCTGTTGTTGTTGTTGTTGTTGTTGTTGTTGTTAGAAATCCCAGATTCTCCTAGCTAGTCCCTAGCTAGGGAAATTAGGGAGATAAAGTCCAAAAAAGTACCTTTTCCTAGCTCTGCAGCGGTCAGAAATGCTGGGGAGAAATTCTAGTCAACCGAATTATTTTGCATTTCTCCTAGCAGGAAAACCATCCCTTCTGATCTGATCCTGACTTCTGCTTTGAGTCTGGAGCAGTTTCCACATTACAGAATTATAGCAGTTTAACACCACATTAACTGCTATGGGTCAATGCAATAAAACGTTTGGATTTGTAGTTCTGTGAGATATTTATCCTTCTCTGGATATATCTGTATATCCTACTCTGGATATACAAGTCTCTGGAATCCATAGGATGGAGCCATAGGAGTTAAAAGCATGTCAAACTGCTATGAATTTACAATGTGGGTGGCCTGAACTACATCTTGCTTGGACCTTCCATTTACTCGCTGCATTTGCTCTTCACACTTGGCCTTCCTTGGATGCTAATTTGATCTTTGACATCATGCACAGACCAATATAGCATTTAAATGGAAATGAACCCTGGAAGGCGGGACTGTGAATTTGTTTATCTATTTACTGTATTTATATACTGCTTTTCTCGCCCCTGAGGGGACTCAAAGTGGTTTCCAACATACTAATGGCAAAATTCAATGCCGACATACATTTGAAAAACCAAAACATAATATCAAGACAATAACATATAGCTATAAATTAAAACCATTAACCATATTAAAACATGAGGAATAAACAAACATTTAAAAATTAAGAAAAAAATTAAAACATCCAAGTATAAAATATTAAAATCACATAGTCCAAAATCGTAATCTGAAGCCATTGAAATTGTCAATTGCACTTATTCCCTATTCATTTCTTACACAATGAATCTCATCATAATCCAGCTAACAATTGCTGTGAGGTCATGAAGTTCTCAGATTCCCTTTGTTACATAGGAAACACACTATCATAGTGAAGGAACACATATCTTCAAAGAAGATAGTCCTGAGTGTAGAATACAGTTAACAAGGTAAGATTTATATATGTGTTCCTTGTTCACTTGTACATGTGTGTCCAGTTTGTTAAGTTTGGCAAGGAAAGCTCCCACAAAACATCAGAGGGTACAATTCATTACATATCTTCCCTAGATATCCAGTTGAACCAAACAGATGATGGATGGGATCCTGCACCAGATGTAGCTTTCTGCCTTTCCTTTCCCTGAACAGCCAAGCTCTGTTGGGCAGCAGCAACTGCTGCTTTTGCATCTGCAGAGAAGGGAAGATTAGTCACCAAATTGTGAAAACTGCTTCTCCGTCCCCTGATGTTTGCTACACAGAGAGGCAAAGAAATGGTAACCTTGTTATTCCTGTGCTTCTCTTGTGCCCAAACTACAACAGAACAGAGACAGCGTTCATTGTTCAGTCAACTTCCTTTCTTCCCTCCCCCTAGAAAGGCAGCCTTATGGATCTTGGCAACTGAGGGGCAGAGATGCAGGAGGGGAATGCAATATACCAGAGCAGAGATTCCAAACCTTTGGACCTCCAGGACCAGGGGTTTTGGATTTCATCTCCCAGAACTAGTTAGCATGGCCAACAGTCAGGAATTCTGCGAGTTGAAGTCTAAAACACCTGGAGGACCAAAATTTGGGAACCATTCGGCTAGATAACAATTTATTGCAGATGTGCATTTTACACAAGAAGTAGATCCCTAAATACTCTAAAGACACCAGGTTCCATCTGATCCAGGAAACCCATCAGGGTCAGGCCTGGAAGAGAGACTGTCAGGGGATAGCAGATTCTAGACATTATATCTAGAAGCAGGCAATGGCCTCTGGATAAATCTTGCCTTGAAAATTCTGTGATAGGCTCACTAAATGGTGCTCTTACAAAGAAACTATAATCAGTCTGAAGCCAGCTCAAGCGCAGGCATCCACAAAATGCAACCCCAATGCACACTACAGAATCAAGCCCAAACAACACATTAAACAACTCACCAGAAAATCAAGTCAAAGAATGCATTGCTGCCAATCAGAACATATCCCATGCAGGGCTCAGATCTGAGACCTGCAGCTCTCTTGTTGGGACAACCTTCGTGCTGAAGCACTTTAAAGAATGCCAAAACACACATGGCCAAAAGGTAAATAATTACTCTTCTGGCAAAAGAAACCACGCTATTCCCACGGGAGCTTTCACTTTCCACTCTTTCATTTACATTTCCTGTGCCCTGCCACAGTCCAGCACTGATTCCAAATGGACATGAAAATCCACATCAGCACAACTCAGTGGTTAGGATAAGAAAAAAAACTACATTTTCCAGAGGTTGTCTAGCCACAGATACTGCAGTTCCTGGTTTGGTTCCAATTTGTAATCAGTAGATATTGGTTTCTGGGGTGTTTCTGTTGGTGCTGTACAGCGAGGCCAGTTTGTTTAAATCCATTTCCAAATACATTGTAGTGTTTGCATAGAAGTAATCTAGGTCGGAATCAACTTGAGTGCACATAACCACAAATATGATGCTCTGACTAGAGTCCAGCCATCGTTGATACTTTATGGCTGACAATTTTTATTGCCTAGATGACTCCCTAGACCAGAGTTCTCACAGCTCACTGGTCATAGGTGTGATCTAGCAGACACGTCACACCCCAGAGAGAATCAAGGCTTCTGGAGAAAATGAATATGTGTAATGGTGGATTGTTTGGATTGGACCAGCACTGTAGTAAAAGCACGACTCACAGGATTGAAGCACCATCACTTTTTTAAAAAATCCTGACTAATGAAATCACTGTTGTCCTTTCATGAAGGCTTTTCTATTCCCTCAGAGGTTAACTTCTGCTTTCATAAGTAGTTGAGGGAGTGGAATAGATTTTCTTAGCAATAATATATAGTTGTGAGGTAGTCGTGCTGTGACGGCAGAGGTAAGAGAGGTAGGTTTCCCCCAAAAAAATCTGATTCCCAAAAACAGTGAAAAGTTGTAAAAATGGTTTGTTGACTGACGTATTTGAGTCCTCCCTCATACTCTGCTTGCTACCCTGCTTTAAAATGTTAGTGAAAGTGCATTAGGGCTGCCTCTCGACAATGTCCACAAGCAGATTTTTCTAGCCATTAACTTATTTGATTCAAATGTGATTGACTATGGCAGAGAGAAGCCATCTAAACAAAACAGAAATACATGATTGTGTTTTTGTTTGTTTGTTTGCTTGCTTGCTGCTTTAATTGAAGATGTTAGCAGACAGATCACCTTTTAGGATCATGACCTTATATTCTCCATTGAATAGTGCTACTCAAAGTGGTGGTCTATGGACTAATACTGGTGTAGAGACTATTAGTTGCCAGTCCACAATAAGTGTCTAGAAACAATTAAAAGAAACAGATTTCAACCATTAAAGATTAAAGGTCAAATATAACATGGGATATATTCATAGTTACCCATTGTCAAATATTTCTTTTCTAGCATATCATCCAAGTTATTCCATGTAATTATTTGACCAGGAAAACTGGCACAATCTTGTTTTGAGAAGCCATCAAGAGGTTAACAAATTCACTGAAGAAGCTACACTTCACTTCTACAAGTCACAACAATACCCAAAAAGATCTTAAAATCCTATTTGAAACAAATAATTCATTGGCATACCAGTAAAAAATATATACATACACCCAGATACCCATCAAAGAAACATAATATTTTTTCTTGTTATGGGTTGGATGTACAGTGTTCCCTCACTTATTGCTGGGGTTAGGTTCCAGGACCACCCGCAATAAGTGAAAATCCGCGAAGTAGGGACACTATATTTATTTTAATATTTATACATTATTTAAGTAGTTATACACTATTTTAAGTCTTTATCAATCAATTGTGTGTTGATAAATCGCCTCCTTCTCCTCCCGTTGCCTCTTGGACTCCTTTTCTCTCCCTTTGGCTTCTCCTTCCTCCCTTCCTTAGGCTGTAAATTGTAATTTTTTATGATTTATAATAGTCTTTTAGAGTGATTGAAAAACCGCAAAACAGCGAATCTGCGAAAAGTGAACTGCGAAGTAGTGAGGGAACACTGTAAACCTAATTATAATTAGGATATATCTGTTATAATAGTTGGGATGTAAGTTAGTCATGATTCACTTAGCTACACTGATTTAAAATGATCTCCCCTATATATGACTAAATCTGCATCCAAACCAATGTCTCATTCATAAGGTAATCATGAGGAATTTTGAATTCAGTATATACTAATCACATTCATCTACACCCCTCCCCAATACAATTTACAAGTTAGATAAAGTAAAAAAAATAACACCTGGAATTATTTACCTAAGATGGTATGCCTTTCTTAGATGAGACACTTCCAGAAGTAGAGTTATCTTTTTACTAAAAAAAAAAAAAAAGTATTGGGGGAGTAGTCTTAAGTGTGCCTTGGGGGCTTTAACCATAGGATGTCCACTTCTGCTTTAAATGGAAGTTGAAAGAATGTTCCGGTAGTGGTCATTCTGGCCCATCCAGCCAACAGAATATATGAATGCTAGGTTAGCCTTTCTTGCTCAAATGTTTGAGTTTAATGTTACTAAAGGACAGTCCCCACCTGATGGGTATCTGTTTTGAATATTTCTAATTTTTATTCCAACAGCTAAATGCCATAATAATGACAGATTATGTCTGTTTTTTACAGTTGGAGAATTACTGAACCCGTTGCTCGTGGCAAGATGGTAAAGGCTGCTTTGTCTTTTCCGGTTCCTGATATGTTTAGACAATCTCAATATGACCTCTCTTGGCAAGAGAAAATCATGATTTCATGGATGCCATTTGCAATCTTGGGATTTATAGGAAATGGAATTGTTACCTATTTTTTCTGGCACAGGCAAAAACGTTCTAGGTTTTTTCTGTATTTCCAGAATATCACTATAGCTAATTTTTCAGTACTCATCTATGTATTTGTATATTTTCATAGGCTTTTTTTACGGTTAAGAATCAAGAACTTTTTTGAACACATTGTGCAGACACTGCAGTTATTGGGAAACAACACCAGATTCTATCTCTTAGCAGCCACTTGTGTTGAAAGATGGTTTCTTGTCTATCGCCCAGTGTGGGTTAAACATCGGAGGCCACAGTACACATCAGCCGTGGTGGTTAGCATTTTATGGATTGTGGCCAGCATTACATCCATGGTGGATCATTTGGCCTGCTCTCCAGCATTCTTCATAACCACTTTTGAATATGAACTCTACTGCATGTCTTTTACTGTCATCAGGATAATTCTTGAGTTAGGACTTCTCATCGCCATTGTCTTTTGCTCTGCAGCCATTTTGAAGAGAAGTCTAACACAGTCAATGCCACCAGAAAGGCTTGATGTCACCATTTTAGCCACAGTCCTTCTGTATCTTACAACTGACACACCTGATAGAATTGCTTATGAGATTTCTATTTGGTTTGATGACATGGATATATTTGCGTTAATTTTATTTACTCAGTTATTTGACACCATCAACTGTGCTGTTATTCCATTTATATTTTTCATTGTTGGATGTTGGAAGAAGCCCTCGGATGAGCCAGTCAGCCTGTTTCTTGAAAGAGCTCTGATGTTTGAAGAAAACAGGGTAGAAGGAACACCAGTACAAGAAGAGCAGGCCTGAAAGCATTTAGAATTTTAGAAGCCAAATTCTTTTTACACTAAAAAATACCTTAGTTAGCTATTAATGCCCTAAAGACATGGTTCATGATGCATATCAATTAAACATTCCTTTTTCTGTATTTTCTGTCATTACTCTCAATATTGTATAATACTAGCACAATTTTTAATCAACTATGCTTTTATTCTGCATACTTTGAATTCTGTCCTATGTGAAATGCATTTCCTTTTATATTGCAGTTCTGAAATTCTGAAGTTCTGAAATTCAGTTAAATTCTTCAAGGTATTTGTGCTAATCACAAGGAAGGTGGTCGCATGTGCATTGGAAGAGAGGACAAACTTTGTGTCAAACAGAGGACACATTTACATTAAACATTCATGTGTTCATTTACATAGTTAGATGTCAATTTAGTAACAAAATTTAAATGGGAAATGTATCTCACCAAATGAAAGATATCATCATCACATACCCTATGCACCTAATGAGTCTGCTAAGTGCTGGGGAACCACTTCAAGGATCCTGCTCTCCTTTTTGATTCTTGATCTTTAAGCCTGAAGAAAGAAGAGGTCAGAATTTTGCCACTTCCAGCAGGCTCAGGCAAAAATAAATTATATACATGGTTTGGATGTTCTTCTTCATTAATAATATTTACCATCTTGAACACATTCTGATTTTACCTGGCTACGAGTGTCCCAGTTTTTATCTGTGAAATGTTGTAGACAGGCCTGTAGCCAAGGGGGGGGGGGGAGGGATTCAACCCCCCCCCCCAAATATTTTCAGGTTTAAAAAAAACTGGTTTACTCATTAATTTTAACTGGTTAACCAAATCCCCATGCTAAATGTATGAGAAGCAAAAATTAAACAAGTCCTTTCAGAACTGCAAGCACTGTCTCAACCAAATTTTGATAATTTATTCACACTTTCTTTACTTGCAGCAATAGCCGATATAGTGGAAGCAACCAAGTTGGCCCACCCATAACTGGCAGGCAAAGCCTAAGGCATGGGGGATTGGGCACATTTGAAGGCCCTCATGAAGGAGACCAGGCATGGTGGGGCCGGTTGACAGGGACAGAGCTGCAGGCTCTTTTAGGCTGCTCCGCTCCCCTGCTGTGTTCTTTGCTTCCGTGTGAGGTGAGGGGCAGGTTCCTAATGGGGCATTAGGCCTTTCCCTCCTTGCTCCCGCCCCTCACCCTTTCCAGAGGATAGTAGGGTTTCTATTGCTATGCCTTTGCTCCAGGGATTTGCCCTACAATTTGGACAGTTTCTGCCCTTGGCATTTACTGGCAGGGATTTCCCAGCAGAGCATAAGGGCTGGGCTGGAGGTTTGGATGGCTGCACTAAGCAGAGTTCCCTTCCTGGGCTACCTCAAGGAAGGCACATCCTGCAGCAGAGGTTTGCCCTCCCTCCTCCCTTTAGAATAAACTCTTAATAAGTTGTTGTCTGGGTGTGTCATATTCTCTCGACCTCAAGTCAGGACCTACTTATCTCCGTGATCGCCTCCTCCCCTATGAACCCACGCGGGCCTTAAGATCTTCCGGGGAGGCCCTTCTCTTGCTCCCACCTCACTCCCAAGTGCGGTTGGTGGGGGAAGAGGGAGAGGCCTTCTTGGTTGTGGCCCCTCGACTCTGGAACTCTCTCCCCAGGGAGATCAGACTGGCACCTTTGTTGTCCACCTTCCGGAAGGATTTAAAAACATGGATGTTCAGGTCACATTTCAGTGAATAGTCCCACCAGTTAGGCAGCTTGTCTATAAATTCTCATTGCACTTTATATCCACTCCTCACCATTTTAGATTTCCAGTGTCTTGATGAGATTGTTCCTCTTGTCCCTATTCTTGACCGTCCCTGTACTTCCCACAAATCCTACTTAAGAGTCCTGCACAAGTCACCCTCCACATATGCTGTACCTGCAGCCAGGTTTTAAAGTACTGTATATACTCGAGTATAAGCCTAGTTTTTCAGCCCTTTTTTAAAGACTGAACCCCCCCCCCTCGGCTTGTACTTGGGTGAGGGTCCTGGTTGGCTTATATTTGGGTCAGCTTATACTCAAGAATATATGGTACATTTATTATTTTTCTCTATTATTATTGGTATTATTACATTTATTATTTTTCTCTATTATTGTTGCTACTACAGTAGAGTCTCACTTATCCAAGCTAAACGGGCCGGCAGAAGCTTGGATAAGCAAATATCTTGGATAATAAGGAGGGATTAAGGAAAAGCCTATTAAACATCAAATTAGGTTATGATTTTACAAATTAAGCACCAAAACATCATGTTATACAACAAATTTGACAGAAAAAGTAGTTCAATATGCAGTAATGTTATGTTGTAATTACTGTATTTACGAATTTAGCACCAAAATATCATGATATATTTAAAACATTGTCTACAAAAATGGCCTGGATAATCCAGAAGCTTGGATAAGCGAGGCTTGGATAAGTGAGACTCTACTGTATTACATTTATTTTACTCTATTTTTATTATCATTATTAATACATTTATTATTTCACTCTGATCTTATTATTATTATTATTATTATTGCATTTATTATTTTGCTCTATTTATTATTGTATTATTTTCCTGTATTTATTATTACATGTATTATTTTACTCTATTATTATTAAAAGGATACATAAGCACATTTACATTGAAGAAGATGAGAATAATGATTTGATCAGAGTTGGACAGTCTTATCTTAAATTTGAGCTTTATGTAAATACAGTAGAGTCTCACTTATCCAACGTAAACGGGCCGGCAGAACGTTGGATAACCGAATATGTTGGATAATAAGGAGGGATTAAGGGAAAGCCTTTTAAACATCAAATTAGGTTATGATTTTACAAATTAAGCACCAAAACATCATGTTATACAACAAATTTGACAGAAAAGGTAGTTCAATACGCAGTAATGCTATGTAGTAATTACTGTATTTATGAATTTAGCACCAAAATATCACGATGTATTGAAAACATTGACTACAAAAATGCGTTGGATAATCCAGAACGTTGGATAAGTGAGACTCTACTGTATTCTAAAACATTTAACCTACTGATGCCTCAATTAATGTAATTTTTTTGGTAACTATTTTTATTTCTGAAATTTACCCACCCTCGGCTTATACTGGAGTCAATGTTTTCCCAGTTTTTTTGTGGTAAAATTAGGTGCCTCGGCTTATATTCGGGTTGGCTTATACGCGAGTATATACGGTAATTGCTGTGTTTTGTGTGATTTATGCTGTTTATATTTATTTTGTTGATATTGTTTTAATTCATATACTGTGTTTTTAACCTATGTTTTGCTGGGCTCGTCCCCATGTGAGCCTCCCCGAATCCCTTCGGGGAGATGGTGGCGGGATATAAGAATAACGTTATATTATTATTATTATTATTATTAAGTCATAATTGCTGGGCCACATAGGAAGGTTGCAGAAAACTCCTTCCTTTAAAATAATGCTTAATGAATTATTTTCTGGGGGGGAGACACTCTCTCTCAGCCCTAGGAAGGCACAGGCAATTCCACTCATTAACTGTGTCATCACATACTGAGGCCTACATTTTATTGCATGCCTCAGGTTAGGAGTTAAGCTTTAGCCTCATGTTAGGCTTTAAACTCTTGCAATTATATTAGGGGGCTCTCTTGTGTTTCAGGCCCCATATTAGGCTTTAAACCTTGTCATTACATTTAGAGCAATCTTGTTCTAGGCTTCGCGTTCGGCTTTACAGCATTTGCCAGTATATTAAGAAGCCATCATTTGGAGGTCTCCTTTTTGTTCAGACCTCATGTTGGGCTTCATGCCTTTGGGCTGTTGCTTCCTCAGGCTGGGGCCATTCTGGAGGAAGCCATGTGGTCTTCACCTGTATCTGAGAGGCTGTCCAGGTTCTGCCTGGTCAGGCTCATGGCATAACAAACTCAAAGGCACCACATCTGGTCTGTCCTGGAAGCTGTGCATTCATACTCTCTTGGCCTGAGAACAAAGCACAGACACACTATTGGAGGTATAAATCTGCATTATGTGGCCAACCGTCTGGTTCAGGGTGGGTATCCTGGCTGTGGCCTTCAGGCCTGTATTTTCACCTCATGCTAGGCTGAACGTTGGGTCCTTCCTGGAAGAGGCTGCTTGCTTTGCTGCCACTGGGAGTGACATTTTCTACAGTCTTTGAGAGGAGTTGCTAAGTCCTGCTTGCTCAGGCTCATAGTCTCATTGGGCAGAAGCAGGCCCACACTTCCCATTGAAATCCTGATAGGTTTATGTTGGTTAAAATTGTTTTTATTTTTAAATATTGTATTGTTCTTTCATTTACTAATATTGTGCTATGGTAATAGTATAATACATTGTGTATACATATAATCTTGATAATAATATTATAATATAATATAATATAGTACACTTATTTATTTATTTATTACAGTATTTCTTCCCCGCCCTTCTCACCCAGTAGGGGACTCAGGGCAGCTAATAATAATACTGTAATAGTGTATAATATAATAATATTAATTATATATTATATATTAAATATAATATTACTAATAATAATATGGTATAGTGGTATAGTACAATATAGTAATATACAATGCTAATATTGTGCTATGCTAATAATATAATATATTGTATGTACATACAACTTGTAAGCCGCTCTGAGTCCCCTTCGGGTTGAGAGAAGGTGGAGTATACATGTAGCAAATAAATAAATAAATAAATAAATGATTGTTGTTGGGGGGTTTTTTGCACTACAAATAAGACATGTGCAGTGTGCATAGGAATTTGCTCGTTTTTTCCCCCAAATGATAATTTGGCCCCTCAACAATCTGAGGGACCATGAACCGGCCCTCCACTTTAAAAGTTTGAGGACCCCTGGTCTAACTCCTGAAAGGCACAGAAGTTAAACGCTGAGATTAAATATAAATTTTAATTATATTACTTATATTAATTATGGTGAATATCCTGGCAGTGTCTTTCAGAGCTGTGCTTTTGTCTTATGCCAAGCCTCATCCATTTGGGGGATTGTAATCCAAAAAAAAAAAAACTCCATAAGAAAAACTTAAGTTTAAATACAATTTATGATGTTTTCAGGTATATAACAACTATGATAATTTGTGCTTGCTTTAAAAGTTTATACTTTAATTTCTCCTAAACTATCATAAAGTAATTTTTGAATATTTAGGTACCAGATTTAAGATATTTTATGTAGTTTCTAAAAATTTGATAATATGTATGGATCATTTATCTTGATTTTTAGATATGCCAATTTAAAGTGAATATAGATACATACACATATATAAATGATATTTCAAAATGCTGTATCTCTTATTCTAATCAACATTTTTTGTAAAATCTGAACACAGTTATAGATTTTATTATGTAATTGCATTTATTTTTACCCATTTACTTATCTTTACTAGTTTTTGAAATATAATTTAAAATATATTTTGAAATATATTTTGAAATGTATTTTGTGGCACAGCTGGTTAGTAGCCAGCTGTAATAAATCACTACTGACCGAGAGATCATGACACTGAAGCCTGGGTCGAACTGAGCTCCCGACAATTAATAGTCTTAGCTCGCTGACCCAAGCAGCTCGAAAGACAGTTGCATCTGTCAAGTAGAAAATTTAGGTACCACTTTATGCAGGGAGGCTAATTTAACTAATTTACAACACCATAAAACTGCCAGCAGCATGCAGAAAGGAATGAAGAAGTTACCATCAAGGACTCGGTGTCACAAGTGGACGATGAAGTGGCAGCTTCCCCTGTGGCCAGAATTGAGCATACCCTCATGAAGCCAGAAGCTGGAAAATGTTAAATTGCCTCTGTGTCTGTTTATATGTTGTATATCTAATGGCATTGAATGTTTGCCATGTATATGTGCATTGTAATCCACCCCGAGTGCCCTTCGAGGTGAGAAGGGCGGAGTATAAATACTGTAAATAAATAATATAATAATATTATTTTAAAAAAAAAACACATGAAACTAGTCATGTCACTGCTCCCTTGCTCTTCCCCTTTTCAGAGCTCTCTTATGTCTACTTTTTTCAAAGCAGCTGTGGGTCATTCCTTACTGTACGATTTGTCTGCTAGTTTGAGTTGCTGTTCTGAGACTTAAAGCCCTGTTAGCTGCTATTAGTGCAGTGATGGACAACCTTTTGCGCTTGGTGTGTCAAAATTCACCAGAAAACCTAGCATGACTTGGGTGGTGTGTCACTTCGAGAGAGAAAAAACATAATTTCGCAATATGTATAGTTTAAATAACAAAAATGTATAATATATAACTGTATTTAATAAACCAAAAACTATTTAACTTATCTGCTTAGTGACTTCTTTGTTCATCCATCAGTCCATTTCTTTTGTTGGTCTTGATATGATTTAACTTGTGTGGGGTGCCGTGAAGTAAGATAAGTGAGGGGGAGGCAGAATTCTTTAACTAACCTGCCTATTAATGACTTTTTTGTTATTGAATTTCATTGGCTAAATCTTCAATTGAAGGCTGGTATTTTGTATACTTCAAGCCTAAGCAAGCGCTACTAACTTCATCTGTCAATCTGTTTCTTTTGTTGGTTTTGATATTATTTAAGGCTGAGAATAAGGTCTCACAAAAGTACGTAGAGGGAAAAATTGTGAGTAAAGCCATTGCTATATTTTTCAGGGTGCTAAAAGTGTCTTGTAATCGGTTCCAGGCACTCCAAATTTCCTGTTCGTAGTGGTACTCCTCTTGATTCTCCAAGCGGCACCTTTCCAAATTCTCAAGCTTTGACCTCAAGCCGACAAACACCTAAGCCCAGATGCTGCCTTGAAATTTTGCAAGTTGCATCTCCAAATCATCAATTTGCATCTATTTCTAATGGCGGGAAACAGCAGCCATAGCACAGGCCCTCGCCTCTCCCAGTCTCCCCATCACTTATCTCACGAATGATGGTCAATTAGAAATCCACGACACCCCAGAACAGTAGATTGGATTATTGTTGCTGTGGTTATGTGGTTGCTAATAATGGTGATCACAGGGCCCTCAGAGATGTGTCCCCCGTGGTATTCCACTGCTTCCTGCTCTGCCGACTGGAAGTGAGGTCAAAGATCCCCATACGGCCTAACTAGCCATAAGTCCCAGAAGTAGACACTTTGTGCTGGAGTTCTGTTGTTTTGACCTACAGACCTTTGGCACAGAGTGTCTACACTACACTACAGCAAATGTTTCATCCTCAGCTACTGCACCTGGCCGTGCAAGAGTCAAGGATGAAACGTCCTTCTTGGCATGCGGCCCTACCCTGTTTCCCCAAAAATAAGACAGTGTCTTATATTAATTTGTTGCTCCCAAATATGTGTTAGGTCTTATTTTCAGGGGATGTCTTATTTTTTCATGAAGAAGAATTTACATTCATTGTTGAACAAAAAATGAACATTTATTATATATTGTAATGAGTTGTCATCACAAACCAGCATAACCAATCCAAACTGTATGCACACTACTAGAGAAAATGTGGTATTTGTGTCCCAAACATTGCACTGGGTCTCAGAATTTCTCTGTGAACATCTGCGCAGCCACTACAGATCTTTATGTCACTGAGTTTGGCAGCAGTGATGTTCAAATCAATGATAGGTAAAGGTTCCTTCCCAAGCTGTTGTAGATAGTGGGATCAGTGGATGCTCCACCCGTGGATACAGGATGTTGTACTTGTACACATTTTAAAAAAACTGCTGTGAGGAAGTAAAAGAGTTGGCTGTGTTTCCTAATCCCTATTACTGTACTCCTTTTTAAAAGTCAAACTTAAAAATAAAGAGGGTGAAAAGAGAGAAGGGGAGTGTTGGAGAGTCTGATAGAAGAGAGTTGCTCCCAAAGCAAAATGACTTTCCAGCCCGGGAGAGCATATCAAATCAAACTTTGGGAGGTGGTTTTTTCCCCATTGTCTCCACGAGGGAGCTTTCTCTCTCCCTCTCTCTCTCAGAGACGCCCTCCTTCTGCCTCTTCTTGGCACCCAAAAGTTTAGCGAAGGGAAAAAGCACTCCTTCTCCAGCCTTGTCTTCCTTCCTTCCCTTTACCTGTGTCTCAAGGGCACCCTCAGGGCTTAGACCAGGAGCAGGATGGCCTACAGGTAGGGCCACAAGTAGGTGACGGAGGCCTTGAGTTGCTCCAGCAAGCCAGGCCCCGCTTCAGCCATGGTCCGGGGAGGGAGGGAGAGGGAGGAGGTGGAAGCTGGGGTGATTCATGGCTCCTGAAGGAATGCGCCCCCTACCCCCCCTCCCCTTCCGTGAAGTCATTGGCTTCGGCCTCCTGGGCAAACACACAGAGTGGGTGCTGAAGGGAAAAGGACTCCCACCTGGTGATTTCTCCTGCGCATGTGACCTTGAGCAGAGGCATCTCTTTCAACTGAAGAAGTGTACATTGATTGTGAGTGAACTACGACTCCTACACATGCACCTTTCCCTCCTTTACATGATATGCGCCTTCCTTGAGTCATCTTACTTTATAGCTAGCCCCATATGCGGACACATGCGGCCACGTGTCAGCAAAAATGGCTAGGCGTGTCAGTGCTGAAACACGTGTCATAGGTTCCCCATCACTGTATTAGTGTTTCCTGTCATTCACCTGACGCAAGAAGATGCCTAAATGTCTAACAAAGCAACTGAACGTTTGAGTTCATGACAAAAAAAGGATAAGCCAACTATTAAAGACCAAGACAACAGCAAGTTCAGAACCATTGCAGCAGCTGGTACTGATGAGGACCCCAGAATATGCACACCTGAACTGCAGGTGAAAACTGAGGAAACTGCAGTGTCTACCACTAGTTCATCTAATCCAAGCCCTGCCAAAGAATCCATGGAACAGAAGCAAAGACAAGAAGCTGTGTCATTGTTAGACCTTGGACTTTATATGAACAAGACTTTCTGATGACCAATTGAAAACTCAGTTAGTGCAAACAGACTCTATTGCCAGGATATGTATTTCCTGTGGATAAGAAGAGGCATCTAAGTTTTCAACTGAAATGGTTCAGCAGATTTCCCTGGTTAGCCTATTCATTTAATGTACAAGGTGCACTCCGCAAGTCCTGTGTGGTGTCTGGTGGAGAAGTTGGGGATAAAGGTGGTTATCAGCAGCTTGGTGTATTGCTTGCTAGACCATTTGTCTATGGAAAGATGCAATAGTAGTCAATGACACCAAATGGAAACCAAAAATAATGGACACCAAAAAACAGAATACCATCGGAACAACTTTTGCTTTGCTGAAAACGTCTTGCTAATTCACAGTGGAAAACATCCTTATGTAATCCATCATCACAATAAAGGAAATAAGAAGAAAGCAGAAGAAAACAAAAATAAACTTCTGCCAATTGTGGAAACCATTGTCCTTTGTGGCCGACTAGACCTGGCTTTAAGAGGGAACAAAGATTCAGGACCTATTACTTGTGAAGAACCTTTGCACAATAATGGTAATTTCAGGGCCTTGTTGAGATCTCATGCCAGATCAGGAGACAGTGACTTGAAAAGTCATCTCGAAACTGCAGCTATGAATGCCCAATACACTAGTCCTCAAATACAAAATGAACTAATAAACATTTGTGGTGACAAGATAATCCAAAACAATGTTGAAATATGCAATGCATCACAGTGTTTCTGTTTTGGCAGATGAAACTGAATGTGAGTACCTCAGAACAGTTACTGCTCTCAGTAAGGTATGTTGATGTTGAAGTTGCAGGAATAAGAGAAGACTTTATAGACTTTGTGAAGATAAGTGATATGACAGGTGGAGGACTTGCAGACATTATTTTGAAAATATGGGAAAAATTGTGCTGAACTTGCAAAATTTGTGTGGACAGGGTTATGATGAAGCTGTAATATGAGTGATTGTATCAGTGGAGCACAAGCAATTATATCGCAGAAGTATCCAATGGCTGTCTTCATCTACTGCAGTGCTCTCTCAATAAATCTATCCTTAACAAAGACTTGCAGCATTCCACCTGTCAGAAACTGCTAAGGAACAATATCATCTGTGTGCAATTTCTTCAGAGCCTCATTCATCAGACTGGAACTGTTGAATTAAAATATAAAGGACTGTTTTCCTGAATCAAGAGCAAACAGCCTGTTGCTGCTTTGTGAAACTTGTTGGATTGAGCAACATGATGCAGTTTTACATTTTGTTGAACTGTACAGTATGGTGGTAAGAACACTTGAACTAAAAGAGAGTGCTCTATACAACAGTGAGACTTCTTCCCAAGCTGAACATTTCTTTTAGCTGTTCTGAATGATGAATTTGTAGTAACCATACACATTCTAAGAAAGCTTTTGTCATCATCCTTTCAGCTTAGCAAAACATTACGAAGAGTAGATATGGACATTTTTGTGGTCTGCAACATGTTAACCTTCTCTTAGAAAAAGCCAGGGAGATGCGCTCAGACTCTATAAAAGAATTTCAGGAGATATTTGACACAGCAAGATCAGTGGTGGAGTCTATGGGTGAAGAAGTGAAGTTTCCTCACATCTGTTCAAGGTAGACTTGTAAAAGCAACATCCAGGCAACTTCACTAATATCAATAGAATATTATAGGCTAAATATGTACATCCAATTTTTGGACTTTTTCTGCCATTAGCTTCAAGAAAGGTTTACAAGGTACAGGAATATAATTCAGAAACTGCAAATGTTCCTCCCTATTAATTGTGTGGTCATTTAAAATCCAACTTGAACAAGTGCACAGAACTTCACAATGAATGTCTTCAAGATACTGACACACTGTGGTGTAGAAAATTGAAAAATGTTGCACTTGCAGAAAAACTGTCAAATGCACTGGAAACATATCTTGTCTGTGATAGTCAGTATTTTCCAAATGTGAAGAAACTTCTTCAGATTTCGGCAACATTACCAGTGTCAAGAGCTGTTGAGGCTGTTGAAGCATCTGCCTTTGAGGATGAGGTCAAAGATGTTTTTTGTTTGAGCATGTTACTTCTGTGAAAGTGGTTTTCGAGATGTTTTGGATGGATCTGTTGTCAGGGAAACAGATCGTGTTTCTCATGAGAATCTCCCAAGGATTGACTGTGAAAGCAATGTGGGGAGATTGGAGGGTAATAACCCAGTATTTAATGCTCAGGCGAGAGGGTGTGAAGCAAAGACAGATTTGTTGTTATCAGAGACTGAAAGATAAACAAAAGGAGCCTAGGAGAAGGAGAAAATATGTTTAGGTAAGAGGGAGATTTCTTAAGGAATCTGAGTCTGTTCAGTGTGGAGATCAACGTTGGAATTTCATGAATCAAGATGCCTGTCTTTGAAACTCTGAGTCAGGAGTTCTGTTCTTGGTTTTTGGAGCTTGTTTTCCTGTTTAAGTTTAATGTCTCCTGTCTGGATTACAAATCTTGTTTCAAGTTTTCAAGCCTTTGAGATTATAGTCAAGTTGAAGTTTTCAAGCCTTGGGAATTTTAGTCATGTTTTGAGTGCCATACCTCGGGATTACCATTTCTTGTTTTACCTTCAGTGATTTTTGGATTCATGTACAGAGTTGCTCTTTGCCTTTTGTCAAGGTCTTGATATCTAGCTCATGGATGTAACTTGGATATTGCTTTTACAATCTGGCCTTGGATTGTACTTACCTGCATGCTTAGTTTGCTTATATTAAATGACTTTTAGAGAATTGATTGCACTATTTTGCAGCATTTACTTTTTATATACTTTTTTTCTTAATAAACTATTATTGTTGAACTGTGTGGTGTCTGGGTGAAACACGAATAAACAGGTGGCAACAACAGCTACAAATGAGAGGTCATTTTCAATTCTTAAACGTTGGAAAACATACATAAGAAGCACAATGGGGCAACAAAGACTGACCGGACTTGCACTCTTGAGTGACCACCGAAGTTTATCGATGGAGCCTGATTTCTGTCAAAGTGTATTGACACAGTTATCAAGTGTTACCAACAGACGTTGTGGTATTCTTTCCGTTTTCAAGACTTGAAACTTTGTAACTATTGTTTATTTTGTGTCAAAAGCATTGCATAAAATGTTAAAAGTTTAGAAGCAATGCTTTTGGGTTGGAAAGATTAGCCGTTTACAAGAAACGTTGCCCAGGGGACGCCCAACTGGATTCACTCAGTCTTAATAATAATAATAATAATAATAATAATAATAATAATAATAATAATAATAATAACTTTATTATTCTTTGAGGAGGCTCTTTCTATGTCCCCCACTTTGTAACTAAAATAGAAATTTGATTTAATTAACTCTATATAAAATATAGAATGAATCATATAATTTAAATTGTTGTGTGTTATGGACCTAACTCTTCATGAATAGCTTAAAAAATGTTTCAACCTCTCCCCCCATTTTTTTCTGGCTGTGGCCCTGGTTGTGGGGGTATGTATTCCTGCTATAAACTGGTAGTCTTGTTTTCTCTGTGATTAATTCTTCATTGTCCAATAATGATGCAGCGGGGTGAGGAGGATTCCTGGCCAATACTTTTCCGCTCCAAAATTACTGATCATGTCTGAGCATTCATTAGGGATCACCATTATTCCTTCTATCTGGAGGAGGAAAGAAGAAATAGGGTGTATGGTGACGTCTATATATTGATGGCATCATGGTGCAAATTTCTAGGATGACCTTGCCCATTTCAAGAAGCTGTCTGAAACAATTAGAGAAAAGATAGAAGCTGCCAAAATCATGAACAAATGTCCCCACATATAAAAGGTGTAGTACCTGATAACTTTCTGGCAATTCCCTACCAAAAAAAAGTGGAACTCCATTGCTCATAGTATGGAATTTTGCCTTCCAGTCATTCCATTCAAGTTGTCCAAAAAGTTACTATGACTGACATCAAAATGTACCAAAAGAACTAAAGCAAGCATACACTATATATCTCTATAGGAACAGAACTTGAGTTGATCCAAAGCAATTCCATTGAGAACTTAACCAGGCAACAGCTAACAATTGCCATGAGGTCATAAGATTCCACTTGTTACATAGGAATCATATTAGTGAAGTTGCTTGCATCTTTATAGAACTGTATTCCAATGAAGAGCAAAGTGTGATCACAGGATACTAAAAATTAGACTGTGACAATGTTAGTATTGACTTTTCTATATTGCAGTTTGATTTCTAAAAAAGAAAACAACTCCAATTTTGTTAATCACATCATAATGTTTCTGTTTTAGGGACTTCTTGGTGACCTGACAGATAATTTTAGTACTAGAAGCAAAAACAGACTCCAAGTACAAACAGAATTAATTTCAAATTCTTTTGTTAATAACTATATCTTAACTGCACATATTGAAGCATTTACTGGAGTCCAGGGAATTTTCGGTACTGTTATCTGGGCGGAGGCCAAAAGGGGCCCTAGACAGAGAAGGATAGTTCATTTTATGAGGAGCTGGGGTGGGGGTTAAGGAGTTAAATCATTTCCTTGTTTTCCTGTTATTCCCCCAACTCATGTAGCTGTATTCAAAACAACCGTTGTTTATGACAGGTGAAGGGGCGGGGGGAGAGAGAACGATTTTCCTCCTTTGACCCCCCCTTTCTCTAAAATCCTTCTCTATCCTTTTCTGTCTAGGCCCCCTTTTGGAGTCTGCCCAAATAATGGAACAGTACTGAATTTTCTTTTTGTCTAGAGAAAGAGATAGAGAGATAGGTAGGTAGGTAGGTAGGTAGGTAGGTAGGTAGAGCCTGCATATCATCAGATGTTTTATAGAGGAAAATAAATATGGTTTCTTTTACATATAAGTTATAACTCTCTAGACCATCCTGAAACATTAAGAAATATATTACCAAGTTAGCATTTTGTAGCATGTATGTGTGTGATTTACATGACTTTTCAGTCCTCTTTTCTAAAACCCATGCCTCTAATGTGAAAGAGATTTGGTTTACTACCCAATTTTTTAACACTTGGTTTTAATAAGATTTTTGTAAGCATAATTCTCAGCATAGATGTCTCAGTATAAAAAATGAAGAGGTGAAGCCAGTACCTGTTTGGGGGGGCATAGTCATTAAAGGAGTATCTGGGAGCACTGAATAAGACATGGGTCATACAACTGTGAAAATATTATATGCTCAAAGATGGAGAGACCCAACTTTACTAACAAAAACGATTGCTTGGTGAAATTGTAGGAACTGGCTCAAATGGATAGATTGACATTGTGGTCAAGGAGAAATACTTGGTTGATAGAAAGAAGTATTGGGACATGCTTATTACTTTTGTGAAGACAAGATGGGGGTATATCACAACTTTGGATATATGATAGATGGATGTGCGGGTAGATGGATGGACGGACAAACAGACAGATAATCGAAATATGTGGTTAGTAGAAGTGCAACCAAAAATAAAATATAATGGGAGTTCAAATATATATCAATTGTAATTTGTGATGAAAGGAGAGAAAGACATATGATCTATCCCAGCAGTGTGTAGTGTTGTGTTGTGTGTAGTGTTCTTTGTGAAGTGTTTATGTATGTAGTTTTCCCTTAGGGTTGTTTTATATACAATAAACTTTTTGTATGTTAATATCATGTTAAAAAGGTGAGACAAGTGTCCTGGGTGAAAATTAAAGAGTAATAAATTTAAAGAACTGTAGAGTTGTCAAATATCACAAGGGTCATCTAGTCTAATCCTCTGAGGATGAAGGGATCCACACTTAAAGAATCGTTAGCTGAAGATTTTCCAGTTGTATTTTAGAACTCCCCTCCATTTCAGCCCATTTCAATATTAAATGGTGCTAACTACAAGAAAAGCGATTCTACGTAAACATTAGGAAGAACTACCTAACAGTAAAAGCTGTTTATGCTGCCTGGAGGTGTGGTGGAGTCTCATTCTATGGAGATTTTTAAACCAGAGGCTGAATGGCCATCTGTCAAGAATTCTATTTTCCAGCATGGCAGGGAGTTGGGCGGGATGGCCCTTGTGATCTCTTCCAACTCTATGATATTATGAACCATCAGGTGTCTTCATCATATTGAGCCAGAATCTTCTTTCTTGTAATTTGAATCTATTGGTTTGGATTATATGTGCAAATTTGAAATATTGTACACATAAATGGTGATACATCAGAGAAAGTAATTGGCAGCAGAAAGAGAAAGAAAGACAAAGTGATACAGAAGCAGAGAAGTTCATTCACCACCAGCCCTAATTCTGTCCATCTGAATGATTTTTCTTCTCAGCCAACGGCACTTCATAGGGAAAAGAGGGCACCAAATTTGAAGGAATACTGAACAAAACACCAAATAATTCAGGGTTTATTATCAGTTTCACAGTCTAGCATAGGCATGGGCAAACTTAGGCTCTCCAGGTGTTTTGGACTTCAACTCCCACAATTCCTAACAGCTGACTGGCTGTTTGGAATGGTGAGAGTTGAAGTACAAAACACTTGGTGGGCCGAAGTTTGCTGATGCCTGGTCTAGCAGTTGTTACCAGTTGAAATTTCGGACCATCAATGATTCCAATTCTATCCAAGAATCTAGTTAATGTGGCACTTTCCAAGAAGTTCCACTTTTTGTAATTGTGCTGCTGTTGCATTTATATCTCTCTGTTTCTAAAGTCTGGAACTTAAGATGACGGAAGTTAAAACACATATAACTAATATAATGTACAAAAATTAAAAACAGACTCTTTCCCATCTTTGTGAATATTATACCACAAAACACATGCTCCTCTAGAAAGTTTCAACCTCCTCTTAAAACATGTTAATATCACAATAACAAAAAGTATGTTTGATTTTGGCAGGTTGACAAAGATTATGGAACATATGAACAGCACCATAGCGACAGAAGTTTCTTCTCTTCAGGATGAAAGGAAACCAGGCAAACCTGTTGATGTTCCACGTAGCTTACAAACAAGGATACTGTTCACATCTTCTCCAGTCTGCCTCTTCGGGCTGTTACTAAATTTACTCATTATATGGCTTTACTGCTGTAAAATCAAAAAGACTAAATTAACTCTATATTTTCTTAATATGGCCATTGCTGATCTTATCATAATCTTCTTAAATGTTACCATTATTATTGCATATTTTACACCCCTAAATCCCAGCTTAAAGGTTCGACGGATATTGCAAATTCTGCATGTATGTGCATTTGATACCACCTTCTTTTTTAAGGCAACGATCTCTGTAGAACGGTACATCTTTCTTAAGTGGCCATTTTGGTATAATCACTACCGGCCCAACAATTTCTCTGTCATTATAAGTATTAGTTTATGGGGTTTGTCCTGTGTAGTATCATTTGTGACCTATTACGGCTGTTATCCAAGATTCGATGTCAGCGTCAACACACTTCTTAACAACTGCAGAGCTGCCAATGCAATTGAAATAATCATTGAGTTGATCATTTTCCTTCCCAGCATGATCATCTGCACTTTTGCCCTTTGGATCAGAATGCAAACTCCTGTATCAAGACTGGATGTTTCCATTGTGGGTTTGGTTCTTATATGTCTTATCATTAATGCCCCAGTTAGAATTACTCAAATCACTTCCTCTTGGGATTATAATGTAGATAGGTATGTGCTAGGCAAGATTTCTCTCTTACTAGACTCTGTCGACAGTGCTAGCAACCCTATCGTGTTCCTTATTGTTGGTTGTAAAAAGAACCAGAAGGCAATCCTGTTTCTTGAGACTGCTCTGGATGAAGGAAACACAACAGAGAAAACACAATCCAGCGAAGTATATGCCTGAAAATATCCTGCCCAGAGCTAGACACGAATCCTTACACACAGAGAAATGCTGTTTAATATTCTGAATTTCAGAATAAAAATGTAAACACTTGCATATGTTGTGGATTACTTTGAATATACCTACACAGTTCAGAATACATGCCAGGACCCATTTTAAATAGTTGTGTGTGCAAAGCATGTTGGTAGGATGAGAGAGGTTGAAACAAGAGCGGTACTATTTAAACTGGTAGTCTATTGGTGTTGCTCCATGAATTATTGGATGCTTGAGTGCAACAGATTTCCAAGAAGAAAGAAATGTTTTCACTCTGTATACACAGAGATACTACTGGTCCCTGGAACATTCAAAAGAAAACTCTGCTGATCCCCCATTCAAGATATCTTAAGAAGCACTGGTCTAAAGTACAGTAGCCAGAGCCAGAGTTCAAAGAAGAGGTAACTGAACCATAAATGACCATATATCTTGTTTTACAGAAGATAGTCCTCTATTTGAAGGTTTCCTCTTTTGACATGCCATCCAATATCTGATTGAAAGAGTGAGACCAGGCACCAACAGCATGTGGTTCCACATTGCATTGTACTACTATTTCTATTTTGTTGTATAAATAAAATATAAAAGTATTTTAGCTTATATGTATAAGATGTATACAGTACAGTACATAGTCTGTCCCAAAAGAAATTAGAATTATTTAATTGCACAGCACAGAAGAACCTGGAAAGCAAAGTGGAGCAGATGGGGGGGGGGGGGGGGACCCAGGCATACAGTTTTGACTTTATTCAGTTGAGTCTGTGCCTCTGTAGTGGTATGTAAGCAAAGGGTGTTGAAGTTTTTATGTCTTTTCAAGGATGAAAAAGCAGAGGGGTCTGAAGCAGCATCCTTCAACAACACTAACTGAGAACAATGTCTTATGTGTCTCCTGCCATATAGCCCTGACTTGACTCAGTGTGATTCCATTCCCCAAATTCAAAACCCACCCCAAAGTTATAAAATGTTTTATCAACACCTGTAAAAATAGCCAAAATGTAGCCACAATGGAAAATACCTGTTGGACTTGTAAACAAGCAACAGGATCATTTTTGCATATGTGGTAGTCCTCCAAGAAGGCAAAAAAATTGGATTGAGATTCATAAAACTATAGAAAAAGTATTGAAATGAAAAATATCATTTAATCCAGAGGCATTTTTACTAGGCATAACAGATAGATCACTTTTGAAGACATGTCAGACTTTTTATTCTGATGACAACCGAAGAAAGAATTGTCTATGCGCAGATGTGGTAACTAGAAGAAACACCAAAAATCCAGTAACATTAGCTAAAATAGCAGAAATGGACATTTTGACAAGATATCTTCAGAGGAAAGACCCTTCAATATTTAAGAAAGATTGGGAACCATTCAAAAATTTCCTGGAAGAAGAAAGAGTTCCAATATGGGGATTTCATATTTAAAATGTTAATCTATTATATTATATTGTATACAATCAACTAGATAATATGAAAACAACAAAATTATTATGTATATGAAAGAAGGATATGTAAAATTTGATGATATATTTCAAGTTTTTAAAAAAACCTTTTTAAAGTCTACTTGGAGGCCTGAGCTGGCTTTGCATTTTAATCACATAAAATAGCAATAATAATTTTGTGCGATTAATGTGAACTTGGCCCAGACTTTTAGGTACTGTAGACATAGGGATGATGATGATGATGATGATGATGATGATGATGACAACAATAAAAATAATAGTTGTTGTTATTATCATTATAAAAACAGACAGGTAAATTCTCTGGTGAGATATAAAGGTTGAAACAGAAATCCACCAGCATGAAAACTAACATTTTGAACACGCATAACTTTTACTCTCAAATTTGTAATTCTCTCTCTCAAGATAGATTTTGCCCTTCTTAAACAGAAATGATGCAAGGATTCTCGTAACTTAGATCAATCATGGTATAACTACGCCTCGGGTTTTGAAATGTAACCATCTCTGCTTTCAATAATTGTAATGCTTACCATAGCTAATACCTTCTAGTGTTTTTTTTGAGCAGTGAAGACAATATATATATTGACAGGTTTACAGTGGGTTTAATTTATCTGTTAATTGTGCTATGTTTTGTTTGGTTCTATGATCTCATTTTTCTTTCTTGTATTTGTTATAAACCACCTTGAAGACACTTATGGAAGAGGCACTTA